>NC_138510.1:4428455-5028455 GCF_964252035.2 Podarcis erhardii
AGCTCATACCTAGAACTAACTTAGTTGGTCTTTAAGGTGCTACTGGAAGGATTTTTTTAATTTTGTTTCTTCCTTGCAATATTTCTTATATTCCTCCTTACAAAACTAGCGTAATCTGTTGATTACAATTGCTTTTCAAATACTTCACATATTTATTCCAGCCCTCTGAAAATCTCTGGTCCAGCAGGTTTCGAATACTTCCTGTCATCTTATCTAATTCTGAGGCCATGGTCTTTCTCTCTCAGTGTCTGACTCCTGCTCTTTGGGCTGCATGACCTAAGATGATTCCCTCCAGCAGGGGCACTAATGGATTGGAAACTAATGGCACCATGAAATTACACCAGTACGTGGATTCCTTGGTGTCAGGAGTGGTCACCCACTTCCCTTCAGAAATAATATCTATTTAGTATCACATTTATATCCCACCTTTCCCCAAAGAGTAGCCCAAGGTGGCGTACATGCTTCTCCTTCTGCCTTGGTTTTTTTTTTTTTTTAATCTGCACAACAACCCTGTGAGGTAGGCTAGGCTGAGAAACAGTCACTGGCCAAAGAGATGCCGAGAACTGAACCCAGGGCCTTCTGAATAGAGCATGGGCTACAGCCCATCCCCAATGAAGGCTAAGGCTCTAATACAGGCATAGGCAAACTCTGGCCCTCCAGACGTTTTGAAACTACAATTCCCATCATCCCTGACCACCGGTCCTGTTAGCTAGGGATGATGGGAATTGTAGTCCCAAACATCTGGAGGGCCAGAGTTTGCCTATGCCTGCTCTAATAATAGATAGCAATTGTAGTCTAAACTGTCTGGAAGGCACCTTGTTGGAGAGGGCTGCTGTACTTCAGAGTCAGCACACACCTAGCATTGCACACTAAGAGCTTTAGGGATCATGCTTGCATGTGAATCGATTCAACACTGTTTTATGCCACTGGCCAGTTTGGACGGCTGGGCACTAAACCAGCTAAGCCTGCCTTCTCCAGCCGGCTGCCATTCGGATATTGTGCCTCCAATATCACCCGTATCCTGCAATGTTCACCAAAAAGGTATGCTTTTGCACACTGACCTGGTGGATATCTGCCTGTGTTTTGGCAGAAAGGGCTGCAGCTCAGAGGTAGAGCAGCTGTTTGGCATGCAGAAGGAAGGATTCCATCTCCGACATCTGCAGGGAGGGCTGGGAGAAACAACCTGATTGACACCCTGGAGAGTCGCTGCTGGTCAGTGTAGACAATACTGGGCTAGATAGACCAGTGCTCTGACTCAGTATAATGCAGTTTCCTATGTCTTTAAATTAACCTTGGAGAACAACATTGGATCATAGAATTGTCGAGTTGGAAGGGACCCTGAGGATCATCTAGTCCAACCCCCTGCAATGCAGGAATATGCAGCTGTCCCAAAAGGGAATCGAACCAAGTAATGGGTCCTTATTCAAATGTACTGATACTGCCAGCAGAGTCGTATGAGCCGCCCTTTGGCAGAAATCGCAGCACCTGCCTTGTTCTTTTTGGAATAATAATCCAAGCTGGATTAAAAGGCACCCCTCCCCCTGCTACGTCCCTGGCACGCCTGCCAGGCCGCCATCCATCAGGTCACCGCCGAAGAGCAAACTCGCTGAGCGAACATCAATTGCTTTCGCTCTCAATAAGATTAAATGCCCTTTAAGAGCGATCAGCCCGTTAAAGAGATTAAATCTGCAGAAGGCCCTGGTTTATTGGCGAGGGAGACAGGCTCGGATTTGCATTATAAAGTAAAGGCTGTTTCTCATGAGGCTTTAATGGAATTACGCGGGCACAGTCTTGCTGCTGCTGTGCCGTTCCTTAAGGAGACCCTGGAAAATTCTCCTACCACTGGAACAAAAGAAGCTGCTTTATGCTGATTCAGACCGCTGATCTGTCGAGCTCAGGAAAACACCAGCAGTTCCTCAGCTGGGGGGAAATCACTGCTCCTTGGCTCCATAAACTCATCTTCAGTGCCTCCTACCCTATAAAAGGCAATTATTCAGAATGGCAGTTTGCACGACCCACTAAAAATGATCAAAACAGTCAAGGTTGGAGTCAGATGCAGGTCAGCACAAAGGAACAGTCAGGTGTCTGTCCAGTTACCATATTTTTCGCTCCATAAGACACACTTTTTTCTTCCTAAAAAGTAAGGGGAAATGTCTGTGCATCTTATGGAGCGAAATTGTGGTCCCTGGAGCAGAATTGCCCAGGGGTGAAAAGCAGATCATGCTTTTCTTTCTTGAAAGAGGGAAGTGGGTGTTGAAACAAAGCCACTGATTGGCGAGTGATCGGGAGGGAGATAAGGGACGCTAGCAATAAAGGAGGCTGCCTGGGAGGGGGGAGGTAAAGACAGTGAACTTGCAAGGAGAGGAGACAGGAAGACTAAAGCAATGAGGAGAGAAATTAGGAGAAAAGGAGGAGCAAAAAACTGCTCCAGCTAAGGAAAAGACACTAAGGCAAACAAGAGGGAAGGGGGTGTTGAAAGGAAGCAGCTGATTGGCAAGTGATCAGGGAGAGAGATAAGGGACGTCACAATGGCACAAAAATGTGGTTACAAAGCACGGATCCACATGGATCCTCAGGATTTTTGCATTGGGCTACCCCAAACTCACCGTCAAATCACATGTCTGTGGCCACAACATGAACCACAAAAATCATACATCCACCATTTCATTCAGAATATTTTTTTTTTGTTTTCCTCCTCTAAAAACTAGGTGCGTCTTATGGTCAGGTGCATCTTATGGAGCGAAAAATACGGTAACTCTTTATTCAAGGAAATGGCAGGCAATTCAGCAACATTTCACAGCAGGTCTTGCCCCTATGGAGCAGTGGCCAGGACTGAAGGTCCCTGCCTTCCAGCCATTCTAAGGCTCCCCGTCTCCCAGATGTTTTCCCCAGCAGTCTCAAACTGTGCCTGCCCACCTCTGCCCACCTCTGTTCTGCTCTCCTCAATACTCTGCCCGTTCTTGGAGGCCAGAGGGGAGGAGAGCTGGTTGCAGCAGGCGAGGGAGACTCCCTGGGTTCTTCAGCAGCCTCTTGATCTCCGCCCCCCTCTGCTTCAGCCTCAGAGTCTGAACTGCTTTCTGTCACCGGCTCTCCCTGCTCACTAAACCCTGTTGCTCCTTCAGCATCTGGAACACCACCCCAATCTTCCCCCTCTGACCTCTCCTCAGGGTCCCACCACCAATCCCTGCGCTCTGAGCCTCCCTCCTCTGGGGGTTTCCCTTGGAGGTGGGGTTCCCTGGCAAGGTGCCCCCCCATTCCTTGTCCCCAAGCCAGTCCCCGGCATCAAATTCAAGCAGTAACGATTAATTGCATATTTATTCAAAATCCAGCTAAAGCCATTTGGTTTAATTGATTCAGCAAAACTTGATTCCATGATGCCAAATTTTCAGAGCCTGACGGTCATTTATACCTCCAGCACCCTGGCCTGCTGCACCCAGCCCTCTCAGTGCCCTCACCGTGGCAATCCCACTGACCCCCACTCATCTACACTGATTATCAGCAGCTCTTGAACATTTCCGGCAGGGAGTCTCGCCGAATCCTACCTGGAGATGCTGGCGATTAAATTTGGGACCGTCTTCATGAAGGCAGATGCTCTCCCACTGGTCTACAGCCCTTCCCCAGGGTAGGGAATTGGGACGGATCCTCTCCGTGGCCAAAGCGGAAAGATTCTGCTTCAGTGCAAAATGAGCAATCTGCAAGCTGCATTAATAATAATAATAATAATAATAATAATAATAATAATTTTATTTATACCCCGCCCTTCCCGGTTCAGGAAACCGGGCTCAGGGCGGCTAACAACAAATTTAAAACACTCACTGATGCAACAAAAAACAGCATAAAATACAGTATAAAACATGAATAATGATAAATTCAGAATTCGAAAATCAATTTAGGGGGGAAATCCATCCAATGATCATTAGATGATCACCAGGGCTAGCTGGCTAAGTTAGTCCTATTTGGGCCGGCAAGGAGACCAGGGGAGAATTAGCTGTGGGATCCCAGAGCAGGTAATCTTCATAAAAAGGGGAGGGGGAGGGAAGGAAGGGGAATAAAAGATCAGGCTAAGTTCAAATTGAAAGCCAGGTGGACTAGCTCTGTCTTACAGGCCCTGCGGAAGGAAGTTATCTCCTCCAGGGCCCTGGTCTCCTGGGACAAAGCATTCCACCAGGTCGGAGCCATCACTGAAAAGGCCCTGGCCCTGGTGGAGGGTAGTCTGGCTTCCTTAGGGCCCAGGACCTCTAAACTATGATTATTCATGGACCTTAAGGTCATCTGTGGGGCAGACCAGGAGAGGCGGTCCCGTAAATACGAGGGCCCTAAGCCACAAAGGGCTTTAAAGGTCAAAACCAGCACCTTAAACCTGACCCGATACTCCACCGGGAGCCAGTGCAACTGGTAAAGCACTGGGTGAATATGCTCCCATGGCAGGGACCCCGTGAGGAGCCTCGCTGCAGCATTCTGCACCTGCTGGAGTTTGTGGGACAGATCTCAAGGCAGCCTGCACTGGAGAGCTTTCCAGAGGTTCTCTGTGCACATGGCTGCATGGCAGGAGTTTTAAAGTCTGTTCATCACACAAGCCTGTCCATCACTGGATTGCCCTTGATTGGCTGCACCTGGGGTAGTCAATGTAGTGCCCCGTAGATGCAGCCAGATTATGTAACTCCCCAATCCCAGCCTCTGGCTGATGCTGATGGGAATTCCCTTAGGTCAAGAGAGCAGACCGCAGGAGAGAGTGGCAAGTTAGGAAGGGGTGAAAAACTGGATGCAGTACACCTTTAAAGGGGGACTTGCCCAAATCTCCTTTTCCAAAGCAAGATGCGAACCCAAACTCAGACATCCTGCAAAACTCGCACTGCTCCGAACTTCGCACTTCTCCAGCCAAGTACCATATTTTTTGCTCTATAAGACTCACTTTTTCCCTCTTAAAAAGTAAGGGGAAATGTGTGTGCGTCTTATGGAGCGAATGCAGGCTGCGCAGCTATCCCAGAAGCCAGAACAGCAAGAGGGATTGCTGCTTTCACTGCGCAGTGATCCCTCTTGCTGTTCTGGCTTCTGAGATTCAGAATATTTTTTTTCTTGTTTTCCTCCTCCAAAAACTAGGTGCGTCTTGTGGTCTGGTGCGTCTTATAGAGCGAAAAATATGGTGACTTGATGAAAAATGCACATATTAGGGGCAATCAGTTTGCAAATAGAGAGAAAGAGAGAGGAGAAATTGCTTGTTGAAAATGTGTGTAGCAGAAGAGACAGGGCAGGTTTTGCCACACCAAGACCTGGGACCCTAGGAATGGTTTCGCCTCCCTGCAAAATGTTGCACTTGGGATTAGGGTTGCTGCAGGGGGTTGAACTAGCCTTTCTCAACCTGCAGGTCCCCAGATGTGGTTGAACCACAACTCCCATCACCTCTAGCTAGCAAGGCCAGAGCTCAGGGATGATGGGAGTTGTAGTCCAACAACATCTGGGGACTCACAGGTTGAGAACCGCTGAGTCCTGGATGATTGTGAGGTTCGCGAGCCAGGCTAATTTTCCAAAGGGGATGGAGGCAGAGGTGGCGGCAATTGTGCTGTGCCCCTGGAAATAAAGTGGGCTTAATGCTAGAGACAGCAAGCTTAAATGACTGTAGAGTTAGAGATAGATAGATGATAGATAGATAGTTATCAGAGCATGAGAGAATCCGGGGTGGGGTGGGGAGGATATTGAGTACCAGACAGCATGGGAATGTGACTGTATAAAGCATCATATATGGGGACATGGGGACGCGGGTGGTGCTGTGGGTTAAACCACAGAGCCTAGGACTTGCCAATCAGAAGGTCGGTGGTTCAAATCCTCACGTTGGGGTGAGCTCCCGTTGCTCGGTCCCTGCTCCTGCCAACCTAGCAGTTCGAAAGCATGTCAAGGTGAAAGTAGATAAATAGGTACTGCTCCAGCGGGAAGGTAAACGGCTTTTCCGTGCGCTGCTCTGGTTTCGCCAGAAGCGGCTTAGTCATGCTGGCCACACGACCCGGAAGCTGTACGCCGGCTCCCTCAGCCAATAAAGCGAGATGAGCGCCGCAACCCCAGAGTCGGTCACGACTGGACCTAACGGTCAGGGCTCCCTTTTCCTTTTTATGGGGACATGACAAGAATACATACTGTGGCAGAAGTGGGTGTCAAGACCACTGGGGAAGGTGGTGGGACCCTCTTTCGTTGGAGGTTTTTAAAGCAGAGGTTGGGTGTTCACCTGCCAGGGATTCTTTAGCTTTAGCTTTAATTCCTGTGTTGCAGGGGGTTGGAATAGATGACCCATGGGGTCCCTTGCAGCTGTACAAGTCTGTGATTCTGCGAGGGTGAAGAGATGTCAAAGACAAGAGCCTTTGCCCTGTGGCTAACAAGAGCCAGGCTCAGGGTGGCTAACACCAGTAAAATTACAATAAAAACATAATGGGGGGGGACCAATTTAAAATACAGGTTAGAATGCAATTTAAAATGCAGCCTCATTTTAAAAGTAGCCTATAGATCAAAACCGTAAGGGGAGGGGGAAACGTAAAGGTCAGACTGAGTCCAAACCAAAGGCCAGGTGGAACAGCTCTGTCTTGCAGGCCCTGCAGAAAGATGTCAAGTCCCGCTAGGGTTGATGGGAGTTGTGGTCCAAAACATCTAGAGCAGTGGTGGCCAAACTTGGCCCTCCAGCTGTTTTTGGACTACAACTCCCATCACCCCTAGGTAACAGGACCAGTGGACAGGGATGATGGGAATTGTAGTTCCAAAACAGCTGGAGGGCCAAGTCTGGCCACCACTGATCTAGAAAATACCTGGCTGTGGTCTGGTGAAACAGGGCTAACAGGCAAAGTAGGGACGCGGGTGGTGGCGCAGTGGTCTAAACCACAGAGCCTCTTGGGCTTGCCGATTGGAAGGTTGGTAGTTCAAATCCCCGTGACGGAGTTTGCTCCCGTTGCTCGGTCCCTGCTCCTGCCAACCTAGCAGTTTTAAAGCACACCAGTGCAAGTAGATAAATAGGTACCACTGTGGCGGGAAGGTAAACAGTGTTTCCGTGTGCTCTGGCTTCCACCACAGTTTTCCAGTGCCCCAGAAGTGGTTTAGTCCTGCTGGCCACATGACCTGGAAAGCTGTCTGTGGACAAATGCCGGCTCCCTTGGCCTGAAAGCGAGATGAGCGCCGCAACCCCATAGTCGCCTTTGACTGGGGTCCAGGGGTCCTTTACCTTTTACCTTTAACAGGCAAATTTTGCTATTCAAACGGAACGTAGCCTTCCCCCTTGACCCTGGCTCCTTGCCCTGAGATTTTAAGAACTTCGGAACGTAATAAAAGCTGCTGGATCAGACCAATAACCTATCTAGTCCAGCATGCTGTTCTCACAATGGCCAACCAGATGCCTGTGGAAAACCAACAAGCACGACCTGAGAACAAGAGCGTTCTCCCCTCCCATAACCCTCTCATTCCTGAATTTCTCTAATCCTCTTCGAAAGCCATCCAAATTTTGGTGCCTATCACCTCCTCCCAAGGGAGCAAGTTTAACTAAGTGCTGCGTGAAGAAAGGCTTTTAAAAATCTGCCCTGAGCCTTCCAACCATTCTGAATCTTGCTCCTTCCGCATGAAGTTCCGAAAAGGAAGCTGTGCCCCTAAAACTTCAGGAGACCTGTCAACCAGCCCTATACCTGCACAGAAGAGCGTCTTCACTCAGAGACAAGTTCACCTCTAGGGACAAGTGGAGAAGATGCTACAAGGAGCACCCACCAGAAGATGGTCAGAGATAGATAAATTTATTACGGTCAGAGACCAGCTTATAAAACACACTTGGGGGCACAATCCCAGAAGGAAAGCAAACATTTAAAGCAATGTACAACAATAAGTTTAAAATTTATAAGTGCGATAAGCGTATAGACACTTAAAACTTTAAGATAAGCTACCGCAGGGAGCTGACCCAGAGTCACCCATGGAACCGAGTTTGGGGATTTTCTTAACGAACTAGTTTGGGTCGGGGGATGGTCTGTGCCTACACAGAATCTGGCAATCATCCGGTTCGTCTTATGATCTTTGCCTAACAGGAAAAGGTCATTTTTTTGCTTTTCCGGGAGGTCAATGAGCCTCACCAGCAGGGGATCAGTGGTCTCACTATGTGCCTCTTCATAAAAGGGACATCTAAAGAACAAGTGCTCTGGGCTTCCTATCTCCCCCAATGAACAGGCGCAAAGTCTCTGAACATGTGGGACTTTTTAAAAGGACCCTTCCAGGACTGGCGAGGGCAGAGCTGAGCTTCTGCTGATGGTCTTAGATGACAAAGAGCTGTTCTCTACTGGATAGCAGAGCCACATCCCTCTCCTCCTCTTTCTCCTCTGTTGGCCTCGCTGACTCCATGGCTGGCGGCAGCTCCTCACCAGCGTTGACCTAAAAATGTCTCTGGCCTTGGCATGAGCTTGGTCAGCTGGTGAGATGACTCTTTGCAGGATGCAAGCCTGGCGAACCGTCCAGCTAACCCGAGCTGGAAGCTGGAACCTGTGTGTTGTGTTTGGTGGAGGGCCAACACTACCTTGAGGCTTCCTGAGCCAGAGATGGGAGAGATGGCAGATTTGGATCCGAGTGGCGCATCTGCTTCCCTTCCTGCTCCCTCCTCCTCCCTGGTGCAGTCTATTCACACGTGCACATCCCTTTTTATCCTCCATTCAGGTAAGGGTGGTGGCGGCCGTGAGACGAGCACCCTTCAGCCACTGGTTGGTTGGTTGGCATCCGTCTGTCTTGGGAGACACTGGAAGAGTGAAGTCAAACCATTGGGCAGTTGCAGCGCCTGCTGTGGCTGCGGAGACCGATGAGGGAGAGACATGTTTCGTTGCAGCTTGGGCAAGTGAAGGCGTCCAGTTGTGCTGCTGCGGATGTGCCAGGGTTTTTCCTCTCTCTGCACTCCTCCCAGTGGCCATTCCTTTTCTGGCCACTGCTGTGGACGCATGACAGGGCCGTCTGTCTCCAGGCACTGCGGTCATCTGCAAGCGATTCCCAGCCGGCGAGTTTGCAGACATCTTTTGGGTGCAGAATTGGCCTGGCGATCTCCAACCACCACAGCACCTTCTCCCCACCCAAAGGCATATTTCAGTCCACCAGAGAGACTCAAGTCAGCTGCAAAGTAGGAGGTGCATTTAGCTCTGACAGAGAGGCATAGAGGGTGGTGTCCCTGTCCCTATATCTAACTACACTCCCCAGGGGGGACATCATTTTCTGGTTCGCCTCGGGCAGCAAAATGTATTGGGCCGGCCCTTGGTTGTTGCACACAAAGGGATCACAAGGAAGGGTGCAGGGTTTCCTGGGGGCCACCATGGTCAAGGCCTTTGTGTAAACATTGAGCTGCTTCTTTCTGATGAGGCCAGTCTGTGTATCTGGAGCAGGGAGGTTGTGGCGCTTATGACGCTGCCATCTCCTGAGTCCGACCCTTGGTCTGCCCAGCTCAGCATCGCCTACACCAGCAGCCCAACCTTTTTAGACCCAACCCCACAGCTTCCTCTGGTCCCTGCTCAGATTGCAGTTGTCATCTGAGCAGCACTGACCACAACAAGCCTTTAACCTAACCCACAATTACGAGCTGTGCCTTGTACCTTCAACTAACACTGAAAGAGGAAGGAGAGGGCTGAGCTGGGGAGATGACTAAGCAGGTCTCTGGAACAGGACTGTCTTCTTTTTGTGAAATTAAGGCTCAGCACTCATAAAATGCAACTACTGGATTTCATCAGTAAAAACGGCGCCTTTGCTATATAACTCTGCCAGCCTTCCCCAAGTCAGTTTGTACTCCTCTCCCCATCAGATTATGCTTAGCCGGGCTTCAATTCAGTGGGCAAGACTGGATTTTCCCACGGCACTGTGGTGGAACGACGAGAGAAGCTCTCAGACCCAGGGCAACTGATGGGTACACAATATGACCGAAATATGGGTCAAGCGAAAGCCCTAAGAGAGGGAATAGGGATCGTGTGGCTCTCTGGATCTTTCTGCGCTCAAGCTCCCATCATCCCTGACCATCGGCCGTGCTGGCTGATGGGAGTTGAAGTTTGGAGAGCCACCCCACTCTTGGTAGTGACCAAATCGCTTCCACTTTCCATACCACGCCTGACACTTGGGTGGAGCTGTTGCAAAAAGGGACAGTACTGATAGGACCAGCAGTCATTCTTTGTTCATTCAGCCAAGCGAAGAGCAGAAGAGGCCCTCTCTAGTAGGGACATCCACCAAGTGGCCTTATTTTCGACCAGACCATTGGTCCACCTAGCCAAGCATCGTCTATCGCCAAATTTCACATCTCCTTTGGGTCTTTGAGGACCACCTCTCCTAGGCTTCTTCCCCAGTATCCTTGAAAGTGGAGAAGCCAGGGACTGAGTCTTGGACCTCAAAGGAGATGCTCTGCCACTGAGTTATAGGGACTCTCCCTTACTAGCCAGGTAGCTGTTGTAGGGTAGCTGTGGGGCATTAGCCAAAGGGCAACCAGCCCCTCCTGCCTTACAGACCCCAAACCCTGACCTCCCCAAGGAGGGAGGCTGAAACAGCATCTGTGGCTCTAGATCAGCCTTCCAGAGGTTTCAGGCTTCAACTCCCACCATCGCTAGGGAACACAGCTGTACGATGATGGGGCTAACAGTAGTGAGGCCCTGCTGGATGGGTCCGATGGAAGTTGTAGCCCCAAACCTGGCAGGGTCAGGAAACCAGGTTGGTGGAGACTGCTCTAGAGATTTCAAAGGACAGAGGGTCTTTTTTTGCCAACTCTGGGGAACAAAACTGCAGTTCTGTGTTTCCACCGTTCATAGTCACAGTCAGCAACACCCAATAGGTGACTGAGGGTGTTTTAAGAAATGTTCCCCCCAATGATGTATTTGTCAATATTTCTTCCCCCATCCCCCACTGTGTTCCTCCATCAAATTAAAAGTTGATCCTGTAATACTTAACATCTCTCTGCCGTTCTTTCAGAGGGCTCTTGGGGGTTACAAGCTGCTCATGGCGTTTTTGGAACAGGTGAACGGAAAACACACAAGTACCCAAAGGTGGAGGTTGGGGGAGGGGAACATACCTGCCTGAAGTGAGCCAGGTAGCTACACCAAAAACTGATGTTCTCTGGGCCACCCATTCCCAGTTCTTTGGTCAAAATATTGCTACAAAGCTTGCTGCCAAAAGCAGTCACAGTAGCGCTTTGGTAAATTAATCCTGGTAAAGGGTTAACTTCACGATCATTTAATAAGAGGGGCTTATATTTAAAGGGACACTTGTTCTTTGCAGCTACTTTGTTTCCGGTGTGTTGCTGCTACAGAAGAAGAAATCAGCAACGACCGACTGGAGCCTGCAACTAAGTGTTGCAGCGCAGTGTGCTTCTGTCCAGAGCTTCAGCCACTTCATTCCTCTCTCACTTGTACAGTAGTCCATGGTCCGTGAGCAAAATCCTGTGTGCTTAATCCCAGTTGCATTAAATTCTTTAGTTCCCCCACTGACCCCTACCAGAAACACTCTCTTCCTGATTCACGCCTACAAGCTATTTCTCTGCATTTTCCAGGGACAACAGTGGCCCACCCAGACAGAAAGATGTTTCCCCCGACCCTTTATACATAGATCCATGTTCCTGTTCCAGCGTGCACCTCTCAACATCCCACTGAGTTACTTTAAGACTAATTGTGGGACTCCCTGCTGCAGTTTTTTTTCTTTCTTACGGTTGCTCACATCTTGGGAGTTAACTAGTCTGCCAGCTGCACTTCTCTCTTATGTGCTAGTGGGGTAATTCTAGCCACATCCTCACAGGGAGACTTAAATGTATTGGCATTGAGATGACCCTCCCTTCCATGGCTGATACAGTCATACCTCAGGTTACAACCGCTTCAGGTTGCGTTTTTTCAGGTTGCGGACCGCTGAAACCCAGAAGTACCGGAACACGTTACTTCCGGGTTTAGGCAGTCGCGCATGCGCAGAAACACTAAATTGCGCTTTGCACATGCGCAAAGCACTGAACCGCAACTCACGCATGCGCAGACGCGGGTTGCGAATGCTGCGGGTTACGAACGTGCCTCCAGCACGGATCACGTTTGCAACCCGAGTGTCCACTGTACTTGCTTTCCTTTACTAAATTGTCTTTCCATTCATTTCGTATTTCGAAAGGCACATCTACAGTGATACCTCTGGTTGAGAACGGGATTTGTTCCGGAGGCCCGTTCACAACCTGAAAACAATGCAACCTGCGTCTGCGTGTGCCACAATTCGCTGCTTCTGCACATGACGTCATTTTGTGCATCTGCGCATGCAGCGAAACCCGGAAGTAACCCGTTCCATTACTTCCAGGTCACCGTGGGACTCAACCTGAAAACGCACAACCTGAAGCAAACGTAACATGAGGCATGACTGTACTGAAATTTCAGCAACAGGCTCGTTTATTTCAATTGATTAGCCAGCCTATCCTATCTGAAGGCAAACAATTAAGCGAGTGGCAATTATTTTAATCAAATAACAGTCCTCTAGGATAACAGAGATAAGTATTTCTCAAATGGGGTGGAATTGATTCAGTTCACACACTGTGCACATCAGCTGGCAAAATGGACCAGAGGCCGACAGCTACAGTTCTGGAGTTTATTTTGCGAGTCTGCTTTTACACTAGGAACGGGGAATGTGTGCCCCCCAACAAAGGCTGACTACATATCCCATCATCCTTGGGTATTGGTCATGATGGGAGTTGTAGTCCAGTATGGTGAGGGCTGGCCTAATGGGTTTATTATCCATTGCCTTAGCTTTTGATTCAGCTATTTGAATTTTTTTTATTTCTTTAACCCAATACCTTCCTGATGGGGCTTTGGGGGAAAAGCACAGACTAGGGTTTAGAAGCCTATTCTCTTCAGCAAGGACATACATTATACTTTTGACATTGTGCTTCTCGCCAGCATTTAAGTCCTGGTGACACAGAGAGCGCACCTCCACACAACCCAGCTGAGATTCCTGCATTGCAAGGGGGCTGGACTATGGTTCTATGGTAGTCGTCTGAGTGTCGTCGCCCAAAGAATCAACAACCACCGCGTGAAAGAGCATGAACTTTTATTATTACTTTAAAGGGGTTAACTTGCAACACACCTACTCAGGTCACCCCTATGACAACACACACAGTCCTTATTATATCAAATCACAGCCTGTTTGTAGAGACGACGTCCCTGCGGTGCAGGGACCGTTCGCTTTTTGTTCTCAAGCAAGTAGAAAATGCAGCAGTTTGGAAGTCTCAAAGCCACTGAAAAGCCCCAAGGGGAAATGAACACTCCAGGTTTACTCCCTGTGCTTATTAAGAGCTTAGATGGCTTTCAGAAGTCATGTGCTGCCAGTCCACCCAAAACAGCCCCCTGGCTGGTATGGTAACTGCTCCAAGCAGAAATCTTGCCATCTCTGGTGGCAGGTGGTTCCCAAGACCTCCCAGTGACGTGGTGAAGAGCAAAGCAGCTGCACCACTCAAGAGAATCACGCAATTTCAATATTTTTTTTAAAGCCATCTTGTGGCGGCTGCAAGCCTTGCAGGAAAAAACAATCTGATAAAATCAGCTGACCTGAAAAATCACAGCAGTGCCTCCTCTTTGCAGGGATAGACAGGGTGGAATAATAGAAACTCACCAACTAGAGGAAGAAAACTGTCCTCTCTCTCACACACACACACAAAGCTAACTCGAAGGCCACTGTGACCACCGTGCTGGAAAACGATTGCGGGAACTTGCTCTAAGGCAGAGTATACTGGCAAGTCTTTCAGCCGCATCAGAGACAGAGAGGCTGATGCTCTACGGATGCTGACGGACTCCCATCAGCCTTTGCAGGTAGCATGGCTGATGCTCAGGGCTGATGGGAATCAGAAGACCAGAGGGTCACAGGTTCCCCTTCCGCGAGAAACGCTGTTTGGCAGTGCCTGGAAGATAAGGCAGAGAACGCCATTTCTGGCCCAAGAGAGAGAGGGGGGGGGGCAAGCCTTTTCCACACAGCCCTGCAGTGTTGGCCGGCCAGCTCTCTACCCTGAATGGAGAGGGTAGAATACGTTCGCCTCCACTTCAAGGCCTAGTCCCCAGAGAAGCCAAAACAGCAGCCAGGCAGCATAAAAAGCCCTTTTGTACTTAACAGCAGCCAAGCAAGGAGAGGGATGCTGTTCCTTAGTATAAAAGGAGGAAACTTCACCTGTTGAATTTCAAAAGGCACAGAGCCCGCAAAGGAAGTCCACGTCCTTGCATGCAACACAAATAGGTTGATCTGGGCCTAGTTTGCTGGGGGGGGGGGCTGTGTGTGTGTGGCAGCTGGAGAAGGGGAACCACAGTTACTGCACTTTCAGAGGCAGTTCTGGGACCCAGCTGTCTCCCCCCCCCCACAAGCTGAGCCTGATGGGGATTGTAGTCCTAGCCTTCTGGAGGGAATTCCAGTTTGGGAAGCCTGTTCTCGAGCCAGCATGCAAGAGATACCCTCTAAAAAGCAAAACACAACATCACAAGACAGGGATGCAAGCGGCAAAACGCTGGTTCTGCCCAGACCAAGGAGCCAACTCAATTTGCCTGCCACTAACACCCAATCACCCTGCTATTTCAGCTTCTTACTAGCCCACTCTGTGCCAACCCAAGTGTGCCACCTGGGAAAAGAAGAAGCCTTTTTTGTGGGGGGTTTTAATTTTTTTTACTTGTCAGGTAGCCAGTTGGTTTCATCAGAAGCTAGGAAAATTAGGGGGTGGGGGTGGGAATGGGCTTTCAAGGAAAAAAAGGGGTTTTTAAGTTGGAAACTGTTCTGAGTGACAAGCTGGGGAGGGCGGAGGCATTTTGGAGGGCGGGCTTTCGATTGGTCCAACTCTTCCCTACCTGCCCCTGCTATGATTGGCGTCAGAAACCAGCAGTGGCCAAACTGGGTTGCTGGGCACACCCAGGTTTTGGAACGGGACAATTCCTCCCTGGCCCCGTCACATCCTTCGAAAACCAACCCCCCAGCAGATGTTAAGAGCACGGCCGTCCTTTTTCACGGGCGCTTGCCGTTTCAGGGTGACGGGGAAGTCAACCTAAAGAGTTTAGGGCAGCAGGAGAAGAGAGAGGGGGAAAAATATATATACATATACACATTTCTATGCACACGCCTTCCTCTTCCGGTTTATGTGGTGAGAAATCAAAGCAGGAGACAGGGTGGCGGCCTCCTTGCAGACAGAAGCCTGTGCCCCAAACGCTTGGGGGGCAGAGACGAGTGCCGATCAACCCGAGGGGAGGAGGTCCTCAGCAGTCCTCACATGAACATGTCGTCGTAGTTGGGCGGCGGCAGGTGGTCGGGGTTTGGCCTGGAAGGCGAACAAAGAGCATCAACCGTCACTCCCCATATTCTAGGGTGAGCAAGAATAAAATGCTACCCATTCTGTCTACAGCATGGGTAGGCAAACTACGGCCCGGGGGACGGATCCGGCCCAATCGCCTTAATGGCCTAGGACCCTCGTACCTACAGGACCGCCTCTCCCAATATGCCCCACGGAGGACCTTAAGATCCATAAACAGCAACACCCTAGAGGTCATAGGCTCTAAGGAAGTCAGACTAGCCTCAACCAGAGCCAGGGCCTTTTCAACACTGGCCCCGGCCTGGTGGAACACTCTGCCTCATGAGACCAGGGCCCTGCAGGATCTGATTTCTTTCCACAGGGCCTGTAAGACAGAGTTGTTCCGCCTGGCCTTTGGCTTGGAATCAACTTGATCCCCTCCCCCTCTTTCCTTCTTCCTTTCTCCTTCTGTGATGGAACTCCTATCTGGGGATTTCCCTGGCTTTTTTCTGGCCCACGTAGGACTAGTCTATATAGTTGGCCTTGGTGAAGACTTGACGATTTTGTCCCACAAAAAGTTTTTGATTTGAGTTCCTACCGAAATGAGGCTGCATTTTAATGTTGTATTTTAATCTTGTTTTTTAAGTTGTATTTCAATCAATTGTTTTTATACCTGGTGTTAGTCGCCCTGAGCCCGGTCTTGGCTGGGGTACAAATGAAATTTATTGTTATTGTTATTAATTCTTAAAACCTAGCTAAATCTCTGCAGCTCTTGCAGATGGCAGGATGCTATTCTTTCCGCTGGGTATGGCTTGAATTAATTATTGGTTCAATTAGTGAAAGGTGATCAGCTGTTTTGATTTCCTGCCCCTGGCATGAAAATGTCTCGAACACAGCAAAGTTTTCAACGCTGAAATCCTAGGCCGGTGCCTGTCCCTGTCCCTCCCGGCAAACTTGCCCCGCTACTTACCCACTCCGGTTTGCCCCAGGGGGTCCAAAGGGGTCGAATCTGGCACCGGGAGGCACAGATCCTGGAGGCAGCCTGTTGGGGAGTCCTGAAGATGGGTCGAGAATGGGATTTGGAAACCCTGAACGCAGGGGATCCATGATCATCCCACCGCTCCGGCTCCTGAGCAAGAAGAATTTGGGGAGATTGGAGAAGATCCATGGGGGAACATGAGCTGTAAACTTCTGATTTATTTATTTTTTTAAAAAACAGCCTTTCAAGTAAAGAGGACTGACTTACCCAAAGGGGTTCAGGTCTTCTCCTCCAACCGCGAAGGGCCCCATGGGGTCTGGCCTGAAACGGAAATGGCGTTTTCACTCTCGGCCAAGAATAATAATAGTAGTAATAGTAATAGCAATAGCAATAGCAATAATAATAATTTATTATTTATACCCCGCTCATCTGGCTGAGTTTCCCCAGCCACTCTGGGCAGCTCCCAATCGAATGTTAAAAACAATACAGCATTAAATATTTAAAAACTTCCCTAAACAGGGCTGCCTTCAGATGTCTTTTAAAGATAGGATAGCTGCTTATTTCCTTCACATCTGAAGGGAGGGTGTTCCACAGGGTGGGCGCCACTACTGAGAAGGCCCTCTGCCTGGTTCCCTGTAACTGCCAGAAGGCCCTCGGAACTGGACCTCAGTGTCCGGGCAGAACGATGGGGGTGGAGACGCCCTTTCAGGTATACAAGACCAAGGCCATTTAGGGCTTTAAAGGTCATCGCCAACACTTTGAATTGTGCTCGGAAAAGTACTGGGAGCCAATGCAGATCTCTCAGGACCGGTGTTATGTGGTACTGGCGGCTGCTCCCAGTCACCAGTCTAGCTGCCGCATTCTGGATTAATTGCAGTTTCTGGGTCACCTTCAAAGGTAGCCCCACGTAGAGCGCATTGCAGTAGTCCAAGCGGGAGATAACTAGAGCATGCACCACTCTGGCAAGACAGTCTGCAGGCAGGAAGGGTCTCATCCTACGTACCAGATGAAGCTGATAAACAGCTGCCCTGGACACAGAATTGACCTGTGCCTCCATGGACAGCTGTGAGTCCAGAATGACTCCCAGGCTGCACACCTGGTCCTTCAGGGGCACAGTTACCCCATTCAGGACCAGGGAATCCCCCACACCAGCCCACCCCGTCCCCCCAAAATGGTACTTCTGTCTTGTCAGGATTAGATCAGAGAAGACAAGGAAATGTTTGGAATAACTTTTTTTAAAAGACCAAAGGCATTTCTGTTAAGCATTGTTGGCAGGGACATCCCGAAGGCCTTTAGGGAGGTATTTTTATAAGCAACGGCCGCAGCTCGAACTTTGGTTGGAAAGGGGTGGAAGGAACAAGAAGCCCCGACAATAACGCACTGGCATTACAAGCTACAAGAATTTGCTGAAATGGCGCAGTTAACCAATACCCTGAGAGGCAATTCAAAATAAAAAATTATGGAAAAGTGGGATAGATATAAAACATATGTTCAGAAATACAGTAAAGATTCGCTGTCTATGCTAGCATTTGATTGACGTTGGAGTGAGACTAAGTTGAGAAATACGACTATGAGCACATATTGATATAGGAACATATTAGATAATATGTAAAGAATTATACAATAATAAGAGCACATTCATTTGTAAAAAAAGGAATATACAATGGGAAAGACAGGAAGTCTAGTGTGTTGGTATGTATATGATTTTTTTGGGGGGGGAATTGTTTTTGTTTTTTTCCTCTTTGTTCTTTCTTTTCTTTTGTTTCATTTTCTTTCTAGGTATATAATATTTGTATATAATTTATGCATACACATTGGAAATTATATTATAGTAAGTCCTGTAATGTAATGACAAAATTTACCGATGTAATATAAGAATGTTAACAAATAAATAAAACACATTTTTTTTAAAAAAGAGAGAAGACAAGGAAATCTAAGCAACGCTTAGCTCAGCGCTAGGATCCAGCCTTGCACCTGTGAACCTAGGAGCCACAGCTGTCAACTTTCTCCTTTTCTTGCGAGGAATCCTATTCGGAATGAGGGAATTTCCCTTAAAAAAGGGGAAATGTTGACAGCTATGCTAGGAGCATCCCTGGGGCAACCTCTGGACCAAAGCCAGTCCCTCCCCACTCTCTGCCGCATTACAAGGGTCTTTACCAGTTGGGCTGCCGGCTGCCGTGGGGATGGCGAGGCGGGATCCACAGCGGGTCGTGGTCGGGAGGGTTGGGAGGGGACGGGTTCCGCTCACGCCGGGGCTCTTCCTTAGCCACGCTCCTCTCTTTGGCCGCCTCGAAGGGAGAGACGATGTGGGCCGTGACCTGTGCCTGCAGCTCCTCTGTGTTCTGGTACACTCTGAGGCGGGAGAGAAGGCAGGCAGAATTAGAGATCTCTGTTTTGACCACACAGTGGGAAACTGTTTTAACTGCTGTAATAAGGGTGTCTCTGGACCTTACATTGAGGCTCATACAGTGGTACCTCAGGTTAAGTACTTAATTCGTTCTGGAAGTCCGTTCTTAACCTGAAACTGTTCTTAACCTGAAGCACCACTTTAGCTAATGGGGCCTCCTGCTGCTGCCAGAGCACGATTTCTGTTCTCATCCTGAAGCAAAGTTCTTAACCCGAGGTACTATTTCTGGGTTAGCGGAGTCTGTAACCTGAAGTGTATGTAACCCGAGGTACCACTGTACTAGTACGTCTGCGAGCACAATTCAAAGTGTTGACACTGACCTTTAAAGCCCTAAACGGCCTCGGTCCAGTATATCTGAAGGAGCGTCTCCACCCGCATTGTTAGGTTCGGACACTGAGATCCAGCGCCGAGGGCCTTCTGGTGGTTCCCTCCCTGCAAGAAGTGGTTACAGGGAACCAGACAGAGGGCCTTCTTGGTAGTGGCGCCCGCCCTGTGGAACGCCCTCCCAGCAGATGTCAAGGAAATAAACAACTATCTGACTTTTAGAAGACATGTGCCCTGTTCAGGGAAGTTTTCAATGTCTGATGGTTACCTCGGGTTAAGTACTTAATTCGTTCCGGAGGTCTGTTCTTAACCTGAAACAGTTCTTAACCTGAAGCACCACTTTAGCTAATGGAGCCTTCTACTGCCCCTGCGCCACCGGAGTACAATTTCTGTTCTTATCCTGAAGCAAAGTTCTTAACCTGAAGCACTATTTCTGGGTTAGCAGAGTCTGTAACCTGAAGCATCTGCAACCTGAAGCGTATGTAACCTGAGGCACCACTGTATTTTTAATCTTTTGTTGGAACCTGCCCAGAGTGACTGGCGAAACCCAGCCAGATGGGCGGGGTAGAAATATTTATTTATTTTGTTCTAGGCCCTCCAGATGTTTGAGACTACAATTCCCAGCATCCCTGACCACTGGTCCTGCTAGCTAGGGATCATGCGAGTTGTAGGCCAAAAACATCTGGAGGGCCGAGCTTGAGTACGCCTGTTCTAGGACCTTTCCTGGTATATTATTATTATTATTATACAACAAAAAATAATATTTAGAATATACTGGACCCTATTGTGTTTGTTTTGAAAAGGGCTATCTAAGGTATCTAACTGCTGGCAGAGAACAAGCCCACAAGAGGTTTCAGGCTCTGTCACTCAACGTCTCCTGAAAAAGCCTGTTGCTCCTCTCAGCCTGGCCTACCTCACAGGGTTGTTAGGGGGATGGAATGAGGAGGGAGGAGAACACTGCATGCTCCTGGGAGAAAAGGTGGGATATAAGTCATAAATCCATCAGTGGCAAAATGTCTAATTTGGCCGTGTACTTCTTGATGTTGAGATTCCTGCATGGCAGGGGGTTGGGCTAGATGACCCTCAGGTCCAACTTCCAAGCGGACAGCTATATTAGATACACAAGGGGGGATCCCCAATAAACACCGATAGAATTTTGTTTGAAATGCCTCCATAGGCGCAAAATTTTTTAAAACTGCAGACCTGGGATCCATAAGTGAGTTGTGGAAGTATTTTTGCAGCAAAAACCTGGGAGGCCGCCGGAATGTATTTTCCCCCTTTCCCATGAAAGAATCTTGTAAGGGCTTTATTGGCCCTTCCTGCGTTGGCAATGGCGTTTTTCATCTGTTGGTGCCATGAGACCCTTTCCTGAAAAGTTATTCCCAGGTATTTGAAAGTTGCTAACTGGTCAATAGGTTGACCATTAATTCTCCATTTGTGTTTCCTTCTTTTTTTTGAGAACACCATAATTTTAGATTTGCTGTAATTTATTGATAGTTGTTCCGCTTGACAATAGTCAGCAAGTGATCTCAAAAGCTTCCTCAAGCCAACGCAGGAAAAGGAGAGTAGGACTGCGTCGTCCGCATACAGAAGCACCGGGAGGGGCATACCTGCCAGTTTGGGAGGGTGGGCATTTTCTTTCGCCATATTTACTGCTAGAGAGTTGATATAAAAATTAAATAGCGTTGGCGCGAGGACACATCCTTGTTTAACCCCATAGTGCGTTTGAATTTCTTTAGTTAGATGGCCTGACCGATCGCATCTTACCCTCACCCTGGTGTTTTCATATAGACCACGGATAAGGCGTAAATAAGCGTTTATCTATGTTTGTAGCGCCAAGCTTTTCCCAGAGTCTGTCCCTTGGCAAATACTTAATTTTATTTATGCTGTCTAATTTTAAATTGCCGTTATGGCCTAATCTGTATTGAAATTGTCCTTTGTTTTTCCGGTGTTATCTTTTGCTGACTAGCTGTACGAGTTAATCTGGTCTGTGACCGTTTAATAAAATTTGATTTGATTTGATTTGACCCTCAGGTCCCTTCCAACACTATGTGTTATCTTTCTTCTTTATGACTCCTTTTGTTTTGTTTGCAATGGTGAACTTTTCCATGTTGCAAGCTGACTTTGAGCATGGTTTGAACTATGGAAAGACAACATGCAAATAAAATGATGTGCCGTATTTTTCACTTCATAAGACACACTTTTTTCTTCCTAAAAAGTAAGGGAAATGTCTGTGCGTCTTAAAGAACGAATGTGGGGTCCCTGGAGCCGAATTGCCCAGGTGTGAAAAGCAGATCATGCTTTTTTTTTGAAAGAGGGAAGGGAGTGTTGAAAGGAAACAGCTGATCGGCAAGCGATCGGGAGATAAGGGAGGCTAGCGATAAAGGAGGCTGCCTGGGAAGGGGGAGGTAAAAGCCCATGGATCCTCAGGATTTTTGCACTGGGTCACCCCAAATTCACCATCAGATCACATAGCATGTCCATGGCTACAGCCTGCACACACAAAAAATCACACATCCACTGTTTCGTGGGGCCGCAATGGCACAAAAACATGGTTACAAAGCACGGGTCCACATGGATCCTCAGGATTTTTGCACTGGGCTACCCCAAACTCACCGTCAAATCACATGTCTGTGGCCACAACATGAACCACAAAAATCATACATCCACTGTTTCATTCAGAATATTTTTTTTTCTTGTTTTCCTCCTCTAAAAACTAGGTGTGTCTTATGGTCAGGTGCGTCATATGGAATGAAAAATATACATGTATGTTTGGCTTGCCCACTATTGAACATAAAATGATTAGTTTTCCCCATGCATGTCTGATCTGGCTGGGGTTCTCGGCTTATCTTCCCACGGCTGTGGAAAGGCCACGTATATCTTCCCCTAACCCAAGGGCCCCTTCGCAAACAGACATCGCTCTTCTTCCGAATGCACCCAAGACCGTTACAAAGAGCTGCAATTACTTGTCAAAATCAGCCAGGTGTTCCGGGTTGACGAAGTCGGACACTTTCAAGGTCAAAGCTGTCACTTTCTGTAACTTGGGATCCTAGAGGGAAAACAGAAAAGAGAGAGAGCTGAGTTTGGGAAGGACGGAGGTGGAAAAGCGGGAAGAGTATGAACCCACCCCCTATTGAGTGGGGGGGGGGCAAGGAAGATCTCCCTCCTGAAAGTTGTACCGCCTTGTGTGGGATTAAAGGAGATGGGGAGAAATCTCACTCTGTGCATGGTCAGAGGCACTCTTCTCCAATTATACGGCAGGTTTGATCCCAGGCGCTGAAAAAGCGGATTCCAGTGCTCACATTAAATAAGTACAATTGAACCAAACAGGAAAGTCCAACTCCCGGCAGTGCAGGAATATTTTCAGCCCAACGTGGGGATCGAACCCCTGACCTTGAGATGAAGAGTCTCGTGCTCTAGCAAAGACCTTTCTGCTGCCGGAAAAGGGCCGCAGGTCATGAGCAGAGCATCTTCCTTGCGTGTAGAAGGACCCAAGGGCACCAACTCTAGGTAGGGCTTGAAATCCTGGACAGCTGCTGCCAGCCAGTGGAGACCATACTGGGCCGGATGGGCCCAGCAGACTACATAAGGCAGCTTCCCATGTCCAGGGCAGCTGTTTACCAGCTCCATCTGGTACGCAGGCTGAGGCCCTACCTGCCTGCGGACTGACTCGCCAGAGTGGTGCATGCTCTAGTTATCTCCTGCTTGGACTACTGCAATGCGCTCTACGTGGGGATACCTTTGAAGGTGACCCGGAAACTGCAATTAATCCAGAATGCAGCAGCTAGACTGGTGACTGGGAGCGGCTGCTGAGACCACGTAACACCGGTCCTGAAAGACCTGCATTGGCTCCCAGTACGTTTCCGAGCACAATTCAAAGTGTTGGTGCTGACCTTGAAAGCCCTAAACGGCCTCGGTCCAGTATACCTGAAGGAGCGTCTCCACCCCTATCGTTCTGCCCGGACACTGAAGTCCAGTGCCAAGGGCCTTCTGGTGGTTCCCTCACTGCGAGAAGCGAGGTTACAGGGAACCAGACAGAGGGCCTTCTCGGTGGTGGCACCCGCCCTGTGGAACTCCCTCCCACCAGATGTCAAAGAGAAAAACAACTACCAAACTTTTAGAAAGCATCTGAAGGCAGCCCTCTTTAGGGAAGCTTTTAATGTTTAAGAGGTTATTGTACTGTATCTATCAGCTGCCTGCAGAGCCGCCTCACCATGGCATTGAGGATAATGCTGCCATCCATCATGATTCCCTTCAGCAGGAGGTCGCGGGAGTCGTCCTTCATCCTGTAGCGGAGGGTGAACAGGTCGCTGTCTGCGTTCCACCCGGCAGGCAGCATCTCAGACTTCCTCTCGTTGGCGCCTGGCTGTGCAATGACACCCCAGAAGAGACAGGTGAAACTTTTAAAAATTCACTGGACTGCATCTCTTTGACCTCTAATGGAAGGTGCACTTGGGTGGACTTTGGGCACTATTCTAGCTATTTAAAGCATTTTTACCTTCCTCTTCAGCTGAAAAGGCACCCAGGGGGGTTCATTTTTTTAAAAAACCCTCCATTCCTTACCAGCGGATTCACAGGTTAAAGACACGACATGAAAGGAAAATGGGTTGGGGAGGGAGGAGGAAGAGTACACGCACTTTCTTGAGTCTGGTGCTAGTCCTTAAACGTGGCCTGGACATATTTGAAAAGCAACTGTAATAAACAGATTACGCTAATAGGACTGCAAGAAGTTCGGTAAGGAGGACTATTTGAAACATTGCGAGAAAGACTATGATGAGAATTATTAGTTAAGGACAATTAAAAGTAATAGAGAAACTAAGAAATGCAGAACAAGTGATAAAGAATGGAAAATCTTCAGAAGTTGTTGGCGCAAGTCTAAATTATTGTATAAGATAAGAAGTTATGGTAAATGATTGTTGGAAATGATACAGTGGTGCCCCGCAAGACGAACGCCTCGCAAGACGGAAAACCCGCTAGACGAAAGGGTTTTCCGTTTTGGAGGCGCTTTGCAAAACGAATTTCCCTATGGGCTTGCTTCGCAAGACAAAATGTCTTGCGAGTTCCTGCGGGTTTCCCCCCCTTTCCCTAAGCCGCTAAGCCGCATATCAGCTGATCCGCTAAAAGCCGCTAGACCGCTAATAGCGCTAATCCGCTAAGCTGTCAATGGGCTTGCTTCGCAAGACGAAAAAAACCGCTATACGAAGAGCCTCACGGAACGGATTAATTTCGTCTTGCGAGGCACCACTGTATTAAAGCACGGTATAAAAACAGTTCAAAACAGCATGCAATCATAAAAATAAGGTAGGTCATACAAATAAATATACACAAGCAATTTTGACATTTTAATGCTGCAGTGCGCCATAGGACCTAATGATAATAACAATAACAATAACAATAACAATAACAATAATAATTTTTATTTATACCTTAGGGGGAAGGGCAGGTAAACAACAACAACAACAACAACATGTGCATGAAGAACGACATTTGCAAGCTATATATCCAGCCAAGTTCTCTGGGTAGTTTTTATGATACAGAGATCAATAAAAATTAAAACCAAACCATTGGCATTCTTATCTTTGTTATGATAAAGTCAAAGTACATAGAGGTTTTACAAATCATGTGATAAGATCTATGTATGAGGTTTGGGAAAGGAATAAAAACCTGTTGGAGAGGAAAACACCATGGTGGATATCACCTGTGGAGGTATTAACTGAGAGACCATTTAAAGGCTCAGGAGCCCATTGCAGGTGCTATGGAAGCTACTGCACCTTTACACAATATTCTAATTTTCTGAGATCGTTAATTTGGGGTTTTCATCAGCTGTACGCCATAATCATCACAATTATAACAAAGGCTTGACATATCTCGCTTTGCATGTCATAATAATAATAATAATAAATTTTATTTATATCCTGCCCTCCCCAGCTGAAGCCGGGCTCAGGGCGGCTAACAATACTAAAACAGTGCAACATTATAAAAACATTATAAAAATTAATTAAAATCAAAACTGATGGCAACCATAAACTAAAGTTTTGTAAAGACTGCCAAAGGAGGGAGTCAGGCTGCGCCCTGACCAAAGGCCAGGCGGAACAGCTCTGTCTTGCAGGCCCTGCGGAAAGATGTCAGGTCCCGCAAGGCCCTAGTCTCTTGGGACAGAGCCTTCCACCAGATTGGAGCCGCAGCCGAGAAGGTCCTGGCTCTAGTTGAGGCCAGCCTAACCTCTCTGTGGCCTGGGACCTTCAGGATATTTTTATTTGCAGACCGTAGGTTCCTCTGTGGGGCATACCAGGAGAGGCGGTCCCGTAGGTACGAGGGTCCTAGGCCGTAAAACCAGCACCTTAAACCTGATCCTGTACTCCACCGGGAGCCAGTGCAGCTTGTATAGCACCGGATGAATGTGATCTCGCAGCGAAGACCCCATAAGGAGTCTCGCTGCAGCATTCTGCACCCGCTGGAGTTTTTGGGTCAGTCTCAAGGGCAGCCGCAAGTAGAGCGAGTTACAATAATCCAGTCTGGAGGTGACCGTCGCGTGGATCATAGTGGCTAGGTCAGGGCGAGAAAGGTAAGGAGCCAACTGCTTAGCTTGGCGGGGATGAAAAAATGCCGCCTTTGTTATAGCTGTAATCTGCGCCTCCATGGAGAGGGAGGTATCAAAGATTACACCCAAACTCTTAACGGACGATGCTGGCACTAATTGCACCCCCGCAAGAGATGGGAGTTGCCCCCTCAATCCCATATCGTCCCGTCCCAGCCAGAGGACCTCTGTCTTCGAAGGATTTAACTTCAACCGGCTCCCACGTAACCATCCAGCCACAGCTTCCAAACATCTGGTCAGTGTGTCTGGGGCCGAGTCAGGATGGCCATCCATTAACAGATAGAGTTGGGTGTCATCAGCATACTGATGGCAACCCAGCCCAAAACTCCGGACAAGCTGGGCGAGGGGGCGCATAAAGATGTTAAAAAGCATCGGGGAGAGAATCGCACCCTGGGGCACTCCACACACCAAGGAGTGGTGCGATGATAATTCCCCCCCAAGCGCCACCCTCTGTCCCCGACCAGAGAGAAACGAGCGCAGCCATTGAAGGACTGTGCCCTGGATCCCCACGCCGGCAAGGTGGTGGTCCAGGAGTTCGTGATCGACCATGTCGAAGGCTGCTGACAGGTCTAGAAGAATCAGCAGCCCCGACCCGCCTCGATCCAGCTGCCTGCGGAGATCATCTGTTACGGCAACCAGAGCCGTCTCGGTCCCATGACCAGCGCGGAAGCCGGACTGGAATGGATCCAGAGCTGATGTTTCATCCAGAAACCTACCAAGCTGTCATGAGTCATCTCATATATTAGTTTCACCTTTTAAGTTGAATTACTGAAATAAATGAAGTTTTCCACAATATTCTAATTTTTTGAGTTTCACCTGTAGATTTGAAAAGGGAAAGCCTGTTGGTGGCATAGAGGGAAGTCATAAGCGCGACAGAGCGGTAGGGAATGAGAGTTGTAGATGAATATTTGAAATTATTGTTTATTGTTTAAAGTGAAAATTTAATTAAAATTATATTTTAAAAAAAATTAAAACCAAAGCAAGCAGCTGCTTACAGTTCTGGTTGCCACACTCTTAAAAGAGAGAGAGATATAATAGAACCGGAAAAGGAAGCCAAAATTAAAACAGAATCATAGAACTGAAGGGATCCAGAGGGTCACCCAGTCCAACCCTCTGCAATGCAGAACCTCAACTAGATCACGCATGACAGACGGTCATCGAACCTCTGCTTAAAAACCCCCAAGGAAGGAGAGCGCACCACCTCCCACCTGGGGCTTTTGAGGAGTGGGGGAGGAAGGTAAGTAATAATAATAATAATAATTTATTATTTGTACCCCGCCCATCTGGCTGGGTTTCCCCAGCCACTCTGGGCGGCTTCCAACAGAGATGAAAAATACACTAAAATGTCACATATTAAAAACTTCCCTGAACAGGGCTGCCTTCAGATGTCTTCTGAATGTCAGGTAGTTGTTTATCGCTTTGACATCTGATGGGAGGGCATTCCACAGGGCGGGCGCCACTACCGAGAAGGCCCTCTGCCTGGTTCCCTGTAACTTGGCCACTCGCAGTGAGGGAACTGCCAGAAGGCCCTCGGAGCTGGACCTCAGTGTCCGGGCAGAACGATGGGGGAGGAGACGCTCCTTCAGATATACTGGACCGAGGCCATTTAGGGCTTTAAAGGTCAGCACCAACACTTTGAATTGTGCTCGGAAACGTACTGGGAGCCAATGTAGGTCTTTCAAGACCGGTGTTATGTGGTCTTGGTGGCTGCCCCCAGTCACCAGTCTAGCCGCCACATTCTGGATTAGTTGTAGTTTCCGGGTCACCTTCAAAGGTAGCCCCACGTAGAGCGCATTGCAGTAGTCCAAGCAGGAGATAACCAGAGCATGTACCACTCTGGCGAGACAGTCTGCAGGCAGATAGGGTCTCAGCCTACGTACCAGATGGAGCTGGTAAACAGCTGCCCTGGATACAGATTTGACCTGTGCCTCCATGGACAGCTGTGAGTCCAAAATGACTCCCAGGCTGCGCACCTGGTCCTTCAGGGGCACAGTTACCCCATTCAGGACCAGGGAATCCTCCACACCTGCCCGCCTCCTGTCCCCCCAGAACAGTACTTCTGTCTTGTCAGGATTCAACCTCAATCTGTTAGCCGCCATCCATCCTCCAACCGCTTCCAGACACTCACACAGGACCTTCACCGCCTTCACTGGTTCTGATTTAAAAGAGAGGTAGAGCTGGGTATCATCTGCATACTGATGAACACACAGCCCAAACCTCCTGATGATCTCTCCCAGCGGCTTCATATAGATGTTAAAAAGCATGGGGGAGAGGACGGAACCCTGAGGCACCCCACAAGTGAGAGCCCAGGGGTCTGAACACTCATCCCCCACCACCACTTTCTGAACACGGCCCAGGAGGAAGGAGCGGAACCACTGTATGACAGTGCCCCCAGCTCCCAGCCCCTCAAGACGGTCCAGAAGGATGTCATGGTCAATGGTATCAAACGCCGCTGAGAGATCCAGTAGAACTAGGAAACAGCTCTCACCTTTGTCCCTAGTCCGCCGGAGATCATCAACCAGCGCGACCAAGGCAGTTTCAGTCCCATGATGAGGCCTGAATCCCGACTGGAAGGGATCCAGGCGTGCCTGGAGTTGTTCAGCAACCACTCGCTCAATCACCTTGCCCAAGAATGGAAGATTTGAGACTGGGTGATAGTTGGCCATCGTGGCCGCATCTAAAGATGGTTTTTAAAGAAGCGGTTTAATAACCGCCTCTTTCAGCGGGTCTGGGAAGGCTCCCTCACGGAGGGAAGCATTCACCACCCCACGAAGCCCATCGCCCAGCCCTTCCCGGCTAGCTTTTATAAGCCAGGATGGGCAAGGATCCAGGAGACAGGTGGTTGGCTTCACTCGTCCAAGCAGCCTGTCCACATCCTCGGAGGTAACAGATTGGAATTGATCCCACACAACTTGACCAGACCAGTCATGGGGAAAGGCACAACATGTAAGATTCTGTGTCCAGGGCAGCTGTCTACCAGCTCCATCTGGTACGCAAACTGAGACCCTCCCTGCCCAAAGACTGTCTGGCCAGAGTGGTGCATGCTCTGGTTATCTCCCGCTTGGGCTACTGCAATGCGCTCTACGTGGGGCTACCTTTGAAGGTGACCTGGAAACTGCAATTAATCCAGAATGCAGCAGCTAGACTGGTGACTGGGAGCGGCCGCCGAGACCACATAACACCGGTCCTGAGAGATCTGCATTGGCTCCCAGTACATTTCCGAGCACTATTCAAAGTGTTGGTGCTGACCTTGAAAGCCCTAAACGGCCTCGATCCTGTATACCTGAAGGTGCATCTCCACCCCCATCGTTCTGCCCGGACACTGACGTCCAGCACAGAGGGCCTTCTGCCAGTTCCCTCACTGCGAGGAGCCAAGTTACAGGGAACCAGGCACATTAAAAACTTCCCTGAACAGGGCTGCATCTCTGGGTTATTTGTGGGGCATAGGAATTCGTTCACCCCCCCTATAGTCCGGCCCCCCACAAGGTCTGAGGGACAGTGGACCGGCCCCCTGCTGAAAAACTTTGCCTACTCCTTCGCCCTTTTCACAGCCTGCCAAAGGGGAGGCCGCCACTACGCAGCTACCCAGTGGGGACCACGCCCCCTGGCACGATGACGCAGCTGAACAGAGGCGCCGAGAGAGGGGGCAAGAGTTGGCAACCTCCTCCCCCCCCCCCCCGCTTTTCCGGCCTGGTAAGCAACGCCAACCTTAACCGCTACCCTTCCCGCAGCCCGCCGCCACGACGCAGCTGCCCAGACGATCTCACGCCCCCTTCGCCGCGCCGCACCTGGGCAGAGGCGCCGAGAGGGGGGGGAGAGCGTTGGCAACCCTCCTTCCCTTCTGCTCTCACCTCGTCGCCGGCGCCGAGGCAGCGGAAGCCTTGCGTGATGAGCTTCCAGTGCAGGTAGCAGATCAAGGCGTCCTGCGGGCTGGAGATGTCCGGGGAGACCGAGTGGTAGAGGAGCTCCAGCCCGGCCATGGCGCCGTCCCGGCCGCCGCCCCCGCCGCCTGCACGTGGGGAAGGAAGGAGAGAAGGAAGGAGGAAGGATGAGGAGGAGGAGGAGGAGGAGGAGGAGAAAGAGAAAGGGCCTCGCACACACAACCAGCCGCCGGCGCAGGAGGGTCCCTCTCCGGTTAGGCGCGCTGCGAAAGCGAAAGTGGCGACCGGGGAAGCAGCCTCCCCCGCGCGCGCGCAAAGGGAAAAGAGGGAGGAGGAAGCCTTTCCCCGGTTAGAGTCTCCGGCTCTCTCCACTCACAAGCCCGGCAGCCAACGCGGAGCCGGGCGTTGGGGTTCCGACGGCGACGGAAAGGAGCGCACGAGGGGAGCATCGCGTCCATGGCGAAGCGAGGCAACCGCGCGCCAAGCTGGCGTGCGCGCTGGTGCTTTTATGTATGCGCTAGGGCGCACGGAAAGGACGGAAACGGGCTCCGGGTTCGGGGAGGTTTTGCGCCGGGGAAAAAGCAAGGCCGCAATCAAGTCAGAGGTGCATTTAAGAAATATAATTTGGAGACATAAAAAGGAAGGTCGGAGGCCACGCTGGCATTTAATCGCAAATAAGATAAAAGGCAAATAATGGAGGAACAAAGGGTTGTAGATTATTTGTTACCATTTTTTCTGTTTGCATTTACTGAGTATTCTGTTATGCACTTCTCAATTAATAAAGCATTTTTTAAAAAAATAGGGGGGGGGGAGAAAAAGCAAAGCCGGAAGCGGAAAGTGGGGAGGAGGAGAAGGAATGCAAACACGCTGCCCTGAAAGTAATAATAATAATATTATTTATTATTTATTATTTATTATTTATTATTTATTATTTATTATTTATTATTTATTATTTATTATTTATTATTTATTATTTATTATTTATTATTTATTATTTATACCCCGCCCATCTGGCTGGGCTTCCCCAGCTACTCTGGGCGGCTTCCAACAAAATATTAAAATACAGTAACGCATCAAACATTAAAAGCTTCCCTAAACAGGGCTGCCTTCAGATGTCTTCTAAAAGTCTGGTAGTTGTTCTTCTCTTTGACATCTGGTGGGAGGGTGTTCCACAGGGCAGGTGCCACTACCGAGAAGGCCCTCTGCCTGGTTCCCTGTAGCTTTGCTTCTTGCAATGAGGGAACCGCCAGAAGACCCTCGGCACTGGATCTCAGTGTCTGGGCTGGATGATGGGGGAGGAGACGCTCCTTCAGATATACTGGACCAAGGCCGTTTAGGGCTTTAAAGGTCAGCACCAACACTTTGAATTGTGCTCGGAAACGTACTGGGAGCCAATGTAGGTCTTTCAAGACTGGTGTTATGTGGTCTCGGCGGCCGCTCCCAGTCACCAGTCTAGCTGCCGCATTCTGGATTAGTTGTAGTTTCCGGGTCACCTTCAAAGGTAGCCCCATATAGAGCACATTGCAGTTGTCCAAGCGGGAGATAACTAGAGCATGCACCACTCTGCTGAGACAGTCTGCGGGCAGGTAGGGTCTCAGCCTGCGTACCAGATGGAGCTGGTAGACAGCTGCCCTGGACACAGAATTGACCTGCGCCTCCATGGACAGCTGTGCATCCAAAATGACTCCCAGGCTGCACACCTGGTCCTTTAGGGGCCCAGTTACAGCCAGGATTTTTATTGGGGAGGGGGGTACAAAAAGTTGTTGAGCTTTTTGTTGGGAGATCACAGGTAAAAATCCTTTCCCCGAAAGAGGACATTGCGAGGGGCAGGCTTTTGTTAGGGGGACAGTCTTCTGTTGGGGGGGGGGCAGACCCTCAGTTAATGCTTTTCAATAATTTTGGGGGGTTTAAGGGGAGCAGCTGCCTCCCTGTCCCTCTCTTGGCTACACCCATGCTGCGATGAAAATAGTGACGTCCTATTCAACAACAATATTAATAACAATAACTGTTGTTGTTGTTTCTCCTCCTGTGATGGAACTCCTATTTGGGGACTTCCCTGGCTTTTTTCTGGCCCACGTAGAACCAGTCTGGATAGTTGGCCTTGGTGAATACTTGACGTTTTCATCCCCCCAAAAGTTTTTGATTTTAGTTTCTACTGAAATGAGGCTGAGTTTTAACGTTGTATTTTAATCTTGTTTGTTAAGATGTATTTCAATCAATTTTTTAAATACCTGGTGTTAGCCGTCCTGAGCCCGGTCTTGGCTGGGGAAGGCGGGGCATAAATAATTTATTATTATTATTATTATTATTATTATTATTATTATTATTATTACCCCACCCACCTGACTGCCACTCTGGTAGACTCTGCAGAAGCAGGTTCCATTGGCCTATTGCAATAACTCAAACACACCTGATCTCTCCCCCCCTGAGTATGTCTAGCCCTTTTACGAGATGATGATGGTCACTGGGTCTGGGTTGGTGCATAGAGACTAAAAATGGATTAAAACTTGTTTCAGCTTTCTAAGTGAAATATACTCGGAGTTGAGAGTGGATTTCATGGTGACAGCAGTCATGAAATTAAAAGATGCCTGCTCCTCGGGAGAAAGGCGATGGCAAACCTAGACAGCATCTTAAAAAGCAGAGACATCACCTTACCAACAAAGTTCCGTATAGTTAAAGCTATGGTTTTCCCAGTAGTGATGTATGGAAGTGAGAGCTGGACCATAAAGAAGGCAGATCGCCGAAGAATGGATGCTTTTGAATTCTGGCGCTGGAGGAGACTCTTGAGAGTCCCATGAACTGCAAGAAGATCAAACCGATCCATTCTGAAGGAAATCAGCCCTGAGTGCTCACTGGAAGGACAGATCCTGAAGCTGAGGCTCCAAGACTTTGGCCACCTCATGAGAAGAGAAGACTCCCTGGAAAAGACCCTGATGTTGGGAAAGATGGAGGGCACAAGGAGAAGGGGACGACAGAGGACGAGATGGTTGGACAGTGTTCTCGAAGCTACAAACATGAGTCTGACCAAACTGCGGGAGGCAGTGGAAGACAGGAGTGCCTGGCATGCTCTGGTCCAGGGGGTCATGAAGAGTCGGACACGACTAAACGACCAAACAACAATTCAGCTCATAGTGGTGAGGAGGAATGGAAGTTCCCCCAGAATGCCTACTTTATATACATTATTTACACAATGGGCCCCATGTGATTGGCTAATTCCGGGATTCACCTATAGGCCAATCAGGCTGCGGATTCACTTCCACCTGTTGCTGGATTGGGTGGCTCCTGTGGACCAATCAGACTGCTGCATTTTGAATCCTATTGTTCTAGGACCAATCAGACTGCTGCCTTTTGGATCCTATTCAACTCAGTACATAACACTAAGCATCTGGGAGGCTGAGGGACTCTGAGTGGGCCAAGGCCCACCAGGTGAGTTTCATGGCTGAAGTTGGGATTTGAAGTTTGGTCACCCAGATTCTATCCCAGCACTTTAACCACTGCCCCAAACTGGACCCCAAACACTGGCGATTGCCTAACAGGCCTGATTTCAAGCCTTCACTGTACCCTTTTCTGCTAAAAAGAACTTTGTTTAGACCAGCCTTCCCAGATATCTAGAATGCTCCTGTGTTTATACAGTTCATGGATATTTTCAGTTTATGGAATGTTTTAATCTGTAAACCCCAACACGGAAAAAGGTGTGGTGTATAAATAAATGCATAATGATAATAGCTGGGTTTGTTTTGTTTTTTTACTAATACTTTTGTTGTTTTATTCTTTTGGTGAACTGCTTTGAGGTTTGTTTGTTTTATAGTCAGGTACAGTGGTACCTCAGGTTACAGACGCTTCAGGTTACAGACTCCGCTAACCCAGAAATCGTACCTCGGGTAAAGAACTTTGCTTCAGGATGAGAACAGAAATCATGCTCCGGTGGCGCAGCGGCAGCAGGAGGCCCCATTAGCTAAAGTGGTGCTTCAGGTTAAGAACAGTTTCAGCTTAAGAATGGACCTCCGGAACGAATTAAGTACTTAACCCGAGGTACCACTGTATTTAAATTTTTATGAAATATATATAAACAAATAAAAGGGTTTAGATTATACTAGCCTGTGCCTACTGGTTTTCCCAGTAGTGATGTACGGAAGTGAGAGCTGGACCATAAAGAAGGCTGATCACCAAAGAATGGATGCTTTTGAATTCTGGTGCTAGAGGAGACTCTTGAGAGTCCAATGGACTGCAAGAAGATCAGACCTCTCCATTCTGAAGGAAATCAGCCCTGAGTGCTCACTGGAAGGACAGATCCTGAAGCTGAGGCTCCAAGACTTTGGCCACCTCGTGAGAAGAGAAGACTCCCTGGAAAAGACCCTTTGGGAAAGATGGAGGGCACAAGGAGAAGGGGACGACAGAGGACGAGATGGTGGGACAGTGTTCTCAAAGCTACCAGCATGTGTTTGACCAAACTGCAGGAGGCAGTGGAAGACAGAAGTGCCTGGCATGCTCTGGTCCAGGGGGTCATGAAGAGTCGGACACGACTAAACAACAATCTAAGGAATGTTGGGGCTTCCTAACTTTCCAGAAATCTGAAATTAAAAGGACTCAGGAGAATCTCTGAATTGCATCCTCTATGCATTGGGAAGATCCTAAAGTACCCGGATTTGAAACCAGTGTCGGACACGACTAAACAACTGAACAACAACAAAGTCTGTGCCTAGCTACCTCTGTTCTCCCCAGGCTGATCTCTTCCCACTGGGGAAGCCCCCTATAGCCAGGCTACCCCCCCTCGCACTCCCTCCAACCCTTCCCATGCTTTACTACTGACCATGTGTTTTCCGGGCTCTCTCCGCCATGGCTACTGCCACCTGCCCCACATGGTCCAAAGGGCACAGAAGAAGAGGGGCAGAGGCCGGGGCGATAACATGGCCTCCAGCTTTGCTTTGCCGACTTGCCCGGTTGCCATGCAACGGAGACCCCCAGGGTTCCATGTTCCAGGCGCCCACTCTTGCAGGAGACTCCGAAGCCAGTTAGGATCAGGGCAGAGAGGAAGAGCGCAGGTCACCAGGATTGGTCCTGAATCACTGCTGCTAAGTGAGCTTGCGATGCTGGCCTTTCTTGCCTCCTGGCTCGCCCCTCTGACTCGGGAGTAAGGGAGCGATGCTTTATTACAGCAGATCCATAATAATAATATTGTACAAATAACTCCATATTTTCTTTACAAATATTTATCATTTACAATACTGTCTTATTTTATAGTACTGTACGTTGATTATTGCTTTCATTTTATGGATCAACGGTAACATTCATGTTAAATTGCTGTTTTAGGGGTTGTTTTTAAAAGTCTGGAATGGATTAATCCATTTTGCATTACTTTCTATGGGAAACAAAACAAACAAACAAAGATCCTTCCATGTTGTTCTGACTATGGCAAACCAACACGGCGACCTACCTGTAACTTTCTGTGAGAAAGTGCGCCTTGGTTTTGGAACGCTTTGCTTTGGGAACGGACTTCCAGAACGGATTAAGCTTGAGAACCAAGGTGCCACTGTATATGTGATAAACAAGCATGGTTCCTTCAGAGGTCTTGAGCATGGGTAGGCAAACTTAAGGCCGGGGGGGGGGGGGGTCGGATCCATCCCAATCGCCTTCTAAATCCGGCCTGCAGATGGTCTGGGAATCAGAGTGGTTTTTTTCATGAATAGAATGTGCTTTTATTTAATATGCATCTCTGGGTTATTTGTGGAGCATAGGAATTTGTTCATCCCCCCCCAAAAAAAATGTAGTCCGGCCCCCCACAAGGTCTGAGGGACAGTGGACCGGCCCCCTGCTGAAAAAGTTTGCTGACCCCTGGTCTTGAGTTAACCTCCAATGGTATCAAAGAGAAGTTGCCTGGCGATCTCAGAAGGGCCACTGGAGGGCGCCCCACCCTTTCTAAAGCCACCTTTCTGAGATTTCAATTTCATGCTTTCGCTCCCTTCTGTGTTGTGTGTTTCGGTCGGGAGACGGAGAGGCTTCCATCGCTGGAGGAACGGGGAGCCAGCAATGCCAAAGTAGCTTTTTCAAACCCACACCTGTAATCGTTGGAAGCTGCAAAGGTACCCGAACTGTATTTGGGGGTGCAACTACCTCTATTCATAGCTTGTGGCTTTACTCTGCATTTCTTATGATTCTGTGCTTTTGTTTCCATGAACAGTTAATGGCACCTATTTCCCTGAGTGCAGATATAAGACGCGTGTTTCTCAAACCTGTTATGGGAAAATCCTTGGGCTCACTTGTATTGCCAAGCAAAGACGTCAGCCAGGAATATAGGAGCGAAACAGCAGCCAGCAGGCCTGGTCTTTTATTTTTTAAGGACTCTTGCAACAGGACTTCCACCCACCACATGGGAGAAGCAGGAAGAAGCCCAGAACAAAGGATGGCTCCCACTTTTATTAGTTTTACAAAGATACCCACAACACCCCTAGAATTACATCATGCATACATCACAAATATATCACAAATTGGGAGGGTCTGAATCAATAAATAGAATTAATAAATTGTCCAGTAGCATCTTAGAGACCAACTAAGTTTGTTCTGGGGACACGGGTGGCGCTGTGAGTTAAACCACAGAGCCTAGGACTTGCCGATCAGAAGGTTGGCAGTTCAAATCCCTGCAATGGGGTGAGCTCCCATTGCTCGGTCCCTGCTCCTGCCATCCTAGCAGTACGAAAGCACATCAAAGTGCAAGTAAATAAATAGGTACCGCTCCAGCGGGAAGGTAAACGGCGTTTCCGTGCGCTGCTCTGGTTCGCCAGAAGCGGCTTAGTCCTGCTGGCCGCATGACCCAGAAGCTGTACGCCGGCTTCCTCGGCCAATAAAGCGAGATGAGCACCACAACCCCAGAGTCGGCCATGACTGGACCTAATGGTCAGGGGTCCCTTTACCTTTACCTAATAAAGAAATCACTTTTAACTTACTGAGGTATCCACAATACACTTTTGTCTCTCTATCTTTTTCTTAACATATCAAAGAGAGAAATACCAAGAAAGGAAACACAAAAAAAGAAAGAAAAATAAGAATAAAAAGGGGTGTGTGTGAAGGGAAGGGTAAAAAAGAAAAGAGGAGGAAGAAAACAAAGCAAAACAAACATATTTGACTTCCGATTAGACTCATTCTATTATTATTTCTACAGTTTTTTCACACACAGTTCCAAATTATTGTATTTCTTTGTTTTCATCAGATATCAAGAAACATATTTGTTGTTTTACAAGGATCATTCTATTTGTGCCAGGAGATGTTTGTTATTGTAATACTTTTCCAAATACTCTTAAAAGATTTTCCATTCTTTCTGTTTTGGATACCCTTTAATTCTCCCTGTCATCATGGCCATCTGTAGATATTCTATCATTTGGACCTGCCACTCATTTATCGTAGGTGTTTTGCCACTTTTCCAGTTTTTTTTTTGCGATTAAGATCCTGGCTGCTACTGTAGTCTACATAAAAAGTGGTCTATTTTCTTTTTTGATTTCTGGTGACATTATTCCCAGGAGAAAGGTTTCAGGTTTTTTCTTAAACGAAAACTTTTTAAATTCATTGTAGATGTTATTCCAAAATGCTTTAATGGCCGTGCATTCCCACCACTTACGTTGCTAACTTGTAGCAGCATCTTCAACATGGGGAGGGAGGAAGAAGCTGTCTTCTCCTCCCTGCTCACGAGGAGCACCATCGTTCCCCCTCCCCTTGGAGAAATTTGGTACCTCATTTATCAACCCCATAAATAGGGTGGAGAATATTGGAATATTTGCAGTGTGATCCAGTTTTCTCTCCTCTTGCCCGCTTCTTGTCCTTAGAGAATGGGCGGACTATACATTGAAAGAAGATCGCTATGAATTGTTCGATTCCGTAATATTCCCTAGCACTTTTTTAATTTTAAAGCTGGCGTTGGCTCCCCCACCCCCTCCTCTATACGAGGCTGCCTTCATTTAAACGTCTAGTTCAACCCCGTCCCGAGGGCTTGGGTGGGAATGGGTTCTCTTCATGTCAAGGAATCGAGCTGTGAGCCCCCCTGCGGACCCTTCTCAGTCTCGGCTGCTTCTGCCAGCACATGAAGGAGAAAAACCAGAGTGGAATTGACTTTGAAGCAGAAATAAAAGATGATCCTGTGTGCCAGCAGGACCTTATTTGCAGAAGCGAGCCAGAATATTTTTTCTCTTCCATTTTTATATGGCACCCATACCAGAAAACACACACACACAATACAATCCGGATTACGAACCACATTCATTTCGCCTCCATACACAACATTCCCAATTCCATCTTTGCTTTTGTATTGCTGGAGGATATGGGGTGTTAATGGGACTCGGGTGGCGCTGTGGTCTAAACCACTGGGCCTCTTGGGCTTGCCATTCAGAAGGTTGGCAGTTCGAATCCCCGCGACGTGAGCTCCCGTTGCTCTGCCCCAGCTTCTGCCAACCTAGTAGTTCGAAAGCACACCAGTGCAAGTGGATACATAGGTACCGCTACAGCGGGAAGGGAAAAGGCATTTCTTCTGGGGTTGTTTGCCCACCTTTTGTCCCCACCCTGCACTCTGCTCTTACCTGTGGCTCCTAGAAGCTGTCAGCATGTGGCAGCGGTCATACCCTGGAAAACTGCTTCGACTGCCTGGCTCAACCGGTTGAGGGAAGCCGATGGTTCTCATTTAAAAAAATGTTTTTATTAACAAACTCCACATAACAAATTGTCAAAACATATCATATTCATTATTTTCCCCTTTCCCCCTTCAAACCCTCTCCCCCCCCAGACTTCCCTCAGCTCCCCTCTGATTTCTCAGTACATACTACTCTCTGCATGTTATAAAATTATACATGTCCTTACATTATCTATCTACCATGTTATCAGTTAATAAATTTGTGTACAGTTGTACCTCGGGATGCGAACGGAATCCGTTCCAGAACTCCATTCGCATCCTGAACGGGATGTAAGACGCGACAGCGTGTCTGCGCGTGCGTGGGTCGCATTTTGCCACTTCTGCACATGCATGTGACATCATCTTGAGCACATGCGTGAGCGGTGAAACCCAGAAGTAACGTGCTCCGTTACTTCTGGGTTGCCACGGAGCGCAACCCGAAAGCGCTCGACCTGAAGCACATTCAACTCGAGGTATGACTATGTTTATTCAGAACCTGCTAAGGAGTCCAATTCATTTTGTTGTCTTTTTAGATAAGTTGTAAAAAGCTCTCATTCTTCCTTAAAGTCACAGTTGTCCTTGTCCCGCAATTTGTATGTCAATTTAGACAACTCTGCATAGCTCATCAATTTTTCATGGCACTGTTCTTTTGTTGGGATTTCCTCATTGGAAGCCAATGGTTCTCAATCCCTTGGTGAGTTAGGGGCTTCCCCCGCATGGGAATTCAGGCTCCAGCAGATTGGATGGACGAGACCAAGAATGGGTCCAGCGGTCAAGAAGGTGGTTTCTGCCCATGATTCTGCCCATGGGCAGATGGGACTTGTCAACCTGGGGAGGGAGCCCATCTAGAAGGAGGAAAACACTGATCCTAAACTTCTGTTGCCTTGTAGGACATCTTCAGCAGAAGAAAGGCCTTCTCAGTAGTGGTGCTCACCCTGTGGAACGCCCTCCCATCAGATGTCAAAGAAATAAACAACTATATGACGTTTAGAAGACATCTGAAGGCTGCCCTGTTCTGGGAAGTTTTTAACGACTGATGTTTTAGTGTATTTTTAATCTTCTGTTAAAATCAGGGAAGTTTTTAATGACTGATGTTTTAATGTACCTCATTTTTCGCTCTATAAGACGCACCAGACCACAAGATGCACCTAGTTTTTGGAGGAGGAAAACAAGAAAATAATATTCTGAATCTCAGAAGCCGGAACAGCAAGAGGGCACAGTGAAATCAGCAATCCCTCTTGATGTTCTGGCTTCTGGGATAGCTGCGCAGCCTGCATTCGCTCCATAAGATGCACACACATTTCCCCTTACTTTTTAGGAGGGAAAAAGTGAGTCTTATAGAGCAAAAAAATACGGTATTTTTAATCTTCTGTTGGAAGCAGCCCAGAGTGGCTGGGGAAACCTAGCCAGATGGGTGGGGTATAAATAAAATAATAATAATAATAATAATAATAATAATAATAATAATAGGCTAAGGAATAAATCCTACAAAAATCCAGAGTGCAGTACCTAAGACAGTTAGATGGGGGCTTGTATGCCTCCTTCCAGCAACTGCAGCAGCCGTCTCCAAACGTCTTGCTCTACTTTCCTTTGGACCCCATCCATGGGGTCGAGAGCGGGGTCTTGCCTGGGCAGCCCAGGACCTCCATCCACGCTGCCCAGGGTTGCATCCTGGAAAGGGGTGCAGGGATAGCCAATGCATTCCACAGGGCAGGTGCCACCACCGAGAAGGCCCTCTGCCTGGTTCCCTGTAGCCTCACTTCTTGCAGCGAGGGAACCACCAGAAGGCTCTCGGCGTTGGATCTCAGTGTCCTGGCAGAACGATGGGGGTGGAGACGCTCCTTCAGGTATACTGGACCGAGGCCGTTTAGGGCTTTAAAGGTCAGCACCAACACTTTGAATTGTGCTCGGAAACGTACTGGGAGCCAATGTAGGTCTTTCAAGACTGGTGTTATGTGGTCTTGGCGGCCGCTCCCAGTCACCAGTCTAGCTGCCGCATTCTGGATTAATTGCAGTTTCCATGTCACCTTCAAAGGTAGCCCCACGTAGAGCTCATTGCAGTTGTCCAAGCGGGAGATAACTAGAGTATGCACCACTCTGGCGAGACAGTCTGTGGAAAGGGAGGGTCTCATCCTGTGTACCAGATGGGGCTAGTAGACAGCTGCCCTGGACACAGAGTGGAAAGGTTACTTTGGTGCTGCTAACACAGCAGTTTGACTTCACTCCTGGAGGCCTACTCCGTTGTCTCTCAAGAGATACTGATGCCAACAAGAAAACGTGTGGATTTCTCCCTCTTCCCTGAAGCCGTTGGGAGTGTTCCAGAGAAGCCACCACAAAGCAGGGACGTTGTTAGTGGGCAGCCTAGTGGACCTCGGCCATTAATGCCGGGCTCCAGGTCTCCTGCCTCTGCCCCCGTTCTGCCAATTGTTAGTGTGCAAATGTTATTGACTTGTGATTAGGAGCTTGCAAGGACTTGCCATAGTTGGATGATGTGCAGAAGGGAGTATGTGTGTGTAAAGGAGAAGTCATGTTAGCTGTTGGACAGACTTGTTTCAGGTTTAATATGTACATAAGCAGCCATTCTTGCCAGTACATTGTGGGTGGGCGGATTCAGTCCCCGTGAGTTGTATCGGGCCCAGAAAATCCTCTTGCAACTGAGAACCCTGGAGACGAAGAGCCAGATTATGCCCTCACGCCAACCCTGAAAGTTAGCTTAAATCCAGTGCATGTGAATCAACATATGCAAAATATGCCTTGAGTCCTTGAAGAAGGGTCTTGCAGGATCAGGCCCATCCAGTCCCTCATCCTGTTCTTAGAAGACTCAGCATGGCTCTTTAGGCATAAAACGTTTTGATTGCAAACGAAAACGAAACCATCGGGCATGTCATCTTATACTGCCCATTTTATCGAGACTCAAGAAAAGAGCTGATCGAGCCGATTCTGAGGAAAATACCTCATAATACAGACGACACCTATATCAGACACCTCTTAGCTGACAAAGAGCCCGAAACCATCAGGCCTGTGGCAAAGTACTGTTACATTGCAACAAGAATAAGACGAGCAATGATGTCAGCAACGGAGTCCAAATTGTAAACATCGAAGGAACGATAATAAACAGTAGTGACATTTGAACTGAATTTTTAAAACCTTAAAAGCCGAAACCTGGTTATAAATATAAGCACCAATTCTGTGAATTGGCCATATCTCCACTGCTATTTGTAGCACAATACTACTTATAATGTCATTTTTATAAATTGCTTTCTGGTCATTGACCGTATTAAAGATATTTGATTTGATTTTGTTTTGATAGCAAAAATGGGATGTTTCTGGGTTCTGGAAATTCCCAGCATGGATGCCAGGTGGAGTCTTTAGCTAATGGGCTTTGATGGCATTTCTGGTCTTTATCCCAGCTCTTTAGCAAAGCAGACTCTGTCTCAGCCTTTGTTTTTATTCTATTAGTCTTCCTAACAGAACGCAGTGACTCCAAACCACCACCTTTGGGTGCCCAGAAGCACCCAGTTCTACGGTTGATCGCCCAGTCTCCCACTCTCAAAACTGTTACACCTTTCCATTTTGTTCGGCTTAATTTCCTCGGGACATTCCGAAAGAATATTCCTGAGCGTGGTAAATGCCCGGAAGAGAGCTTGGTTGCACAAGCACTTTGCAAGCCAGCTCCTTTTTTGCTCTGCAATACCTGCAAATTGTTCTCTCTCTCTGCTCACAGCAGATTCTTTGCAAATTGATTTGGATTTGCTTTGTTAAATCTCGGATGGTTAGCCAGCATCATGAGTCAGCATACTTGAAAGCCTGTTTTAATTTAAAACAGAGCAGGTATATCTGCTGTTCAGCTAAGCAAAGGGAACCTCATCCTGATAAAACTAAATGATATGTACCTTGACCATCGCGGTCTTTCATGTGTTGAGCAGACAGGGAAAGGAACCCATGGGAATTTTTGCCCTACAGGTTTCATCAGTTCTACTGTCCTGGCTTCCCATTTTCTGAAAATGGGAAAAATGCTCTCTTGCAGCCCGACCTCTTCCATAAAACTACACTTCCCCTGGGAGAGCAGCTGAAATCCAGTCTGGCCTCAGGCCTGCTCATGGAATTGAGACTGCCTTGGTCTTTGGGGGTGGCCCATCCTATTTCACTGCCTGAGGATCTTAGGATGAAAAGTGGGTAAATAAGGCAAATACTACTAATAAATTTCAGGTGTTCCCTATGGCAGGGATAGCCAATGCATTCCACAGGTCGAGTGCCACCACCGAGAAGGCCCTCTGCCTGGTTCACTGTAACCTCACTTCTTGCAATGAGGGAACCGCTAGAAGGCCCTCAGCGTTGGATCTCAGTGTCTGGGCAGAACGATGGGGATGGAGACGCTCCTTCAGATATACTGGACCAAGGCCATTTAGGGCTTTAAAGGTCAGCACCAACACTTTGAATTGTGCTCGGAAACGTACTGGGAGCCAATGTAGGTCTTTCAAGACCGGTGTTATATGGTCTCGGCGGCCGCTCCCAGTCACCAGTCTAGCTGCCGCATTCTGGATTAATTGCAGTTTCCGGGTCATCTTCACAGGTAGCCCCACGTAGAGCGCATTGCAGTAGTCCAAGTGGGAGATAACTAGAGCATGCACCACTCTGGCGAGACAGTCTGCGGAAAGGGAGGGTCTCATCCTGTGTACTAGATGGGGCTAGTAGACAGCTGCCATGGACACAGAATTGACCTGCACCTCCATGGACAGCAACATTAAAACACCAGTCATTAAAAACTTCTTTAAACAGGGCTGCCTTCAGATGTCTTCTAAATGTCAGATAGTTGTTTATTCAACTATCTGATAATTCCACGGTCTGTGAGCACTTAGAAAAGGATGTTGTGGTTACTAAGACCCAGCATAGGCAGCGGCGTAGCGTGGGTTGTCAGCACCTGGGGCAAGGCAAGTAATTTGCGCCCCCTAACCCAGGGCAAGGCAAGTAATTTGTGCCCCTAACCCCTAACCTGCCGCCGCTGCCAGCTTCTTCTTGCTGCTGCCTGGGCTGGGGTATTTACGGTAAGGTAGCCACGGCGGCGGCGGCGGGTCCGTGTCAGGTGATCTGAGGCGAGTTGCCACTGGCGCTGCCGCCCAAACAACGGCGCTTGCCCGGAGGAGGAGGAGGGCAGAGAGGCGAGGAAAATGCAACATGGCCCAGCAGCTGCAGGAGCAGCGGCGGCGGCGGGGCTGTGAGGAGGGGCTGCCTGGCGCGCCCTCCGCGGCCAGTGCTGAGAGCTGCTGCCTGCCAGACGCCTTCAGCCCGGACGTGCGCACAGCTTGTCGGTTCCGCGAGACATGGGGCTCTGCTACAGCCTGCGCCCGAGGTTCTTCGGCGACTCCGGAGGCGGCGAGCACCCCCCCCGATGTTGCGCCCGGTGCGGCCGGCCCCCCCCTGCACCCCCCATGCTACGCCACTGAGCATAGGTTTCTCAAAAACAAGTCAAACCAAATTAATCTCTTTTTTCCCTTTTTTTCTCTGCAGAGTTACAAGCTTGGTGAATCAAGGGTAGGACTCGTACCGATGGCTTCGTGTTACAAGAATGGAGATTCAAAACTAAAGATCTGGAAGAACTTTCTGACAGCAAGAGCTGCTCAACAGTCTCCCTTGGGAGCTTGTGGACTCTCCTTCCTTGCAGGTTTTTGAGCAGAGTTTGGATAGACATCCGTCATGGATGCTTTTGTTGAGATTCCTGCACTGTAGAGGATTGGACAAATTGGCCCTTGGGGTCCCTTCCAACTTTTAAATTCCCCGATTCCCCGAAACGGCTTGTTGAAAGGTTTTGAAACAATTTGTACGAGACAGCTGGGCGAAGTCAGTCAGAGGTGTTGGGGCTGACGTGTTGTCTCAGTTTCCAGAAGGCATTTGGTTCTCGAATCGCTTTGCCATGGAGTAATCCCAAGGAGGCTTACGAGAACTCTCCAACAGAGTCCTGGGAATGGTTCTGGGGCAGATGAGAGGGATCTGTCAATTTTGCTTTCTCTCACTTTTTCATTATCCCATGCTTGAGTTCCCTTTGCCAGATTTCCACATCAAGTTTGTGTGTGTTTGTGTGTCTTAAACCATCATAAAAAATAAATAAATCAGTGTTTTAGCGTGGCTTTCTCTCTATATATTGCAGTGTTGGAAAAACTTATTGAATATTGTGGAGTTGGAAAAGGTTAAGAAAATGATCGAGGGGATGAAGCAAATCCTTTATGAAGAAAGTTTGCAGCGTTTGGGACTTCTTAGTTTGAAGGAAAGGCAAGCAAAAGGTGACATGATAGACATTTATAAAATTCTGCACTTCCACTTACATGTTTTGCCAAACACTGCCTTGGGACGGTTTTGACCCTTAAAGGCAGTCTATGCATATTTTAATTACCGTATTTTTCTGTCTGTAAGATGCCCACATGTATAAGATGCCTCCTATTTTTGGGGACTCCGATTTAAGAAAAGAGGGAATATGTATAAGACGCCCCCAAATTTTGGACATTATATTTTAGGGGAAAAAACTAGTCTTTTACATGGAAAAGTACAGTAATCAATCAAATATTGTTGTATATACGCAGCCGTGTTTTTATATTGGTGATCGGTTATATATAATCCATGTTATTACTGGGTTGCAAAATCGCTTCTGGATGCTTCGTAGCAAGTGATTCATAGCTCAGTTGGTAGAGCACGAAAGGTTGTGGGTTCGAGTCCCAAGTTGGGCAAAATATTCCTGCATTGCAGGGGGCTGCATTAGACCCCAGTGGTCCCTCCCAGCCGTACAATTCTATGATTCTCTGGTATGAATAATGAGAAAATAAGGGAAAACTTGTCCACTTTCTCCACCCTAGACATAATTGATTTTTGTGAAGCTTCCTCCTGTTTCCCTCTTACCGTATTTTTCACTCTATAAGATGCAATTCCCCCCTCCTAAAAAGTAAGGGGAAATGTGTGTGCGTCTTATGGAGCTCCCGCTGCGTTCCTGAGGCTTTGTGTTGCTTTCGCTGAAGCCAGGGAAGCAAGAGGGGTCAGTGCGCACTGATCCCTCTTGCTCTCCTGGCGTCACTTCGCTGGAGAGGCACTGCGCAACTTTCCCTCTCTGCGCAACGCCCCTTCAGCGAAGTGGGAGGAGAAATGGAAGGGGTTCGATTTCTCCTGCCGCTTCACTGAAGAAGCGCTGCGCAGAGAGGGAGAGAATATTTTTTCCCCTTGTTCTCCCCCTCTAAAACTAGGTGCGTCTTATGGTCGGGTGCATCTTACAGAGCAAAAATATGGTAGTTCTCTCCCCCCCACCCAAAATTAAAAACTTCACAATGCTTTTGTTCAGCCTTTGGCAACCGGGTGCCCTCCAGATGTTTGGACTATAACTCCCGCCGGCCCCAGCTGGAAGGCGCCCAGTTGATGAAGCGCACCCTTCTTGGGAAATTGCTCCATGTTCCCGCTAAACACATGTTTTCCTAGCTCGAAAATACCCTTTTTGAGATGAAGTAACCGACACCATGCGCGATCTTCCAAATCTAGCCGTCACCATAGATTTATGTAGGATCATTACGATGCAAGTTGTTTTCAATTTCCTTCCCTTTCCTCATAATTCCTAATAATTCCTAGGACAGAATTGATCTCTCCTGCTGCAAATAGATGCAAGTTTTCCATTTGAGTCATTTTTGTCTCGCCAGCCCAATCAAGGCGCATGCATGTTGATGTGCTTTAATCTCTTTTACCGTAAATCTCAGTTGTTTTCATATATTTTTACCTGCTTTTTCTTGATGGTCTTAATACTTCTGGCGAGCTGCTTAGAGATTGTTCTGCGCAAATTTTACAAAATAAATAAAAACAAACTTCATTCAGCATGACCCCAAGATCTCTTTGTTGGAGAGTTGCTGCCATTTGAGACCCCATTAAAAATAATAATTATAAGTTGGGTGTCTTTGTTTTTCAATTTAAACCTTTTCCATCAGTTTGTACGCATTGTGGTATTTTATGTATTGTTAAGAGTGAATTTCTGTTTAATTATTATTTGCTGATGTTTTGAGAGTTAATTTAATTGTGTACTGTTATATTCTAATAGAATATTGAATATTACTTTATTTGATATTAGTTGTTCCATTTTAAAGTTATGCTTTATTACGACTTTCTATATAGGATCAGATTATTATAAGGTGTGTGTTCTTTGTTGTATATTTTGTTGCTGCAAACTGCCTTGTGTATAGTAATATAGAAGGCGGTATACACATCAAAAGTGGAATGAAACTGAGTGAAATATCAAGTTACCTAATACTGCCCACTCCGTTACAAATTTGTTTGGCCTCTCCTGAAGCTGAGAGTTACCCTCTTAAGCCATGTTTGCGCAATAAATTTTAAGCTCTTTATACCCGACTCTAACCATCATTGTTGCTGTTGTTTAGTCGTTTACTCGTGTCCAACTCTTCATGACCCCCTGGACCAGAGCACACCAGGTACTCCTGTCTTCCACTACATCCCGCAGTTTGGTCAAACTCATGCTGGTAGCTTCGAGAACACTGTCCCACCATCTCGTCCTCTGTCGTCCCCTTCTCCTTGGGCCCTCCATCTTTCCCAACATCAGGGTCTTTTCCAGGGCGTCTTCTCTTCTCATGAAGTGGCCAAAGTCTTGCAGCCTCAGCTTCAGGATCTGTCCTTCCAGTGAGCACTCAGGGCTGATTTCCCTCAGAATGGAGAGGTTTGATCTTCTTGCAGTCCATGGGACTCTCAAGAGTCTCCTCCAGCACCATAATTCAAAAGCATCAATTCTTCGGCGATCAGCCTTCTTTATGGTCCAGCTCTCACTTCCATACATCACTACTGGAAAAACCATAGCTTTAACTATACGGACCTTTGTCGGCAAGGTAATGTCTCTGCTTTTTAAGATGCTGTCTAGGTTTGTCATTGCTTTTCTCCCAAGAAGCAGGCGTCTTTTAATTTTGTGACTGCTGTCACCATCTGCAGTGATCATGGAGCCCAAGAAAGTAAAATCTCTCACTGCCTCCATTTCTTCCTCTTCTAACCATCATGGCCTCCCACAAATAATTCTGGGAGCTGTAGTTTGTTAAGGGTGCTGTTTTCCTGAGAACAACCCCGCCCCCCACAACCTCCCTGACTCCCAACTAGAAATCCTGGAATAAACTGAAGTGTGGATGTTGCCTAAATCGGGATGGATGTGGTTTATGGCTCAAGCCCAGGGTTGGATAACGCCCAGCAGTCTAGAGAGAGTCAGGAAGCAGGGACTGGAAGCCAGGATCAAAGGGCAACGAGGTTTGGAGGTCAGAGTCAGACCAAAAGCAGGGACAGAAAACATGCTAGGGGACAGAAGCGAGGTGCAAGGTCCTTGCATTAATTCACGAAGTGCGGGACAGCTTAGGCCCAGGCTACTTCAGGGACCACCTGAACAGTTATACCTCAATTCGATCACGGAGATCATCAACAGGAGAATCTCTGGTTGTTACCCAGGTTGGCAAGGTTCATTCGATAACTTCTTCTTTCTTTTTTATATATAATTTTTTATTAGTTTCTCAACATATCATTTTCAACAATAATTAAACGTATTTTTACATCTTACACAGTTTTTTTTACTTCTGTCAATCACCTCTGAAAATTTTCCAATCTATTCACTTAATTTACATTTCTTATTTTCACTATTACTTTTAAATCTCATTACTAATATCTTTTTTCTTTCTCTTCTTTGCAATATTTCATATATTTCTCCTTACAAAACTTCTTGTAGTCCTACTAGCGTAATTTGTTGATTACAGTTGCTCTTCAAATAATTTGTATATTTCTTCCAATCTTCTGTAAATCTCTGGTCCCGCAGGTTTCGAATCCTTCCTGTCCATTTTGTCCAATTCTGGGTAGTCCAGTAATTTTGTCTGCCATTCTTCTTTCGTCAGAATTTCTTCTTGCTTCCATTTCTGAGCCAACAATACTCTTGCCGCTGTTGTTGCATATAAAAACAATTTTACATCCTGTCTATTAATAGTCTCATCTATAATGCCCAGTAAAAATGATTCTGTTTTTTTTTTTTTAGAAATGTGTATTTCAACATCTTTTTCATCTCATTAGATATCATTTCCCAGAAGTTTTTTACTTTCTTACATTCCCACCACATATGATAAAATGTTCCTTCTTTTTCTTTACACTTCCAACATTTATTATTTGCCTTACACATTTTGGCTAATTTCACAGGTGTAATATACCATCTATACATCATTTTCATCATAGTCTCTTTCAAGGCATTACAAGCTGTGAATTTGTTTCTTCTTCTTTCTTCTTTGGCGATCCCTTGTAGCCGAGTAAGATTGTCTTCCATAAACACTGTTTTAACAGTGAGTCCGTAAGTGACTGTGGAGGCCAATTCTGGATCCACATGTCCTTCCACAGTGGGGACATAAGTTTCCAGGCAGGAGTTGATCACGGTGTGGATTTGCCAAGCGTGCCTTCCTCTTCGCACGTTTCCCCCTTTTGTCCTCAGTTCAAGTGTCCTCAAAGCCCATGACACCTTTGGTAAAGGCTCTTCTCCAACTGGAGCATATGTCCCCTACGCTCAACAGACGGTAAAGGTAAAGGGACCCCTGACCATTAGGTCCAGTTGTGGCCGACTCTAGGGTTGCGGCGCTCATCCCGCTTTATTGGCCAAGGCAGCTGGCGTACAGCTTCTGGGTCATGTGGCCAGATTGACTAAGCCACTTCTGGCGAACCAGAGCAGCGCACGGAAACGCCGTTTACCTTCCTGCCAGAGCAGTACCTATTTATCTACTTGCACTTTGACGTGCTTTCGAACTGCTAGGTTGGCAGGAGCAGGGACCGAGCAACGGGAGCTCACCCCGTCGCGGGGATTCGAACCGCCAACTTTCCAATCGGCAGATCCTAGGCTCTGTGGTTTAACCCACAGCGCCACCCGCGCCCCCAACAGACGGTACCACACTTCTAAAAGATAAAGAAGCTACTGCGCTATGCTGGAAAGAACATTACCAACATCTCCTTAACCGCAACGCCCCTGTGGCTGCTGAGGTCCTCTCACAAAGTTAGAGATGAGCTTGCAGTATCTCCAAATCTGGGAGAGTTGTGTACAGCTATTAACCAAATGAAAAACAACAAAGCCAGTGGACCTAATGGGATACCTGCCAAAATCTTCAAAGTGGGCGGAATTTCACTTACACAACAATTTCACAAGCTCATCGAAAAAACCTGGGAAAGAGAAGAGATCACAACATTCGATCGAGGGATCATTCGATAACAGCAAGAAACCGACACCTTTTGTGTCATTGGCCCATTGAACTCTCTGCCGCTAGACATTCAGCCGGCACCTTCTGGGCCAACTTCTTGCTGGAAACTTTTCTATTCTGCCATGCCTTGTGGCTGGTGCAATTAAAGATTCTAATCTACGCCTATGTCTGTTGTGCTAGGCTGATGCAGGCAATAGCAGCAATTTGGCTCAGGAGAGAAGTGCCTCTAATTCGGTCAGTTAAAATAAGAGTACCGGAGGCACACTCCATAGTCTCTCCAGACAGACGGATGCCGACAATGTGGGCAATTCAGAATGCATCTTTCTGCAGCAGTTAATTGATAACTCATTTTAGCCTTTTATGTGGTTTGTACAGCTTGTACTGTATAGTTTGATGTACTATTAATTTACTATTGATGTAGTACTGTTGTCAACCACTTTGAATTTTTCTTTTTAATAAATGAAATGGCAGTCTATAAATATTTTTGCAAATATTTATTACATTTGTTGAACTGATGTTTTGCTGCGCCACTGTATGAATAAATCTTTGTTTCTTTAAAAAAATATTATACCTGTTTAATTGCTAAAAATGAGTGAACTCTTTTTAAAAATGGTGACAATTTCATGGCAATCCTGGACAGAGCTTAGAGCATGGGTAGGCAACCTAAGGCTCGGGGGCCAGATCCGGCCCAATCGCCTTCTCAATCCGGCCCGTGGATGGTCCGGGAATCGGTGTGTTTTTACATGAGTAGAATGTGTCCTTTTTATTTAAAATGCATCTCTGGGTTGTTTGTGGAGCATAGGAATTCATTCATTTGCCCCCCCCAAATATAGTCCGGCCCCCCACAAGGTCTGAGGGACAGTGAACCAGCCCCCAGCTAAAAAAGTTTGTTGACCCCTGGGCTAGGGGGTCCTTTGTAGTGCAGATAGGAGTTCTGGACGTTGCTTCGTTGATATGCAGATAATGACTTGGGACTCTGTCATTTCAGAAAAGATGGAAAATTTACTCTGGCTTTCCTGAATGACGTGTGTCAAGGTCTCTGAGGCTGCCTCTTTGTGCATCAACTTCTTTGCATAACCACTCATAGAATCATTGAATTGTCATGTTCGAAGGGTTCCCAAGTCTCATCTGGTCAAGCCTCCTACAATGTAGGAATCACATCTAAAGAATCTCTGAGAGATGACCATCCAACCTCTGCTTAAAAACCTACCATGAAGGTGATGGGTATGTAAAAAAGTGAAAAGCTTCTGGGAAATGATATATAATGAGATGAAAAAGATGTTGAAATATACATTTATTAAGAAACCAGAAGCGTTTTTACTTGGCATTGTAGGATATGAGATTAATAGACAGGACTGTAAGTTGTTTTTATATGCAATGACGGCAGCAAGAATATTACTGGCACAAAAATGGAAGCAAGAAGAATTACCAACGAAAGAAGAATGGCGGATGAAATTGATGGACTATGCAGAATTGGATAAATTAACAGGAAGGATTCGAAACCTGCAGGACCAGAGATTCTTAGAAAACTGGAGTAAATATACGAACTAATTGAAAAGTAATAGTGATGAACAGATTATGCTAGTAGGACTGCAAGAAGTTTTGTAAAGAGGACTATATGAAATATTACAAGAAAGACTATGAGGAGAATTATTAGTTAATGATAATTAAGAGTAATAGAGAAATTAAGAATGCAGAATAAGAGAGAAAGAACGGAAAATCATCAGAGATGTTGACGGAAGTCTAAAACAGTGTTTCCCAACCTTGGGTCTCCAGCTGTTTTTGGACTACAACTCCCATCATCCCTAGCTAGCAAGACCAGTGGTCAGGGATGATGGGAACTGTAGTCCAAAAAAAGCTGGAGATCCAAGTTTGGGAAACACTAGTCTAAAACATTGTATAAGATAACAAGTTATGTTATATGATTGTTGGAAATGATATGTTAAAAAAACTAATTATTTTTTTTAACCTCCCATGAAGGAGAGTCAACCATCTTCTGAGGGAGACCGTTCCACCACCAAACAGCTCTTACTGTCAAAAAGTTTCATTGGAATCTCTTTCCTTGACATTTGAAGCCATTAATTTGTGTTTACTTCCCTCTGCAGCATCAAAAAACAACCTTGCTCCCTCTTCTATGTGACAGCCCTTCAGATATTTGAAGATATGAAACTTGTTAGAGAGGTAAAAAGGGGAGAGGTTCATATATGCATATGTGGTGTGAATGCGGGAAAAAAAGCAAAAAGTTTTGGGACACTGTATACAACAAATACCTAGACAGCATCTTAAAAAGCAGAGACATCACCTTGCCAACAAAGGTCCGTATAGTTAAAGCTATGGTTTTCCCAGTAGTGATGTATGGAAGTGAGAGCTGGACCATAAAGAAGGCAGATCGCCGAAGAATGGATGCTTTTGAATTCTGGTGCTGGAGGAGACTCTTGAGAGTCCCATGGACTGCAAGAAGACCAAACCTATCCATTTTTAAGGAAATCAGCCCTGAGTGCTCCCTGGAAGGACAGATCCTGAAGCTGAGGCTCCAGTACTTTGGCCACCTCATGAGAAGAGAAGACTCCCTGGAAAAGACCCTGATGTTGGGAAAGATGGAGGGCACAAGGAGAAGGGGACGACAGAGGATGAGATGGTGGGACAGTGTTCTCAAAGCTACCAGCATGAGTTTGACCAAACTGCGGGAGGCAGTGGAAGACAGGAGTGCCTGGCGTGCTCTGGTCCAGGGGGTCACGAAGAGTCGGACACGACTAAATGACTAAACAACAACATACAATGAATAAAAAAAGATATTCAAATTCACATTCACAAAAAGACCAGAGGCCTTCTTTTTATTAGGGATAATGTCAACTGAAATCAAGAAAGAAGTAAGACCACTTTTTATGTATGCAACATCTGCTGCCAGGATTCTGGCACAGGATGCTGCAATGAATTGGAAGAGTGAAATTACACCTACAAAGTCAGAATGGCAGGTAAAATTGACAGAATACATCCCAATTGGCAATAATGACAGGGAGAGTTAGAGGGTACTTAATGCAGAAGGTGAATAAAGAATGGATAATATATAAAGAATATTTGAAAACCTATTATTGATTGCAAAAACCTCCTGGCAGACCTTAAATTATTCTTGTAATGTATAGACAACAAACTAAAGAATATTTCTCTGAAGGAAATTAAGGAAACAAAGTATGATACTGTGCAAAAAATAACAAAAAATACTTAGTTTTCTGAGAACAATCGGAAGTTTATTTTATCCTTCTTACTTTCATTTTATTTCTTTTTCCTTTTTATTTATTTATTGTTGTATTTTTCTTTTTCTTGTGTAGTGTTTGTGCATAAACTGTAATGTGGCAAATTGTGTAAATATGTGTTGAATGTTTAATAAAGAATTACCGTATATATAAAAAAGATGGCGAGGAAATCACCAGGCTATTGCAAACCCAACTCCCTGATCTGAAAGCTGCTCTGGCAAGACTTCCGGAGGCGGCGCGAAAGACAATGGCGGTCCTTCTCGCGCTGTGAGGAGGAAGCTCTACAGAATCGGGTCGTCCGCTACGGCAAAGTGGAGACCCGTGCTGGAAAACCCCAGGCAGCAAGAGCCTGGGGACGTGGGACTCGGCGGGTGCCAGAAGCGACCCTTGAGAGACCCCGTAAGGAGCCTCGGATCGTGGAGGGGGTTGCGGCGCTGTGAGTCGATCGCTACTCTGTAGAGTGAAGCCGCACAGCTGCTGTCGGTGAGCGCTGACCTTTTTTCCTCAAAATATTCAGAACAGAAAAGCAACAACCCGTGAGTAAGGAGGGACTTTTCACAATTGGAGTCTAAATTAATGGAAATTTGGCTGAAAGCGGAGAGATGTTAAAAGGAAGTCCGTCTCCCGCTGCTACTTAAATTTCAAAGCAAAAAGAGCTGGAGGAGTGGAGCCACTGAAGAGGCTTTTTAAACTATCTGATTTGAGCACCCATTGAAGCTGCTTTTAGGCAAAGTAAGGACTTAACTTATTTATTGGATTTATCTTTTACTTGGACTGTGTTAATCTTCTGCTTTGGGAACTACAAATTTTGACTGAGAAGCCCAGGTACTTGGGCTGCCTGAACAGCAGAACTGTCAGTTTGCAGACTTGGCTATTGTGTATTTGGACTTGCAACATTTAGAGCACTTTTAGACTTGCTACTTTGAAATACCAGTTGGCACTTGTCAGAAACAATGTTATGCTGTTAACACCAACTCTGCTAAACACTAGTTACTGAAGGTCTTTGGACATTAAATTTGACTTTATTGATCTTATTTGATTTGACTTTTTCGCTCAAGACATTACAAGCTCCCTCTAGAGGATTTTGGATTTTTTTTTTTTTTTTATAAAATTTTTATTGGTTTTACAGAATACAGAAATACAAAGAAAAACAAATAAAGACAGAAAAAGAAAAAAGTAGATGTTTCAAATTTCCATATTCCCTTTATCTGGAGTTCCCCACATCTTCCAGACTCTGCATTATTTATAATACAAACTTCAGCAATTTATTATCTTGTTTCATGACTTATTGTATCTTTCAATTTATCATGTTTCCAAATTCAAAATATTGTATCCCAATTCTTGTATATCCTATTTAAAACACAATAAAGCTTATTTCATTGTTCCACCTTTAGCTTTTTGTACCTTAGTTTTCATTTCATCTAATTACAATTGCTGGGGCTGGTGTTTCCTAAAAAATGCATTTTCTTAACATTCATACAACTTACAATGTTTTTGCAAATAGTCCTTGAATTTTTTCCAGTCCTCTTTTATTACTTCTTCTCCCAAATCTCGGATTCTGCCAGTCATTTCAGCCAGTTCCATATAGTCCATCAACTGCGTCTGCCATTCCTCCAGTGTGGGTAAATCTTGTGTCTTCCAATACTTCGCAATGAGAATTCTTGCTGCTGTAGTAGCATACATAAAAAAAGTTCTGTCCTTCTTTAACACACTCTGGTCTACAATGCCCAGAAGGAAGGCCTCCGGTTTCTTAGGTAAGGTATATCTGAATACCTTTTTTAACTCATTATGAATCATCTCCCAGAAGGCCTTCACTTTCGGGCATGTCCACCAGAGGTGAAAGAATGTCCCTTCCGCCTCCTTACACTTCCAACATTTGTTGTCAGACAAGTGATATATCTTAGCAAGCTTGACTGGGGTCATGTACCACCGGTATATCATTTTCATAATATTTTCCTTCAGGGCACTACATGCCGTGAATTTCATTCCGGTGTTCCATAACCTTTCCCAGTCTTCAAACATAATGTTGTGCCCAATATCCTGTGCCCATTTTATCATGGCGGATTTGACTGTCTCATCCTGAGTATTCCATTTGAGCAGCAAGTTATACATTCTCGAAAGTAGTTTATTTTTTGGCTCTAACAATTCTGTCTCTAGTTTCGATTTTTCCACCTGGAATCCCACCTTCTTGTCCACTTTAAAAACCTCCTGAATTTGTGCATAGTGCAACCAATCTCGCACCTTGTTTTTTAATTTTTCCAAGCTCTGCAACCTCCAATTGTCTCCAATTTTTTCAATTATTTCCCAATATTTAGGCCAATAGGCCTCCATGTTAAGCCTCTTACGTGCTTTGGCCTCCACCGGTGAAAGCCACCTCGGGGTCTTACTCTCCAATAAGTCTTTATATTTTGTCCAGACCATCAAAATTGCTCTTCTGACAATATGGTTTTTAAACAGTTTGTGCACTTTAACCTTGTCATACCACAAATATGCATGCCACCCAAAAGCATTATCAAACCCTTCCAGATCTAGGACATCAGTGTTCTCCAGTAAAATCCAATCTTTCAACCAGCAGAAGGCTGCAGATTCATAATATAACCTCAAGTCTGGCAGGGCAAATCCCCCTCTTTCTTTCACATCAGTTAGTATTTTAAACTTTATTCGGGGCTTTTTGCCCTGCCAAACAAACTTAGAAATATCCTTCTGCCACTTTCCAAAACATTCCACCTTGTCCACGATCTGAAGGGCCTGAAACAAAAATAACATTTTCGGCAATACATTCATCTTTATAGCTGCTATTCGACCCAACAAGGAAAGTTTCAATCTTGACCATATTTCCAAATCTCTTTTAATCTCTGACCAACATTTCTCATAGTTATCTTTAAACAAATTCAAATTTTTGGAGGTCAGATACACCCCTAGGTATTTTACTTTTTTAACCACATTTAATTCTGTTTCTTTCAGAAATTCATCTGTTTCTGTAATTGTCAAATTTTTTGCTAAAACCTTGGTTTTTTGCTTATTCAGCTTAAATCCCGCCACCCGACCAAAGTCAGAAATTAGTTCTAACACTCTTTTAGTACTAGAGACTGGCTCCTGTAATGTTAATACCAAGTCATCTGCAAATGCCTTCAATTTATATTGTTTCACTCCGACCTCAATTCCTTGTACAGACCTGTCCTTTCTAATCATATTCAATAACACCTCCAGGACTGAAATAAACAATAGGGGGGATAGGGGGCACCCCTGCCGTGTTCCTTTTTCAATTTTAAACTCCTCTGTCACCACATTGTTTACTATCAATTTAGCTTTTTGTTCTGAATATATTGCTTCTATACCATTTTCAAACCCCCGTCCCACTCCCATCCCTTCCAAATTTTTCTTCATAAACATCCAAGAAATATTGTCAAAGGCTTTCTCCGCATCGATAAAAATTAACACCGCTCTAGTATTAAGATTGGTTTGTAAAAGCTCCAAAATGTCAATGATGTTTCTTGTATTGTCAAACAAATGGCTACCGGGGAGAAAGCCTGCCTGATCTTTATGGATCACTTCGTTAAGAACCTTTTTAAATCTACTTGCCAAAATGTCTGCAAAAATTTTGTAATCCACATTTAGGAGTGAGATGGGACGGTAGTTCTTAAGTTGGGTCTTTTCAGTTTCTAGTTTAGGTATCAATGTGATGAAAGCTTCTTTCCACGTTTCCGGTGCCTTCTTCCCCTCCATGATCTGATTACAGACCTCCATCAAGGGTTGCAACAAATAGTCCTTCAAAACCTTATAATATTTGGAGGTGAGTCCATCAGGGCCTGGAGATTTGCCTAATTGAAGGTTCTGAATGGCACTTTCAATTTCCTGCTGTGTTATTTTACCATTCAGGATTGTTCTCATTTCCTGGGGTATTTTTTGTAATCCATTGGTTTTAACGAATTGATCCACTTCAGATTCTTTCTGCGGCCCTTGTGTGTAAAGTTCTTTGAAGTATCTCTGGAAACACTTCCTAATTTCCTCGGGTTTCTGAACAATTCTCCCTTCAATCTCTAGATTTGTAACAGTATTTAGTTTTTGTCTCTTCTTTAACTGCCATGCTAGCAGTTTCCCACACTTTTTTGCTGATTCAAAAGATCTTTGTTTCGTTTGTTTAATTTTCCATTCCACCTCTTGGTTTATCAATTTCGAATATTGTGCTTGGAAAAATTTCACTTCTCTCAGCACTTCCTTCGACTTGGGCCTAGATCTTAATTTTTTCTCTCCTTCTCTTATTTTCTCCAATATCTTCTCTTTCTTTTCATTCCAGAGTCTTTTCTTGATCGTATTTTGTTGTATTAGAAACCCTCTCATTACTGCTTTACTTGCGTCCCAGATTGTTCTTTTTTCCACTGTAGTATTTAAATTTATCTCAAAGTAGTCCTTTACAGCTTTTTGGGCCTTCTTTACAATCTCCTGATCTCTAAATAAAGTGTCATTCATTTTCCATCTGAAGGATCCGGTCGTGTTTAGTCTCAATTCCACTTTCAGAGCATTATGGTCGGAGCAGGTTCTTGGGCAGATTTCCACTTTTCTGGTTTTAGGTGCCAGTCCTTTAGTTGTCCATATTTGGTCGATTCTTGTCCATGACAGATGAGCTTCGGAAAAGAAAGTTCCTTCTTTTCCTAGGGGGTTCTTAACCCTCCATATGTCAATCAAGTCCATATTGTCAGTCATTTCAAAAAAAGTTTTAGGTAGTCTGCCATTTTTCGATATGTTTGCACTTTGCGACTTATCCATGTTTACAGACACGACTCCATTCATATCTCCCAGCATAATAATGTTGTTGTAATCTAAATAGTTCAGTAAAGTCTCATGCAGCTTCTTAAAAAATTCCGATTTTCCATCATTTGGTGCATAAATTCCTAATATTAAAATTTTTTCTCCTTGTGTTTGAACTTCAGTCGCCAAAATTCTGCCTTGTTCATCTTTAAATAAAAATTTCGGTGACAGGCTCTCCTTTGCATATATCACTACTCCTCTTTTCTTAACTCTGTCCGAGGAAATAAATTCCTGGCCTAACCTTTTATTAATTAACACTTTCCTATGGAGCCTTGTCACATGGGTTTCTTGCAGACAAATGATATCCAATTGTTCTTTTTTCAAAATGTGAAATACTTTTCTTCTTTTTTCTGGAGAATTTCCGCCATTTATGTTCCAACTAAGAAGTTGCAGAGACATCCTGAATCAGTTTATAGATCCTACAATGGGGTGTCTTGCTTTTCCTCTGGTCCCGGTGGTGGTAATATTGGTCCAGCTCCAGGCAATGCAGATTCTGGTGGTGGCGGTGGCCAAGAAGTTATTACTCCTTTCTGGAGGTCTTCCCCGTGATCGTGTAGGAACTTCTGCTGGTCCTCTGGTGTTTTAATCCTTACTTTCCTTCCTTTGTAGGTAAATGATAGTCCTTGCGGAAACTCCCACCTATATGGAATTGCGTTGTTTCTCAACAACTTTGTCAATTCTAAATATGAGGCTCTAAGATCCAATAACAATTTAGGTATATCTCTGTAAATTTCAGCCCTTTTGCCTTGTATCTCCAAAGATTTTTTAAAATGCAGGCCTAGTATCTTGTCTCTCTCTTCTCTTGATCTTAAAACAACCAAACAGTCTCTGGCCTTGTCCTTCTTTACCGATCTACCCAGTCTGAATGCCGTAACAATTTTGAAGTCTTTCTCTTCTTCTATTCCCCAGAATTTGGAAAATAAAAGTGTCAAAAATCCCTCCAAGTTGCCTTCCTCCGATTCTGGGATGGCTCTCAGCCTGAGGTTATTTTCTTTATTTCTCAATTCCACCATTGACAGGTAGGCTTGTTGTTCCCCTACCTGCTTTTGCAGAGGCCTAACTTCCCCCTTGATCTCATCAACCTTCTTGTTTGCTTGTTCGGTTTTTTGATAAGCTTCCTCAGCTAATTTATGATTTTCAGCTGTTGCTCCCTGTAAATTCTCAATTGCCTGGGTATGCTGGGAAACTTTTTCAGATAGCTTGCTAATGGAGGATGTTGCTTGATCAATTTTTATTGATTGATTGCCCACTTTTTGGTTTAAAATTGCTAGTTGCTCCAAAATTTGTTTCAGGACTGTATCAGATCCTCCTGCTGCCATTTCCTCTAGAACAGGTTGTTCAGCTTCTCCCTCCTGTGCTGTCAGCACATTTGGAGCAGAAGATCTGCGGTGATGAGTTAAGGTTGTTTGAACAAGTTGCACAGACTTCTTTTCTTTCTCTTTCTCTTTCTCTTTAGCTTTAGCTGCTCTTGTTTTCCCTGTGCCACTCATTCCCCACCTGCCTCTATTCAAGGTCAAATTATCCTTTATTCCATGAGAAGGCAAGTCCAGAGTACAGATAACTAACCACAAAAAGTCCAAACAAAATGCGTTTCCCAGGCCTCTATATCTCCACAATCCTCTAGGGGGAGTCTCTCCAAGTTAGAAGGAAGGGAAGAAGTTTTTCCGCCATTAAAGTTCCTATATTCCCTCTTTAAATCCTTATAGTTCCAGGGCAAAAGGAGAGTTCGCAAAGCCCTCTACTTCGAAAGCAGAAGCCACAAGGTAGCGAGAGTGGTATCCGCTACTATGTTTTAAATGTTAAAGTCTCAATACATGTAGCAATTTAAACTCTTGTAACAATAGTCCGCAGTTTGACAGCTCACTCGCACTGACAGCTCGCCGGCTTATTTGCTAAGAGGAAAGTTCCAATAACAAATCTCACAAATTTGGAAAGAGTCTCTCTTTTATCCTTTAAATAAGAAAACTTTAACTTCTGTAAATGCACAATAGCTCCACTTTATCAATCTCTTTAAATGCCTCAGCGCTCTTCCGAGTCTTTGCTTTGATCTATTTAGCAGTGTCGGGAGACGGACTTCCTGTTACTCGCCTCCCGTTTTCAGTCCAAATTCAAAATTTTAAGTCCAAAATGTAGTACCCCTTACTCACGGGTATATTACTTGCCAATTTCGATGTTTCCAAGAAGAAAGGACAGCGCTCATCAGCAGCAGCCGCGCGGCTTTGCTTCCCGCAGAAAGAGCGATGAACTCACAGCGCCGCTCCCCCTTTCACGCTCCGGAGCCCCTTACGGGGTCCCTTTTACGTTTCCGGGGGGGCTTCTGGCGCCCGCCGAGTCCCACGGCCACGGGCTCACTCTGCCCGTGGTTTTTCTGGATGGGTCGCCGCTATGCCGCAGCGGACGACCCTTTTCTGCGGAGCCCCTCTTCAAAGCCCGAAGAGGACCGCCATTGCTGTTTCGCGCCGCCTCCGGAAGTCTCTAGAGGATTTTGGATTTACAGCAGTGACACTATTTTACTTTCTCTTTCCTTTCCTCCTATATGACTGTTTGCTCTTGGGCTGTGGCATTCTCATGGGAACAACTTAGCTTGACCTTGACTCTTAGATAAAATTGGAATGAGCGGCACAAGAAAAAGGGGAGCAAGAACTAGACAAACAACTTTAACCTCAGCTTTACAGACACGTAGATCATCTGTACCTACTCTGCCGTTAGCAGGGGAAGAAGAAATTGTGTCTACTCTGCCGTTGGCAGGGGAAGAAGAAACTGAGCAGTTACAGTTGGAAGATATGGCCTCAGGAGCAACTGCTTCAATTTTAGAGAAAATTTATGAAAAATTGGAGTCTTTGGATAAAAGAGTAGAATCTTTGGACAAGAAAGCGGATGAACAAACAGCCAAAATTGACCAAAATACAGCTTGTCTAAACAAAATAACTGGACAGGTGGCACAGAACGTACAAGCAATTGGGCAGTTAACTGAGGCCACTGCAGAGAATCGTAAACTGGCTGAGGCTACTAGCCAAAAAGTTGAAAATTTAGAACAAGAGGTAAAACCATTCTGCAAACAAGTTGGAGAACAACAGATGTATTTGTCTATGATAGAATTGCGGAACCGGGAAAACAATTTAAGTCTAAGGTCAATACCAGAAGCTGAAGAAGGAAACTTAGTTGAGTTCCTGACCAAAGAATTCTCCAAGTTCTGGCCTATACAGGAAGAAAAGGACTTTAAAATTGTATCGGCTTTCAGACTTGGAAGATTTGCAAAGAAAGATAAGCCCAGAGACTGTTTGATAACTTTGAGATCGAAGGAGGAAAGGGACAAGATCTTGGGTTTACACTACGAAAAGTCACTGGACATTTTGGACAGAAGAGCTGAAATTTACAAAGACATCCCGAAACAAGTGCTGGACCTTAGATCCGCCTATCTTGAATTGGTCAGATTGTTAAGGAGCAACTCAATTATTTTTAGGTGGGAATTTCCTCAGGGATTATCTTTCACCTTCAGAGGGAAGAAAGTCAAGATTAAAACACTTGAAGACAGAGATAAATTTCTGATTGCCTACGGAGAGGACCTTCAGAAAGGAATTGAAACACCTTTGGGGCCTGGAGCATCTGCTGTACCCCTTTCCTTGGAACCTGAAGATCCAGAGAAAAAGATACCACCCCCTGAGAAATAACAGATTTGTTCAGGATGTCTCTGCAACTGTTGAGCTGGAATATTAATGGGTGCAACTCCCCGGAAAAAAGGAGGAAGTTATTTTATATATTGAAAAAAGAACAATTGGACATTATTTGTTTGCAAGAAACACATGTGACCAGGCTCCATAAAAAAGTGCTAATAAACAAAAGATTAGGCCAAGAATTTATTTCTTCGGACCGGGTGAAGAAAAGAGGAGTGGTGATTTATGCAAAGGAGAGCCTGTCACCTAAACTTTTATTCAAAGACGAGCAAGGAAGAATTTTGGCAATTGAGATACAATATCAAGGAGAGAAGTTTTTAATATTAGGAATCTACGCACCAAATGAAGGGAAATTGGAATTTTATAAGAAGTTGCATGAGAACGTCCTGGACTATCTGGACTATGACAACATCATTATGATGGGAGATATGAATGGCGTGGTATCAACTAACATGGATAAGTCACAAAATCAAAATCTTACAAAAGATGGCAGACTACCCAAGACTTTTTTTGAATTGACTGACAATATGGACTTGATTGACATTTGGAGGACAAAGAACCCCTTGGGAAGAGAAGGAACATTCTTTTCTGAAGCCCAACTGACATGGACGAGAATCGACCAAATATGGATATCTAGAGGTCTGGCACCTAAGACCAGAAAGGTGGAAATCTGCCCAAAGACCTGCTCCGACCATAATGCTGTAAAGATGGATATGACACTACTACCAACCGGCTCCTTTAGATGGAAGATGAATGACAATTTGTTTAGAGATCAGGAGATTACTAAGAAGGCCCAAAAAGTTCTGAAGGATTATTTCGAGATAAACTTGAACACCACAGTGGAAAAAAGAACCATCTGGGATGCAAGTAAGGCCGTGATGAGGGGGTTCTTGATACAACAGAATGCTGTAAAGAAAAGGACACAAAATGAGAAAAAAGATAAGATTTTGGAGAAAATTAAAGAATTTGAGAAGAAGTTAAGATCTAATCCGAAGTCACAGCCGATTCTGAGAGAAATTAAACTCTTATCAAGCACAATATTCTAAATTGATAAACCAGGAAATAGAGTGGAAAGTTAAACTAATGAAACAAAGAACATTTGAGTCGGCGAACAAATGTGGGAAACTGCTAGCATGGCAGTTGAAGAAGAGACAAAAACTAAATACAGTTACAAATTTAGAGATTGAAGGAAGAAACATTCAGAACCCTGTGGATATTAGAAAGTGCTTCCAGAGATACTTCAAAAAACTATACACTCAAGGGCCGCAAGATGAGGCTGAGATAAAACAATTTTTGAAAAAGAATGGACTACCAAAACTGTCACAAGAAAATAGAGTAATCCTGAACTCTAAAATAACACAAGAGATTGAACAAGCCATTCAGAACATGCAATTGGGCAAATCTCCAGGGCCAGATGGGCTCACCTCCAAGTACTATAAGACATTGAAAGACTATTTGATACAACCATTGTTGGAGGTTAGCAACGAAATTTTGGAGGGGAAGAAGGCGCCGGAATCGTGGAAAGAAGCGTTTATCACATTGATACCAAAATCGGAAACTGAAAAGACTCAACTTAAGAACTACCGCCCCATCTCCCTTCTAAATGTGGATTACAAAATATTTGCAGACATTTTAGCAAGTAGATTTAAAAAAGTTTTGAATCAGGTAATTCACAAGGACCAGGCAGGCTTTCTCCCAGGCAGACATTTGTTTGCTAATATAAGGAACATAATTGATATTTTGGAATTTTTGCAAACAAATATCAATACAAAAGCAGTGTTAATTTTTATAGATGCGGAGAAGGCCTTTGATAATATTTCTTGGAAATTTATGAAGGGAAATCTGGAAGGGATGGGAGTGGGACGGGGTTTTGAAAATGGGATTGACGCAATTTATTCAGAACAAAAGGCTAAACTGATAGTCAACAATGTGATTACAGAAGAGTTCAAAATTGAAAAAGGAACATGACAAGGCTGTCCTATTTCCCCATTGTTATTTATTTCTGTCCTGGAGGTGCTCTTGAACATGATCAGAGGGGACCGGCTGGTGGAAGGTATTCAGGTCGGAGTGAAGCAATATAAACTTAAAGCGTTTGCAGATGACCTAGTTTTGACCCTACAGGAGCCAGAATCTAGTACGAAAAAAGCATTACAATTGATTCAAGAGTTTGGTTGGGTAGCGGGATTTAAGTTAAACAAGCAGAAAACTAAGGTATTGGGGAAAAACTTGACAGTTACAGAGTCAGAACGGTTTCAGAAAGAGACAGAGTTGAATGTGGTTAAAAAAGTAAAATACCCAGGGGTAAATATAACAGCAAAAAATCTGAGTCTATTTAAAGATAATTATGAGAAATGCTGGGCAGAAATTGAGAGAGACTTAGAAAGTTGGACAAGATTGAAACTTTCCTTGTTAGGCCGAATCGCTGCTGTAAAGATGAATGTATTGCCTAAAATGCTTTTTTTATTTCAAACATTACAGATTGTGGACAAAACAGAGTGTTTCCGGAAGTGGCAGAGAGATATTTCCAAATTTGTCTGGCAGGGCAAAAAGCCCAGAATTAAGTTTAAGATATTAACTGACGCGAAAGAAAGAGGGGGCTTTGCCCTGCCAGACTTAAGGCTGTATTATGAATCAGCAGCTTTCTGCTGGTTGAAAGATTGGCTGCTTCTCGAGGACACTGATGTATTAGATTTGGAAGGTTTTGACAATGCGTTTGGTTGGCATGCATATTTATGGTATGACAAGGTTAAGATTAATAAGAATTTCAAGAACCATATTGTCAGAAAAGCAGTGTTTAATGTCTGGACAAAATACAAAGACTTATTGGAAAATAAAACTCCAAGGTGGCTTTCACCATTGGAAGCTAAGGCCCGGAAAAGACTCAATATGGAGGCCAAATGGCCGAAGTATTGGGAAATATTAGAAAAAGATGGAGATAACTGGAAATTGCAGAGTCAGGAGAAAATGAAAGACAAAGTGCGAGATCGGTTACACTATGCTCAGATTAAAGAAGTTTTTAAACTTGATAAAAAGTTAGGATTCCAGGTGGAAAAATCGAAGTTAGAAACGGAACTGTTAGAGCCTAAGACTAAGGTACTCTCAAGAATGTATAACTTGCTGTTAAAATGGAACACACAAGATGAAATGGTTAAATCGGCTATGATAAAGTGGGCACAGGACATTGGGTATAATATTATGTTTGAGGACTGGGAAAAGTTATGGACTACTGGGCTGAATTTCACTGCATGTAATGCTTTGAAAGAAAATGTAATGAAAATGATATATAGATGGTACATGACCCCAGTCAAACTTGCAAAAATATACCACTTGTCTGATAATAAGTGTTGGAAATGTAAGGAAAATGAAGGAACGTTCTTTCACCTTTGGTGGACTTGCCCCAAAGTGAAGGCTTTCTGGGAAATGATATATAATGAGCTGAAAAAGGTATTTAAGTATACCTTCCTTAAGAAACCAGAGGCCTTCCTTTTGGGTATTGTTGGCCAAGGGGTGTTAAAGAAGGATCGAACATTTTTTATGTATGCAACAACAGCAGCAAGGATACTCGTTGCCAAGCATTGGAAAACTCAAGATATACCCACACTGGAAGAATGGCAGATGCAACTGATAGACTATATGGAATTGGCCGAGATGACGGGCAGAATCCGAGACCTGGGAGAGGAGACGGTGGAAGAAGACTGGAAAAAATTTAAGATTTATTTGCAAAAATATTGTAAATTGTATGAATGTTAAGCAGGATGCTTGATCATAAACAATTTGGCACCATCGGAACAGATGAAGTGAATTATGAAGATAAGTTAAATTTACGAAAAAATCAATTTTTTAGATAACTATTAGGCTAAGCTTAATGTTTTAATAGAGTGAAATGAATATATCTAAAATTTAAGATATAACATTGGAAAACTAGATTGTAAGGTGGGGACAAGGTGATAAATTTGCTGGATTAATTTTTATAAATTTGGAACGCAGGAGCGGGAGATGTGAGGAAGTCCAAAGAGGATAAGAAAATATGTTATAAAATGTGATATTTTTGTATGTTTTGTTTTGTGTGTTGTAACAAAAAAACCCTTAATAAATATTATATATATATAAAAAAGAAAGCTGCTCTGGCAAATGCATGGCAAGCTCTCGGAGGCAGTGACCCATGTGAGGAACGTAAGCCGAGTCAATGGGGGGGGTGTTGGAAAAAAATATGTTTGCAATCCTGCTTTGTTTGCTGGCAACCCGCGTTTGAGGCAGCTGAGCCAGTGTAGTACGTAAGGCAGAGGGGGAAACAGAACAACTATATTATCTTTTAATAAAATAGTCCTGTTGGATTTATGGCTGTGCTTGCGTTGGGCTGTCGTGCGTCATCAGCAGTGGAAGAAAGGCAATGTTCCATTCTGTCCATTTAATTGCTTCCACTTGACCTTGATGACTGGGGCCAATGCACTGGCAACCTCAAGGCTTGACTACTGTAGAGCTCTTTATGTGGGGCTGCCCTCGTATCCGATGCAGAAACTACGGCTAGTGCAGACAGCAGCAGCCAGGTTGAGATCAGGAACATCATCATCATCATCATCATAATTTTTATTTATATCCCACCCTCCCCAGCCAAGACCGGGCTCAGGGCAGTTTTATTACTGGCAACACTGCTGTTTAGGCCCTAAACGCAAACTTAGACCCAAGGTTTAATCATCATTATCAACATGGATAGCAGCTAACAGACTGAGGTTGAATCCTGACAAGACAGAAGTACTGTTCTTGAGGGACAGGAGATGGGCAGGTGTGGGGGACTCCCTGGTCCTGAATGGGGTAACTGTGCCCCTGAAGGACCAGGTGCACAGCCTGGGAGTCATTTTGGACTCACAGCTGTCCATGGAGGTGCAGGTCAATTCTGTGTCCAGGCAGCTGTTTATCAGCTCCATCTGGTACGCAGGATGAGACCCTATCTGCCTGCGGACTGACTCGCCAGAGTGGTGCATGCTCTGGTTATCTCCTTCTTGGACTACTGCAATGCGCTCTACGTGGGGCTACCTTTGAAGGTGACACAGAAACTGCAACTAATCCAGAATGCGGCAGCTAGACTGGTGACTGGGAGAGGCCACCGAAACCATATAACACCAGTCTTGAAAGACCTACACTGGCTACCAGTATGTTTCTGAGCACAATTCAAAGTGTTAGTGCTGACCTTTAAAGCCCTAAACGGCCTCGGTCCAGTATACCTGAAGGAGCGTCTCCTTAGAATTAAGAATAATTCCTGAAGAATTATTATCACACATGGCTGAGTGAGGATTTGAACCCTGGTCTCCCACATCCTACTTCAGCGCTCTAACCACTACTCCACACTGGCTCTCAGACCTTTTAAGTGTGCGTTCACAGTTTCCAAAGGCCAATGATGAGACCAGCCCTCTGCGTGGGCTGCCTGAGCCCTCTGGAGCCAGACCTAGTGTCAAAGTAAGGTAAAAAGACGCAGGTGGAGCTGTGGGCTAAACCACTGAGCCTCTTGAGCTTGCCGATCAGAAGGTTGGCGGTTCGAATCCCCGCGACGGGGTGAGCTCCCATTGCTCTGTCCCAGCTCCTGCTGACCTAGCAGTTCAAAATCACACCAGCGCAAGTAGATAAATAGGTACCGCTGCGGCGGGAAGGTAAATGGAGTTTCCTGGCGCCCGTTGTGCCAGAAGCGGTTTAGTCATGATGGCCACATGACCTGGAAAAAGCTGTCTGTGGTCTGAAAATGAGATAAGCCCTGTACCCCCCCCCAGTCGAATTCGACTGGACTTAGCTGTCACCACTGTGAGCCAGTGTAGTGTAGTGGTTAAGAGTGGTAGACTCGTAATCTGGTGAACCGGGTTTGCTTCCCCGCTCCTCCACATGCAGCTGCTGGGTGACCTTGGGCCAGTCACACTTCTTGAAGTCTCTCAGCCCCACTCACCTCACAGAGTGTTTGTTGTGGGGGAGGAAGGGAAAGGAGAATGTTAGCCGCTTTGAGACTCCTTTGGGTAGTGATAAAGCGGGATATCAAATCCAAACTCTTCTTCTTCTGTCCTTTATCTTTTCCCTTTACCTTACTCAGTGTGCAAGCAGCTGAGCAGCCAACGTGTTCGCTGGAGCCAGGAGTTTTGAATGCTGCTGAACTCACAGTTTTCCTCCAGGCCAAGGAGCAAGCAGAGGGAGCCACGCAAACCTCTCCCATAAGCCTTTGAGTCGAGGGCTGTGGCTTCTTTACGATGGAAGCCAAAGGCCACATGAAACTGCCCAGCTCCTCTCACATCGCTGTGGTCTGGGGAACGTTGTGGGAGGTACTGATTGACGAAAACCGCAGTGGGCGACTTGAACGGAGCCATTAATTAGCTGGTGAGAGCTGCAAAGGGTGTTTATGGCAGCGTGAGACAGCTCCTTGCATGGAGTCCCCGTTGCACAGATAGCGGGACAGACCAACCATCTAAAATGGGAAAGCTGATTGACAGGTTGGTCAGAGGGAGAGCAAGAAGGAGGAAAAGGAATTCTGCGAGGGCATTGTTGGATGCTTAAAAGGTGCAGGGTGTTGTAAACAAAAATCTGCCCTTCTTCCCCTTATGGGGTATCCAAAAGCCCATATAGAGTCCTTACGTAGGTTCCCTATTGGTAGGAGAAAATAACAGAGGCCAACCAGAGAATACTGAGAAGCAAAGCAGCTGGTAAGCCTGATCTTTATTGAGGGTCCTAACTCACCACACACAGGAGGGAGGAGGAACCCAGAACAATGGTGTGCAAGCCCTTATATAGACTTTTGAAATTGCCACCCTGTAGATCAAGACCTGGGATGCAGGTGGCACTGTGGGTTAAACCACAGAGCCTAGGATATGCTGGTCAGAAGGTTCGAATCCCTGCAACGGGGTGAGCTCCCGTTGCTCGGTCCCTGCTCCTGCCAACCTAGCAGTTAAAAAGCACAAAAAGTGCAAGTAAATAGGTACCGTTCAGGTGGGAAGGTAAATGGCATTTCCGTGCGCTGCTCTGGTTCGCCTGAAGCAGCTTAGTCATGCTGGCCACATGACCCGGAAGCTGTACGACAAATCCCTTGGCCAATAAAGCGACCCCCCCCCCCAGATACATCATACCTACATCACAGAAAGGGCAGTCTACAGCAGAAATCTGAGTGCTTTGTTGACCTCCTGTTTGCTAGGTTACCTGTTTAATGGTCACTTGATTGGATTGCCTGGGGAGCCTGGCCAGTCTTGTAATGATAAATACTTAGTTCCTGGGCCAGGTCACAGGCTCACACCCTATTCATATCTTAAATGTGCCCTTAAGACAGGATTTGTGAGGAAAGAGACAATGGGGAGGTTTCCCACTTTGACCTTGCAGAGAAACAATTGAGGTCAGTTTGGGAATCAAAAATGGTTCCAGGTCAGTCTTCCTGTGCTCATCTATGTACATGCTTGGTTGGTACACTTATGAGCATATAACATATATCTAAGACCTCGAAATTCCTATCACAAGGGCATGGGCCCATGAGGATCCACATTTGGACATGTTAAATTATATGTATAGAAGTCTACATCAGAAGAGCTTTGCTGGATCAGGCCACTGACCCATCTAGTCCAGCATCTTGTTTTCACATTGACCGTCCATGTGTCCCATTTTGGTTCCAATGCTCTGGCCACACCAGAGCATGGGACAAGACGACGAGTATTCCCCGGCCCCCGTTCTGCACTGCGGCATGAGACAGTTGGCTCCCACTGGAGCATGGAACCCAAAAATGTCACGGTCCGGTTCACGGGCAATCAAAGTCCTGGCTGGGGATGTTGGGACCGGGGGCAAGATGGCAGGGTGGGAGCAGGAATGGGAGTTCAGAAGCCAGAAGTCAGGAAGCCAAGAGTCTGAGGGTCAGGAAGCAAGGAGTCATGAAGTCAGGGGTCCGAGGATCAAGAAGCAAGGAGTCACGAAGCCAAACATAGCAAGGCAGGGAACATGTTGCTGTGGCAAAGAGCCGAAGGGAAATGCTGACCTTATATCCCTTCCCAGCTCTTGCCACCAGGTGCTGTGAGTTATCAATCAGCTTCACCTGTGAGGCTGCACCTTGCATCTTTAGAACAAACCTAGGAAGGCCCCAGTCCTGAAGAGTCCTATTGGTCACAGGGCCTGGCTCCGGCACGCACACCTGACAAAAAAAATGGAGAAATAACCGACCTTGTCTCCTTCACTCTCCTTTCTTCTTCCGTTGTGGCACTTCTGGAAGCACGTCTGCCGCATCAGCGAAGGAAGAGGAAGCGGAGGTCACGGAGGAGATGAGAGCAAACCAGGAAGAGTCTAGGTAGCCACCGTGCGAATAGGAGGCTGGACTAGATGGAGCTTTGATCCTGTCAGACACTCCATATGACATTGCTTGGGTTCTCTGCACTTGTCCGTCACCCTGGAAACATATTAAATCATTTGAATCAGACGCAGAAACAAAAAATAAAACTCGTTCAAGAACAGCCAATGCTTCCCTCTGAAAATGTAATTGGATTTCTGTCTTATCAGCCGCAGCACATGTGACCAATGGTCAAGGATGATGGGAGTGGTAGTCAATGTCAGGAGGATACCATGTTGGTTATCCAAAATTTTAATCACTGGCAATATATGAAATGCCATCACCTCAGAAGGTGGGATACTCTGCTCCATTTTGTGGGATGTAATCCACTGGGAGCAGTCAAATACAACATTCCTTGTTTTCCTAGAGTGGACATGCGGGGGAATGTTTGGTCCAGCCAGTCGAAAACTTCCTGTTTCCTCCTGGCTGTGACATACTTCCTTTGCATGCAACTAGAGGTGGGCGTGACCTTACCTGTTCGGGTAACAAAAGGACAGGGCACACAGCACTCTTCCATCTTTGTTTCATCATGTCAGCTTGAGTGACTGCTGCCTTGCAATCACTGGGATCATTCCCCCATATGGGGTAGATCCACATGTATATTTCTGTAACTAAGTCTGCCTTCAGGGATCCATCTGTGAACTGATGTGAGTAAACTTCTTTTGTATACTTGAAATAAGATTGTTGTGTGTTGATTCTTCTTAAGAGGGATAAAAAAAGGGAACTTACCACCAGGAACATACAACTGAATACAGTGGACGCTCAGGTTGCGAACGGGATCCGTGCGGGATGCATGTTCACAATCCGCAGCATCCGCAACCCAGAGCAGTGCATCTGCACACGCGCGGGTTGTGATTCGGTACGCATGCGCAAAGCTCGATTTAGCGCTTCTCCGCATGCGCGACCGCTGAAACCCGGAAGTAGCCTGTTCTGGTACTTCCGTGTTTTGGCGGTCCACAACCCGAAAAAACACAACCTGAAGCATCTGTAATCCAAGGTATGACTGTAGTGAATTGTATGAAAGTGAGAGGCTTACACAAGCCTGCAACCAGCTGTCTGCTGTGCATGTTTAAAAGGGGAATGTAAAACTCTGCTAAGTAAAAGAACTTGCTAGCGCATGTTAGGAAGGGTATTAATAAACAATATATCCTCTCCTGCCTCCCTGAACATTCCCACACATTTGAGGTTTCTAAGCAGAGGTTAGATGGCCACCGGCCAGGGATGCTTTAGCTGAGATTCCCGCATTGCAGGGGGCTGGACTAGATTGACCTTGGGGTTCCCTTCCAACTCTACAATTCTATGATGCCTATTTTTTGTGCCCCTGACTAGGTGGTGGCCCATCCTAGTTATGCTCGGATGATTAGGATTGGGCAAACGAGACCCGTCCTTGCGCTTAGTTGATGATGGGAGGATGTTGAGCGCAGCTGCACGCAGCCAGCAGAACGATGTGTCAGTGGCCACAGAAGCTAGCACACTGCCCCACCACCGTCACGCAAACCACATTCCTCCTTGGCCTCCGTAGTTTTCCCTTGGCTCGTAGCTCCTTGCAGAAGGGCACTGGAGCAATATCTGACTTTAACAAGGAGGACAGAAAACAGATTTCTCAATCCACCGGTCAGTCCGAAATGATTGTGCATTGGCAATGGAAAAACAACAGCAGCTGCTGCCTGATTATTCAGAAGTGGCTTCCTATAAAGCTGGGCATTTTTGGGAAGGGTGGAAAAGGGCGAAGCAGGAAGGGATTTCTTACCTTCCTGTGACGCCGCCGTGATCCTTTAACGGCACAGCCAACATTCCATACCACCAAGTAATTCTGACCAAGAACCACAGTGAGGAACGTTTGGGAACGGTGCTTGGATGAGGCTCTGATTCTGCAAAAGTCACAGCAACTGGAATTTCTTATGAGGTCCTCCTGGGGAGGAGATGCTGAGCCTGGAAAGGAAAACGTCTTCAGCCAGTAATCAGCTCTGGCACTTGGTCTGAATTGCATCCCGTTTCCTGAAGAGTCATGGTCTTTCCATGATGAATATATGAAGGCATCACCATTTACCACACAACCCAGCTTTTTCAGCCTGGCAACAACAGCTCTCTGGAATCGTTGTGAGGTGGCCAAAGGTAACACGATTGTGTTTTCCTTTCTGCTAATAGTTTCTCAAGGGACATGGGTGGTGCTGTGGGTTAAACCACAGAGCCTAGGACTCGCTGATCAGAAGGTCAGCGGTTCGAATCCCCACGACGGGGTGAGCTCCCGTTGCTCGGTCCACGTCAAAGTGCAAGTAGATAAATAGGTACCCCTCTGGCGGGAAGGTAAACGGCATTTCCGTGCGCTGCTCTGGTTCGCCAGAAGCGGCTTAGTCATGCTGGCCACATGACCCGGAAGCTGTACGCTGGCTCCCTCGGCCAGTAAAGCAAGATGAGTCTCGCAACCCCAGAGTCGGCCACGACTGGACTTAACAGTCAGAGGTCCCTTTACCTTTACCTTCTTCTTCAGGCAGTTTGTATGGAGGTCGTAGGCTTACCAGATGATGATGAAGAAGAGTTTGGATTTGATATCCCGCTTTATCACTACCCGAAGGAGTCTCAGAACGGCTCACATTCTCCTTTCCCTTCCTCCCCCACAACAAACACTCTGTGAGGTGAGTGGAGCTGAGAGACTTCAGAGAAGTATGACTGGCCCAAGGTCACCCAGCAGCTGCATGTGGAGGAGCGGGGAAGCGAACCCGGTTCCCCAGATTATGAGTCTACCGCTCTTAACCACTACACCGCACTGGCTCTCAAGATCCCCCTCTCAGCCTCTCTGATGTGGTCTGAAGGAAGCAAAGCAATATATTTGGCAACAGCTTGGCTGTGGGAGTTGCTGGAAGGAGGCGGACAAGGCGCCATCCAACTCTCTTAGGGACTCCTAAGGGGTTACTCCTTAGCCTTTATTTCTCCTGAAAATGTCCTGCAAGGCAGAGGGGAACGGATTGTTCCTCAGGCTTTACTCCTGAAGCCTTTCTCACAAATTAGTGTATCTGCAAAGCAAGAGAGGTTTACGACCAGAGTTTTCCTTCTCCTAGATGGGCTCCCTTCCTAAGTTGACAAGCCCCATCTGCCCCTCACTTCCCTCTACAACACGTGCAGAAACAGCCTTCTTGGCCATGTTGTTGTTGTTTAGTCGTTTAGTCATGTCCGCCTCTCTGTGACCCCATGGACCAGAGCACGCCACTGCCTCCCGCAGTTGGGTCAACCTCATGCTGGCAGCTTCGAGAACACTGTCCAACCATCTCGTCCTCTGTCCTCCCCTCCTCCTTGTGCCCTCCATCTTTCCCATCATCAGGGTCTTTTCCAGGGAGTCTTCTCTTCTCATGAGGTGGCCAAAGTCTTGGAGCCTCAGCTTCAGGATCTGTCCTTCCAGTGAGCACTCAGGGCTGATTTCCTTCAGAATAGAGAGGTTGGATCTTCTTGCAGTCCGTGGGACTCTCAAGAGTCTCCTCCAGCACCATAATTCAAAAGCATCCATTCTTCGGCGATCTGCCTTCTTTATGGTCCAGCTCTCACTTCCATACATCACTATTGGGAAAACCATAGCTTTAACTATACGGACCTTTGTTGGCAAAGTGAACCCTCTATTGATCTTGTCCACTCAATCCACTGGAGCCTGTCTTTGTTTTTTTTTAAATAAATATTTATTGAGATTTTACAGAATCATAACAAAATACAGGGAAAAAAGAGAAAAAAGAAAACAGAAAAATACAAAAAACAAAAAACAAAAAGTAAATAAAAAGAAAAAGAAAAAAGAAAAAATCCCTCTTTCCTTTCTTTAACTTTAAAATTCATTACCTTGTTTCCTTGACCTCCTCACACCTCCCCTTTTTGTATTCCCATTTACATAATCAAATCAGCAAATCCTTGCCCTCTTTCAATTTATCATCTTTAACTTTGTGTCTTAACATATCACAACTCAAATGTTTTCATCGATCAATTCGTTTTTGCATACTCTTTCTAACTTTATCACTAATGCCACTTATTTTCCATCCAACATCATTTTAACATTCATAAATTTTACATTGTTTCTGTAGATAGTCTTTAAATTTCTTCCAGTCCTCTTCCACCAGCTCCTCTCCCAGGTCTCGGATTCTGCCAGTCATCTCCGCCAGCTCCATATAGTCCATCACTTTCATCTGCCATTCTTCCAGGGTGGGTAAATCTTGTGTCTTCCAGTACTTTGCGATGAGTATTCTTGCTGCTGCTGTAGCATACATAAAAAATGTTCTGTCCTTCTTTGACACCAATTGGCCGACCATGCCCAGGAGAAAGGCCTCTGGTTTCTTCAGGAAGGTGTACTTAAACACCTTTTTCATTTCATTATAGATCATTTCCCAGAAAGCCTTAATCTTTGGGCATGTCCACCAAAGGTGAAAGAATGTACCCTCAATCTCTTTACATTTCCAACATTTATTATCGGGCAAATGATAAATTTTTGCAAGCTTGACTGGGGTCATGTACCACCTGTACATCATTTTCATAATATTCTCTCTTAGGGCATTACAAGCCGTAAATTTCATACCGGTGGTCCACAACTGTTCCCAGTCCGCAAACATAATATTATGACCAATATCTTGTGCCCATTTAATCATAGCTGATTTAACCGTTACATCCACTGGAGCCTGTCTTTGGATGCAGGGAAAATACCTAACTCACCAACGGTTTGACACCCATTGTCTACCGACACCTGCCTAATTCCCTTTTATAATTGTCTTAAATTGGCCATGGCTAAATTTTGTGGTAGTAGATTCCCTAGTTTAATTATTATAGGATTTGATTGTCAGGCTACATTTACTAGAGCCCAGAGGTGTTGCGTTCTGTATCACTGAGTAACAACATCGTGAAATCCGAATATGTAGATTCACACGACTGCATTTTACTGTAAAAGATGGAGATGGCGTAGCAGTTTTTTAAATGGATTTTTTAAAAAATCCCGTCCGCTGGAAATGTCAATTTTAGTAAGAAAATGAAAAACCATGAAGCATTTGGCTCAGCTGGCCCCTCCTCTGAGTTCTGAGGAGGGAGACGACGGGAGGCCTCTCTGAGAAACACTGCAAGTCTTAAGGAACCTCTTCTGGGCCTGCCTGAAAATCCCACAAGTTTTTTGGATGGAGAGATTCTGCAACATTTGCTTCAATTTCACCTGAGGCGAAGGAGTCATCACTTGGGACGTCAGAGGCAGAAGCGAGCCAGCCTTCCCAGTGGGAGATTGCAGACCCCTTCAATGCTGCTTTGAAATTCAGCCTCCCGAGAGTACCATAAAGTTCGTTTTAAAGAGTTACGCTTTCAAGAACGCTTCCTGAACAACAGTCCTTTTCACTATTGGTGGGGCAAATGAATGGCGCTTCCTTGTGGCCTTTAAATGTCCACTGAGAATACTTTTCTTCTGACAGGATTACGGTTCAACAGGCTCTTAGGGTCTTGCTCCCAAAGTACACGTGATGTTGCTCCCAGGCTTTGCTTTTGAGTATGCAATTTTGCTTTCAGGAATTTTGCTTTCAGGGGCAGGCTTGAGAAAGCAGATAGTGAGAAGTCTTCCTCCCTTTCCTCCCTCTCTTGCTCGATGTTCATTACAACTGCAGGGAATGGTTTTGTGTTTTTTTTTACATCTGTTTATATGCAATGTTTTTGAATTATGGTGCTGAAGGAGACTCTTGAGAGTCCCAGGGACTGCAAGAAGATCAAACCTCTCCATTCTGAAGGAAATTAGCCTGGAGTGCTCACTGGAAGGACAGATCCTGAAGCTGAGGCTCCAATACTTTGGCCACCTCGTGAGAAGAGAAGACTCCCTGGAAAAGACCCTGATGCTGGGAAAGATGGAGGGCACAAGGAGAAGGGGACAACAGAGGACGAGATGGTTGGACAGTGTTCTCGAAGCTGCCAGCATGAGGTTGACCCAACTGCGGGAGGCAGTGGAAGACAGGAGTGCCTGGCGTGCTCTGGTCCAGGGGGTCACAAAGAGCCGGACACGACTAAGCGACTAAAGAACAACAACAACAATATGTGATGTACTTGATTCAGCTGCTAAACCACTCTTCAAAGCACAGCTGCAGCCCCCAGGCCCTCCAAATGTGGATGGACTCCAATACCCATCAGCCCCTGCAGCCAACGCAACCAGTGGGATAGGGACGATGGGATTTGTGGTCCAGCAACCTTTGGAGGGCCAAAGGTCCCCCAGCCCTGAATCATACAATCATAGAAATGGAGAGTTGAACAGGACCGCAATGCAGGAATCTTTTGCCCCTTGTGGGGCTCGAACTCACAACCCTGAATTTAAGAGTCTCATTCTCTACCGACTGAGCTATCCCAGAAGCACCTGAATTGGAATCAAAGGAAAGATTTTAAAAATTGCAGATGAAAATGAACTGAGCCCGAAATGGTAATCATTTTGACCCAGTTTTTGGTCTGATCCGATAGGGATCTTATATCTTTCTTATGTTTCGAATTCCTCCTTTGTTGCAAAGTCTTCACCAACTTTTAAACAAAAAATAAGAACGTAAGAAGGGCCTGCTGGATCAGGCCCATGGCTCATCCAGTCCAGAATTCTGGCCAGTCAGATGCCTCAATGGAAAACTTGCAACAGGATTTGAACACAAGACATTTCTCCCCTCCTCTGGTTTCCAGCATCTGGTCTTCAGAAGCATCGCATCCTCTGACTGTGGAAGCAGAGTAGAGCCACTGTGGCCAGGAGCCATCGATAGCCCTCCACAGTTTTCTCTAATAAATCTGTCCAGTGAAGCTCCAACATGTGCTTTTGATTGAAAAGGTGTGGTGTTGGGTCAAGAAGACAGTGGTGAGCACATCTGGGTGGAAACCAACCCCTCTCTCTCCCCCGGTTTTGTCCCCCGTTCAATATCGCTTGTGCCGTAAATCCCCCTGGTTATTAACCTCAGTTGGAATCCAGGATATGTGGAACAAGCTAATGATGCCTCCAGTATTTTACCCTTCTCAAAAATCAAATCATTCTTGGATGTAGCCATCTGATGAGTCATGGTGGGCTCAGGGCAAGCAAGACCAGACCACAGCTTTAAGACACGGTTCTGGGAAGAAAGAAAGAGAGAGAGAGAGAGGAACAGAATGGAGATTTCACTGCCTTCATTGTTTTCCAAAGCCTATTGGCAACCCAACCCAACCAGCGTTTATGTCTGCTTCAAATCTTTAATTCAAGCATGCTGGGAGTTTGGAAGTGCTAATTGCCTTCGCTTTTAACATTTCTGATGAAAGCTATGCGGCTTGCTCCGAATGTTCCTCTTGCCTTCTGTTTCCTCCCCCCCCCCCCGCTACTGTGTCTCCAAATATGGTTTGAATTTTGGGTCTGTAGGAAAATCCCCACCTCCCCTTTTCGGCACATGTGCGTCTCGTTGACACACAACCCCCACCCCAATTTCTGAGGACTCCAGGAAGAGAGAGGATTTGATGTATTGGGGACAACGTTTGCTGGGGAAGGCTGGGAGCCAGAGGCCAAGAGGATAATTCATTTTCGCTTGGTTTTTCCTCCCTCCGGGAAATCTGAAGTTCAGCTACCAGCCAAAACAGCCATGTGCTGCCTCCACAGCTGGGGGCAATATTGAAGGAGAGGCGTGGTAGCCATGACACCTAAGCATGTCCAGAGGCATCCTGCCTCTAAATACCTGGTTTTTGGGGGATCATTTGCGGGGGGAGTGCCGAAATGCTTGTGTCCTGTTTATGAATCTTCTATCAGGGCATCTCGTTGGTCACTGTGAAAGCTGGATGCTGGACAAAATGGACCTCTCTCCGTCCCTATCTCACTGAGTTGCAGAGTTGGAAGGGACAAAAAACACATTTAGAACCAGCATTAAAATATCCAGTTGCTTGAAAAATGGCTCAGTGGTCCACACTGCCTGCACGTAATTTCCAAAGGCCTGTCTAGGTCTTTGCTTGGCTGTGGAAAGATAACAAGGAGGGAGCCAGGCTAATCCCTCTCTGGGCAAGGACTTCTGCAATATGGGAGCAGCCACAGAAAAGTCTCTCTCTCTCTCCTTCTCCACCACTAACTATGCCTCTGATCTTGAAGGTATCAAGAGAAGATGCTCACCTGAGGATCATAGCACCTGGGCAGGTTTGTCAAGGGAGCTATGACTATATAATTTTATTGTTTTCCATTAAACAACATTTCCAACCATACAATAACCAACACAAAAAACCCTTTTTGCTCTGCCGAGCCTACCGTTTCCTTCCCTCCCTTCAACAGGTATCCCATATCAAATCCTGCAGTTTATCTCTTTACTCTATGTCTAAATTATAGGATTTATTTCAATCCTGCTAGTGTCTTCAGATTCTTACAATTGTCATTCAAATATGCAATAAATTTACTCCAGTCTCTTTGGAATTTCTGACCATCCTGGTCTCGCATCCTGCAAGTCAGTTTGGCCAGCTCTGCAAAGTCCATCATCTTCGCCTGCCACTCCGCAATGGTAGGTACTTCTTACAATTTCCATTTTTTGGCCAACAACATCCTTGCTGCAACTGCAGCGTACATAAACAGTCTTTGATCCACCTTCGAGATCTCATTTCCCATCAAACCTAGCAAAAATGCTCCTGGTTTTTTTTGGGAAAGGTATATCTGAACAACATCTTTAATTCATTACAGTATACATCAATTCCCAAAGGGAGATATGAATTTCAGGAAGCCTGGGCCCAAGGCATATAGGGCTTTGTAGTTCATAACCAGCACTTTGAATTGTTCCCAGAAACGGACTGGTAGCCAGTGGAGTCCCCTTGAATTAACAAGGGGAGTGGCATGGTTCTTGCAACTGGCCACAGTCAGCAAACTGGCTGTAGCAATCTCCACCAGCTGCAGCTTCAAAGCATTTTTTAAGGGCAGCTACTTCTCTTCTTTGGCCTCATCCAGTAGCCAGGCTCTTTGCCTGTGCTCAAGTTTTTTTGGAACTTCTGACGCAACCATGCACAGTTTGCCTCCTGCAGCCAGAATGTGTCTTTCTGAGTAAATTCCTGCTTTTAACCAGCTTTCACTCCACCCTTTGGAAGGTTCCTTGGTGCATTGTGTTCTAAGTCAGGCATGTCCAAAGTCCGTAAGTCCGTTCGTTTTGGAGGCCTAATCCGGCTTGCCGGTCTGTTTAATCTGGCCCCTGTGACAGTTTATTTCCTGGGGTAAAATCCTAAAAAATGCTCAACAACTTTGGTCGGCCCCCACGGCCCTTCACGGCACCAAATCTGGCCCTCTTTGAAAAAAGTTTGGACATCACTGTATCTAAGCGCATCCAGGATTCGCCTGGAGTTCTGCCAATCAATTTTGGAGAAATTGCACAAAACAAATGAAATACCGTGAAAATCCCTGAAATGAGAAGTAATCGACTAGAAATATTATCTTGTGGAAATAAACTAAATAATAAAAATCAAAAAGTTTAAGGGAAAAAATTAGAAAAAACTAAAATTGAACAAAGCCTGAATTATTTCACTGAATTATTCAGTTTCCTCAGAAGGAAATAGAAAAATCATAAACTTTAAATGACCAAAATTAAGAAAAGGGTAGAACCCCCCCCCCAAAAAAATTCTGAAGTATTATAATCCTAGCTCAACCAAGGTAAAGCAAAGGAAACTGAATAATTCAGTGAAACGAGGTTTGTAGCCAGCATCCCATTAAGGCTTTGTTCAATTTTAGGTTTTTCTATTTTTTTCCCTTAAACTTTTTGATTTTTATTATTTAGTTTATTTCCACAAGATAATATTTTTAGTCGATTACTTCTTGTTTCAGGGATTTTCACGATATTTCATTTGTTTTGTTTGGGGATAGTGCAGAGACTGTGGAGCCCTTTGTAGAGGAGAACTTTGTGAAGAGTTGCAGGACTTTGCAGGCAACTAAACTCAGGACTTAGGGACTTTGACAAAGTCCACAGCAAGGACTTTGCAAGCAAGGAACCCTCTCTGGGCTCAGAGAGTGAAGACTACTTGCAACATCTGTGAATAGTGTGTTTACGTATAAAAAGTGTGTGTTGGTGTTGGCCTAGTAAAGACAACTCTGTTAAGCAGCTGTTTCCTGTGCTGAGCTTAGCCACTTGGCTGAGCATCTGCAGTGCACAATCCCCACTTGTCCCCAGCCGTCAGATCCTGAGAGGCAAAACCCGGAGGAGGGATTCCATTTCTAAAATATATTATTCTGTATAATCTCAGTAACCCAAAGACAATAAGCATTATATACAAATAATTAGAGGTTACAATCATTCTCTGAAATACAAAAGCTTTAATTAATAGCTCCAGATGGAAGCACATTGTGTTGGTGGCCACGCAAACTGCAGAACGTGTCGACATGCTACATTCTTATTTATATAGGAAGAAATTTTCAGCCCGCATTCTGTGCAGTGCAACTGTGTTAGGCATACAATGAGGGGGCGAGGTGGAATTCTTCTAGGTACGGTGTCTATTGCACTTTGCTGGGGAAGAGCCACATGAGTCAAATTCTGTCCTTAATTAATTTCTTAAACTTTAAGGTTTAGAGGGACAAGAGCTGACAACAATGCTTACATCTCAGCTTTTCAATTTTGGTTTCCAACGCATCCAAGCCCAGAAATCTCTTGAGAAACCCTTTTAGTCTTTCTGAAACACTCATCTTCTTTTGAAATTTCTCAGATGCTTCATCTGGGGAATAATTTCCTTCAAATTCCTTTTTAAGTGGAATTTCAACGGCAACTTTAGTTTCACGTAGAGCTCTGCTGAACGTTCACACATGTTGCAATGGCTTTTGGGCGGGGAGCTGATCCCTGTTCATTTTTGCCGATTGCTGTTATTTCTTTTCTCTGTTGCTGTTTGGGAGCCATTTTGCAAGGAGGTCTTCTCCACGAGGACAGTTGCATGGGTGCTCCCATCTACATAGCTTATCAGACCTGATGGCGTCGCTGATGACATCACCGAGGGCAAATGAAGCCAACTGAGAGGGAGGTCAATGCTATTTGGGTCAACATTGCCCTCACTTTGAGTGAATGAACAATCCTTCCCCCTTTCAGAGGAATTCCTGGAAAATTGATCATGTGGCTGGATTTTAATATTTCTGCTTTTATGAGGCGTAAAGCACCTACCATGCCTTAATTTAAACATGGGGGGTTAGAGGGGCAATTTTGTCTTCAGCTTTATACATCTAAGAAGTTGACAGGCACACATTTGAGACAAAAGGCTGTTTCCTGTCAAGCCCAGGCGCCATTAATGTTGCAATTGCGGGGAAATTCTGACAAGCAATTTCCCTTCAGAACATAAGGGTGGGTTCCCCTAAGCTATGAAATGGTTTGGGGAGTTGCTTCAGTTTAAAGCTTTGCTCTCTCACATCAGCCAGAAAACTGCTACACAGCAAAAGGCTCTCCAAATTCGCAGGCTTTGAGAAATACCACCCTGTGGTCAGATCGGAAAAACAATCTCACATCCTCGGAGCCTGCAGACCACTTGAAGGAGGAACATCAAGGCGATGCAATCACAGCAAAGCAGTGATTTTCTTTAAAAAAATAATAATAATTTCACTTAAAACAGGACTGAGGGGTCTGTGTGAAAATATTACTGGCCTTTATTAAAGGGGCATTTACCTACTGAACAATCATATACCGCAAAGGGTATTTGAAGGTCCCGTTGAAATTGTCGTTTGGGGTAGGGAGCAATCAATATATTTTCCACTTTGCTAGTTAAGAAATGCTCAGAGAAGCCTTGCAAATGCAGAGCTAGGTGTTTGAAAGAGGACTGAAGGGAACCAGGTCTGAGAAGGGATTCTGGAGAAAGCAAGGGTTCTGGGAGAGAACATCGCCAGGCACCTGCTTTGTGGACAGGGTCCTGAGTCTGAATTTTGCTTTCTCCCAGGAAGGGACCAGTAGTGGTCTCCCCCTAACCAAAGATGGGGAGATGGGGTGAGGGATGCTCCATGAGATCATCCCAGGAGAGCGAGGTGTTGCCAGATGCCTTTTAAAATATCACTTTCTGATTTTGTGGCGCAGTTGAAAGGCAGGCAGGTGGATCCCCGCAGCAATACTGCTGCCCAGACGCACTGTTGTCATCACATCCTTGTTCCCATTTTTTTGGGCGGCACCAGAACTCGGCACCATTAGGTAAATCACCCGATTTACAATTATTTTTGCATTTTGGTCTGAGTAAACAGCCTGCATTCCCCTGTTGAAATTTACTCCAAATCCCATCTCTTCCATCACCCTCTTCATGAAGCTCCATGAAACATTATCAAATGCTTTTTCAGCATCTATAAACATTAATGCTGCTTTCCCCCTCATTTCTCACTTCCAGGTATTCTATAATATTCAGTACATTTCTGATATTATCTTTAATTTGTCTGCTTGGAAGGAATCCAGCCTGGTCACGATGAATAAATTCTTTTAGATTTCTTTTCACTCTATTTGCCAAAACAAATGCAAACAATTTATAATCCCCAGGGTCCTCCAATTGACCCAGGTCTTTGTGGAGAAGTCCTGGCTGATTTTCTTCCTTTTGGCCCAGGTGCCAGCAAGGGGGGGGGGGTCCTTTATTTGTGTGTGTGTGTGTGTGTGTTGGTATAGATTATTTTACTCGGTATAAGGCAGCTTCCTATGGCCATCTTGTGGGCTTCAGGGTTGCCAACTTAAATAAAAGATTGGAAGAGCCCAGGTAAGCCTCACCCCACATAAATGATCACATGACATGGCATACACACACCTTTTGAATGGCAATGCCCGTCAACTTTGCCCCCCTCAAATATTTAATGGGGGGGGCAAAGGGACCTTGGCCCGTAGGAGTTGGCTCCTATGGTGGGCTTACCATGTGGGTCTGCTGGAAACAGGATGTTGAAATAGGCGAGTAAATGATGACGTGATAGACGTTTATAAAATGATACGAGACATGGATTAAGTGGAGTAAGAACAGTTTTTCTCCCTCTCTCATAACACTAGACTTTGAGGACATCAAGAACTGAGCTACACACCTGCAAATATAACGTTTTAAGTGCATTATGCAAATGTGACACCAGATGGCAATGGTGAGCTTATGGCAAATTCAATAAATTTTTCAAAACGTTTTCTTAAAAGCATTTTCACGGCATTTGTTATATGCAGCTTCCACCCCAATGGAGCCGAATGCTAGAAGATTCAGGATAGAAGAGAGAAAGTCCTCCACACGGCCAACGTCTTTCATAGTTAAACTATGGAACTCACTCCCACAGTGATGGCCGCCAACCTGGGTGCCTTTAAAAGAGACAAATTCATGGCAGAGAGGTCTATCTAACTTTCCTCGCTCTGCCTCAATGGTCAGAGGCAGCAATGCTAGCACTTCCTTCTATCTGTTTGGTGCCAAGCAGAGTGACCCATTCAGTGCATCACCCCCCAAAAAAGAGAACATTTTTTTCTTTTAGGATCCACATAAAATTTCCACATGACAACTGATATGCGTAAGTGCAAATCTGGAAATGATGAGTATAATTTATACAGATGTGTCCTCTCTCACCCTAACAGGGAGGCTGTGATCAGGTAGGTCTGCTCAGTGCACCATCTGCTGTTGTTGTTGTTTAGTCATTTAGTCGTGTCCGACTCTTCGTGACCTCATGGACCAGAGCACGCCAGGCACTCCTGTCTTCCACTGCCTCCCGCAGTTGGGTCAAACTCATGCTGGTAGCTTTGAGAACACTGTCCAACCATCTCGTCCTCTGTCGTCCCCTTCTCCTTGTGCCCTCCATCTTTCCCAGCATCAGGGTCTTCTCATGAGGTGGCCAAAGTCTTGGAGCCTCAGCTTCAGGCTCTGTCCTTCCAGTGAGCACTCAGGGCTGATTTCCTTCAGAATGGAGAGGTTTGATCTTCAAATTGGGGGGGTGGGCAGCTTTGAGGTCCTCCTTGCCCGCTGTTTAATAGTTTCGCATCTTTAAACTGGACTTGGACCAGGCGTCCTTTGTGAAGTAGGACATCCAAGCAAGCGATACGGAGGAGGAGGAGGAGAAGGATGAATTTGGCACATTCAAAAACCATCAAAGCACCTTGGCTACGTGTCTCTTGTGAGCGAAATGAACTTCACCCACTTCATGTGCAAAACAAAACAGAATCATTCTTTCTCCCTTAATACAACTGCGGGCTTGCTTGTGGGCAGCAAGGAGGTAGGTAAAGACTCAGGAACAACAGTTCCAGCTCTCTGTATTTGAATTTGGATTCACCCATGTCCTTCACAGGGACACGGGTGGTGCTGTGGGTTAAACCACAGAGCCTAGGACTTGCTGATCAGAAGGTCGGCAGTTCGAATCCCCACGACAGGGTGAGCTCCTGTTGCTCGGTCCCTGCTCCTGCCCACCTAGCAGTTTGAAAGCACATCAGAGTGCAAGTAGATAAATAGGTACCGCTCCGGCGGGAAGGTACCGCTCCGGCGGGAAGGTAAACGGCATTTCTGTGCGCTGCTCTGGTTCCCTCGGCCAGTAAAGCGAGATGAGCGCTGCAACCCCAGAGTCGGCCACGATGGGACCTAATGGTCAGGGGTCCCTTTACCTTTATGTCCTTCATGTTCCTTAAAGAAAGAAAATATTATCCCTCCCTCCATCGTTTTTTGTCCTGCGTGGATATTCCCCTGCCCCAGCTCTCTCTCGCTCTCCCCCCCCCTCTCTCTCTCGTTTTCCTTGTGGTCATCTTTTAAAAGTTGTAAAACTTTAATACAAAGGAAATTAAAAAACCCCAAGGAGCTATTTTCAAAATAATTTCCCAATCAAAACATATTCCCTCAGTAAATCTAATTTGTAGGAAATAAAGAACAAAGCATCATAATACAGGCCTTTTCAGCAGATCTTAATGGCTTACATGTGGCGAGGGGTTGGCGGGATTCTAACCACCCAGTTTAGCATGCCAGCTACTACTGGAGGAGGAGAACGGAGAGGGTTCCCATCCCTTGACCTGTTTTTTCCCCTTCATCAGGCCCCAATCCATGGAACCGGGAGCACAGAAGTAGGCTGTGTGCAGCTCCTGTTCTCATGGAGCCCTCACTCGCCCCAGTGCCATGGCTGGCTCCCAAGAGCTCTCCTGGACAAAAACCCTCCAGCAAGATCACAAGCTTCTTGCAGCTCACTGGTTCTCTGTCTGCTTTCCATGGAGGAAGTTCTCAGGTTTGAGCACTGCTGTCTCCAGACAGGTCTGGGAAATGGCTCCTGTTGCCTGAAATCCCAGTGAGTTGCTGTCAGTCAGTGTAGACAACACCAAACTTGATGGACCAATCATGAGAACATAAGACTTTGGAGCAAGCAAGTGGCCTATATTGTCCAGCATTGCAGTGGCCAGCCGGATGCTTCTTGGGAAACCCGCAAGCAGGATTCAAACATGAGAGCCCTCTCCCCAGCTTTAGTTTATATTGTTTGTTGTTTAGTCGTTTAGTCATGCCCGACTCTTCGTGATCCCCTGGACCAGAGCACACCAGGCACTCCTGTCTTCCACTGCCTCCCACATTTTGGTCAAACTCATGCTGGTAGCTTTGAGAACACTGTCCAACCATCTCGTCCTCTGTCGTCCCCTTCTCCTTGTGCCCTCCATCTTTCCCAGCATCAGGGTCTTTTCCAGGGAGTCTTCTCTTCTCATGAGGTGGCCAAAGTCTCAGCTTCAAGATCTGTCCTTCCAGTGAGCACTCAGGGCTGATTTCCTTCAGAATGGAGAGGTTTGATCTCCTTGCAGTCCATGGGACTCTCAAGAGTCTCCTCCAGCACCATAATTCAAAAGCATCCATTCTTCGGCGATCAGCCTCCTTTATGGTCCAGCTCTCACTTCCATACATCACTACTGGGAAAACCATAGCTTTAACTATACGGACCTTTGTTGGCAAGGTGATGTCTCTGCTTTTTAAGATGTTGTCTAGGTTTGTCATTGCTTTTCTCCCAAGGAGCAGGTGTCTTTTAATTTTGTGACTGCTATCACCATCTGCAGTGATCATGGAGCCCAAGAAAGTAAAATCTCTCACTGCCTCCATTTCTTCCCCTTCTATTTGCCAGGAGGTGATGGGCCCAGTGGCCATGATCTTCGTTTTTTTGATGTTGAGCTTCAGACCATACTTTGCGCTCTCCTCTTTCAGCCTCATTAAAAGGTTCTTTAATTCCTCCTCACTTTCTGCCATCAAGGTTGTGTCATCTGCATTAGTTTATATTAGTTTATATTGTACTGGCATTCAGAATTGTTGCTGACTGTAGCTGTGGAGTAAAAGCAGAGCCAAAAAGTCTAGTAGTCATGGATTGCCCTCTCCTCCACGAATTACTGAATTTTCCCATGTATATAACACAACCCCAAAATTAAGAAACGAAGAAATCAGTATTTTAAAGTTATTCAACTTTTTGCACACAGCCTCGCATTGCCTCTCCAGCCTGTGTCTGACTTCGACTAAAAAGCTGGAGAGGGGGAGAGGGAAACGTATTGTACAAAGAAAAAAATATGGTGGTTTAATCATCTTTAAAAGCCATCCATGTTGGTGGCTGTTATGTACTAAGCTTGGATCCTAGAACAATAGGCAGGTAGGATCCTAGAATGCAACAACCTGATTGGTTGGCAGAAGCAGCCCAATCGGAACCCAGGAGGAAGTTAATCAGCCTATTAGGCTGGTAGGATCCTAGAATGCAACAACGGATTGGCCCGCAGGAGCAGCCCAATCAGGTTCCAGGAGGGAAGCAGAATCAGCCAATCAGATGGGACTCATTGTGTAAATAACGTATATAAAGCCTGATGTTTTTATTTTTTTTGGGGGGGGGGATTCATTCACTGTTTTTCAAGCTGCAATAAAGAGCATGAAATCACTACTCAACTCCAAGTATATTTCAGTGGCCATCACTGCCTCTTGTGGCAGGGAGTTCCACAGTCTGACAAAGTGCTGCATGAAGAAGTCCTTTCATTTATCCTCCAACATTCAACTTCATGGGATCCCCACAAATTCTAGCATTACCAAAGGGGGAGCAAAACCTTCCGCTGTACACTTCCTCCATGCCTTGCATAATTTCGTAAATGCCTATCATATGAGCAACATTTCCCAGAGTGGTTACACAGTCAATCCTTCTTCACAGGGAACTCTGGGAATTTCAGCTCTTGAAGGGGAATGGAGGGGTGTCTCCTAGGAACTAACAAACAGCAGTTCCCAGAATCCTTCGGGGGAAGCCAGGACTGTTTAATGTGGTTTGAGTTCCTTACAGATTTGTTGACTTCTGTCTACCTCTTTGCGGCTTCAACTCAACTATTGCAGTTCAATACTCTGTATTTGTTTGTTTGTTTGTCCAAACAGGAAGAAAAATTTTCCCTTTTCAGTGAAATTAACCAGTATGAAGGACTTTGTGTATTGGTTTGAATTTCCTAATTCGTGTTTGCTTTTGATAAGTATTTTTATTTTTTTTATTTTTTAGTTTTGTTTTTTTTCTTTTCAAGGTTATTCTATTTATCACAGATCTTTAAATATTCCTACTATGCATTTTGTAACATCTATTTTTATCTTAGAATATGCAGTTTAAAATTAATTTATCCTTTTTCTCTGCAAATTTTGAAAATGCAATAAAGTGTGTATGTGTGTGTAAAAAATAATAATAAAATGGTATGATGCTGCTTTAAATGTGTGGTGTGAAAGTCAACTTTCCTGCCTGCCAAGCCCCAGAAACTGACCTCAGAGTCCTCTGCTGCTTCGCAAGGCCTTATTTTCCCATAAAGAACCAAGTTCTTACTGCTGGCAACATGCAGGCCTTTGTTTAACACCACTTCTGAAGAACTGGGCTTGCTCCGTCAGGCCAACTTAGTCTAGCCAGATGGCTGAAGTTTAGACTGGGGAGACACAGGGCCCCCATCCCTCTTGGTCTCAATTTTAGACTATACCATAAGAAGGTAAGACGAGGCTGCTGGATCAGGCCAAGAGCCCATCTGGTCAGCAATCCTGTTCTCACAGTGGCCAGCCAAATCCCAGTATGAGAAACCCACAAGCACAAGAATAAAAGAATCATAAAATTGTGGAGCTGGAAGGGACCACATGGGTCATCTAGGGACGCGGGTGGCGCTGTGGCTAAACCACCGAGCCTAGGGCTTGCCGATCAGAAGGTCAGCAGTTCGAATCCCCGCGATGGGGTGAGCTCCCATTGCTCAGCCCCTGCTCCTGCCAACCTAGCAGTTCTAAAGCATGCCAGTGCAAGTAGATAAATAGGTACCACTGTGGCGGGAAGGTAAACGGTGTTTCCGTGTGCTCTGGTTTCCATCATGGTGTCTCGTTGCACCAGAAAGGTAAATACAGAAATAAATAGAAAAAAAGAAAGAAAAGAAAGAAAACCTCACAATGTAAAAAAACCCAAAATACAAAAAAGTTCGAAAAAACAAGAACAAAGGGGGGGGGGGAGAAAAGAAAACCAAAGATTTATACATCATCATATCTATTAAATAAAAATTCTTTGCAAGAAACTTCCAATTGTTCTCGTTATACTTTTTCTGTTGTCATGGTGTTATCGCACAGTTTTGTTTCATATCTTTTTTCTTACATTCCGCTATAATATTTATTTCATTTATCTATTGTTCACAAGTATCATTCTAGTAGTATCATTCTAGTTCTGCTAAGATGGTATCATATTTACAATATAATCCTATGTATTTTCCATTCTCCATGTGTTTTCTGGTTTAAGGCTTCCCTGCCTTACTTCACATGGTTTTACAACAGCTCTGTTAACCACTGCCAGTAGCTTCATCAACACCATATTCGGCATAGGAATACAGGTCATGAACTGTATTTTTCCACATATAAGACGCCCCCGTGTATAAGACGCCCCCTCTTTTTTGGGACTGCAGGACCACAACAGCCAATCGCACACACATTGCCAAACCCGCACAAATCGCTCATCCAACCTCTCCACTATCCATGTATAAGATGACCCCAATTTTTTGGCTTAATTATTTAATAAAAAAACTTAGTCTTATACACGGTAAAATAAGGTACAGCAGTACCTCGGGTTAAGAACTTAATTTATTCTGGAGGTCTGTTCTTAACCTAAAACTGCTCTTAACTTGAGACACCACTTTAGCTAATGGGGCCTTCTGCTGCCACCGTGCGATTTCTGTTCTCATCCTGAAGCAAAGTTCTTAACCCAAGGTACTATTTCAGGGTTAGCGGAGTCTGTAACCTGAAGGGTCTGTAACCTGAGGTACCACTGTATATTGTTTGCAAAACAGCCTTCTCCTACCAGCCCATGTTATTTTCCCTGGAGACCTACATGAACGAATTATCCACCCACCCTTGAGCTCAGTGGGCACACCAGTTGGCATGTTGTGAAAAGGGGAGCCTTAGGTTCCGTGGAACTCCTTGCAGAGGAGGCCCTCGTCTTTGCACCCCCAAAGAGCCCCATTCATGAACTTCCCGCTCGCCATCTCCTCAAAGCCGCACACATTAACACATAGCAATTTTCCCTTTGCTGACATGAAAAACCCGTTCGGTAAACAAAAGCCGTTGGCCTGCATATCTGCAACCGCCCACCCTGTAAACAATTTCCTGGTAGTAATCTTTCAAATTGCTCTCCTGGGCAGAGCAAAACCACCGTGCCAATTTCAACTCTGCCCCTGGACAAAATGCACACATATTGGACCCATTAAAGACTCTTCTGTTGGGGCGCATGAGACCGGGACCCCAGTTTCCCCTTCTGCCTTGTTGATAGAGCTTTCCCCCAAGCTGTTCAAATCCCAGAGCTTTTCCTTTGCTATCTGCAGTCGCTGTTCCATGTATCTGATATTGCTGATGTCTGAAATCTGTAGACAGGCTGCGTCAAGGCTGCATTCTGTGAAGGAACCCGATGGATGGTACCATCTAGAAGGGACTTCAAGTTGAAGCACACCGTTCCCCAAGACCAAAGGGGCTACAGTCTCCTCCAGAACTGTTATGTACTGAAGTTCTCACCCTGGGCCAGCAGGGGGATACTGTAGATAGTTTTCACTCAGGTCCACATATGCAAATAAGGGATCGAAAGTGACGTTCAGTGATTGGATAGTTACAGAAAGTTGTTACAGTTACGTTGTACTGGAGCTCTATATAAGCAGGCTGGCTGAACCCTTCAGTTCAGTTCTGTTCTGACCTGTGAATAAACAAGAGCTGTTTGAACAATCACTATGTCATCTGATATGTTCACCCAAAACTTAACAAGAACCATCTCCAATGCCTCTTTCATGTATCCCAAGGAGGAAGTAGTCAGTGACTGGGAAAGCTAATACAGTACAGTAGTACCTCTGGTTGCGAACAGGATCCGTTCCAGAGCCCCGTTCGCAACATGAGCAGAACGCAACCTGCATCTGCGCATGCGCGGGTTGCGATTTGCCGCTTCTGCGCATGCGCGTGACATAATTTTGAGCATCTGCGCATGCGTGAGTGGCAAAACCCAGAAGTAATCCTTTCCGGTACTTCCGGGTCGCCGCAGGATGCAACCTGAAAAGATTTAACCTGAAGCAAACGTAACAAGAGGTATGACTGTATAGTCTTTACGCCAGGGGTCAGCAAACCTTTTTAACTGTGGGCCGGTCCATCGTCCCTCAGACCATGTGGTGGGCCGGACTATATTTTTTGGGGGGAAATGAACAAATTCCTATGCCCCACAAATAACACAGAGATGCATTTTAAATAAAAGGACACATTCTACTCATGTAAAAACACGCTGATTCCTGGACTGTCCGCAGGCCGGATTGAGAAGGCGATTGGGCCGGATCTGGCCCCCAGGCCTTAGGTTGCCTACCCCTGCTTTACACAGTGCAAGCAAGTTTCAGGCTTGCAAGATCTACTTTGTTTTTGTTTTGTTTTCTATACCCCTGAAGTCCACCAACCAGAGCCAGGTGCAAAAGGGTAAAAAGGTAAAGGGATGCCTGACTGTGAAGTCCAGTCACGAACGACTTTGGGATTGCATCTCGCTTTACTCATCTCGCCGAGGGAGCCACTGTTTGTCTGCAGACAGCTTCCGGGTCATGTGGCCAGCATGACTAAGCCGCTTCTGGTGAACCAGAGCAGCGCACGGAAACGCCGTTTACCTTCCCGCCAGAGCGGTACCTATTTATTTACTTGCACTTTGACGTGCTTTCAAACTGCTAGGTTGGCAGGAGCAGGGACCAAGCAATGGGAGCTCACCCTGTTGCGGGGATTCGAAACGCCGACCTTCTGATCAACAAGCCCTAGGCTCTGTGGTTTAGACCAAAGCGCCACCCACGTCCCGCATGCAAAAGGGTGGCTGGTCCTTAAACTAGGGACCAGGGTGCCTGCGAGCATTTATTCCCACCCAGGAACTCGTTTTCAGCATCAAAACCAAGCTCATAGTCCTGCGTTCCACCATCATCTCAGAAGTCCAATTTTGAAGTGGGTAGAAAGCCGTTTCGTTCTGATCCACTGCAGATCACTTGGAGACCTGCCATCAGATCCTCATCTACTTTCTGCCGTAAAACTACAGAATCAGCTCCTGCAAGATGGCAACTGAGTTCAATGGCTTTAAAAGGCTATCAATGGGTCCTAGCCACAAATGGCTACATTCTGCTGCCACAGTTGGAGTCAGCGGTGCTTCTGAATATCAGTTGCCGAAAACCACAGGAGGGGAGTGGGCTTTTGTGGTTGAATCCTGCTTGCGGGTTTCCCACGGGTACAGCGTGTTCTCCTTCATGGAGAGCATGTGTTGCGCTGGGGGCTAACAAGACACCCCACTGTTGCTGGGCGGGTAAAAAAGTGTTGGCCACCATTACGATTGGGCTCTTCTTGTTGTCGGGGAGATTTATAGGTTACCATTTTGTGATTGACAGCCAGAACCTATATATTCCCTGCGTGCAGCGTTGAGCTTCCTCTTTTCGGTGCACTCATTGAATCACCGTCTACCCTCCCTATTTTTAGGGTTGTTCACATTGACCTTGCTATGCCTACCATGGGGTCATCTGCTTTTGTGGCAGGAGCCCGGTAGGAATTTTGTCCATTTGGCTGATTGGCTGGTGCCATTTGGCTTTTGCCTACTGCGCAGCAAATCGCCACAACTTGTTTTTTTTCCCTTCAATTTTTTTTATTGATTTTCCACAATAATAACAATTATAACATACAGTGGTGCCCCGCAAGACGAATGCCTCGCAAGACGAAAAACCCGCTAGACGAAAGGGTTTTTCGAGGCGCTTCGCAAGACGAATTTCCCTATGGGCTTGCTTCGCAAGACGAAAACGTCTTGCGAGTCTTGCGATTTTTTTCACTTTTTTCTCCCTTTCTCTAAGCCGCTAAGCCGTTAATAGCCGCTAAGCCGCTAATAGCCGCTAAGCCACTAAGCCGCTAATAGGGTTGCTTCGCAAGACGAAAAAAATGCTAGACGAAGAGACTCGCGGAACGGATTCTTTTCGTCTTGCGAGGCACCACTGTATAAAAAACACAAAACAAAACATCTTACAATACTAAAAGAAAAAAGAATATAAACAGTCATAACTTCCAAAATCCAGGTTAACTTTCATTGTAGTCTGACTTCCTCGATTCCCGCCTAACTGAATTTCATTGTATCTCCTTTGCAACAGTTCTCCAAAATCCTCTTTTCTAATACAATTAACTCTATTGTCACAACTTGTAAGGTTGCGGTTAGGCATTGGTTTTACGAATTGGTTGGTGGAGGGGTATGGATTGGCTGTGCCTGCCCCTCCAATGCTGCTGCTGCAAGGGTATTCCATTAAAGGAATCCAGGGGTTCGCCATGCTTTTGTCCAAACCCCTGTCAAGGGGCTAGGGCCATGCAAGAGCCCCTGGGAGCATTTGGGGAGAGGTGAGGGCATGGTACCCAGCTCCATCTCTCTCCCCAAAATGTTTTCCCTTTCGGACTTTGCGGATGTGCGAATGTCTGTCTGTCCCCGTGCAGGGTCAGGTAGTCGCAACCAATACCTAAGTAACCACTCACATTTTTTGTATTTTAATAAAGTTGTGGCCAAAATTATGTCAAAACCCTTAAACCAAAATTCAGTGTGAATTGTGCTTTATTTGGGGTGGATTGGGGACCTCAACACGCAACTAGTAAGAACACGATGCTGGTCTAGGTGGTTCATTGGCCTAATCCAACATGCTCTACTTATGTTCCTAACCACTACAGTGGTGCCTCGCAAGACAAAAAGAATCCGTTCCGCGAGTTTCTTCGTCTAGTGGTTTTTTCGTCTTGCGAAGCAACCCTATTAGCGGCTTAGTGGATTAGCACTATTAGCGGCTTAGCGGCTATTAGTGGCTTAGCGGCAAAGCGGCTATTAGCGGCTTAGCAGCTTAGGAAAAAAAAGGGGGGGGAATTGAAAAAAAAATCACAAGACTCGCAAGACGTTTTCGTCTTGCGAAGCAAGCCCATAGGGAAATTCGTCTTGCGAAGCGCCTCAAAAACGGAAAACCCTTTCGTCTAGCGGGTTTTTCGTCTTGCGAGGCATTCGTCTTGCGGGGCACCACTGTATTCCACACTGGCTCTCTTCATCAGATGGGACACAGGCAGAGGGCCATTTGAACCCCTCCTCCCTTGAGGGTGCCCAACAAGGGCTAACATGAAAAGCTGTTAAAGGCACAAATGTGTTTCCCTCCTGAAAGGTTGCAGAGAAAACTGGCGAAGGCTGCGCTGCTTCTGGGCTGAGCCAATTGGACTTGGCCCATCGTCCTGCCAATTGCCTTTTCCTAGAGGTTACATCAGAATTAGACGTGCAGAGCAACCTGATAGAAGCTTGCCTCCACGACAAGCTGTTCTTTGGCAGAGAGAGGGCTTGAATTTCCAAGTGGATGAGAGTTCTTTTAATGTTTATTATTCTTATTATTTAGAAAATCTATGTGTGCAACCTGAAAGCTTCAGTGTGGGATGTGAAACACAAGAGCAGTCAAGTACAACATTCCTAGAGTGAACATGTTTACACATGGGGAGGAATGTTTGCCCAGCCAGCAGGTAAACTTCCTGTTTCCTTCTGGGCTGGGACAGACTTCCTCTGCATGTGACTAGAGGTGGGCGTGGCCTCACCTGTGCAGGTAACGGCAAAAGCACAGGGCAGGTCTGCCATCTCTCTCTCCCTTTGACTACGTGCATCAAAGAACTTCTGTAGGCATCTGAAGGCAGCCCTGTATCGGGAAGCTTTTAATGTCTGTTGTATCATGTGTTTTTCATATTCTTTTGAAAGCTGCCCTGAGTGGCTGGGGCAACCCAGTCAGTTGGGCAGGGTACAAGCAATAAATCATCATCATCATCATCATCATCATCATCATCATCATGGTGCTGACTACAACACCCATCAGTTCCGGACTTGAAATATACTCAGAGTCGCAAAGTGATTTCATGCTCTTATTCAGCTCATAGTGGTGAGGAGGAATGAATGAATGTAAGTCCCCTCAAAGTATCTGCTTTATATACATTATTTACACAATGGGCTGCACATGATTGGCTAATTCCGGAATTCTACTGTAAGCCAATCAGGTTGTGGATTCACTTCTATCTGGAGCATGATTGGGTAGTTCCTGCCAACCAATCATACTGCTGCATTGTTCTAGGACCAATCAGACTGCTGCATTCTGAATCCTATTGTTCTAGGACCAATCAGACTGCTGCCTTTTGGATCCTATTGTTCTAGGACCAATCAGACTGTTGCAGTTTGGATCCTATTCAACTCAGTACATAACACCCCTCCCCTCTAAGTTCCAGTCCTGCCCGGGAGGTCGCATTCATAGTCCTTGAGGTACGCCGGAGGCCTACGTGTGCATTGCACCCTGGGGTGTTCCCTGGTTCGGGGTTCAAGTTCTGGCTCGTGTTCCAAGGATGCTGGCTGTGATGGGGCTGTTTGGTCTGGCGCAACCGGCTCACTCAGTTGTGGTTCTGGTTCCGGTGTCCTTTCGGCCTCGCAGGTCCTCTCTGTATTTACTGATTCTGCCTCTCCTGCTGGCCCCTCGTGCTCTATGGGCCTCACTGCCCCTCTGTTCCCTTGGGACTCCTCTGCCCTTTCCTCCTCCTGGTTTTCTCCTGGGAATCGTCGCCGTATCTGGTCACAGTGGCGCCGCCAGCATTGCCCCCCATCCGTTAGCACCTCATACGACACGGGGCCAGTAACCCTGGTGACTGTGGCGGGTACCCATGCTGGGCCTGCCCCAAAATTCTTTGCGTACACTGGGTCCTGAGCCTCGAAGGTCCGGAGGTTCTTGCCTTCCCCCCCCACTGCCTCATCCTGAGCTCTATCGGGCTGAAGGCGGTCCAATCTGATTGCAAGGCGCCAACACATTAGTAGTTCAGAGGGGCTCCAGCCAGTCGTTGAGCTGGGGGTGCTGTGCTGTGCTAGAAGGAATGTGGCAAGGCGGTACTCCCAATCCCCTTGTGTCATGCGGCGAAGGGTGTCCTTGGTTGTCCGCACCATGCGTTCTGCTTGGCCATTTGTGGCAGGGTGGAATGGCGCCGAACGGATGTGGCGGATGGCATTCTGCGCTGTGAAGGTTTGGAATTCTCCTGACGTAAATGCAGTCCCGTTGTCTGAGACGAGAGTGTCAGGGAGCCCATGGGTTGCAAACAGTCTGCGTAGTACCCAGATGGCTGCGGACATAGAAGTGGATGGTACCAGTGCGACTTCCAGCCATTTGGTGTAGGAGTCCACCACTATGAAGAATGTTTTCCCCTGAAAGGGGCCAGCGAAGTCCACATGCAGGCGTGACCATGGTGCTCGGGCGGACTCCCAGGACTGAACTGGGGCCCTTGGGGGATCTGGGCGGGATTCTTGGCAGGCCTGGCAGTGTTTGACCCAGGCCTCTATCTCTCCGTCGATCCCCGGCCACCGCACATAACTCCTGGCAAGGGCCTTCATTCTTACTACCCCTGGGTGTGTCTCGTGTAGGGCTGTGAGGACCCTTTTGCGGAGGGGCTGGGGAACAACGACCCTGCTTCCCCATAACAGGCACCCCTTGTGGGCCGACAGTTCATGTTTGCGGGTTGTGTAGCCGGCGAATTCTGGCCCGGGGCTGCTGCTGGGCCATCCCCTCCACACCCAGTCCAGGACCCGAGAGATGACCCTATCTTTCTTGGAGTGGTGTGCAACTTCTTGTGCCTGAATGGGGCGGTCGGGAAGCAGCTCCAGGCTCATAACCTCTTGTGCAGGTGCTGGGTCGGGGCCTGTTTCCGGTAGTGGTAGCCTGCTGAGGGCGTCCGCATGGCCCATCGCCTTCCCCGGCCGGTGAATCAGTGCATACTGGTAGCTGGCAAGGAAAATTGACCACCTGAGGACGCGAGGAGACAGCACTTGGGGGGTCTGCTTTTCAGGGGCAAACAAGCCAAGCAACGGCTTGTGGTCAGTCAGCACGGTGAAGGGCCGCCCGTACAAGAAATCATGGAATTTTTTTACTCCCTTCACGATTGCTAGACCCTCCTTGTCGATTTGCGAGTAGTTCCGCTCGGTTGCATTGAGTGTCTGGGAAAAGTATGCCACTGGTACCTCTCTTCCATCCGGGAGTTGGTGTCCCAGGACAGCGCCAATTCCATAGGGCGAGGCATCGCATGCTAGCACCACCGGCAGCCTCTCGTCGAAGTGTGCCAAGACCGAGTTTGAGACAAGCAAGTCCTTGACTGCCTGGAATGCGGCCTCCTGGCGCTGGCCCCACACCCAAGGGGCCCACTTGTCCAGGAGTCTGTGTAGGGGCTCCACTACCGCTGCCTTGTGGGGAAGGAAGGAATGGTAAAAGTTCAATAGTCCCAAGAAGGCCTGAAGTTCAGTCTTGTTCTTGGGCGCTGGGGCATCACAAATGGCCCGTACCTTGTCCCCAGTCGGGTGGACCCCTTCTGCGTCCACCATAAATCCCAGAAAGTCCACCTGAGGCACTCCTAGTAGACATTTTTCCCGCTTCACCTTGAGACCCGCCATCTGGAAATGGTGCAGAACGGTGCAGAGGCGGTCCTCAAACTCCTCTGGTGTGGGCCCGGCAATCAACACATCATCGAAGAAGGGGGTGACGCCAGGAATCCCTTTAAGTAGAGAGTCCATTAGATTCTGGAATATGCCTGGTGCCACGCTGACACCGAATTGCAGCCGCTTTACCCTGAATGCTCCTCTCTGCGTCACAATCGTCTGTGCCTCTGCTGTGGCCTCATCTACCGGCAGCTGTTGATATGCTTGGGCCAAGTCCAGCTTGCCAAAAATTTTCGACCCAGCCAGGGTGGCAAGAACATGGCTGACCACTGGCACTGGGTATGCATGGGCCGTGAGGGCCTTGTTTATGGTACATTTGTAGTCTGCGCAGATGCGGACCGAACCATTAGGCTTGACGGGTGTGACGATTGGGGTTTCCCAGGGGGCATTAGGCACCGGCTCCAGCACTCCTTGCTCCACGAGCCGGTCCAATTCCTCGTCTATACGGGGTTTCAGGGCGAACGGGACCCGGCGGGCCCTGAGCCTGACCAGTCGTACTGCGGGGTTCAAGCTGTAGAGCAATGGGGGGGCCCGTATACTGTCCCAATTTCCCATCGAAAACCCCCGGAAATTCCTTGCATATGGCGTCCACGTCCACTTGTAAGCTAGTGTGGTTCACCCCGGTGATGGCTAGCCCCAGTGGTCCAAACCATGCCAATCCCAGTAAGCTAATGTAGGCGCCCTTGACCACCAGCAATTCCAGTTGCCGCGTCCGCCCTCGGTATTGCACCCTGAAGGTCCCCACCCCCATTGTGAGGACCTTACGTTTCTGGAAGTCCTGGAGGGTGAATGGGGCCGGCCTGAGTTTAGGACCCCCAGTAGGAAACAGTTTCCTTAAGGTCCTTGCCGAGATTATGGATAGAGTTGAACCCGTGTCAAGCTCCATGCGGCATGGGGCCCCCTCTATCTGTACGTCAAAATAAATTTTCTCTACGTTGGGGTGGGGCAACTGGTATACCTGGAAGTCCGTGAGCTCTGTCGAGTTGCCTTGGTGCGTTGGGCCCCGGGACCTGGGGCTCTTGGATTGGTCATCTGATGCCTGGCGTTGTGTGGGCCGAGCCCGACACACCCGGGCGATGTGTCCCGATTTTCTGCACTGCCTGCACTCTGCGTTGCGGAAACGGCAGGTGCTCCTCTCATGACTTTCTCCACAGCTTGCGCAGTTCCCTCCTTCTCGTCGAGGCAGCTGTGGTGTGTGGGCTGCTTGAGTGCGCTGCTGTACTCGGTGCACCTCCTCCCTGTCGGATCCTGAGTCGTCGGTGAGGTCTTCGTGGTGGACCCTCAGTTGGGACAGCTGGCTTGGCCGTGCCTCTTGCGTCGACCTCTCAGCAGCTTCCGTTGCCAGGGCCTCCTCCAGGGCGACCTGGAACGTTAGGTTCTTCTTAGCGTAGAGGCGTCGTTGCAGCTTCTCATCCTTCAGGCCACCGACGAGGCGGTCACGAAGCATGTTCTCCAGCTCTGAGAAGTTGCAGAACCGGGCGGCTTGGCGGAGAGAGGTCACAAACCCAGTTATGGTTTCCCCAGGGGCTTGCCGCTTTGCGTAGAAGGCATTTCGATGAGCCACCACTGAGGGCTGTGGCGAAAAGTGCCCCTTCAGCTGTTCCATTATTGTTTTGTATGGAACAGTAGCGACGTCTTCAGGCGCAAGGAGAGCCCGGGCGATTTTAAACGTCTCCTCTCCGCAGACGCTGAAGAATATGGCCCTCTTCTTGGCGTCTTCTTCATCGGTGACCCCTTTGGCTTCTAGGAGGAAGGTGAAACGGGAGGCGTACACTTCCCAGTCTCCAGATGCTGGGTTGAACGGCGAGAAGCTGCTGTCGGTTGCCATTCTGAGTTCCTTGTGTCCCGGAGCTGAAGCCTGGATACACGGTGCGAGGCAGCGGTGCGGCAGGTGGCGGTGCTGCGGTGCTGTGTGTGGCAGTCAGCTCAGCGGGATCCCACCTTCGTCGCCAGTGAATATACTCAGAGTCGCAAAGTGATTTCATGCTTTTATTCAGCTCATAGTGGTGAGGAGGAATGAATGAATGTAAGTCCCCTCAAAGTATCTGCTTTATATACATTATTTACACAATGGGCTGCACATGATTGGCTAATTCCGGAATTCTACTGTAAGCCAATCAGGTTGTGGATTCACTTCTATCTGGAGCATGATTGGGTAGTTCCTGCCAACCAATCATACTGCTGCATTGTTCTAGGACCAATCAGACTGTTGCATTCTGAATCCTATTGTTCTAGGACCAATCAGACTGCTGCCTTTTGGATCCTATTGTTCTAGGACCAATCAGACTGTTGCAGTTTGGATCCTATTCAACTCAGTACATAACACCACTCAATGCTCAGCAATGCTGACATCAGTTGGCAACGGAGCCCACTTTGTGGAAAGATGTTTCCTGGCTTGAATCAGAGCTCCAGTTTTGCAGGCCAAATAAGGCTAACACAGCCAGCCTGGTGCCCTCTACAAGTCCTGGACTACAACATCCATGGGCGCCAGCCAGCCAAGCCTTGCGGACTGAGGCTGATGGGAGTTCCATGAAAAAGCACATCTTTTGTCAGTCCTTGAATATACCTCTGATCAACTTCATTTGGTGTCCTTGAGTTCCAACATGAGAGAGAGAATGGAGGGTGGAGGAAGGGGAGAGAGAGAAAAAAAGTTTGATGAAGGCAGTGTATACACTGGTACCTTGGGTTACAGATGCTTCAGGTTTCAGACTCCGCTAACCCAGAAATAGTACCTTGGTGAAATATACTCAGAATCGAGAGTGGATTTCATGCTCTTTATTCAGCTCATAGTGGTGAGAGGGGGAATGAAAGTATCTGCTTTATATACATTATTTACACGATGGGCCCCACGTGATTGGCTAATTCCGGAATTCTCCTGTAGGCCAATCAGGTTGCGGATTCACTTCCTTTTTTTTTATAGTAATTTTTATTAACAATTTTTTGTTTAAATCACAATGCCAATAAAACAATACAATATAACATCTCTTAACATAGATCTTTTCACTTCTTTGGACTCCCTCGCATCTCCTGCTCCTGCGTTCCTGTTTATAAAATTTTATTCAACAAATTTATCCCCTTATTTCTAATCTTAATATCTAATTTTCCAATGTTACATCTTCCACATTTTTATCTTTTCTTAAATTTAGCTTATCTTCATAATTCACTTCGTCTAACTCAATGGTGCCAAGTTGTTTATACTCTAGCATCCTTCTTAACATTCGCGGATTCACTTCCATCTGGAGCTGGATTGGGTGGCTCCTGCAGACCAATCATACTGCTGCATTTTGGATCCTATTGTTCTAGGACCAATCAGACAGCTGCATTTTGGATCCTATTCAACTCAGGACATAACACTTGGGTTAAGAACTTTGCTTCAGGATGAGAACAAAAATCATCCGGTGGCGGCAGCAGGAGGCCCCATCAGCTAAAGTGGTGCTTCAGGTTAAGAACAGTTTCAGGTCAAGAATGGAGCTCCAGAACGAATTAAGTTCTTAACCCGAGGTACCACTGTACATAGTTCTCCCCAGATGTTGCCAGACTACAACCTCCATCAACCCCAACCACTGGGCTGATGGTGTTTGTAGTCTTCAGCATCTGGAGGGCGCTGGGTTGACTATCCGGGCTGATGGTCCAGCGGCAGCATTTTTCACAAGCTCTTTGAGACTATAGAACGATGAAATTCCGTCCCCATACCATGGAGGGATAATATCTTTTCCATCTGGTTTTACAATGGCCAAATTAGATTCATTAGAAAAAGCCTCTGAAATAACCAGATGAAAGAGTCCCTCTGTTTATTTGGAACATATTTGACTGGGAAAATCCCAAGGAGGTAGGAAGGTTGTGGTTCCACTGCTAGTATCCTGACACCCCCCTCAGTCTCAGGTTGTTAAAAGCTGGGGCAAGAAAGCTTGAACTTAATCCAAGGATTCAGGCTGCAAACAGGGGAGGAGCAGGAATGCCCGAAACGTCGAAAACAATGCTCTACCTGTTTGGCTTCCTTGCCCCTTCTCCCTCTGTTTTCTTTTACGCAGCGCCGGCGTGAGAGGGGCTGACACAGAAATTACTCTGCTGCAAAGCCCTTTCATGTGCCAAATCAGGCCACTTCCTAGGCAATTTCCCCAGAAAGCGGAGTCTGATTGAAAGTGACGTGGAAGACGGTGAGGGGATTTAGATCACAAATGTCCACTGTGGCAAGAGGCTGCCTGCTAGATTGTCTCCCCAGGTTTCATTAACTGAAGACGTAAGAAGTTACGACTTCTGGAATTGCTTCACAATTGGCTCTTCTAATGCGTTGCAAATGGGGCTGCCCCTTGCATGGGAGTTATTAGGACCCTCCCTGACCCCATCTGTGTCCTACAAGGAAAGGAAACGTTCTGCAGAAGGAAACCCGGGAGCCTCTGCAGGAAGCCTCGTGCAGTATTCGTAGAGTCCTTGCTTGTGTCTTCCTCACACCATTATGAAGTTTTGCCAATGGCCCATCCAGTCCGTCTTCCTGGTCCCACAGTGGCAGGTCAGAGGCCCATTCAGTGCCGGATTTACGTATAAGCTAAGCAAGCTATAGCTTAGGGCCCCACTCTCTTGGGGCCCCCCCAAAAAATTTAAAGGGGGAAAAAACCTGGATGTACATTTTCAAAGCAAAAAATAAAATAAAATAAAACCTACATACAGCAACAGTGTTTTGTGTTGTGTATGCTCTTATGATGTAAGTAATGAGCCCCGCCTGCTAGTTGGCTCCCTAAAATATCACTGGTTTGCTCATTTCTATATATGCAAACCAAGGTCCGTATAGTTAAAGCTATGGTTTTCCCAGTAGTGATGTATGGAAGTGAGAGCTGGAACATAAAGAAGGTTGATCGCCGAAGAAAGGATGCTTTTGAATTCTGGTGCTGGAGGAGACTCTTGAGAGTCCCATGGACTGCAAGAAGATCAAACCGATCCATTCTGAAGGAAATCAGCCCTGAGTGCTCACTGGAAGGACAGATCCTGAAGCTGAGGCTCCAATACTTTGGCCACCTCATGAGAAGAGAAGACTCCCTGGAAAAGACCCTGATGTTGGGAAAGATGGAGGGCCCAAGGAGAAGGGGACGACAGAGGACGAGATGGTGGGACAGTGTTCTTGAAGCTACCAGCCTGAGTTTGACCAAACTGCAGGAGGCAGTGGAAGACAGGAGTGCCTGGTGTGCTCTGATCCAGGGGGTCACGAAGAGGCGGACACGACTGAACGACTAAACAACAAATATATAGGGTGCCTACATTCAGCATGGACTGGTTGTATTGCAACATGTGCAAATAGCTTTAGATACCTATTGGGGCCATAAATGATCATATAGCATGCATTCAGCACAAAAAGCAGTGTCAATTTGTTGTTGACAAAGGACAGCTGGGCATATAAGGGATTGAAGAATTTATTGCTATGTTTTAAATAAACTATAAAAACTATAAATTTATTGGAACCAGGCAGAGGGCCTTCTCGGTGGTGGCACCCGCCCTGTGCAACGCCCTCCCATCAGATGTCAAGGAGATTAACAACTACACAACTTTTACAAGACACCTGAAGGCAGCCCTGCATTTGTTGTTGTTTAGTCGTTTAGTCGTGTCCGACTCTTCGTGACCCCATGGACCAGAGCACGCCAGGCACTCCTCTCTTCCACTGCCTCCCGCAGTTTGGTCAGAGCAGCCCTGCATAGGGAAGTTTTTAATGTTTGATGTTTTATTGTGTTTCCATATTTTGCTGGAAGTTGCACAGAGTGGCTGGGGCAACCCAGCCAGATGGGCTGAATAATAATAATAATAATAATAATAATAATAATAATAATAATAATAATAATTCCAACCATCAGCTGCTATTTTTATTTCTTCTTGGACAACCGCTAAGCTTTGTATTCCTTGCATGGGCTTGTTTCGTTACTTGAAATAAAAAATCAGTTGAAAAGGGGGGGGGGGAGAAACTATACATATTTGGAGCAGAGAAGGGACTTTTCTTCATCCCCAGCTGAAGACAATTTTATATTGAAATGTTTTGGGTGAGTTTTGTCCCACCTTTTCGATTTCCGAAAGAGAAATTACAGCAAATTTGCTGCTCCTAAGCCTAATTCCTTTGAGGCAGGCCCTATTGATAGAGCACTGTCTGCGCTGAAAGCCAAACCTCATGAAACCCGCCGCACTCAATGTGATGGACAAGTTGTCCCTACCACTCGGTATACGCGGGTTTGGCGAGGGCCAGCTCCGCACTCCTTGTTTGGTTTCAATTTCTGCGATTCATTTTGTAGCACCTGGAGACTTGTATCGTCCCAGCAGGAACAGATGCTGGCGCTGTTGCCGTCTTGTAAATCAGGCGCAGAAGAAACGGCAGCAGGTGGTGGGGTCGTCAGCGATTGAGTAATTGCGGTTCCTTGCTTAATTGCAGGAAGATGTTGTCCTGAAGTCAGCTAAGAGCTGCCCACATCAGTTTGCACCCAGGAGCTTTTTGTGGGGGGGAAACTGCCTCCTGGCTTGAATCAGAGCTTCAGCTTGCAGGCCAAATGATGTTCACAGCCAGCCTGGTACTCCGGAATACAAATCCCATCAGGCTCAGCTAGCACAGCCTTTTATTGACTGAGGCTGATGGGATTTGTAGTCCCCAAGGTCTGGAAAGCCTCAGGCTCAGAAAAGCTGCTATTTCATGTGGTGGGAGTGCCCCAAAAATCCAACTATTCTGGACAACAACCATATGAGAAATAAGTAAACTAACCAAGCAAGAATTAGAAACCACCCCAGAATTGGCCTTACCAAGCTTCCAAGACAATAATGCCCACTTACACCACAAAGAACTCATAACCCACCTACTTTTAGCAGCCAGAAACATCATAGCCAGACACTGGAGAGACCTGTCAGGAGTAAGCATGGACCAATGGTAGCAAATAGCATGGGAACAGCCCTACTAGAAAAATTAACCAATAAACTGAAACTGACACAGGGACAAATAGAAGAAGACACCTTCACCCCAGTATGGCTCCGCTTTATCACATACACAGCCCAACAAGACAATGACAAAAATCCACCCACAGCATACAAATCAATATGGCTAACCTGATCCAAAACACCCACCCACCCCACTCACACACAAAAACAAAGACCACCACAGCCAGCCACAAATGAACAACCACACCCTAGGCCAACCCCAACCTCTCTCACCACCAAAGGAACACAAGTGAACAGCAGAGAAGCTGCACAAACAACACTGACGCCAAACCCTACATATAGTAAGTAAAATAGAAACATCGCCACCCGACCCGACCCCCCCATCTCCCCCCCACCTCTTCCCCCCTTTTCTTCCTAATGTCTCAACAAATGAAACTTATTTGTAAAAATGTTACATGCGGGGGGGGGGGAGGGGAATACGAGACAGAGACATTGCACACACTTTTGCAAATCAACAAAATCTTTAATAAATAATAAATAAATGGGGGGGGAAGCTGCTATTTTATTTATTTATTGGTTTGTTTCAATTTATTTCATATCATTTATACAGTGGTATCTTGGTTGTTGAACAGCTTGGCTCCCAAACAAATGCAGAAGTGAGTGGACCGGTTTGCAAACATTTTTTCCAGAAGCCGAACGTCCGACGTAGCTTCCGCAGCTTCCGGTTGAGTGCAGGAAGCTCCAGCCCCCTGCAATGCAGGAATCTTTCACCCAATGTGGGATTCGAACCCGCAACCCCGGGATTAAAAGTCTCATGGTCTACCAATTGAGCTACTTCAAAGTAGTTTTATTCATTCATATTATATCCTGCCCTGCTTCCCAAAGGAGACCTAATATTAGGCCAAGGTGCATTTGCATCAGCACAACTAAATGCCTTCATCTGCCACAGCTGCAACCAAACATGTCTCTCCCATGTCGGCCTCTAATGCCACAACCTTCCAACAGTTTGACTTCACCCTCCATGGAGGTGCATTCCTCCATTGTCTCCTGAGACAGACGGATGCCAGCAACAATCATTTATTTGGGAATAAGTCCCATGGAATCTATGGCTGGGTGACCACAACACTCAAAAGTAGGCTTTGCATGAAAATTGCAATTTCCCTCAAGGAAATATTCTTTATATTTGAACCGGACTCAGAGTGGTCAGTCCTTCAGAGAGAGGACTCCTTCATGGAGATTGTATTCTCCAACTGACCCTCCATTAGAGGACTGTTGTCTGTGGAGCAGGGCACATGGAGACCCCAGGGGTCAGCAAACTTTCTCAGCAGGTGGCTGGTCCACTGTCCCTCAGACCTTGTGGGGGCCGGACTATATTTTGGAAAAAAAATAATGAATGAATTCCTATGTCCCACCCAGGGATGCATTTTAAATAAAAGGACACATTCTTCTCATGTAAAAACACCAGGCAGGCCCCACCAATACAGTGGTGCCTCGCAAAACGAAAAGAATCCGTTCCGCGAGTCTCTTCGTCTAGTGGTTTTTTCGTCTTGCGAAGCAAGCCCATTGACGGCTTAGCGGATTAGCGCTATTAGTGATTTAGCGGCTTTTAGCGGCTTTTAGCAGCTTAGCGGCTTAGCGGATAAGCGGCTTAGCGGCTTAGAAAAAGGGGGGGAAGGAAAAAACCCCCGCAGGAACTCGCAAGACATTTTCGTATTGCGAAGCAAGCCCATAGGAAATTCGTTTTGCGAAGCGCCTCCAAAACGGAAAACTCTTTCGTCTAACGAGTTTTCCGTCTTGCGAGGCATTCGTATTGCGGGGCACCACTGTAATCCAGAGATGCATTTTTAGGAGGTAATTTAATTATTGTTTGATTTTATACCAATGTTATATGTTTGATGTTAGCCACCCTGAGCCCAGCCTTGGCCGGGGTGGGCGGGATATAAATAAAAGTTGTTTTTTTTTTTTTAAATTATTATTATTATTATTATTATTAGGACACATTCTACTCATGTAAAAACACCAGGCAGGCCCCACAAATAACCCAGAGATGCATTTTTAGGAGGTAGTTTAATTATTGTTTGAATTTATACCAATGTTATATATTTGTTATATATTTGATGTTAGCCGCCCTGAGCCCAACCTCTGCTGGGGAGGGTGGGATATAAATAAAAGTTGTTAATAATAATAATAATAATAATAATAATAATAAGATGATATTATACAAATACAGTGTATTATACAAATACAGTGTATTATACAAATACAGTGGTGCCCCGCAAGACGAATGCCTCGCAAGACGAAAAACCCGCTAGACGAAAGGGTTTTCCGTTTTTCGAGGCGCTTCGCAAGACGAATTTCTCTATGGGCTTGCTTCGCAAGACAAAAATGTCTTGCGAGTTTTGCGATTTTTTTCGCTCCCCCCTTTTTCTAAGCCGCTAAGCCGCTAATAGCCGCTAAGCCGCTTTGCCGCTAAGCCGCTAATAGCCGCTAAGCCGCTAATAGCTCTAATCCGCTAAGCCACTAATAGGGTTGCTTCGCAAGACGAAAAAACCGCTAGACGAAGAGACTCGCGGAACAGATTCTTTTCGTCTTGCAAGGCACCACTGTAACCCAGAGATGCGTTTTAAATAAAAGCACACATTCTACTCATGTAAAAACACACTGATTCCTGGACCATCCACAGGCCAGATTTAGAAGGCGATTGGGCTGGATCCGGCCCCCGGGCCTTAGTTTGCCTACCCATGCTCTAGTCCATAATGGCAATTGCGAATGCAGAGCTGGTGGGAGGTAATAATCCTGGATCAGCTGTGGAAGAGGATAAAGATGGCATCTTGCACACATGGAATTGCAATGCCTTCTCAGGGAACTACACATCCCAGAGTTCCTTGGAGGAAAGCAAAGATGTTAAAGCCGCTTAAATGTTAACACACTCAAGGAGCCCAGCTGTGACTCTTGGAAAACGTCCAGGTATCCTGTTCTAAATGAGTACTTAGTGTCCTAATTAAGGCTGTGTTGAAATTGCTTCTATTGTTCTGTTTTCCCTTTTGCCTTCCTTCAAAATAAAAATGAAAAAAATCTGGCATGAAATAATGTTGTGATCCAGCACCCTAAACATTTCGAAGGAAAGCTAGGTAACCCTGAGATGGCCACTTTCATCCTTGATGTGTGTGTGTGTGGGGGAGTTGATTTGGCCACACTCTGCCTTCCCCTTATTATTATTATTAATTATTATTATTACTGTTATTTATTTATACCCCACCCATCTGGCTGGGTTTCCCCAGCCACTCTGGGCGGCTTCCAACAGAACATTAAAATACAATAACCTATTAAGCATTAAAAGCATCCCTAAAGAGGGCTGCGTTCAGATGTCTTCTAAAAGTCTGGTAGTTGTTTGTCTCTTTGACATCTGGTGGGAGGGCATTCCCCAGGGTGGGTGCCACCACCAAGAAGGCCCTCTGCCTGGTTCCCTGTAACTTGGCTTCTTACAGTGAGGGAACCACCAAAAGGCCCTTGGCACTGGACCTCAGTGTCTGGGCTGAATGATGGAGGTGGAGACGCTCCATCAAGTATACTGGACCAAGGCTGTTTAGGGCTTTCAAGGTCAGCACGAACACTTTGAATTGTGCTCGGAAATGTACTGGGAGCCAATGTAGGTCTTTCAAGACCTGTGTTATATGGTCTCGGCGGCCACTCCCAGTCACCAGTCTAGCTGCCATATTCTGGATTAGTTGTAGTTTCCAGGTCACCTCCAAAGGTAGCCCCACGTAGAGCGCATTGCAGTAGTCCAAGCGGGAGATAACCAGAGCATGCACCACTCTAGCAAGACAGTCCGTGGGCAGGTAGGGTCTCATCCTGCGTACCAGATGGAGCTGGTAGACAGCTGCCCTGGACACCGAATTGACCTGCGCCTCCATGGACAGCTATGAGTCCAAAATGACTCACAGGCTGCACACCTGGTCCTTCAGGGGCACAGTTACTCCATTCAGGACCAGGGAGTCCTCCACACCTGCCCGCCTCCTGTCCCCCAAAAACAGTACTTCTGTCTTGTCAGGATTCAGCTTCAATCTGTTAGCCGCCATCCATCCTCCAACCGCCTCCAGGCACTCACACAGGACCTTCACTGGTTCTGATTTGAAAGAGAGGTAGAGACTTGTGGTTTTACCCAGGGGCGGAGCTGGGGGTGGGCACAGCATGGTCAGCTGGCCAATCAGGAAGAGGAGATGTCCAGAGCTTATAAATTGGCGCTGCCTGAAACCTGCTACTCTATTTTGTTATGCCTCACTCCATCCCTGCCTGCCTTTGGGGGGGGGGCTTGCTAATTGCCTGTTGGGGAGCTGAGTAGATTTGGGGGGGCAGCCCCCAATTGGCCTTGAGGGGCTCCTCTTTTCTCCCATTTCACATGTTTGGGAGTTCTTTTGGAATTTGATTTAATGGGCTTTTGGTCCGGGCAAGAAAAAGAGAAGCTAAGAAAGGGTTGGGTAAATCTTGGGTTAATTAATTAATTTCATAAAGTTTATGAACCACTTGATTTGGGGGGGGGGGAACCAATCACGACAACCAGTGCTTTTTTCCTGGGGGTACGCATACCCCTAAACATTTTGTGAATCTTTGTACTTTTGTCCATTTACTGTATTCCCCCCCCCCCCACCCATTTGAACTATAAAATGGTGATTTTCTGGAGTCAAAATGAGAGTACCCCTAAACATTTCTTTTAAAGAAAAAAAGCACTGATGTCAACACTGTTTACAAAAAAAAAGGTGAACCATACAAGATTCAATAAGAGGAATTAGCACCAAAAAATTAAGACTTTTGCTAAGTTAAAATAGCAACAGGCTGAAAACAGATTAAAACACACATCAGCTTTATAATCATCTGGGTAGGCTTGTCTAAACAAAATTCTTTTATCAGGCGCTGAAATGAATAGGGTGAAGGGGCCTGATCTCAATTGTCGGGGAGTTTCCAGGGTTAAAGACACTCTTTGGTCATATCCCAAGGAATTTCCTCGCAATACTTTGCAGGGGGTGCCTGTAAACATTCCTAGGAGACAGGAGGAAGTAGATCCCGCCGTCATTAAAGAAATTCCTGACTATTCTTTTATTTTGCTAATTCTGATTAATTTGGGGTTTGTTTGCACATCCCATAAAGGTTAAGGTAAAGGGACCCCTGGCTGTTAGGTCCAGTCTTGACTGACTCTGGGGTTGTGGCGCTCATATCGCTTTATTGGCCGAGGGAGTCAGCACACTGCTTCCGGGTCATGTGGCCAGCAGCACTAAGCCGCTTCTGGCAAGCCAGAGCAGCGCATGGCAATGCCGTTTACCTTCCCGCCAGAGCGGTACCTATTTATCTACTTGCACTTTGACGTGCTTTTGAAGTGCTAGGTGGGCAGGAGCAGGGACCGAGCAACGGGAGCTCACCCTGAAATAGATCACGCCGTCATTAAAGATATTCCTGATTATTCTTTTATTTTGCTAATTCTGATTAATTTGGGGTTTGTTTGCACATCCCATAAGTTATAGTTTAAGAAATATAACATTTTCTGCCATAATTATGTGTCAAGAGCCTTCTTTATGGATGTGAATGGCAATTTGCGGCCACAGACTCTGCAGGTTTTGTGGATGACGGTATCGAAGCGAGCAGCCACAACACAACGGCTTCCTGGACGAACGCACGAGAAACAACAAAGCAGTTTGAGCACTATGGTGTCTAGGAAGTGAAACGTGAAGCAGTGAAACTCAATAATGTGAGCAACCTTTTCATTCAGAAATTGCCAGTTCACTGTGCTTATAAATGTCAAAGAGCCATGCTTCTTTACTTAGCAGATGGGTCTTGCCGTTAACTGTTCCTCCCCCGCCTAGCCTTTCAAAATATTGCAACAGGATTGTGGGTTGAGCTGGATAACCTCAAGGGTCCCTTCCTGCCCTGGTGCTGATCGCAACAGTGAGGTCGAACCAGTAGTGCTGGCAGAGATGATCTCAGTAGCTCTGGCTGAATGGGCAAGTCCCTTCCCTGGTTCTGGGGATGATTTTCTATCTGGAATCATCTGTAAGAAGGAAGCCTTCTCAAAAGAGGGCTAACCTTTCCCTTTCCTCCTCACCAGCTGTGCAATGTGCTAGTTTTAATCACTTTAATGTGCTAATAATGTACAATGGTCTCTCTAAGCTGTGAACAAAGAAAGAAGCGGCTTGAAGAGTTGCAGCTGGGGGTCAGACTGATACGAGACTGCAGGCGGCAGAGTAGAGAGCTGAATGGAGCTCTGGGGGATTTTAAGGTGCCTGTGCTGTGAAATTCTACCTAGGCTCAACCTGTACGTACATATGTGTAAATAAACTATAAATCACAGCATGCTGGTAAGTCTCCAGTGACCTCATTCCGTAGGAAACAACACCTGGGCTCATGCTGTGCCCCTGGGGCTTTTACACCACTCTGAAAATTAGGGTGTGTGTAACACTGGACAGCATCTTAAAAAGCAGAGACATCACCTTGCCAACAAAGGTCCGTTTAGTTAAAGCTATGGTTTTCCCAGTAGTGATGTGTGGAAGTGAGAGCTGGACCATAAAGAAGGCTGATCGCCAGGGAATGGATGCTTTTGAATTATGGTGCTGGAGGAGACTCTTGAGAGTCCGATGGACTGCAAGAAGACCAAACCTATCCATTTTAAAGGAAATCAGCCCTGAGTGCTCACTAGAAGGACAGATCCTGATCCAATACTTTGGCCACCTCATGAGAAGAGAAGACTCCCTGGAAAAGACCCTGATGTTGGGAAAGATAGAGAGCACAAGGAGAAGGGGACGACAGAGGACGAGATGGTTGGACAGTGTTCTCGAAGCTGCCAGCATGAGTTTGACCAAACTGCGGGAGGCAGTGGAAGACAGGAGTGCCTGGTGTGCTCTGGTCCAGGGGGTCACGAAGAGTCGGACACAACTAAACGGCTAAACAACAACATTGGTGTTAGAAGTGGGATTGTGTTTTGGCAGATGCATTTCCTTGTAAGTTGGTGACTGATCCAGAAAGGGTGGAGGTTAGCCCGAAAGGCTTTCTTCTTTGATTCACACAGATCAAATTATCAAAGCAAGTTACTATGAGGCTTCTAAGTGTCAACCTCCATAGTGCTTTACCCATTGTACCACAATTGGTCTGCTCTGAATGAAAGCCTGATGGGCAGATATATGGCCATCAAGCAGGGCATCTAGGCCACAATATTAGCCTGCCTGAATATCAAGCCAGCTGATCTTTAGGAGTTATTCCCTGTTGCCTAGAAAGCCTGAGGAACATAGGAAGCTGTCTACCCAGCTCCACCTCTCTTCTAAATCGGAACCAGTGAGTGCAGTGAAGGTCCTGTGTGAGTGTCTGGAGGCGATTGGAGGATGGATGGCGGCTAACAGATTGAGATTGAATCCTGACAAGACAGAAGTACTGATTTGGGGGGACAAGGGGCGGGCTGTTGTGAAGGACTCCCTGGTCCTGAATGGGGTAACTGTGCCCCTGAAGGACCAGGTGTGCAGCCTGGGAGTCATTTTGGACTCACAGCTGTCCATGGAGGCGCAGTTCAATTCTGTGTCCAGGGCAGCTGTTTATCAGCTCCATCTGGTACGCAGGATGAGACCCTATCTGCCTGCAGACAGTCTCACCAGAGTGGTGCATGCTCTGGTTATCTCCTGCTTGGACTACTGCAATGTGTTCTACGTGGGGCTACCTTTGAAGGTGACTACAATTAATCCAGAATGTGGTAGCTAGACTGGTGGTAGCTAGACTGGTAGCTAGACTGGTGACTGGGAGTGGCCACCGAGACCACATAACACCGGTCCTGAGAGACCTGCATTGCCTCCCAGTATGTTTCCGAGCACAATTCAAAATGTTGGTGATGAGCTTTAGGGCCCTAAATGGCCTCGGTTCTATATACCTGAAGGAGTGCCTCCACCTGCATTGTTCTACCCGGACACTGAGGTCCAGCTCCGAGGGCTTTCTGGCAGTTCCCTCACTGTGGGATGTGAAACACAAGAGCAGTCAAGTACAACATTCCTAGAGTGAACATGTTTACACACGGGGAGGAATGTTTGCCCAGCCAGCAGGTAAACTTCCTGTTTCCTTCTGGGCTGGGACAGACTTCCTCTGCATGTGACTAGAGGTGGGCGTGGCCTCACCTGTGCAGGTAACGGCAAAAGCACAGGGCAGGGCAGCCATCTCTCTCTTCCTTTGACTACGTGCATCAAAGAACTTCTCGGTAGTTGCACCCACCCTGTGGAACACCCTCCCACCAGATGTCAAAGAGAAGAACAACTACCAGACTTTTAGAAGACATCTGAAGGCAGCCCTGTATCGGGAAGCTTTTAATGTCTGTTGTATCATGCGTTTTTCATATTCTTACAGGGAACTAGGCAGAGGGCCTTCTCAGTAGTGGCACCCGCCCTGTGGAACGCCCTCCCACCAGATGTCAAAGAGAAGAACAACTACCAGACTTTTAGAAGACATCTGAAGGCAGCCCTCTTTAGGGAAGCTTTTAATGTTTGATGTATTATGGTATTTTAATATTCTTTTGGAAGCCGCCCAGAGTGGCTGGGGAAGCCCAGCCAGATGGGCAGGGTATAAATAATAAATTGTTGTTGTTGTTGTTGTTGTTATCATCATCAGTCGTCTTCCACCCTTCCTCGTGAACAAACACTGGCTGCCATCCTCTCGGGCTCCGCTTATAAACCCAGTTTATTATTTACCCAAAGGTGCTTGTCATTTTTCAGACCTCATGCCCCAGAGGCCCTCCCAAACCATCCCTTCGCTCCTCTTTCGCTCCCTCCAATGTGCTGTCTGTCTGTCTGTCTCTCCCTCCTTCTGCCAGTTTGATTCTGGACAGTCTTTTCCCCCTCCCCTACTGGAACCTATTAACTGCGAGCGGAATGTGATGTTCGCAAAGATGAAACTACCCAGGGTCCCCTTTAATGAGAAACAGTGACATTGCGATGGGATGGAAGGAGCGTGGGGAGGGGGGAGGAGGGAAGAAAAATGTAAAATTGGCAAAGTGGGCTGTGCTCTGCAAGCGAGGCAGGCGAAGAGGGATGCTACAGGCAAAATGTGCCATCTTTATTCCATTAATAGGAATCGGAACGGAAGAGCTATGGGAGCCTAAATTGGACAAAAAGGGGTGATGCTGAAGTTGAGATGGCACATGTTGTTGTTTTCTTAAAAAATATTTTATTAATTATTGCATTTATATTCTGCCTTTTCCTCCAAGGAGCTCAAGGTGGCAAGTGAGATTCTCTGGTTCAGGGGCAAGAAACACCATTTGCTGGTTTACAACAGCAGGCAGAGGATTTGAGCCCCACGTACAGCTTGGGCTCCCCAAGGAAGGTCATTGTGGAAAGCAAGATGGCAGAATAAATGGCTCTTTGGTCTGGCCCAGTAGGACTCTGAGGTCCTATGCATATGATGGGCGGCTGGAACAATTAAGAATCTATCTTTTGGGCGATCCGAGAGACTGCGTGTAAGAGATAAAAAAGGGGACCATCTGCAAAGTCCACAATGCTCATAACATGATGCTATTCCTGTACAGAGGGACACGGGATGCGCTGTGGGTTAAACCACAGAGCCTAGGGCTTGCTGATAAGAAGGTCGGCGGTTCGAATCCCCACGACAGGGTGAGCTCCCGTTGCTCGGTCCCTGCTCCTGCCAACCTAGCAGTTCAAAAGCACGTCAAAGTGCAAGTAGATAAATAGGTACCACTCCAGCGGGAAGGTAAACGGCATTTCCATGCGCTGCTCTGGTTCGCCAGAAGCAGCTCAGTCATGCTGGCCACATGACCCGGAAGCTGTACGCCGGCTCCCTTGGCCAATAAAGCAAGATCAGCACCGCAACCCAATAGTCGTCCGTGACTGGACCTAATGGTCAGGGGTCCCTTTACCTTTTTATTCCTGTACAACCACTGGACCTGATACTGGCTGCTCATTTCCCCTGCTGCTCCAGATGGTGTTCGATTCCGAGGTTGGCAACTCTGCAAATTAGTTCTAGGTTTGATGGATTATTGACCCGATCCAACCTGGCAGCAGATATGTTCTTATGACTTTGGGTTTTTCAGAATGGAAGGGGAGGGAGAGAAAGAGAGTTGCAGTCTAGTTCTGGACAGCAGGTTTGGATTTTCAAACAACTGGGAATACTTTGGGGTTTCTATTCCACCCCCCTCCTTTCTCCTGGTGGAGAATAGAGTCAAATCCCATCCAGATGGGATTGCAGACCAACTGCTAATGTGGAAAATAATTACACCACTGGATTTCCTATTAATACTGAGAGAGGTCGGCTGTAAAACAAGGACTGAAATCAAAGGTGGTGAATCAGCAGGACAAAGGTGGGACCTCAAGCAGGCAAAGGGGGCTTGGAAAAGCAGCCTTCAGCCAGGATCTCAGAAATTTTAGGGATTCCATGGGAGAAAGGAAGGTCAGTGCTGACAGATAAACACCAAAACATGCCCAGCTTGGTCTTTCTTTAAAGGGAGGGAGCTAAGGGACAGGGGAGAGGTCACATTCAGTTTGCATTTGAAGGAAAGCTTACTTAATTCACATTTTCTGAAACAAGACGCGGACAAAAGCTCTTCAAATTTTGCAGCTCTTTGAATTTTGCAAGGCAGCTCTCCAGCCAAGGAAGTTACGTGTATCAAAAAATAAATGTGCAAACTATAACGTGGGTATACATTCAGACACGCGGGGAAATCACACCCCTAAACGCATTACGTTGGTGGAAATTGGTTTGCAAATGATGTGAGTGCAAATTGCATACATAATGCATCTATTAGGAGGAATTTGCACTGAAAGATTAATGAATTTTGGTGAGGGTTTAAAAATAAAAATTCAGTGACGTGGAAATGTAGAGAACTGAACTCACGACTGGAAAAACGAGAATCCAAGAGAAACTAGAATTGACATATTCATCCATTCATTGAGGAAGTACAGCCTGCCTCTATTTCCAGTTAAAAGAACCAGGCAGGAGGTGATGGGAAGGATTTTCCACATATGGGACCCTGGAAAGACCCTGATAATTGGGAAAGAATAGAGTAATGCCAGGCCAGATGGGTGAAACACTTTGGCCTGGTATAAGGATCACACTTCAAAACGACCTTGACAGATTAGAGAAGTGGGCCAAAACAAACAAGATGAATTTTAACAGGGAGAAATGTAAAGTATTGCACTTGGGCAAAAAAAAATGAGAGGCACAAATACAAGATGGGTGACACCTGGCTTGAGAGCAGTACATGTGAAAAGGATCTAGGAGTCTTGGTTGACCACAAACTTGACATGAGCCAACAGTGTGACGCGGCAGCTAAAAAAAGCCAATGCAATTCTGGGCTGCATCAATAGGAGTATAGCATCTAGATCAAGGGAAGTAATAGTGCCACTGTATTCTGCTCTGGTCAGACCTCACCTGGAGTACTGTGTACAGTTCTGGGCACCACAGTTCAAGAAGGACACTGACAAACTGGAACGTGTGCAGAGGAGGGCAACCAAAATGGTCAAAGGCCTGGAAACAATGCCTTATGAGGAACGGCTAAGGGAGCTGGGCATGTTTAGCTTGGAGAAGAGGAGGTTAAGGGGTGATATGATAGCCATGTTCAAATATATAAAAGGATGTCACATAGAGGAGGGAGAAAGGTTGTTTTCTGCTGCTCCAGAGAAGCGGACACGGAGCAATGGTTCCAAACTACAAGAAAGAAGATTCCACCTAAACATTAGGAAGAACTTCCTGACAGTAAGAGTTGTTCGACAGTGGAATTTGCTGCCAAGGAGTGTGGTGGAGTCTCCTTCTTTGGAGGTCTTTAAGCAGAGGCTTGACAACCATATGTCAGGAGTGCTCTGATGGTGTTTCCTGCTTGGCAGGGGGTTGGACTCGATGGCCCTTGTGGTCTCTTCCAACTCTATGATTCTAGGATTCTATTCTATGAGTCTGGGAGCAGCTACTAAGAAGCGCTTCTCCTGCATCCCCATCAAGGGTGCCTGTGAGGCATTCTTGAGTTAAGGGCAGGTGCAGAGGAAGGGGGGTGCGGTGGGGGTGGTCTGCCCCGGGTGTCATCACTGAGGCATAGCTGTCAACTTACAGATTTGAAAATAAGGGACCAGCAGCCTTGAAAATAAGGGACCAGCAGCCAAAATAAGGAACCTGCAGCCTCACCTCTTCCAGGCACTCCAGTCTTCCTGTCCTCCTGCAGTCTGGTCAAACTCACTCTGGTAGCTTTGAGAACACTGTCCAACCAACTTTGTAACCAGAGGTTCAACTGAATCACATGCACCACAAGGCCTATGCAGCCTCAACTTAAGATGGCTCCCCGGCCTGGCTTTGCACTGCAAAGTTTGCAGCAGCACGTGCAACAAAATGGCGTCCAGCATTCAAAAAAACCCCTCAGCTTGCATTAACTAGCCACACACACAAGGCATGCATGTTGGCTAGAACTCCTTCCCTAGAGAAGACAGATTGGCTCCCTCCTGGCAGGTGAAGACTGTTGTATTCTGGCAGGCTTTTTGGGACTGGCTGTTACAGTTGTGCTGTATGAACGCCTCGCAAGACGGAAAACCCGCTAGATGAAAGGGTTTTCCGTGATAAGCCGCTTAACAGCTGATCGCTAAAAGCCGCTAAACCGCAAATAGCGCTAATCCGCTAAGCTGTCAATGGGCTTGCTTCGCAAGACGAAAAAACCGCTATACGAAGAGCCTCACGGAACGGATTAATTTCGTCTTGCGAGGAACCACTGTATATATTTTTATGGGAAGGGCTTTTAAATACAGTGATACCTTGGGTTACATATGCTTCAGGTTAAATACTCTTCAGGTTACAGACTCCGCTAACCCAGAAATAGTACCTCGGGTTAAGAACTTTGCTTCAGGATGAGAACAGAAATCGTGCGGCGGCGGCGTAGCGGCAGCAAGTTGCCCCATTAGCTAAAGTGGTACCTCAGTTTAAGAACAGTTTCAGGTTAAGAACAGACCTCCAGAACGAATCAGGTTATTAACCCGAGGTACCACTGTACTGCTGTGCTTCTTTAACGGTCTGTTATTTTAGCAGATCTTGTTTTTATATTGTTTTTATATTGTATATATTTTATATTGTTTAAATTACATTTCAGCGATTATCCCTGACATGCTTTAAAGCCTTCCTGTATTTTATCTGTGTCATTTTAATTTGTGTTAGCCATCTTGGATCCCTTGGATCATATATATATGATGTAATTTTATAAGACACGCTAACCATTTGAACTCCACAAATACATCTGAACTGCAGATTTTTTCTTCTTCACACTTTGGAACACCACAAGCATATCTTCCAATATTTCTCAGATGAAAATAGGGATGGCCTTAATTATTATTATTATTATTATTATTATTATTATTAATACATCACCCATCTGACTGGGTTGCTGGAGCCACTTTGGGTAGCTTCCAACATATATAGAAACATAACAACACATTAAGCATTAAAAAATACCCAAAACCTTCCCTATCAGGGCTGCCTTCAGATTTCTTCTAAAGGTAGTATAGTTGCTTATCTCCTTGGCTCAGGGTTCACATAACTCCATATCCCCCAACATTTCTCCAATGAAAATAGGGACTTCCTAATGTCGACCCCATCCATCTGGTAAATATGGACGTCCTAAGAAAAAGCAGAGGATGCGGGTGGCGCTGTAGGTTAAACCACAGAGCCTAGGACTTGCCGATAAGAAGGTCGGCAGTTTGAATCCCCGCAATGGGGTGAGCTCCCTTTGCTCGGTCCCTGCTCCTGCCTACCTAGTAGTTCGAAAGCACGTCAAAGTGCCAGTAGATCAATAGGTACCACTCTGGCGGGAAGGTAAACGGCATTTCCGTACGCTGCTCTGGTTCGCCAGAAGCGGCCTAGTCATGCTGGCCACATGACCCGGAAGCTGTACGCCAGCTCCCTCGGCCAGTAAAGCGAGATGAGCGCCGCAACCCCAGAGTCGGCCGCGACTGGACCTAATGGTCAGGGGTCACTTTACCTTTAGCTTTTAAGAAAAAGCAGGGCATTCCAGGATCAAATGAGAAACCAGGACACCTTCTGTAAACTTGGACTGTCCCTGGAAAGTAGGGACACTTGGAGGGTCTGCACAAGGACATGTTAACATGCTAGGTGGGGTCACCTTGAGCCAGAAGGAGGGAAAGATGGTAAGGAAACCGATCGGATTGATTTCATAGAGTGACACAGTCTTCCAGCCACAGACACGAGTGTCTGCAATGAACATGCCCTTCTTCTTCTGGGGCTTCTAGAGTGGGTGTCCTGAATACAAAAACAGAGTTCCTTTCTGCTGTGTGGTCTTATTTGGGTGCCTTGACTTAGAAAAGTACATTATTAAAAGGGACGGAGCACTACTAACCTCTAATCATCTCTGCTGCCCACTTAGAAGAGACCTCTGCCTAGAACCATTTCGCTCCACTCTTTCATTACGCTATTAAGACATTTTGGCCTCAAAGGCCAGCGAGTGGTAATGGAAACATTGCCTGTAGCCACAAGGACCAATCTGCCTGGTTTCTCGTACTGCCTGGACCTGCAGCGGGTCCTGGGTGGGAGCTGTTCCTTTGTTTATTTTAAACGCCGTCAGTAATTTTCGGTAGCCCTGCTCACATCCTGATTGCCAAATCGGGGGCCCTTGAGACGTCATGGAGACTGCTCTTCAGGAAAGACGTTCTGGCCCGAAAACATCGCAGCAAAGCTGAAATGAGAGTTTGAGTCCTGCAGGGTGTTGCCAGATGTTCCCCAAAAGAAGAAACAAACCCACGTACCATTTTGAAAAGTTTGGGGGTAGTTGTTTTGGGGGAAGGGGAAAGGAAGGAATCCATTTGGAAATTTGAACGTTGACGATTTGGAGTGTTGACGCATTCGAAGAGCTAATGAGGCAGATGAGCAGTCTGGCTACCATGCATATGGGGAGATCTCCACAATAGTATTTGAATAAGTCACCATTTTTCACCCACTCATGCCCCCCCCCAACCCTCTTCATTTCCTCATAGAAAATGAATGTGTGAGCAAGCAAAAGAATTCACATATGGGCACCATCAGGGTAGCCAACAACCCTGCTTCCCGCCCCTGGAAAAGCCGTTTACCAACATTCCATCGTCACACACTGGCGTGACCAAGGAATAGGTCCCAGGGTGGGGCAATTTGTCACACCAGAATGCGGCAGTTTAATGTTGGGGGTTGGCTTCTCATCCACCACCCAATCAAAGAAGCCTTAGCTGATTAATTCACTTTCATCAAGCAATCAATTAAATCTGTACAGATTTGCACATGCTAATATTCTTATTTAGAGGGGTCTGGGGTATCTGCTCCCACTCTCTGGACTACTGTTGCTATAAGTTTTATTGATCTCCCTACAGTTCCATCATAAAATGGTAGAATTTGTTTGAAGGGATCTTGAGGGTCATCTAGTACAATGCCCCAACCATGCAGGAATCCCAGCTAAAGCATTCACGACAGATGGCTACCCAACTTCTGCTTAGAAACTTCCAAGGAAGGAGATCCCACAACCCCTCAAGGGAGACCATTCCACTGTTCCACAGTTCTTACTGTCAGAAAGTACTTCCTGGTGTTTAGTTGGAATCTCTTGTAACTTGGAGTCCTTGGTTCGAGTCCTACCCTCCAGAGCAGGAGAAAACAAGCTTGCTCCCTCTTCCCTGTCACAGCCCTTGAGATATTTGAAGATGACTATCTCCTCTCAGTCTCCTCTTTCCCAGGTTAAACATACTCAGCTCCTTCAACTGCTCCTCATAAGGCTTGGTTTCCATACCCTTGATCATCTTGGTTGCCTTCCTCTGCACACGTTTCGACTTATCAACATCCTTCTTAAATTGTGGTTCCCAGAATTGGACACAGCATTCCAGGTGTGGTCTAACCAAGGCAGAATAGAGTGGTTCTATTATTTCCCGCGAAGGGACGCGGGTGGCGCTGTGGGTAAAACCTCAGTGCCTAGGACTTGCTGATCGCAAGGTCGGCGGTTCGAATCCCCGCAGCGGGGTGAGCTCCCGTCGTTCGCTTTATAGCGGGAAGGTAAACGGCGTTTCCGTGTGCTGCGGTGGTGCTGGCTCGCCAGTTGCAGCTTCGTCACGCTGGCCACGTGACCCAAAAGTGTCTCCGGACAGCGCTGGCCCCTGGCCTCTTAAGTGAGATGGGCGCACAACCCTAGAGTCGGACACGACTGGCCCGTACGGGCAAGGGTACCTTTACCTTTACCTTATTATATCCCTTGACCTGGACACTATACTTCTGTTGATGTAGCCTAGAATAACTCCCACTCTTTTTTGCTTCTGCATCACCCTGTTGAATCACATTAAGTGTGCTGGTCCTGGGGGGAAGGTTACTGTTGGCATAGTCAAAGTCTGGTCCTGGGTCATTAGCCTGGAAACAGTTCCGAAGGAGCGGGGCGAGGTCCGAAGCAGGAAGCCGGGCAGGGACAGGAACACTGGAAGAACAGGACTGGATGCTGGCCGAAACAGCTCTTCTTCGACGTTGCTCCCGCAACCTGGGACCGGGCTTACTGGCCTTTATCTTCTCTGAGGCCAGGGGCGGTCCCGGCCCCCAGGAGACCCGCCTCTCCTTGCCTTAAGGCGAGCACTCCTCCTGGGAAAAACCAGTTCCCTTCGCCTCTCTGCCCTGAGCCTCTGCAGTTCAGGAGAGGCTGAAGGGTTACTGGGCCCAGGGGGAGACTCACCTGCAGGCACTGAGTCCTCAACCACCTCCGGAGCCAGAGTGGAATCACCTGGTGTCTGCTCCTGAGGATCCGGCACAGGTGCAGGCGCTTCAGAATCAAGGCCCTGCCCCAGTTCAGCCGGTCCTGGAGGCGGGGACTCCTGAGCAGGCTGGGATTCCTCTGGTTCAGCCTCTGAATCAGAATCCCAGGCCATCACATTAAGCTTGTGGTCTTCTAAGACTTCTAGATCCTTTTCACATGCACTTCTGGTGAGACAGATATCTCCCATCTTATATCTGTGCATCTGGTTCTTCCTGCCTATGTGCAGAACCCGAAGTTTGTCCCTATTGAAATTCATTCTGTTAGTTGGGGCCCAGTTCTCCAATTTGTTAAGGACATTTGGAACCCCTGGGAAACTTGTGGCTCTCCAGGTGTTCATGGACTACAAATCCCATCATCCTTGATCATTGGACATGCTGGTTTGGGCTGATGGAAGCTGCAGTCCATGAACATTTAACTATGTCAGAAACAGTGTCTGGGCAGAAATCGCTTAAATGTAGATTTTGGCAAATTTCATTAAAAATGGCTCGACAACTTTGAGATTTTGAAAAGAAAAGAAAAAAGGCTCAACAACTATGGGCAAGAAAGCTCAACGACTTTTGTGTCCAGATTTTCAACTTTTTGAAATATGGCACACACTACCTTATCTGAAGGGACGTAGGTGGCGCTGTGGCTTAAACCCCAGAGCCTAGGATTTGCCGATCAGAAGGTCAGCGGTTCGAATCCCCGCGACGGGGTGAGCTCCTGTTGCTCGGTCCCTGCTCCTGCCAACCTAGCAGTTCGAAAGCACGTCAAAGCACAAGTAGATAAATAGGTACCACTCTGGCGGGAAGGTAAACGGCGTTTCCGTGCGCTGCTCTGGTTCGCCAGAAGCAGCTTAGTTATGCTGGCCACATGACCCGGAAGCTGTACACCAGCTCCCTCAGCAAGTAAAGTGAGATGAGCGCCGCAACCCCAGAGTCAGCCATGACTGGACCTAATTGTCAGGGGTCCCTTTACCTTTACCTTTTACCTTATCTGAAGACAAAGGGTGGTTTAGAATATAAAAACACAAAAGTATGTTGGAAAATGGCATTGCAAAGTTCCTGGTCATCATTACATGTTGCAGGAATGGGCTCTGTAGTTTAACTGTTTGGTGAACTCCCCTTCTCAAATCTCCGACTATTCTGCTTCTTAGAATTGTGAGAGAGGGATAAAAATGTCTCTTTATCTCTACTCTCCTGCACCACACATGATTTTACACAACTCTGTTATCTTTCCCTCCTTATTTACCCTTTTCTCCAAGCTAAAAAGCTCTAAATGTAGCCTTTGCTCATAGGTTCCCCTTGATCATTTAGGTTCACGACCGCCCAATCTCCTCTTTGATCCAACTGGGTCCAGTCTGACCTGCATATTGGAGACACGTTGTTGGAGCTCAAACTAAGGTTCGCTTCCTTGAATGAGACTTTTGATTTTCTCCCCCCCCCCAAAACCCCCTGTGTGTAGGGGAAATGGGTGGGTGGGAGCATAGATCTGTTTGTGATTAGTTGCTGGGTTTTTAATATCGTATAGGAATGCGTTGGGCTGTGATTCGCCCAGGTTGCTGCCTCCTCGCCTTTCAGGGAGAGCAATATCATCCTCTGTGAGCTCTTTTTTCTTTTTTTTGGAAAAAAAATGCATTGCATATCCTGTTTATACCACAACAAATTGAATTTTCAGGAGTTGGAATAAGAAACACAGTTTGCTTTAACATGTCGGGGGCGGGGGGAGGCCTGTTAAATTTTATTTTAACGTTATTTCTTTTGTGGTCAATGGGAGCTTAGAGCTGGAAGTTCATGGAATTTTGGGGAAAGGGAGACTGTATAGTGAGTTGGGGGGAGGAAGGGAAAGCGAAGGATCAGAGGGCTATTGCCAGAGGTGAGGCAGGATCCGGGAGCCAGAGCTGAGCCAATGACTCAAAGGGCTTTCATACGCCTTCCCTTTCCAGGAGAACTCAGTGGCCGGAACTGGGTGGGCAGTTCCAAGTTGTGCTACAAGCTGCATCACTGATGGGTCGCCAAAAATGAGTTGGGCAGAAGCAGAGGCAAAAGGTGGGAGATTTTTAAAAACTGGTCTTGGTGCAAAAACTAGAGCTCATCCTTCAACTACAATCCTGCCTTTGTGAACAACTTCAGAGAAGAACAGGCCAAGGAGTGAAGCCAACCTGCTGAGACCACATAACACCGGTCCTGAAAGACCTACACTGGCTCCCTACACCGGTCCTGAAAGACCTACACTGGGGAGGACATCAGCTTGGGAATGCCTGGCCTGGAGTATCAAAAATGCTAGAGCAGGCATCCCCAAACTTGGCCCTCCAGATGTTTTGGGACTACAATTCCCATCATCCCTGACCACTGGTCCTGTTAGCTAGGGATGAGGGGAGTTGTAGTCCCAAAACATCTGGAGGGCCGAGTTTGGGGATGTCTGTGCTAGAGGGATAATTGTTGATGTAGCCACTTGCAACCATCACCTAAAGGTGAGGTCAGCCCCGAGAGGATAGGAGAACAAAGGCCAGAGACACTGTGGCACATAGTGACTGCATCATGTGTGAGTCAACATGACTCAACATTGTTTGCTCAAAAGCGGCAGGAGCCCAGGGCATTGCTGTGCGGCATCCAAGGAGGCAGATGGAGAGGGATTTGGTGGGCTGTCTTGGATGTGGCCAAGACTGCAGGTTATTCGATCGGAGACACAAACTTCAGAGAGTGTCGGTGCATTCCTTCTGGAGTGATGCTGAAAGAGAAACTGACAACTGTCCGTTTGTACCCTCCCTTTCGCCAGCGCCACTGTCAGAACGACAATGTAAGCGCAAGGGATCTGCAGCCATCCCTATCATTAAAAGAAGAATCTTTGGCACTGCAATTTCATTAAAGGCCAAACTGCTAGAGCAGCCGAGGAAGGGGCGTCACCATAGCTCCCCTTTATTAAACTTGGTGGTTACAGAAGCTGACAGTTTTAAAACGGAAAGTTCTGTGCCAAATAAACAGGAAAAGCAATGGCAAAAAAATAAAAATAAATCTAGCAGCTTTTCAAAAGGATTATTATTAAAACAAACAAGTTCCCCCGTTGTAACTCAATGTATTTGGTCATGGAAATGTATTCCTTTCCCTTGAAGAAAATCAAGACCAATCTATCCCCCAAAATTCACGCAGGTTTTTTATGGTGCCCCTTGACGTCAGCAAAAGGACGAGACAGTTTCCTATTTGTTGGGGCTTTGGGGTTGGATGGGATCTCCACAAATAATAATTATCACTTTGGTTTTTTGCTGGTGATATTGAACGTCTCTCTCGTTTCATTAATTCCGAGGCAAATTTTTTGGCAAGAGGCTTTATTAAAGTTGTCTGCATGCAATATCTCCACTCAAGCCCAAGACTGTTACCAAACAAGAAACTTGTGGCGGCAATTTCTTTTTCTGGGTCTTGCAAAGAAGGCATTGTCCAGGGATGGCTGTGCAAGGGGGCCCAAGCCAATCGATTCTGCCTTGTTTCTTATTTATTTAGGAATAACTGTCTGATGGTAAGGGCTCTTGGACAATAGAAGGGACTGCACTGAAAGGTGGTGGAGGTTTTTAAACAAAGGTTGGAAAGCCATCGGCCAGGAATTCTTGAGCTGTGATTCCTCCATTGCAGGGAGTTGGACTAGAGGATCCATTCTGGTGCTGTTTGACGCTACAATCCTATGATTCTATTATTCTAGATCCCAACCAGAGCCGGGGCAAAAGAATTGCTGGTCCTTAGAATAAGTACCAGGGTACCGGTGAATGTGTGTTCCCTACACAGGAATTAGTTTTTAGCACCAAAACTTAGCTCACAGCACTCCCCCACCATCTCAGAAGTCTAATTTAGAAAGGTAGAGAGCCTTTTCATTCTGCAAATCACTCTGAGATCTGCCAACAGATCCTCATCTCCTTTCTGCCTGCCTCACGTAGTAAAACTATAGAATTACTGTATTTTTCGCTCCATAAGACGCACTTTTTTCTTCCAAAAAGTAAGGGGAAATGTCTGTGCGTCTTATGGAGTGAATGTGTGGTCCCTGGAGCCGAATTACCCAGGGGCAAAAAGCAGATCGTGCCCCCTTTTTTTTTTTTTTTTGAAAGAGGGAAGTAGGTGTTGAAACAAAGCTGCTGATCGGCAAGTGATCGGGAGGGAGATAAGGGACGCTAGAGATAAAGGAGGCTGCCCGGGAGGGGGGAGGTAAAGACAGCAAACTTGCAAGGAGAGGAGACAGGAAGACTAAAGCAATAAGGAGAGAAATTAGAAGAAAAGGAGGAGCAAAAAACTGCTCCAGCTAAGGAAAAGACACTAAGGCAAACAAGAGGGAAGGGAGTGTTGAAAGGAAGCAGCTGATCAGTGAGATTGGAAGAGAGATAAGGGACGCTAGCAGAGGCTGCCTGGGAGGGGGGAGGTAAAAGCCCATGGATCCTCAGGATTTTTACATTGGGTCACCCCAAATTCACCATCAGATCACATAGCATCTCCATGGCTACAGCCTGCACCAAAAAAATCACGCACCCACTGTTTCCTGGGGCCGCAATGGTGCAAAAACGTGGTTACAAAGCACGGATCCACATGGATCCTCAGGATTTTTGCATTGGGTCACCCCAAATTCACCATCAGATCACATGTCTGTGGCCACAGCATGAACCACAAAAATCATACATCCACTGTTTCGTTCAGAATATTTTTTTCCTTGTTTTTCTCCTCTAAAAACTAGGTGCGTCTTATGATCGGGTGTGTCTTATGGAGCAAAAAATATCACTCCTGCAAGATGGAGCGATGCTGGGCAGCTTTAAAACGCCTTTAAAAAGGGATTAGACAAATACGTGGAGGATAGGGCTATCACAGAACCATAGAATTGTAGAGTTGGAAGGGACAGCCAAAAGCCATTTAGTCCAACCCCCTGCAATGCAGGAATCTTAGTAAAGCATCCATGACAGATGGCCATCCAACTTCTGCTTAAAAACCTCCAAGGAAGAAGAGTCCACCACCTCCCGAGGGAGACTGTTGCACTGTCAAACATCTCTTACTGTCAGAAAGTTCTTCCTGATGTTCAGTCGGAATCTCCTTTCTTGTAACTTGAAGCCCTTGCCTTGGAATTGGACCCAGGTGCTGTGGGTTGTGAAACACAAGAGCAGTCAAGTACAACATTCCTAGATTGAACATGTTTACACATGGGGAGGAATGTTTGTCCAGCCAGCAGGTAAACTGTTTCCTTCTGGGCTGGGACAGACTTCCTCTGCATGTGACTAGAGGTGGGCGTGGCCTCACCTGTGCAGGTAACGACAAAAGCACAGGGCAGGGCAGCCACCTCTCTCTGTGACTACATGCATCGAAGAAGCAACATCTGCTTAGCCAAAGATGCTCTCTGTCTCCTTATGAGATAGTTTCCAGGTGTATGTTATTTTTCTAAGCTAAGTCTGCCTTCTGGGATCCGACTGTGAACAGAATGATGTGTGAGTAAACCTTTTTATACTTTTATAGAAGACTGTGTCGTGTCTTACCTTTTATGAGGGAATAAGGGGGAATACCAGAACAGTTATTATAGAGGCTTTAGCGAGCCTGAGCAAACGCATCCGCTGCAAGTTTAAAAGGGGGAATGTTACTCTGCTAAATTGTGAACTTGTTAACACAAGTTGGAAAGGCTATAATCAAACCATATATCCTCTCCTGCATCCCTGAACATTCCCACAGGTACCAGGCCCAGGTCTTGATGGCTGGAGCTAGGATGAACTTCCCCCGGGCCTTATTTTCTATTGCTGGGGAAGAACAGTAGGCAGAAGTTCCTGTTGACCGACCAGGCAAAGACAGAGGACCTTAGCATTTATTGCAGGGCTGGATAGCCCAGAGTCTTTGTACTGCCTGGCGTTGGAGACCCATATTCCTTGATGTGCCTGGAGACGGTTTTGCGGCGTGAGCTCTCAGCTTTCTGAGAAGCTCAGTAGGCCGACACCTGTGGCTAAAATCATGACGTTCCCGGCTCTGGACCCAGAGTCCCTGGCACTATGGGATGCCAACCATCGCACCATGCATGAACCCAATTACTAGCCTGGCATGTTCAGAGCTGTGTTCAGAATACGGCCGTGCTTGTCAAAGCATTATGTTTCCATTATGCAGAAACAATTTATGGACTCGTACTGGGTGCATGAAACGGGTTACGGTCTGGCCTAGATGCTTCCCATATCTTCTTGCAGCCGGGACATATGTTTCAGATCTCCAGATTCATGAAACACATTGGATCAAAGATCTGACCACGTTGATGCCCCATAAATACCAAAAAATAAAATACAAATAACCCCCCCAGCCCCTCCCCAGGATGGCTGGACAACAGAAGTGCAATTGATGTAGCTTTGGGCCAAACTGGGGGGGGGGGGTTCAGAGAAGGAAATCAACCTATTCCCCACCCAAGTGAGCCAGCAGGGAGGGGGGAAATGCTCTTTTTACCGCAAGGAATGGGCAAAAGACTATGTTTATCGTTAGTGGAACCATTTCATCATCTTATTTCCCTGATAAGTATATGTTGGGGAAATCAGACAAGCAAGCGGGGGGGAAAGATAGATTCTTTTTCGTTGCTGTTTCTGAAAGCGCCCGCAGCAAGGAAGGGGCAGAGAAATGGAGAAGTGTTTTCTAGCTTGCAAAAAAGAATGACGATAATCACTGTTATTGACATCTGCCAGGCGCCTATATTGGTTCAGATGCCTGCTGAACCATTTTTGTTTCTGTTTCACAAACCCTACCCAGGCATATAATTTAGTTGCCTATATTGGTTTTTGAAAGTTTCATTGATTTGTCTTAAACGATGATTCCATCTCAGTTTGCTTTTAATTGCTCTGCGGTGGATTTTAGCTGTGTTTTACGTACGGTTTTAATAGTCAGTGCTCTGAGAGCTCTTTGAACTGAGCGGGTTACGCATCTTCTAAATAATTCTTGTAAAAAAAGAATTCCCTGCCATTTCGTTATAACTTCACATATTATATACTGGTCAGCTGTGAATCTATGTGAATCTATGGTTCGTATGTATTACGAACATAAGACTGGTCTGGAAAGAAGAAAGTTAAAGCTAAAGAAGGTTGGCAAGTTAAATTAATGGAATATGCTGAAATGGCAAAACTGACAATGAAATTAAGAGGAAGAGATGATAACGAATTTAAGGAAGAATGGAAGCGGGGGTGTACGAAGTGGGGGGCAGAGGGGGCGATCCACCCCAGGTGCAACTCTGGGGGTGTGTGACAGGATGGCCCCTGCCTCCCCCCAGCTGTAGAGTGGCCAGGAGCACGCACAGTCAATGTGGGCGCCACTAGCGCAGCGTCTGTACAGTCTGCCTCTCGCACGGCAACCATACGGGCTGCTGCGCGTTCACATTCCATACAGGATGCCACACATGTGCACTTTGTACTGACGTTGTGCATGGCTGGGGAGGGCGGAACATAAATAAATTATTATTATTATTATTATTATTATTATTATTATTATTATTATTCCTCCGCCAGTAATTTACTGTGTATACAGTGGTTCCTCGGGTTAAGAACTTAATTCCTTCTGGAGGTCCGTTCTTAACCTGAAACTGTTCTTAACCTGAAGCACCACTTTAGCTAATGGGGCCTCCTGCTGCTGCCGCGCCGCAGGAGCACGATTTCTGTTCTCATCCTGAAGCAAAGTTCTTAACCTGAAGCACTATTTCTGGGTTAGCGGGGTCTGTAACCTGAAGGGTCTGTAACCCGAGGTACCACTGTATACAGAAGCAATCTGCACAGGTTAATACACTGGCAGGCTTTTAAGATTACTTGTAGTTTTATTATGAATGGACAATAAGTAATTCAAATGGCTAAAACTTTATAATGGACATGTGATACATTGATATACAATGGAACCAGGAAGGGGAGGAATTTGAAATTTCCCCCTGCAGGCATTCATACTGAATGTGTGGACATCAGGGCCAGGATAATTGTCACGATTTTTTCTCCTTCTCCTTCTCCTCTGCAACATTTCAGGTCCATCTTTGGATAAACCTGTTTAAGTTCTCTCCCATGACCTCCTGGCAAATAGAAGGGGAAGAAATGGAGGCAGTGAGAGAGTTCAGTTTCTTGGACTCCATGATCACTGCAGATGGTGACAGCAGTCACAAAATTAAAAGATGCCTGCTTCTTGGGAGAAAAGTGATGACAATCCTAGACAGCATCTTAAAAAGCATCTTAAAAAGCAGAGACATCACCTTGCCAACAAAGGTAGTGATGTATGGAAGTGAGAGCTGGACCATAAAGAAGGTGATTGCCGAACAATTGATGCTTTTGAATTATGGTGCTGGAGGAGACTCTTGAGAGTCCCATGGACTGCAAGAAGATCCAACCTCTCCATTCTGAAGAAAATCAGCCCTGAGTGCTCACTGAAAGGACAGATCCTGAAGCTGAGGCTCCAAGACTTTGGCCACTGAGAAGAGAAGACTCCCTGGAAAAGACCCTGATGTTGGGAAAGATGGAGAGCACAAGGAGAAGGGGACGACAGAGGACCAGATGGTGGGTCAGTGTTCTTGAAGCTACCAGCATGAGTTTGACCAAACTGCAGGACACAGTGGAAAACAGGAGTGCCTGGCGTGCTCTGGTCCAGGGGGTCACGAAGAGTCGGACATGACTAAACGACTAAACAACAACAACAATCTATTCCCTTCTGATTCCATGTATCCACCACATCCTACTATTGCCTTTGGAACACAAAATTTGCAGGTTTTTGTATCATTTTCTGGAAGCATTATTTTTTTCTTCCCCAGTTCAGTATGAAACATGTCTTCCTATTGCAAAAATCTGTGTATGTTCTGCACATGTCCAACGAGTCATCACTGCTGCAATAAACTCAAGCATATGAATGTAGTGTTTTCTATTTTTTTTTTTTAAAGCATCTTCATTCAGCCCCCTCAGCAAAGAAACTATGGGCTAATTTTAGGACTGAAAATAATAATAAAAAAATGGTAAGAATACAGCTTTTATTAAATAAATAAAGAAAGGGCCTCACTGGAAATATTTCCATAAGATGTTTTCTTTTTAAAGCTTCCTTTGGAAACCATTTTTAATTAAACTTTCCTTTGCTAAATTGGCAGCCCAAACAATACTACGAAGGGGAGGGGGGGAACCTTGGCTATTCAGACCATAAAAAAGAGAAATAAATGAAATAGACTTTTTTTTGTTTTGCTTTGTTTTGTTTTCCGCTGTTTGAACAAATGCGCAGCTAATTAAGGAGCAGGAATAACAACCGGACTTTGGAAGATATGGAACACCCTTGGTTGAGCACAGCTTCCCGTTGAAAAATATATCCCCTTTATGACGAGGCTCCAATCTGGCAGAAGACTGAAGAAGGCACTCTTACAAGCCATATGCAAAGCATCAGAGACAGTCTTCGGTCTTTGCCAAGGCGGGATTAGCCACTATCCTAAACAGGCTACAGTGCAGGGCCTGAGCCAAACCGAGGCCTCCGTTGTGATGTAATTTATTGAAGCAACTTTTCATGTGCTCTGCAGGATACCTTTGTCAGCTGAAAGGTAACTGCAGGCCCTTGTTCCTTGCAGCTGAAACTTGAAATGGAAATTCGATCCAGACGCTTCCCAAACAACCCAAACTGGGTTGTGAAAGGCGTATTATGTCGGGCACAGGAAAGACATACCCTCCAACATTTCTCCAATGAAAATAGGGATGTCCTATTCCATCATCATTGTTATTTATACCCCGCCCATGGCACTGGGTTGCCCCAACCACTCTGGGTGGCTTCCAACATACAGTATGTGAAACCATAGTAAAACATTAGTCATTCAAAAACTTCCTTATACAGTGGTACCTCAGGTTACATACGCTTCAGGTTACAGACGCTTCAGGTTACAGACTCCGCTAACCCAGAAATATTACTACGGGTTAAGAACTTTGCTTCAGGATGAGAACAGAAATCGTGCTCCGGTGGCGTGGCAGCAGCGGGAGGCCCCATTAGCTAAAGTGTTGCTTCAGGTTAAGAACAGTTTCAGGTTAAGAACAGACCTCCGGAATGAATTAAGTACATAACCAGAGGTACCACTGTACAGATGACTTCTAAAGGTTGTACCAACCTTACCATATGCTTGTGAAACGTGGACCACTTATAAACGCCATCTCCAGCTCCTCAAAATATTCCCTAAATGGGGTCTCCGAAAAATTTAACACAGCACTTGGGAAGACAGGCAAACTAATGTCAGTGTACTGGAAGAAGCAAAGATCACCCGTGTCGAAGCAATGATTCTTCAACGTCAACTTCGTTGGACTGGTCATGTTGTGCAGATGCCTGATGATTGTCTTCCAAAGCAACTACTCTCTTCCAACTTAAAAATGGAAAGCGGTTCAAAGACTCTCTCAAGGCAAATCTTCAAAAATGTAGCATAAACACTGACAACTGGGAAACACTGGCCTGCAAGCGCTCCAGTTGGAGAACAGCCTTTACCAAAGGTGTCATGGACTTTGAAGACACCTGAACTCAGGATGCAAGGGAGAAACGTGCTAAGAGGAAGGCACGCTTGGCAAACCCTCACCTTGATCAACTCCTGCCTGGAAACCAATGTCCCCACTGTGGAAGGACGTGTGGATCCAGAATTGGCCTCCACAATCACTTACGGACTCAGTGTTAAAACCGTGTTTATGGAAGACAATCTTACTCAGCTACCAGAGATCACCATAGAAGAAGAAGAAGAATAGTTACTTATCAACTTGACTCAGGGGTTGCATAGCTCCATACCTGCCAGTATTTCTCCAATGAAAGTAAGGATGTTGTTATGTACTGAGTTGAATAGGATCCAAAATGCAGCAGCCTGATTGGTCCTAGAACAATAGGATCCAGAATGCAGCAGTCTGATTGGTCCTAGAACAATAGGATTCAGAATGCAGCAGTTTGATTGGTCCACGGGAGCCACCCAATCCAACTCCGGGTGGAAGTGAATCCGCAACCTTATTGGCCTACAGGAGAATCCCGGAATTAGCCAGTCACGTGGGGCCCATTGTGTAAATAATGTATATAAAGCAGACATTTCGGGGGAACTTCTATTCCTCACTACTCTGAGCTGAATAAAGAGCATGAAATCCACACTCGACTCCGAGTATATTTCGGATGTCCTAAGGAAAAGTGGGACATTCGAGGATCAACTCATAAGCTGGAGCACCTTCTGTAAATCTGGGACTGCCCCTGGAAAACAGGGATGCTTAGAGGGTCTGGAAAGTCCCTGCCAACTAACCTACTTAGAACAAAGAGATGCACTTTATATTAAAGCTGATCTTTCTCCTGCCTGTAGTGATTCCTTAGTTGACTTTTTTCCCGGTTGAGTTTCATCCAGTGATCTTTTTTCTAGAAAAAGAGGTGCTGGAACTCACCAAGAACGCCTCCCTTATTCTCTTATAATAGCAATGGCGCCCACCTGAGAGGTGCCGAAACTCAGTTCCAGTGAGCTGAAAAAAAGCCCTGGGAATATCCCATAAAGTTAGTTAAACATGAGCACATGAGCATGGATCTTGTTGCTTGAAAGGGACATTTTGTTTTCTTAAGGTACACAGCAATTGCTTTTCCCAGCAGCTATCAGATTTCAAAATTATATTTTCTGCAGCCTGCTGGAAGGGGAAGGAACTGAGGCACGTTTCCCTCTGTAATGACATCGGCTCAAGTCAACCCCACCTTTGAACAAGGCAGTAATTCACATATCAGACTCTCTGCTGACGAGAGAAGATAACATTTGACCTCATTGTTCTTCTTCTTTTAAATCGCTCTCTCTTTCTCATGAAATATTTGGCCACAGCTGCAAACAATTAGAGGGGGGAAAGGTGCAGAATCACTTTCCTCTGCTTCCCACCCAAAATTGGTTGACTATCAAGGAGGGAGGAGAGACTTTTCTATCTCAGATTGTTGTAGCGTTTAGGACAGCAATCTCCGAAGTAGGCAGTACGTACCTAAGGGGGGGCGCTAAGGAGCAAGGGGTGGCAAGGATACGTTGGAGTTGTAAATGACAACCAGATGTTGAAAAACTGGTCTCATTGATCAAGCTCATCATTTTTTCTGAATGAATTAAACTAAATGGTTTTAAATGGATTTTGAATACATGTGATTGCTGTTGCCTTAGGCTTTATTTTGTTTTGAAATCGGTCATGATGAAATGGGCACAAGATATAGGACATAGCATACAATTTGAAGATTAGGGAAAACTGTGGAAAACAGACTTAAAATCTACAGATTGTTCTCTTCTGAAAGAAAATCACATGAAAATAATGTATAGATGGTATATAACACCAGTACAGATAGCAAAAATGTATAAAACTGGGTCAAACATATGTTGGAAATGTAGAGAAAAGGAAGGGACCTTTTACCATATGTGGTGGGAATGCAGAGAAATTAAAACATTTTGGGAAATGATATACAATGAGTTGAAGAAAATGTTTAAAATGACATTTATAAAAAAAACACACCCAGAAGCATTTTTGTTAGGGACCTGCCAAGGAAAATAAAGAATTTATTTATGTATGCTACACCAGCAGCAAGAGTCTTGATAGCACAAGGATGGAAGAATGAGGAAACCCCGACAAAAGAACAGTGGCAAGAGAAATTGATGAACTATGCAGAACTGGCGAAATTGACATGCAAATTGCAATGTAAGGACAACTGTGACAATTTTACAATATGCAGAAGTTAACATGGGTTGAGAAATCAGAGAGAGGAGTTGAGGGAAGTCTTAGGGGAGAGGGAGGGAGGGTTTGTCGGGGAGGTGGGAGGCAAAAATGGGGGGGGGAATAATGAAGATGATTTGTTTTGATAATTTGTTAGGTTGAAATTGTTAATAAAAAATTATTTTTTAAAAAAGTCTTAATTTTGTTATTATATTCCTTAGCAGACCAAGCAAACCACTATTCTGAGTAATGCTTTTTATAGGGAAAGGGGCAATTGGGATAAGTTGATGGAACCAAGAGGGCAGTATCCTGAAAAAGTCTGAGAACCAATGAGTTAGGTTGATCCACACCATCATTTTGGCATATTGGTGACACAGAGAGGACAACGTGAACAACAGAGCGGGAGGGAATCAAAATGAGATTCCAAGCCAAAGGCCAGGTGGAACAATTCTGTCTTACAGGCCCTGCGGAAAGAAATCAGATCCTGCAGGGCCCTGGTCTCATGAGGCAGAGCGTTCCACCAGGCCGGGGCAGTGTTGAAAAGGCCCTGGCTCTGGTTGGGGCTAATCTGACTTCCTTAGGGCCCGGGACCTCTAGGGTGTTGCTATTTATGAACCTTCAGAATCACACCCTTTTCACATATTCCATATACAGGCAACCCCTGAATTGTGCTGGGGTTGCATTCTGGATCATTGTGCGTGACATACAACCCCATTTTTGGGCCACTTATGGGTCGCTGTGATGTTCGCATGCGTGGTTGTGCAGCAATCGGATGCACATAAATCGGTTGTTGCCTGTATCTGCCGATACTGTTGTTAAGGAGTGTCGCAGCCGTGCCCCATTAGTATTACTATAGATTTGCGGGGGGCAGGGGGAGCACCCTAAGCCCTAGAAATTAATAAAGGGTAGGATTTTGATGATTTGGGATGTGAAGGGAGAAATACAGGAATGCCTGAGCTAGCAAAACAACTTGACCAAGCCAGGACCATCATGAAACACAACAGGGCCGTGGAGGGACATTGGCAATGCAAGAGAACTGTGTCCCCCCCCCCCTTTGCCCTGAAGTGTGAACAGAGACTGGGGATTTGGGGGGTTGCCAGGGTAACTGGGTTTGGGGTGACTGGAAAAGAGTGTTTTTAGCAGAGTGTTCTGGGAAGCAGAGGGAAGAAGAAAGACTGGGATCCATTTTGGGCAGGCTGGCTGAAGGCTGGCTGGGAGAGATGCCTTGCTATGAACTCATGCACTGCTAAGGTGGACAAGCCCCTCTTGAAATGACCATGCTGTAAGATCTGGCCTCCCTCCATGCAGACTGAAGGTGTAAATAGATGAATCAACCATATTTCTTAAAGCAACAGTGGTCTCCACTGTGTCTCAGGTCTCCAAAGAACCCAGACCCCGGGTGAATGCCAGGAACCCACTGGAATCTGGCACAGAATGGGGCTGGCCCCCAACTTTTGCGACAGTATATTCCAGCCCAGCTGTTGTTGAGTTCTCAAGTCCCATCCGCTCCAGCCAGCATGGCCACTGGTCAAGGATGATGGCAGCTGGAGCCCACGAGCATCTGGAAGATCACATCTGGGCCTCTTAGAGTGTCCCAGTTCCTGAATCTGGTCCCTCCTTCGCTGCGGACAGGCTCAGCCCCCTTAGTCCCCCTCCAGCTCTTCGGAGGCCTGCAGGCTTCCACCCAAGTCTGCCTGGTTGATCCTGCTTGGAAAATTTGACACTTACACCCCTGGAAACCAGCAGATCAGCCTCTGCCAGGGAATCCGCTTTTGTTCTCTTCGCTTAAGCGCTTTTGGAGGGTGCACTGTAATCAGCGAGCTATTTATTTCAAATTCCCTCTTTTATGTTTATCTGATTTTCACTTTAAAGGAGAAGTCTTGTTTTAATTAGGCCTTCCTGAGCTATTTTGACTATACCCTGGCCCAGAAGCTCACAAGAATCTCGCTGTTTAGCCATATGCTACTGTGCTATAGTAAACAAGAGGGTTTTTGAAGGAGGAGGCCTGAGCGACAAGCCTGGAACAGACCCCCGTGTTAAGCTGGAGAAGGGAGGCTTAGCGTCACATCAGTTTCCAGTTTATTCCTAGTTAGGGCTTCCAAGCAGACTTACCACCTGATTTTAAAGTATGTGGTTGACGGGTGCGAGACTGCGAAGAAGGAGTGAGAATGCTACAGAGCCTAGACTGGTTTCGGTCCCTTTTAAGCTGCCATCCACACCGTTGTGGGGAACCAGAAGGAGTGAAGCTGCTTCACTTCCAGAGAGCTGCATAGTTACATGATATGCACCACGAGGACTGGAGACTTGATTGCTTTCATGATATGCAAGGAGCAAAGGCTTTGAACAGTCAAGAACATTGTTTAGATTGGCAGCTCCACAGAGTCATAGAGTTGGAAGCATAGCTGTCAACTTTTCCCTTTTCTTGCGAGGAATCCTATTTGGAATAAGGGAATTTCCCTTTAAAAAAGGGAAACGTTGACAGCTATGGTTGGAAGGGATTGCGAGGGTCATCTAATCGAACCCCCTGCAATGAAGGAATATTTTTTGCCCAACGTAGGGTTCGAACCCACCACCCTGAGATCTCATCCTCTACTGAGGGAGCTACTGCTAGGAGCCATTACACTAATCTGCATAAAGAATTTGACTTTCTTGGCTCCCTTTGCATCATGGGTATGCCTATAGAAGTGTGAGAATCTAAGAAGAACCCTGCTGGATGTGACCAAATTTCCCTTCAGGGGGTTGAGCTAGATGGCCTTTGGAGTCCCTCCCAATGCTACAATTCGGCAGCTAGACTGGTTACTAGGAGCGGCCACCAAGACCGTATAACACCAGTCCTGAAAGATTGGCTCTCAGTACGTTTCTGAGCACAATTCAAAGTGTTGGTGCTGACCTTTAAAGCCCTAAACGGCCTCAGCCCAGTGCATCTGAAGGAGTGTCTCCACCCTGGACTCTTCAGCCCGGACTCTGAGGTCCAGCTCCAAGGGCCTTCTGGCGGTTCCCTCACTGCGAGAAGTCAAGTTACAGGGAAACAGGCAGAGCGCCTTCTCGGTGGTGGCACCTGCCCTGTGGAACGCCCTCCCGTCAGATGTCAAGGAAATAAACAACTATCTGACTTTTAGAAGACATCTGAAGGCAGCCCTGTTTAGAGAAGTTTTTAATGTTTGGTGTTTTATTATGTTTTTAATATTCTGTTGGGAGCCGCCCAGAGTGGCTAGGGAAACCCAGTCAGATGGGCAGGGTATAAATATTATTATTATTATTATTATTATTATTATTATTATTATTATTATTATTATTATTATATTCTATGGTAGGAAACAAACCCTGGCGAGTCTCTGCCAAGCAGAGTCACTAATTCTGGGCTAGACAGTCTAGCTCATTGTAAGGCAGCTTCACAATACAGTGGTACCTCTGGTTACGTACTTAATTCATTCTGGAGGTCCATACGTAACCTGAAACTGTTCTTAACCTGAAGCACCACTTTAGCTAATGGGGCCTCCAGCTGCTGCCGTGCCACTGGAGCACGATTCCTGTTCTGATCCTGAAGCAAAGTTCTTAACCCGAGGTACTATTTGTGGGTTAGTGGAGTCTGTAACCTGAAGCGTCTGTAACCTGAAGCATCTGTAACCCGAGGTAGCACTGTATGCCCACGTCCCATTTCCCCCACTTCCAAACAGATATTGAGGTGAAATTCCTGATGCCAGCAGGAGGTCGATCTTCACAGCAATTCCAACTCTGTTACTTGAGAACGCCATGGAGCCCTTTGCAAAACCATATGTTTTCCAAGCGCCTCACCTGATTCCAATTTGATAATACGTCTTCAACGTAGTTTCCCATTTCATGGCTCTTCCAGGGTAGCAGTGCAGCCCCTGCAGCCAGCAGTTGTCACACGCTTGGTCTGTAACCCGACCAAGGCATCTTGGGCCTTTCCATTGGCACTTAAAACCAGACACATCCATGCAGGCCGGTTAGTGGAGCTGCAGGATTCGCACGAGGACCCGGCGGCTGGCGGAGGCCACCCAGGCCTGAAGACCTGCTCTCCGTGAACGGCTGCCGTGCTTCCTATTTTGACAGCTGCACGGAAAATTGGAAGGCGATGTCTACATGTGTCAGTGATCCACTAAATAGGAGAGCTGGGGGCCCCACAGCTGCTCACCAAAACGCAGAAGTCAAGGTGTTTAATGCATCCACTCTCAGTTAGCAACGGGGAGGAAATCCCATTCCATTTGCATTTGAAGGACCTTGCCTGCAGACTTTGCAAAAACAAGACGGAAACTGAAACACGGCCACCGGTGGAAAATTGCACTTCTCCAAATTTTGCGGGGCTGTTCTCCAGCCAAGGAATAATGAATAAGCAAGAGCGATGTGTGGACGAAAATGCAACTTATCATGGGAAATATAAATATATGGGGAAACGTGCATTTGAAGTTTGTGAGGAAACTTGCAGACCACGGTGGGTTTATTAGGAGGATTTTGCACTAAAATGCTGATGGGTTTTCCTGAGGGTTGCTGCAGAAGTATGGAGAAAGGAAATTAAGACTGGAAGAATGAGTGAAAGCAAAATTCCCCCAATAGAGAATTGTCTTTAATATATATATATATAATTATTTTATTAATTTTCCAAAAACAACAAAAAATAAAATTAACAATACATATTTAATCATAGGGGGGGGGGAATAGAGCCGACTTCCCCCTTTTCCTTTCCCTGGTTCCATTGTTTATCATCATACCGCATGTCCATTTTAAATTATAAAATCATTAAAATTACTTATTGTCCAGTCATAATATGTTTTCAAGTATTTTAAAATCCTGCTAATATATTAACCTGTGTACATTGCTTCTGTACATATGCAATAAAGTCCTTCCATTCTTCTTAAAATCCATTGTCATCTCTTCCTCTTAATTTCAAAGTCAGTTTTGCCATTTCAGCATATTCCATTAATTTCACTTGCCAGTCTTCTACAAATGGGACACCTTCTTCTTTCCAATATTGTGCTAATAGTATTCGTGCGGCTCTTGTTGCATACTTAAATAAATCCTTTTGCATTCTTGGTATATCCACTCTTGTAACACCTAGTTTATTTTAAACATCTTTTTCAATTAATTATAAATCATTTTCCAGTGTTTCTTAACAATTTTGCAATCCGACCACATATGAAAAAAATGTACAGGGGGTACAAAAATACCAGGCACTCCTGTCTTCCACTGCCTCCCGCTGTTTGGTCAAACTCATGCTGGTAGCTTCGAGAACACTGTCCAACCATCTCGTCCTCTGTCGTCCCCTTCTCCTTGGGCCCTCCATCTTTCCCAACATCAGGGTCTTTTCCAGGGAGTCTTCTCTTCTCATGAGGGGACCAAAGTCTTGGAGCCTCAGCTTCAGCTTCTGTCCTTCCAGTGAGCACTCAGGGCTGATTTCCTTCAGAGTGGATAGCAGCAGCTTAGAGACCAACTAAGTTTGTTATTGGTATGAGCTATCGTATGCATAAGGTCCGTATAGTTAAAGAAGGGCCGTATAGTTAAAGCCATGGTTTTCCCAGTAGTGATGTATGGAAGTGAGAGCTGGACCATCAAGAAGGCTGATCGCCGAAGAATTGATGCTTTTGAATTATGGTGCTGGAGGAGACTCTTGAGAGTCCCATGGACTGCAAGAAGATCAAACGTATCCATTCTTAAGGAAATCAGCCCTGAGTGCTCACTGGAAGGACAGATCCTGAAGCTGAGGCTCCAATACTTTGGCCACCTCATGAGAAGAGAAGACTCCCTGGAAAAGACCCTGATGTTGGGAAAGATGGAGGGCACAAGGAGAAGAGGAAGACAGAGGACGAGATGGTTGGACAGTGTTCTCGAAGCTATCAGCATGAGTTTGACCAAACTGCGGGAGGCAGTGGAAGACAGGAGTGCCTGGCGTGCTCTGGTCCATGGGGTCACGAAGAGTCAGACATGACCAAACGACTAAACAACAACGACATCGTATGCATGCACACTTCTTCAGATACCACGAATGTAGGAAGCTGGTTAAACCATGGTGCCAATAATGCCAAGGTTGCAGGTTCGATCCCCTTATGGGACAATTGCATATTCCTGCATTGCAGGGGGTTGGACTAGATGATCCGTGGGGTCCCTTGCAATGCTACAATTCTACAATTCTATTGGTCCATCTAGGTCAGAATCGTCAACACTGACTGGTAGCAGCTCTCCAGGGCTTTCAGACAGTGGCTCCACTCAGACCAACCTGGAGACGTCAGAAATCGAACCTTGACCCTTCTGTATGTGTTGCAGATGCTTTGCGGCTCAGCCACAGCCCTTTCTCCTGCTCACACTCTTCCATAACACATCAAAATGAACAGTTAACACACCATGTGCTGGTCCCGGGGGGGGGGTGTCACCGTGCGGCGTGGTCTGAGTCCGGTCCTAGGTCGAGGGTATGGAGGCTGTCCATCTAGGGCGAAGCGGGGTCCAAGGCAAGAAGCTGGGTGTGATCAGGAACTCTGGAAGAGCAGGACAGGGTGCTGGCAGAAACAGGTAACCAACAATGTTGCTCCCGCAACCTGTGACTGTGCGGGCTGGCCTTTATCTCCTCTGAGGCATAGGGCAGCCCCAGTCCACAGGTGACTCGCCTCTCCTGGCCTGGAGGCGAGCACTTCTCCTGTGGGAACTTAGTTCCCTCCGCCTCTCTGCCCTGAGCCTCTGCAGCTCAGGAGAGGCTGGAGGGTTACTGGACCCAGAGGCAACCTCACCTTCCTCTGACGGGGCTGAGAGTGGAGCACCTGCAGGCAATGGGTCCTCCATCACCTCAGGAGCCAGAGTGGTTTCAGCTAGGGTCTGCTCCTCAGGATCCGGCACAGGTGAGGGCCCTTCAGGTTCAAGCCCCTGCTCAGCTGGCCCTGGAGGCGGGGACTCCTGTGCAGGCTGGGACTCCTCAGGTTCCGCCTCTGAATCAGAGCTGATGCACAGCGGTGCCGGTGACTTCAGGTTGCCAAGATACATTAGACCTGGACGGTTCTGTAGTCTTCTCCCCTCTCCCCCTGGTTGCCAGGTGCTGCTCTGCTTCTGATTATCTCTCGGTTTTTTTGTCTGCGGCCACGGGAGAGCCTCGGGGTCTCTCTGCGCTGATCTCCAGGTGTTAGCCATCCTCGGCTCCCTTCAAATAGCTGCCAAGTTGGGCTCATCTCATTTGGGGGAAGCTGGAGGGGGGGGGATTTAATTCGTTTGTTGCATGGCGTAGCTGGCTGACCTCTGAAGGCCACCTAGCCGAAATAAATATTGGTGGGAAACAAAGATGAGGGAGGCAGTGTCGCAAAGACATGAAGAAGCGTGTCAGCAAATCAATGCAGGCTTTGACTTACATCGCCAGGGGCCGATTTGTGGGAAGGTGGAGGAAGGTAGGACAGGATATATTGATTAAATATTATCCCTCCTCACTCACGCTAGTGAGCAAGCAGCAGAGCACATTCCTGGAAGCAAGTTGATGATTCGTTAGAATCCTTTAAATTAAGCACTCCATTCTTGCTTGTCCTGTCTGGATTGTTCCTGGTAAGTTTCCCCTTTAAAGGTACTGTAAAAGGACCCCTGGCCATTAGGTCCAGTCGCGGACGACTCTGGGGTTGTGGCGCTCATCTCGCTTTACTGGCCGAGGGAGCTGGCGTACAGCTTTTGGATCATGTGGCCAGCATGACTAAGCCGCTTCTGGCGAACCAGAGCAGCGCACGGAAATGCCATTTACCTTCCTGCTGGAGCGGTACCTATTGATCTACTTGCACTTTGACGTGCTTCCGAACTGCTAGGTGGGCAGGAGCAGGGACCGAGCAGCGGGAGCTCACCCCGTTGCGGGGATTCAAACCACCGACCTTCTGATCGGCAGGTCCTAGGCTCTGTGGTTTAACCCACAGCGCCACCCGCGTCCCAGTTTCCCCTTTATTTCCCTCTTAAAATAATAATACAGTGGTACCTCTGGTTGCGAACGGGATCCGTTCCGGAGCCCTGTTCACAACCTGAACAAAATGCAACCCACGTCTGCGCATGCACGGGTCATGATTCACCACTTCTGCGCATGCATGTGGCATCATTTTGCGCGGCTGCACATGCGCGAGTGGCAAAACCCGGAAATAACCCTTTCCGGTACTTCCGGGTTGCCGCAGGACGCAACCTGAAAAGACGTAACCCACAGTGTTCGCAACATGAGGTATGACTGTAATAACATGACAGTCTTCTTTAAAAGCAAGAATAAAGTTTTGCTCGCATTCAGTTCTCAGCAGTACTCTGGAGCCAGGCTTTATCTTGTGGTTACAGTCACATTTGTAGAGAAAAGGAAGTCTGGGCTCTGCCTCAGATTTTCTACCTGTGGCTTCCATCCTCTGTAAGGATGAGAGCCATGGTCTGGTTAGGAGCCAGAAGAGGAGGTCCAAGAGAGAAGTCTGAAAAGGGAAGATGGCTGTGTGGCTAGTCCTTTTGCAGGGTCAGCTAGGGTTATGCTCGTTGACATGGTCACACACAGGGGGAGAAGGCTCCAGAACAGGTGTGACAGGAAGTCCTCTCTGTCTAGAGCCACATTCCCCTCTGTGTCCACTCTAGGCAACAGGAAAATGTGGTACTTGACTTCTGCATCCCACACGATTCACATATGCTGGGACATCATTTGATGGTCACCTGATAACCCTATGCAAAATGGCCGTAGCTCAGGGGTAGAGATGATGATGATGATGATTTTATACCCGCCCATCTGGCTGGGTTGCCCCACTACATGTGGCTGATCCTGGGTTCAGTTGACTGGCACTTCTCTCTTTTGGGCTTAGGCCTATGGTCTTCCAGATGTTGTGGGGATCCAGTTGCCCCTATCCCCAGCAGCCTGGCCAATGGTCAAGGATGATGGGAGTTGTAGTCCAGCAAAATCCAGAGAGCCACAGATGCCCCACCCCACGAACTGTGGTTATTGAGAGCTGGAAAGTGGCTTTCATTTTCATTTCCATATGAAAAGCGTAGCATGTCTACAAACACTCATGTGCCTCCGTTAGCCAAAACTGGCAAGGCAACAGCTGTGAATTTCCATTCTTGTGGGGAACAGGGCTGCTGCCACCACCCAAGGCATCTGGGGTTGTAATGATGGAAGAATGCTGACTATTTTTCTTTCTGATCCTCCACCATCCACCCCAAATCCTCCCGTGATCAAACCCACATTTGTTTTTTCGGATGCAACTGCCTTCCTGCCCCTGAATCTTTTAATGTGGCCAAGCCAGTAGTCAGCTGTGTTGTACAGAAAACTTCCTGCTTCCTGGGGGGGTGGGGGTGGGGCTTTAGAAGCCAGAAGGTAGCCTGCCAGGTACATCTTCCTTGTGTGTTTCTTAACAATAACAACAACAACAACAACAACAACTATTATTATTATTTATACCCAAGAAATATTAAAATACTATAATATATCAAACCTTATATCACCTTACCAACAAAGGTCCGCCAACAAATATATCATCTTACCAACAAATATATCATCTTACCAACAAAGGTCCACATAGTTAAAACCATGGTTTTCCCAGTAGTGATGTATGGAAGTGAGAGTTGGACCATCAAGAAGGCTGATCGCCGAAGAATTGATGCTTTTGAATTCTGGTGCTGGAGGAGACTCTTGAGAGTCCCATGGACTGCAAGAAGATCAAACCTCTCCATTCTGAAGGAAATCAGCCCTGAGTGCTCACTGGAAGGACAGATCCTGAAGCTGAGGCTCCAAGACTTTGGCCACCTCATGAGAAGAGAAGACTCCCTGGAAAAGACCCTGATGCTGGGAAAGATGGAGGGCACAAGGAGAAGGGGACGACAGAGGACGAGATGGTTGGACAGTGTTCTCGAAGCTACCAACATGAGACTGACCAAACTGCGGGAGGCAGTGGAAGACAGGAGTGCCTGGCGTGCTCTGGTCCATGGGGTCACGAAGAGTTGGACACGACTAAACAACTAAACAACAACAAATATATCAAACGTTAAAAGTTTCCCTAAACAGGGCTGCCTTCAGATGTCTTCTAAAAGTCTGGTAGTTGTTGTTCTCTTTGACATCTGCTGGGAGGGCGTTCTACAGGGCAGGGGGTACCACCGAGAAGGCCCTCTGCCTGGTTCTCTGTAACTTGGCTTTTCGCAGTGAGGGAATCGCCAGAAGGCCCTTGGAGCTGGACCTCAGTGTCTGCGCTGAACGATGGGGGTGGAGACACTCCTTCAGATATACTTTCTTTTGCTCTGTCAGCTTCACAGCCCAACCTGACTCCCAGGTGGTGAGGGAGACCTGGAAAGTTCAGTGGTAGGACATCTGCCTTGCATGCAGAAGGTCCCAGATTCAGTCCCCAAAAGCATCTCCAGGTAGGACTGGCAGAGTTCCCTGACTGAAAACCTGGAGAGATGTTACCAGTCAGTGCAGGCAATAATCTAGATGGACCTATGGTTTATTCAGTATAAGGCAGCTTCCTCTGTTCCAGTGTTTGCATCATGAGCAACGATCCCATGTAGTGTTGAAAAAGAGGCGTATGAAATCAAATAATTGTAAAACCATTAAATTCTTAAGAACATAGCCGTTATTCTGTTACCATATTTTTCGCTCTATAAGACGCACTTTTCCCCTTCTAAAAAGTATGGGGAAATGTGTGTGCGTCTTATGGAGCGAATGCAGGCTGTGCAGCTTTTGCTGAAGTCAGGAGAGCAAGAGGGATCAGTGCGCACCGATCCCTCTTCGTCTCCTGGCTTCGCTTCGCTGGAGTGTTGCTGCGAGAGGGAAAGCTGCGCAGTGCCCCTTCAGCGAAGTGGGAGGAGAAATGGAGCCCCTTCCGTTTCTCCTTCCACTTTGCTGGAGAGGGGCTGAGCAGAGAGGGAGAGAATAAGTTTTTTCTTGTTCTCCTCTAAAACTAGGTGTGTCTTATGGTCAGGTGCGTCTTATTTAGCGAGAAATATGGTATATTAGCTGTGAGTCCTGTCCTGCAATGGGCTGGACTAAATAACTCTGTTCTTCATCTTGCGCAGAGTATTGGAAAGTGAGAGCAGGTGTGTGTGGAGATAGATAGATGATAGATGATAGATAGATAGATAGATAGATAGATAGATAGATAGATAGATAGATGATAGATAGATAGATAGATAGATAGATAGATAGATGATAGATAGATAGATAGATAGATAGATAGATAGATAGATAGATGATAGATAGATAGATAGATAGATAGATAGATAGATAGATAGATAGATATAGACAGACAGACAGATAGATAGATGATAGATAGATACAGTGGTGCCTCGCAAGACGAAATTAATCCGTTCCGTGAGGCTCTTCATATAGTGGTTTTTTCGTCTTGCGAAGCAAGCCCATTGACAGCTTAGCAGATTAGCGCTATTAGCGGTTTAGTGGCTTTTAGCGGATCAGCTGATAAGCGGCTTAGGGCTTAGGAAAAGGGGGGAAAAAGGGAAAAAACCCCGCAGAAACTCGCAAGACATTTTTGTCTTGCGAAGCAAGCCCATAGGGAAATTCGTTTTGTGAAGCGCCTCCAAAACGGAAAACCCTTTCGTCTAGCGGGTTTTCCGTCTTGCGAAGCAAGCCCATTGACAGCTTAGCGGATTAGCGCTATTAGCGGTTTAGCGGCTTTTAGCGGATCAGCTGATAAGCGGCTTAGGGCTTAGGAAAAGGGGGAAAAAAGGGGAAAAACCCCGCAGAAACTCGCAAGACATTTTCGTCTTGCGAAGCAAGCCCATAGGGAAATTCGTTTTGTGAAGCGCCTCCAAAACGGAAAACCCTTTCGTCTAGCGGGTTTTCCGTCTTGCGAGGCATTCGTCTTGCGGGGCACCACTGTAGGTAGATAGATAGATAGATAGATAGATAGATAGATAGATAGATAGATAGATATAGATAGATATAGATATGTAACTGAGCAATTAGGAAGAATACTGAATGTAAGCTTTTCCTTATGATTTTACCTGTGAAAATAAAATAAAATAGTAACACATAAGCAAAAATCATTTAAAAACGAAAGCAATAACCAGATCAGATTAAGATTGGTAGAAGCCTTGGAGCTATACTGGTGTGTGTGTGGTTTTCTTTGGGTGCGGGGTGGCAAGAATGCATCCCTCTTTTTTGTAAACTGCTTTGAGGTGTGTGTCCCCCACATACAGTTAAATGGTGCATAAATTTTATGAAACAAACAAACAAACAAACAAACAAACAAACAAACATGTCATGAGGCACTTGTTTCTTCATGGAATGATTCTGTGTGTGCCTTAGAGCAAAGGGGACAGAAACACTCATACTTCTGCTATGCTTTTCCTGCTGTAGTGAATGCAGGGATAAATTGCCTGCCTGCAAAGGGCATTGCAGAACTGACTCGGGCTCGGAAGGGGCTCAAAACGACTTTTGAAAAAATATCAAAGCCAAATTAGATTTGTGAAACTTCATCCTGGGCAATTCTCCCTCTTTGCACAAACACGCTGCTTCTTTTTCTTTCTCAGATCCAACGTTCCTCTTGTTTCTCAGGCATCTGTTGTCAGTTTGAATTAGAGTTACAAAAGACACAGATCTGGGGGGGAAGAGGAAGATAAAGGCTGGGTTTCTGGAGGTGGCTTTCTCCAGGCTTCAGATTGTCAGAGGCATGTTATTTATTGGGTAGCTTTATGGGCCTTCGGAGAGGGAGCGAGCCAGGATTTTAAAGCAAAGGTTTCCACTCCTGAGTCCAGCCAAGCCGAGAGAGATGCGATAAACTCCTCAAACCTTGCTTTCAACCATCCATGTCAAAGCTGGGATGATCTGACACAAACCCCAGCCTCCGCTTCATGAAGCTGAGTGACACAGCCTAGGAAGATATAGAAGGGTTTCATTGCCTTACTCAAAAGTAGCCAAAGCTCTCTCTTTACTCGATGGCAAAGATCGCAAGCGAATGTTTCTAAGACCACGAAAAGTGTGAAACAGCTGGGGAGCGAACAGTTGCCCATCGATTAAGATCAGTATCGTGTCTCTGGCAGTTCTCAAATCCAGACATTTCAGAAAGCTTTAAAACAGGACGGGGGGGGGGACCTCAGGGCCCTCAAGCCTGTCTATCTGGCCTTTCCAAACTCTTCCCGGGCCATAGCCCCCTACAGGTCTTGCTTTGCATTCTCCTTGAAAATATTTTTGCCTGGCTGGAATGGGCCCTTGAACTCTGACGACACTCTTGTTTCTCGATTCAGGTAGGTAGCCGTGTTGGTCTGACGCACTCGAAATAAAAGTAAGAAAAATAAAAAATTGTCCAGTAGCACCTTATAAGGGACGTGGATGGCGCTGTGGGTTAAACCACAGAGCCTAGGACTTGCCGATCAGAAGGTCACGGTTTGAATCCCCGTGACGGGGTGAGCTCCCGTTGCTCGGTCCCTGTTCCTGCCCACCTAGCAGTTCGAAAGCACGTCAAAGTGCAAGTAGATAAATAGGTACCGCTCCAGCGGGAAGGTAAACGGCGTTTCCGTGCGCTGCTCTGGTTCGCCAGAAGCGGCTTAGTCATGCTGGCCACATGATTTTGAACTGATTTTCTAATGGAAGGATTTTAGACTGTTGTATCATTTTGCTGTTGTTAGTCGCTCTGAGCCTGGCTTCGGCTGGGGAGGGCGGGATATAAATAAAATTTTATTATTGTTGTTTTTATTATGACCTGGAAGCTGTACACCGCTCCCTCAGCCAATAAAGCGAGATGAGCGCCGCAACCCCAGAGTCGGCCACGACTGGACCTAATGGTCAGGGGTTCCTTTACTTTACTAGCACCTTTTTTTTTCCTTTTTTCCTTTTTTTTTTTTTTTTATTGGGCAAGGGAGCCAGCGTACAGCTTCCAGGTCATGTGGCCAGCATGACTAAGCCGCTTCTGGCGAATCAGAGCAGCGCACGGAAATGCCATTTACCTTCCTGCCGGAGTGGTACCTATTTATCTACTTGCACTTTGATGTGCTTTCAAACTGCTAGGTGGGCAGGAGCTGGGACCGAGCAACGGGAGCTCACCCCGTCGCAGGGATTCAAACCGCCGACCTTCTGATCGGCAAGCCTAGGCTCTGTGGTTTAACCCACAGCGCCACCCGTGACCCTACTTTACTAGCACCTTATAGACCAACTAAGTTTGTTCTGGTATAAGCTTTCGTGTGCATGCACACTTCTTCAGATAACTCTTTTTTCTCATGATGGAGGGCAGAGAAGGCGTGTGTTTGTGTATGTGGAGAAACCAGTCTACTGCGCAGAGGTAAAATTTCCAACAGTTGCTCAGAATGGAGTCAGTGGTTCATGTGCTTGCACTCTTTACAGTGGTACCTCGCAAGACGAATGCCTCGCAAGACGAAAAACACGCAAGACGAAAGAGTTTTCCGTTTTTTGAGTCGTTCCGCAAGACGAATTTCCCTATGGGCTTGCTTCGCAAGACAAAACGTCTTGCGCGTTCTTGTGCGTTTGTTTCCTTTTTCTTAAAGTCGCTAAGCCACTAAGCCGTTAATAGCCGCTAAGCCGCTAAGCTGCTAATAGCCGTGCTTCGCAAGACGAAGAAACCGCAAGACGAAGAGACTCGCGGAACGGATTAATTTCGTCTTGCGAGGCACCACTGTATAAAGATTTGAGGAGTGAGGTTATTACCTCTCTATTATTGTCCATGCCGGGTCACTCAACAATTGCTAGTATATCTTTTCTTTTTACAGATCATGATCAGGTGGCAAAAAACAAAAAAACAAAAAACAAACCCTTCAGGGTTTTTAGCGGGGGCAATTAGAATAAGATCTATTATTTGATGATTGATGTAAACCCCCAAGGTGTATTTTCTATAGCAGGGATGTCCAACAGGTCGATTGCGATCTACTGGTAGATCCCGGGGAGGTTTTGGTAGATCTGCAGAATGAAAGACGGAGTTTACTCAGTGAGGCTGCTTGTTTCACCAGTGATGTTGATGAGTGGCTGTCCCTCTTTCTCCCCCAAAACCCATAGAAACGGGGCTTGTCTCCTCCCTACAAAAAGCTCAACCCCCCCCCCAAAAAACAGGGCTTTTCTTTGCAAAAAAAGTCAACAACTTTGACCTGAAGCCCCCCCCCCAAAAAACGGGGTAGATCACTGCCAGTTTTCAATTCTGTAAGTAGATCGCAGTCTCTTGGGAGTTGACCACCCCTGTTTTACAGTTAAATTTTTACCTCTATCTTCACAAATTTTTATTTTATTTTATTGTTATGGCTAGTGGCCGGTGCTGATCGCCGAAGAATGGATGCTTTTGAATTCTGGTGCTGGAGGAGACTCTTGAGAGTCCCATGGACCGCTAGAAGATCAAACCTCTCCATTCTGAAGGAAATCAGCCCTGAGTGCTCACTGGAAGGACAGATCATGAAGCTGAGGCTCCAAGACTTTGGCTACCTCATGAGAAGAGAAGACTCCATGGAAAAGACCCTGATGTTGGGAAAGATGGAGGGCACAAGGAGAAGGGGACGACAGAGGACGAGGTGGTTGGACAGTGTTCTTGAAGCTACCAGCATGAGTTTGACCAAACTGTGGGAGGCAGGGGAAGACAGGAGTGCCTGGAGTGCTCTGGTCCAGGGGGTCATGAAGAGTCGGACACGACTAAACAACTAAACAACAACAACAGTGGCTGGTGCAAATAAAGATTCTTCTGACTCATCAGTCGGTCTGTGCACGTTTGCCTCTGGCTCCCCCCACCACTGCCAGGTGGTCTCTGGATGTTTCCTCGGGGGTAAACTGAACCTCAAGCTGGAAAATGTCTCCTCCTGCTTTAAAAGAGCAAAAGACCTACCCTTTGCCCACTGTCAGCCTTCGAGAGATGTTCAACAGTGGAACCGATTCCCTCAGAAGGTGGGAGGGTTTTAAGCAGAGGTCAGGTGGCCATCTGCCATGGATTCTTTTGTTGTGATTCCTGCATTACAGGGGGTTGGACTACATGACCTTTGGGAGTCCCTGTGATTGGGGGACACGGGTGGCACTGTGGGCTAAACCGCTGAGCCTCTTGGGCTTGCCTATTGGAAGGTCGGCGGTTTGAATCCCCGCAATGGAATGAGCTCCCGTTGCTCTGTCCCAGCTCCTGCCAACCTAGCAGTTTGAAAGCACCGCAGTGCAAGTAGATAAATAGGTACCACTGTGGCGGGAAGGTAAATGGCATTTCCATGCGCTCTGGTTTCTGTCACAGTGTTCTGTTGTGCCAGAAGCGGTTTAGCCATGCTGGCCACATGACCCAGAAAGCTGTCTGTGGACAAACACTGGCTCCCTCTGCACGAAAGTGAGATGAGTGCTGCACTCCCATAGTCAAATTCAGCTAGACTTAACCATCCAGGGCTCTTTATCTTCTTTGTTTTAACCTTTTACCCTGTGATTCTATGAACAGGAATGGAGCTCAGCAGCATGCAAGTCCATGGACGTGTCAGAAATACCCATTTGACCTCCTGGCTCCTATGACTGTGTTGGGTACACATGTGACCAAACAGATCACGATTCCTCGATGATGTTGATGATATCTGAAGATCTGGCACTCTTAAACTTTTTTTGTTTTTAAACAGACCAGCCGTTCCATTGCCTTGCTTCTGTTTTATAGTTTCGCTTGAAAACAAAGAGAGCGAGAAGAATGATAACTTTGGGCTGACCCTGGTGTTCTAGGATGGAAGCCAAAGAGGAAAGCTGAATCATTTGCATTTATAGAAACGTTGCGTAACATCATTAAAAGGTTACGAGTGTTCATCACAGATTTTGCCATTTGGTTCATGATAATGAAGTAAATTGCTTTCGTCACCAATGTAAGTAGCAAAGTTTAGGGTCTCATTATAGGGTCATTTGCTGTTGTTTTAGCAAAGTTTGTGGGGGGAGCTTCTGTGTGTTGATGTTGCACCAGATTTAGGGAGGTGTAGGCAGTTCTGCTGCACAGGGCACTGAGCCAAGGGGGCACAAAATAACAATATTGCAAAGATCCAATAAAAAAAGCAGCTGTACCAAAAATAATTATGGTAAAAATAAGAAATATTTAGACGAAGTGCCAAATTTTGTCAGATGACAATTTACCACCTTAAGATTTCTTTCAATCTTAAATTCACTTCTTGATATTTCTGCATCAATTTGCAATTAAAAAAAAAATCCTCATGAAAATTTGTCAAGAATTTTAGTGTGAATTTCTCCTAATAAACTCATGTTTGCAAGCAATTTCCCCATATGGACTGGATTTTTGTATGTTATTTTCATGAATATATTCGTCTTTATACACCTTTTCTCTTAATAGAAATATTTGTGTAAACACTACTTGGCTGGAGAACGGTGTTGCAAAATTAGGATAAGGGTGAATTTCAAAAGCTGGCTGTATTTTGGTTCTCGTGTTGTTTTGGAAACTCTGAATTAGGTAGGTGAGCCTATAATTTTTTTTTTTTAAAAAAAGGAATTTCTCCTCTATCTCTGCCTGCTTGATGCATTTGTATCTGAGTAATTCTGTCTCCAAATGATTCCTTTGGTGATACATTGTGGTGGCCCCTTCTCAAGTTCTTCCTAGCCCTTTCCATCTCAGCTTGGGTCCTCATCTTGCTGAAATTCACACTTTTACTCCTCAGTGTCCAATTGATTAACTGGGATCAGAGCATCTCAGTTTTTCATTTTTCCATTCTTAAGTTTGGTCCTCCACATTTCCACAGCAGTTTGTGATTTATTTTTATTTCTTTAAAGTCACCATGCAACTTTATCGGCATTTTAGTGTAAATTTCTCCTAGGCATTTGTTGTTTAGTCATTTAGTCGTGTCTGACTCTTCATGACCCCCTGGACCAGAGCACGCCAGGCACTCCTGTCTTCCACTGCCTCCCACAGTTTGCTGGTAGCTTCGAGAACACTGTCCAACCATCTCGTCCTCTGTCATCCCCTTCTCCTTGTGCCCTCCATCTTTCCCAACATCAGGGTCTTTTCCAGGGACTCTTTCTTCTCATGAGGTGGCCAAAGTCTTGGAACCTCAGCTTCAGGATCTGGCCTTCCAGTGAGCACTCAGGGCTGATTTCCTTCAGAATGGAGAGGTTGGATCTTCTTGCAGTCCATGGGACTCCAGCACCATAGTTCAAAAGCATAAATTTTTCGGCAATCAGCCTTCTTTATGGTACAGCTCTCACTTCTATACATCACTGCTGGGAAAACCATAGCTTTAACTAGGCGGACCTTTGTTTGCAAGGCGATGTCTCTAAGTTTGTCATTGCTTTTCTCCCAAGGAGCAGGCATCTTTTAATTTCGTGACTGCTGTGATCATCTGCAGTGATCATGGAGCCCAAGAAAGTAAAATCTCTCACTGCCTCCATTTCTTCCCCTTCTATTTGCCAGGAGGTGATGGGACCAGTGGCCATGATCTTCATTTTTTTGATGTTGCGCTTCAGACCATATTTTGCTCTCTCCTCTTTCACCGTCATTAAAATACTTTACTTTTTTATACATGTCACCAGGCTGGAGCACTGCTTTACAAAATTCAGAGAAGTGTGGATTATTTAAAGTGAAAAATAGAGAGGGATTTTGTCCAGTGGTCTTGTGGTTTATGCTAATGGCCTTTGGAAGCAAATATTATGAACATGAGAAGATTCTGGATCAGGCCCATGGCCCCTCTGGACCAGCATCTGCTTCTCAGAATAGACAACCAGATGCCTGTGCAAAACCTGCAAGTGGGATTCGAACACGCGGCAGCTAAAAAAGCCAATGCAATTCTGGGCTGCATCAATAGGAGTATAGCATCTAGATCAAGGGAAGTAATAGTGCCACTGTATTCTGCTCTGGTCAGACCTCACCTGGAGTACTGTGTCCAGTTCTGGGCACCACAGTTCAAGAAGGACACTGACAAACTGGAACGTGTCCAGAGGAGGGCAACCAAAATGGTCAAAGGCCTGGAAACGATGCCTTATGAGGAATGGCTAAGGGAGCTGGGCATGTTTAGCCTGGAGAAGAGGAGGTTAAGGGGTGATATGATAGCCATGTTCAAATATATAAAAGGATGTCACATAGAGGAGGGAGAAAGGTTGTTTTCTGCTGCTCCAGAGAAGCGGACACGGAGCAATGGTTCCAAACTACAAGAAAGAAGATTCCACCTAAACATTAGGAAGAACTTCCTGACAGTAAGAGCTGTTCGACAGTGGAATTTGCTGCCAAGGAGTGTGGTGGAGTCTCCTTCTTTGGAGGTCTTTAAGCAGAGGCTTGACAACCATATGTCAGGAGTGCTCTGATGGTGTTTCCTGCTTGGCAGGGGGTTGGACTCGATGGCCCTTGTGGTCTCTTCCAACTCTAGGATTCTAGGATTCTGTGATTCTATGATTCTACAAGACCAACTGGTATTCAGAAGCATTGCTGCCTCCAACCAGGGATGCACATCATCACTATCACGGCTAGAAGCCATTGATAGACCTCTCTTCCTCCATTAAATGTTACAAAAAACATTACAACCACATTCCCACAAAATATAATTGAGAAATAAAAATTACATGCATCAATGTTTTGTTTGTTATTTACCGTCTTATTTCATCCCAAACATTTCATACAAAACACACACACTGAAAATAATAATGAAAATAATGAAAACAAGTATTTTCCCCCTTTTAAAGGTGAAGGGACCCCTGATCTTTAGGTCCAGTCGTGGCCGACTCTGGGGTTGCAGCACTCATCTCGCTTTACTGGCCAAGGGAGCCGGCGTACAGCTTCCAGGTCATGTGGCCAGCAGGACTAAGTCGCTTCTGGCGAACCATAGCAGCGCATGGAAACGCCTTTTACTTTCCCGCCGGAGCGGTACCTATTTATCTACTTGTACTTTGACATGCTTTCGAACTGCTAGGTTGGCAGGAGCAGGGGATTCAAACTGCCGACCTTCTGATCAGCAAGTCCTAGGCTCCACAGCGCCACCCCCGTCCCTTTCCCCCTTTTACCTTACAAAATCTTTTCTTCAATTTTGACTTCCTGTAAAGTCCCTTTGCATAGGTTTTATCTTACAATTGAATGTACACAAAACAATAAACCTTTCTATATAAATTTTCCATTACATTCAGAAAACATAATAAATCCTCAATTGTTATCCACCTCCTGTTACTTCCTTTGTCACTCGGATGCTAGGGTCCTATCCTCTTTTAAAGCCATCTGCTTTGGTAACCATCCCTGCCTCCTGAGGCGGTGAGTTCCAGAGATTAACTCTGTGCCGTGTGAAGAAATACTTTTGTTTATTCTGAATAAAACAGAATGCCTGTACAAAACATTAATTTCTGAAGTCAGCCCAGTAGCAGCATTTCAGGAACATTTGTGCCCTGTCCCCCAGAAAGCAATAATAATGGCTGGGTTTATTTTTGTTTTAATGCCAAAGTCAAATAAATGTTTTTTTAAAAATGATCCACGCAGTGCTTTTCTTTCTTTCACCATCTGGCTCTCCTTGGTCGTTTTGTAAACAAAGTGGAATAAGTGCCCTGGACTCTTTTAATCTTTTAATTCTAATTCAGGGCTTCCCAAATTGCTTGGTCAATCCCTCGCTCAAAGGACCAGACCCTCTTCAGTTCCTTCTCCCTGGCCTAGCCCACCCACTCAGACGGGGCTCAGCTACCTTTGGGCCATCAGGAGGCAAAGCTGCTGGGTGCTCCCTGAAGCACCTCAGGGTGGAACTGGGACTCTGGTTTTCAAAGAGGGGGGAAGCGTCACTCAGTTGTCAAAGACTTGCTCTGCATCCAGTAGAGTACAGTACGGTACAGTACAGTACAGTACAATAACATAACTGGTACAATTCCTGCCCCAAAGATGAAAATAACTGACTTGAAAGGATGGACCGATTCAAACTGGTGACCAAAAATAGCAGATGATCATTGAAGGATCTCCCATAGTTTTAAACAGAAGAAAAGCAATTCAGCATATATCAATGAATGACTTTAAATAGTGTAGTTAAACCTATATATGGTTAAACTTATGAGAGTTAGCAAAATAATCAATTCATAGAAGAGTGGAGTCTTTTTATTCATTACTGGAATAATAAAGCTCAGAATCCAGTTCATCCCTCCTCCTTGTTAGGTACGATCTAAATCCAATTCATGGTTGTTGTCATGCCTTTGATTTTACCCAGCGAACTTATGTCTGTTAATTTAATATTAACTATACAGCGGTAGCTTGCGTTAAGAACTTAATTCGTGTCACAGTCCGGTTCACGGGCGATCTAAGTCCCAGCTGGGAACGTTGGGACCGGGAGCAAGATGGTGGGGTGGGAGTAGGAACAAGAGTCCAGAAGCCAGGAGTCAGAAAGCCAAGAGTCCGAGGGTCAGAGAGCCAGGAGTCAAGAAGCCAAGGGTCCGAGGGTCAGGAAGCAAGGAGTCACAAAGTCAGGGGTCTGAGGATCGAGAAGCAAGGAGTCACAAAGTCAGGGGTCCGAGAATCGAGAAGCAAGGAGTCATAAAGTCAGGGGTCTGAGGATCAAGAAGCAAGGAGTCACAAAGTCAGGGGTCTGAGGATCAAGAAGCAAGGGGTCACAAAGTCAGGGGTCTGAGGATCAAGAAGCAAGGGGTCACAAAGTCAGGGGTCTGAGGATCAAGAAGCAAGGAGTCACAAAGTCAGGGGTCCGAGGATCAAGAAGCAAGGGGTCACAAAGTCAGGGGTCCGAGGATCAAGAAGCAAGGGGTCACAAAGTCAGGGGTCCGAGGATCAAGAAGCAAGGAGTCACAAAGTCAGGGGTCCGAGGATCAAGAAGCAAGGGGTCACAAAGTCAGGGGTCCGAGGATCAAGAAGCAAGGGGTCACAAAGTCAGGGGTCCGAGGAGCAAGAAGCAAGGGGTCACAAAGTCAGGGGTCTGAGGATCAAGAAGCAAGGGGTCACAAAGTCAGGGGTCCGAGGATCAAGAAGCAAGGGGTCACAAAGTCAGGGGTCCGAGGATCAAGAAGCAAGGGGTCACAAAGTCAGGGGTCCGAGGATCAAGAAGCAAGGGGTCACAAAGTCAGGGGTCCGAGGATCAAGAAGCAAGGGGTCACAAAGTCAGGGGTCCGAGGATCAAGAAGCAAGGGGTCACAAAGTCAGGGGTCCGAGGATCAAGAAGCAAGGAGTCACAAAGTCAGGGGTCCGAGGATCAAGAAGCAAGGAGTCACAAAGTCAGGGGTCCGAGGATCAAGAAGCAAGGGGTCACAAAGTCAGGGGTCCGAGGAGCAAGAAGCAAGGGGTCACAAAGTCAGGGGTCTGAGGATCAAGAAGCAAGGGGTCACAAAGTCAGGGGTCTGAGGATCAAGAAGCAAGGGGTCACAAAGTCAGGGGTCTGAGGATCAAGAAGCAAGGGGTCACAAAGTCAGGGGTCTGAGGATCAAGAAGCAAGGGGTCAAACACAGCAAGGCAGTGCTGTGGCAAAGGGCCAAAGGGAAATGCTGACCTTATATCCCTTCCCATCTCTTGCCACCAGGTGCTGTGAGTTACCAATCGGCCTCACCTGTGTGGCCGCGCCTTGCCTCTTCAGAACAAACTTAGGAAGGCCCCAGTCCTGAAGAGTCCTACTGGTCACAGGGCCTGGCTCCGGAACGCACGCCTGACAATTCGTTTTGGAGGTGCGTTCTTAACCTGAAACTGTTCTTAACCTGAAGCACCACTTTAGCTAATGGGGCCTCCTGCTGCTGCCGCATCGCCGGAGCACAATTTCTGTTCTCATCTTGAAGCAAAGTTCTTAACCCAAGGCACTATTTCTGGGTTAGCAGAGTCTGTAACCTGAAGCGTCTGTAACCCGAGGTACCACTGTACTTATTCTTTTTACTACTCTTAAATAAGCACTCTGTCCAGTTTCCATCTCTTTCTCTCTCTCTCTCTCGGCTATGAGTGACCGCCGAAGAGGAAAATATATATTTCTCATTTATTTATGTTTTTATTTGTCTATATATGATTTTTCAATAAAACATGAGACAGTGGACAAAAAACACAAATGAATCTATAGAAGGTTGTATTAGAGCAAAGCACTAGCAATTGTGCTAACCAGTTCTTTCCCAGACGTGGCAATTTATGGCTCCTGGCTAATTAACAGCAGCTTTCCCCCAATTAGTCTGCTTTGCCTCGGAACTATTTTGGGACATTGCAGAGACTGTTCTGTGCAGGTATACTGCTCCCTGCTACCCCAAGTGATGAGAATGGGTTGCACAATTGCACAGTAATTCCGCAACTCACATGAATTTAATTTGTGTGCGTTCAGCTTTATCTACTTGGCAAGAATAAAAAATAAAAATAAAAATAAATTAATAAGGGGGCAGAAAGAGAGCAGGCGTCCGGCGCGGGGGGGGGGGGGGACTTCAGCAATCCCACCCATTGTGTTTTGACTATATGTGATTTTGGCTTTAGGTACAATCTCTGGAACGAAATATCAAAAAATGAAGATCATGGCCACTAGTCTAATCACCTCCTGGCAAATAGAAGGGGAAGAAATGGAGGTAGTGAGAGATTTTACTTTTTGGGGCTCCATGATCACTGCAGATGATCACAGCAGTCACAAAATTAAAAGACGCCTGCTTCTTGGAAGAAAAGCAATGACAAACCTAGACAGCATCTTAAAAAGTAGAGACATCACCTTGCCAACAAAGGTCCGTATAGTTAAAGCTATGGTTTTCCCAGTAGTGCTGTATGGAAGTGAGAGCTGGACCATAAAGAAGGCTGATGGCTTCAAAAGAATTGATGCTTTTGAATTCTGGTGCTGGAGGAGACTCTTGAGAGTCCCATGGACTTCAAGAAGATCAAACCTCTCCATTCTGAAGGAAATCAGCCCTGAGTGCTCACTTGAAGGACAGCCCTGAGTGCTCACTTGAAGGACAGATCCTGAAGCTGAGGCGCCAATACTTTGGCCACCTCATGAGAAGAGAAGACTCCCTGGAAAAGACCCTGATGTTGGGAAAGATGGAGGGCACAAAGAGAAGGGGACGACGGAGGACAAGATGGTTGGACAGTGTTCTCGAAACGACCAGCATGAGTTTGACCAAGCTGCGGGAGGCAGTGGAAGACAGGAGTGCCTGGCGTGCTCTGGTCCATGGGGTCACAAAGAGTCAGACACGACTAAATGACTAAACAACAACAACAATTCTGTAACATGCAGAGAATAGCATTTATAGAGAAACCAGAGATTGTAACTGAGGGAAGGCGGGGGGCGGGGAGGGTGGGTTGTTTATGGGAGGGAGGGGGAGGGGGGGAATGAGGAAAAAATTAAGGATGATATAAGATAATATGTTTTGTTGAATTACCTAATAATATATTTTTTTTATCCATTTGCTGGAAGGAACAGGGACCAGACAGCAACACCCTGTGAGTTCACTTTGACACCATGAACTGCTAATGAGGTGTTCATTCCCCGGGAATGGAACTGGTGTAACATGTTCTCCAGCTGTCCTGTCTCTGACACAGTCCACATGCCAGCAAAAATCTTAATCAGTGCGCATTTGCAAATGGCTGGTCTCAAATAGGTGATGACTGCTGGCCATTCACAGAGCATTAAAGGGCTGTCAAAAGACTGCCGTGCAACTGTCAGCAACTGTGCGCTTCCGTGGGCTTGAGCTGGTGATTCACACGTCCATGTATTTATTCAGCACGTACGTTTGAACGTGCGCAAATTGACCTGTGGCCTTCCTCCTTGCAACATCTCCCCATTGCGGTGTCTGTTTCTGAATAAGCTGTCCATCTCTCCTTCAAGACATTTGCCTCCTTGCGCAGCTGTCTGCCCTAGGAATGTGCCACACACCAAACGGGATGGAAATGCTCCACTTCCCATCAGGCCAGCTTCTGCTACTGCAGTTTTTCAAGTTGCACACGACGTCTTCATCTGTGTTGTGCTGCTGTAAAAACCTGGCTTTCCAGAAGGGTGGGAGTCTGCATTCTGAAGGAAATCAGCCCTGAGTGCTCACTGGAAGGACAGATCCTGAAGCTGAGGCTCCAATACTTTGGCCACCTCATGAGAAGAGAAGACTCCCTGGAAAAGACCCTGATGTTGGGGAAGATGGAGAGCACAAGGAGAAGGGGATGACAGATGGTTGGACAGTGTTCTCAAAGCTACCAGCATGAGTTTGACCAAACTGCGGGAGGCAGTAGAAGACAGGAGTACCTGACGTGCTCTGGTCCAAGGGATCACGAAGAGTCAGATACGACTAAATAACTATACAACAACAACAAAGTTCTCTCCATCATTCTAAGAACATAAGAAAAGTCTGCTTGATCAGGCTAATGGCTCATATTGTCCTTAGGCCGAGATGGAAATTGGGCTCATGACCTGGGGTTTAAAACTTAGTTTTAATTCTTCTTTTAACATGATTTTTAGTAGATGCGAGCAGGAAGGAGGTGTGGGTGTGAGACTCAGGGTGAGTTTGGGGATGGGTGATTTGGTAGGGAAAGTTCTCTGCCCCAGACTTTAAGCTTCCCAAGCTAACACCATTTTATTAGATTCCCATTTCTTCTGGTTGCCTCAGTGTTAAAAGAGGAGGGAAAACATTTGTGCAAAAACACCCATAAATATGGATGGGGAACCTGGGACAAATTGACGCATTCCGAACAAGCAATCCCATAAAAGGGGAGTTGGAGTCTGCTAAGGAGGACAGAATCTGCGTTAATTGGTGTCAAATTCGCACCTCGGTGGGTGTTAATAGACGCGGACTGATTTATAACAAGAACTTGACCCTCTTCCCAAAGACACCCCTTTTGGAAGGCGATGGATGAAGCAGATCTTTGAGAATCCCAGCCTTCTGACTTTGAAGATCCTGGTGTTTTCTTCTTTCCCCGCTTTTGGACAAGAGCACGCGTTGAAGTGAGAACCTCTGGCCAAATCTGTATGGCAGATCAGAGAAAACCCGCTTCCCTTTGACTGGGGCTGAATATGCGAGACATACTTATCCAATGAAGAGAGGGGCTTTCATTCATATTTTCTGAATTTCATTTATAAATGCCTGTGGTCGCATGTGGTGTATTTCCACTGTCTCTTTCCCAAGAACCGGGGGTATTGTTACTATTAAATAGCTCGGCTCCAGCTGTTCCTCTACTGCCTTGCAATTCTTTTCGTGAGTCACCCGGGAAGCCAAGGTCTATCTTCTCCCTTCTTTCCACCCCTTGCCAACAGACAGGAGAGCTGCGTCACCTGGAGCAGAGGATGAGCTGCGTCACGAAGGGTTAGCGCTCGCTTCTGGCTCTCTTTCGGATAGCGCTTCCGTTCCGCCCCCGACGTCTCCATCCGCAAAGAGAACCACGTGGACGTCCTTATGAAAGCCTCAGTAATCAGAAATTCCTTCGAAAGGACATTGCTGGCGCAAACATCTGGAGAAACCCCAGTAAATGTCACGTTATTAATGGCAACCAGAAGAAAGAATTCTGGATTGCACAAAAAAGGAAGACAGGGTGGGGAGGGAAGAGAGATTTGACATTATTTTTAAGGCAAGCTTTAAAAGGTCCAATACCACGGCTCTTCCTGATTTGTGCAGCTGCTCCTTCTTCCTTCTGGGTTTTGCCAAAATGTCGCACCACAACAGTGGCGGCAGGATTAGGCCAAACCTGAGTGACACCCTTTAATGGAATCGTTCCATGTATGTTAAAAACTGGTGACTGAATAACATTGAGGGCTATTTTATACATGTTCTGAGTTATAATCTGCCTTGGGCTCTTAGGTCTAAAGCCCTACACTTTAAACCTTGGCTTCTTAGGTCTATATGGTCTTGACCCACTACACCTGAAGGAGTTTCTCCACCCCCATCATTCAACCTGGACACTGAGGTCCAGCTCCAAGGGCCTTCTGGCGGTTCCCTCCCTGCGAGAAGTGAAGCTACAGGGAACCAGGCAGAGGGCCTTCTCGGTGGTGGCACCTGCCCTGTGGAACGCCCTCCCATCAGATGTCAAGGAGATAAGTAACTATACAAACTTTAGAAGACACCTGAAGGCAGACCTGTATATAGAAGTTTTTAATGTTTGATGTCCACCCGGAGTGGCTGGGGAAACCCAGCCAGATGGACGGGGTATAAATAATAAAATGTTGTTGTTGTTGTTGTTGTTGTTGTTGTCGTCATTATCTCATTCTGTTATTATATTGCATTTGAAAGCTGCATAGAGGGGGCAACCCAGTCAGATGGGTGGGCTATAAGTAATTGTTGTTGTTTAGTCATTTAGTCGTGTCCGCCTCTTCGTGACCCCATGGACCAGAGCACGCCAGGCACTCCTGTCTTCCACTGCTTCCCGCAGTTTGGTCAAACTCATGCTGGTAGCTTTGAGAACCCCCCCCCCCCCATCTGGCTGGGTTTCCCCAGCCACTCTGGGCAGCTTCCAACAGAATATTAAAATACAATAACCTATTTAACATTTACAGATAGGTAGCCGTGTTGGTCTGCCATAGTCAAAACAAAACAAATTCCTTCCAGTAGCACCTTAAAGACCAACTAAGTCAGTTCTTGGTATGAGCTTTCGTGTGCATGCACACTTCTTCAGATATCAGATATCTTATCTGAAGAAGTGTGCATGCACACGAAAGCTCATACCAAGAACTGACTTAGTTGGTCTTTAAGGTGCTACTGGAAGGAATTTGTTCTATTTAACATTAAAAGCTTCCCTAAACATGGCTGCCTTCAGATGTCTTCTAAAAGTCTGGTAATTGTTTTTCTCTGGTGGGAGGACATTCCACAGGGCAGGTGCCACCACCGAGAAGGCCCTCTGCCTGGTTCCCTGTAACTTGGCTTCTCGCAGCAAGGGAACCGCCAGAAGGCCCTCGGAGCTGGACCTCAGTGTCCAGGCAGAACGATGGGGGTGGAGACGCTCCTTCAGGTATACTGGACCGAGGCCATTGAGGGCTTTAAAGGTCAGCACCAACACTTTGAATTGTGCTCAGAAACGTACTGGGAGCCAGTGTAGGTCTTTCAAGACCGCTTTCAGGAGACAGCATCACCTTGCCTTTTGAGCTCAAACTGGGATACAAAGGCTTGACTTGCTATCTGTGCTGAATCCAGAGCTGTGGCTGGTTGAAATCTAGTAGGGGGAACTAGATCTGATGGTGTCCCACTGCTGTGAGCCATTTCATGTTCGGCTTATACAGATGAATATGGATGTTTCACACTCCAGGGTGAGAACCTGCTGTTTTGGATCATGCCCACCCCGCCAGATGGGACTCACAAGGGGAGCGTGTAGCTTATGCTCTGGGTGGCAAATGGGGTAGCTTGACTATGCCTTTGCAGAAATGTGTTTATTAGGAACAACTGAATACAAAATTATATATTAGGAGAAATTTGTACTAAAATAGTGGTGATCTTTCATGGGGAATGTGTGTTTGTGTGTGTGTGTGTGTGTGTGTGTGTGTGTGTGTGTGTGAGAGAGAGAGAGAGAGAGAGAGAGAGAGAGAGAGAGAGAGAGAATGGTGTGGAAATGGTAAACTAGTCAACTCCATAGCTCTAATTTCTAAGGAGGCTTCTACAGGATTTCACTACTACTTGGCAAAAAGTTACAACTTGAGGAGGGGAGATGGGACAGGGCAGTGAGGCAGCAATATCGCTCAAAGTTATTAACGAGTTAAGAAGATTAGTGCAGAATATATAATTATATGAAGTTGACGCATACCCTAGGACACCAAATAAGGGTATCACCCATTAGGAAAACTGTTGGAAAACTGATATAGTTGGAAAGTAACAGTTAAGGTATTACTGGGCGGGTGGTGATTCGTTGGATGATGTATGGTATGAGTTAATTGATACATAAAGGTAAAGGGACCCCTGAACATTAGGTCCAGTCGTGGCCAACTCTGGGGTTGCAGCGCTCACCTCGCTTTATTGGCCGAGGGAGCCGGCGTACAGCTTCCGGGTCATGTGGCTTTTGAATTGCTAGGTTGGCAGGAGCAGGGACTGAGCAACGGGAGCTCATCCCGTCACTGGGATTCAAACCGTCAACTTTCTGACCGGCAAGTCCTAGACTCTGTGGTTTAACCCACAGTGCCACCCGCACCCCTTAGAGGGACCTTAAAGGTAAAGGGTAAAGGGACACCTAACCATTAGGTCCAGTCGTGACCGACTCTGGGGTTGCAGCGCTCACCTCGCTTTATTGGCCGAGGGAGCCGGCATACAGCTTCCGGGTCATGTGACCAGCATGACTAAGCCGCTTCTGGCGAGCCAGAGCAGCGCATGGAAACTCCGTTTACCTTCCTGCCAGAGAGGGACCTATTTATCTACTTGCACCGGTGTGCTTTCGAACTGCTAGGTTGACAGGAGCAGGGACCGAGCAACGGGAGCTCACCCCATTGCAGGGATTTGAACCACCGACCTTCCGATCAGCAAGTCCTAGGCTCTGTGGTTTAACCCACAGCGCCACCCGCATCCCCAATTGATACATAGTGAACAATAAAAGGTATTTTAGCCCTGTGTTCTGGGCTCAGATTTGCAAATAATTCCTCTGAGACATTCTGCTAACTAGCACTAAATAAACACCTTTCCCTTTCCATTGCTGCGTGGAGTCTTTCCTTCGGCCCAGAGATTTTTGCAACAGCAGAGTTTTATGAAATATGAGAGATGCGGTGAAGGGGGCATTTTCTCTCTCTTTCTCATAACAATAAAGCATAAAATTCAGGGCCAGTCCATCAAGATGAGTCGCATTGGGTTTAGTACTGACAAGAGAAAGTTTTTCCTCACAGAACTGGCAGAACACATTTGCTCAGATGGCTTTGAAAATGGATTAGCTCCATTAATAAAAACAAAATGTCAGGGGTTGTTGGCTGTCATAGCAAAATGGAACTTCCTTGTACGAAGGCAGTCTATATTCTGAATTCCAGATGTGGAGGGCCAGTGTGGCTTTGGATTTTCTGCTATGCCTTTAAAAAAAAAAAAGAATTTCAGTCTTTTTTTTCCTTTTTCCTTTAGTTTTGAAGCAATAAGGACATACAGTCATACCTCAGGTTACATCTGCTTCAGGTTGCGTTTTTTTCAGGTTGCGGCCTGCTGAAACCCAGAAGTACCAGAACGGGTTACTTCCAGGTTCCGGCAGTCGCGCATGCGCAGAAGCACTAAATCGTGCTTTGCGCATGCGCAGGAGCACTGATTCGCAACCCACGCAGGTGCTGGTTGCAAACGTTGCGGGTTGCAAATGTGCACCCCGCATGGATTACATTCACAACCCGAGTGTCTACTGTACATGCTGACAATATTCTGCCCAATTGCTCACTGAGAAATCAGTTTATTTGCCCTGAAGAGAACATGAAGGAATTTTAAGGTGTTTCATCTGCAGCAGCACAACCTTCATCTGCCATCCTTGGAGGTTTTAAAGCAGAGGTTAGGTGGCCATCTGCCATGAATCCTTTAACTGAGATTCCTGCCTTTCAGGGGGGTGGACTAGATGGCACTCGGGGTCCCTTCCAGCTCACAGTTCTATGATAGGAAACGGCCATGGACCTTTCAATCCAGACTCAGGATACATTCTGGATCTGGACTCCAAAGCACCTTTTTCTTCAAAGTAAAACAGGTCACTTAAACACCCTGCTTGATCTATCATATTATATAAGCTCGAATTTCCCGGACATATTCAGAATACTGCCCCCGGCAACAGTGCCTGGGTGGAAATCAGCAAAATGTCCAGGAAAATCTGCCCATGTCGGCAGTGCCGTTTTTGGCGATTTTTCCCAAAAAACTTTTCTTTCTGTCTCCTGTCTGTCTGTCTGTCTGTCTCTTGTTAATATACAACTTGGTTTGGACTTAACTGTCCAGGGGTCCTTTACCTTTTTTTTAACCTATTTACCTTCCCTTACAACTTGGGTCCGGGATCCCTTAAGGACCACTTGAGCCCTCATCTCCTCAGATCAGTCACAAAGGCTGCATGCGCTCCAAACGTTGAAAGCACATCCCTCCCGAAGAATCCTGGGAACTGCGGTTTACTCCTAGCAGAACTCCAGTTCTGAGGACCCTTAACAAACTACAGTTCCCAGAATTCTTTGGGGCACACGTGCATTTGCTTTAACTGTTCTTCAAATGGTCTGTATGGCAACTAAGGTGTTCAGGAGGAGCTGTTAGTGGCCCCGCCATGTTGCGGAGGCCCAGCTGGCTTCGGTTTAGTCCCTAGTTTAGTCCCTAGCTGCCTGCAATGTGATATTTTCCCTGCGGAAATTCTGCAGGGCTCCTCACTGTTGACTTTCAGATTTCTCTTGAGCATCTTCTGTCTCTGACAGGCCTAGGCAGATTCCTTGATTAGCTGATCATTTTAATAACTATTTGGGATTGTTTTGTGTGTGTGTGTGTGTGTCCCCACCCGCCGGGCGTTTTGTGTGTTTTTTTTGTACATGTATATATTTGTGTGCAGTTTAATATGAGTTGGTAGTATAGAAATAGTTTATAAAATGGAAAAATGAGCCTAATGGAGGAATTCAATGTCGTTTTGTTTGCTTGCTTAGTATACCACTCTTCCTCTGAAAATCGCAGGCTGCTGCTCAATATAAAAACAGAAAGCGAGAACACAAAATTCAGCCCCTGAATTCAGCACCAGCTGAATTTCCAAAACCGTTTTCAGAGTTAGTCCCATGAAAAACGCATTGCAGTAATCAAACCTAGCAGTTACCAGGGCACAGATGACAGAAGTTAGGTAGGTTATTGAAATATACTTGGAGTCGAGAGTGGATTTCATGCTCTTTATTCAGCTCATAGTGGTGAGGTGGAATGGAAGTTACCCCAAAATATCTGCTTTATATACATTATTTACACAATGGGACGCATGTGATTGGCTAATTCCGGGATTCTCCTGTAGGCCAATCAGGTTGCGGATTCACTTCTACCTGGAGCTGGATTGGGTGGCTTCTGCGGACCAATCATACTGCTGCATTGTTCTAGGACCAACCAGACTGCTACATTTTGGATCCTATTCAGCTCGGTACATAACAGTTATCCTTGTCCAGATAGGGGCACAGTTGTTAAGTTCATATGTTTAGCTGAAACGTTTCTATTTGCTGGCTGAAATGATCTCCTCTCTCTTCCCCAATCATGCTGTTCTCATGACTTTTTCAGTGCCACCCCCAGGCCAGTCAGTCCTCCCAGGGAACTCTGGGAATTGTAGTTCTGTGAGGGAAATAGGGGGCGGGGGTCTCCTCACTAGTCTGACTGGTTGAATCCAGCCCCACCCAGGTAACATGCAGCTTGGCCCTTCGACGTCTCCAGTACAAAGAGTCTTTTCTAGGCAACTGCAGCCCTGGCAAAGCACTGGAAAGTTGGAGAGGATTTCTCCAGAGTTATGGAGCTGATCAAAGATCTAGAAGAAAAATTGTAGGCGGAAGAGATGAAGGAACACCACTTCCTGACACTCAAGAACAGAAGATTAAAGGGGAGATGTTCAGGACTGGAACATATTTGCCGATCCTGAGGTGCCAAAATCATTTTGCACGCCAGCATTAAATTTGTAGGTATCTGTGTCTTTCTTCCTGACCCTCATCCACCTCCAGCCGTGAACATGCTGTTCTCAGATAGCAAGAAGGAGAATCTTTAAAAAGAAGGCAAGAAGCAAAAAGCCTTTGCTGAGGTCGAATGTTAGGGGAAAACCTTTCTTTATTATCGCAGGAGGTGGAGAAACCCGAGATTCTCAGCTCCCGCTGAGTGTGGAAGGCTAAAGGACAAAATTTGAAATATTTACACGGTTCTGGAGACCCAGAACTAAGGTGGAAAGGACAAAAAGTCCCAAATTCTTAATGTCAATAAGGTATGATCCTGCTACAAATCACCTCCCCCAGCAATTTTTCTTCCCGCTAGGAATGGGGGAGAAATTTGATCCTGTTTCCATTTATAGGTGAATTTTGTGATGCATTTTCTCCAGCCTAGCAATGTTTACCAAAATGCATATGCTGGGGTATGAAAAGTGCATAAATAAGGCACGTATCAGTAAAAAACATTGTACAAAAATGCATTACGTTAAGGGAAATTGCTTTGAAATTTGCAAGGAAATGCTGATGACTTTCCACAAGAAAATGACAGTTATCAGAAGTGTTTAACAGCCAGTCAGTCCTCCCAGGGAACTCTGGGAATTGTAGTTCTGTGAGGGAAATAGGGGGCGGGGGTCTCCTAACAATTCTCAGCACCCTTAACAAACTACACTTTCCATGATTCTCTGGGGGAAGCCATGAATGTTTAAAGTGGTGTGATACTACTTTAACTGCAGGATGCAGATGGGGGGGGGAGAAGAAATAATAAATTAATACGCAGCCATCTTTTCATTTAATTGTGAAAGTTTTTAACCATCATTTTGCAGGTATATTTCATGCCCTTTTTAGAGATGCATAATGGACGTGGGTGGCGCTGTGGGTTAAACCACAGAGCCTAGGGCTTGCCGATCAGAAGGTCGGTGGTTTGAATCCCGGTGACAGGGTGAGCTCCCATTGCTCGGTCCCTGCTCCTGTCAACCTAGCTGTTTGAAAGCACACCGGTGCAAGTAGATAAATAGGTACCTCTCTGGCAGGAAGGTAAACGCCGTTTCCATGCGCTGCTCTGGTTCGCCAGAAGCGGCTTAGTCATGCTGGTCACATGACCTGGAAGCTGTACGCCAGTTCCCTTGGCCAGTAAAGCAAGATGAGCGCCGCAACCCCAGAGTCAGTCAAGACTGGACCTAATGGTCAGGGGTCCCTTTACCCTTTACCTTTAATGGTTTCAGAGATATGTTTGATTAAATGGCATATAAATATTGCTAAATGAATACATAAATGTTGACACACTAACATTCTTCATTTCAAAGATTTCCAAATCTTAAAAAGCAAAAAAGATTGAAGTTTATGTTCAATACGCTCCGTCACCAGGAGGATTAAGCCGCTATTTTGGGGGGAAATTAAATCGGCAGTCTCACTATTTAAAGAAGTTTTCCAAGCTGCCCCCTCCTTAATATTACTGTGCAATGGTGTTCCGTCCAAATGTAGATAATGTGAATGATTAGAAGCTCAGTTGGGACAGGGAAATTATTCCATTTTTTTAAAAGCAGCTGCCTCTTGTTTTCTGACCTTTGTTGTTTCGCCCCTTAAAAATCAATCTGGATTTTCCTTTCCAGGAGAACGTTCATTTTTGGCCGAAAATGTGTGGAAAATTCAAAGAGCAGCACTGCAGCTAACGAACACGCAAGACATACAGAAGAAATCTGCTGTTGTTTTGCTCACAGGAGGGGAATGAACAAGCAAATCTCCCGCGATGCAGAGATAACATTGGGAAACAAACGTCCCAGGTCAGTAGCTATCAAATGAAAATTTATTAGTTGCTGTAATAAACAGTGGCTGTAAAAATGCAAAGAGGGAGTCCCTTTGATTTTCATTTCTCTCTCTCTCTCTCGTTTTTTTGGCTGTTCATACCCCCTGCCAAAAGACACCGACTTTGTCATATGGAATGCGGCTGAGTAAATTGAAGTGATTAAATTTCCCCTTTCTGAAATAAAGTCTGGGGGAGAGACCAGCATTTGTGTCTGACTAATCCAGAAAGTCTGTCGAAGTCTGTCTTTCTTTAACGGGGGGGGGGGGGCACGGCGACACGGGGGCAAGGGTGAACGAGCGGCTCGCCGGCAGGGACATGGTTAATTCCCTGACTCCACCCCGATAATTTGGAAGGGCTTTACATTGAACCTGATTTCCGAGTCATGGCAGAAGTTCAGCTTGAGCGGTACAAGGCAGACCAGAAGCTCTCTGCAGAGGTGAAGTTTGGAGCTCTCCAGAGAAGGAACTTTGCAGGGTTTTGCTGCCTTTGGCCTGGGAGTGCTGCCCGTGAGACAGGTGAGGAGGACAACTGCCACTTCTAAGAGTGCCCTGGATCTGCCACCGAAGCTTCTTCTGCGCCATGGTTCTTGGGACCGGCCGCTGAACTCCTGCCATCTTCCCTGATGCCACCATAGAGAGCCCACATTTGGTGACCAGCTGGTGCCACGACCCACCTCACGGGGGGATGCTGTGAACCGTGCTTTTGTCCCCATCATTTTCTCTTCCTCCCACTTTTTTCTTTTATCCCACTCCCCTCCAAAAAGAGAAAGGGAGAGAGAGAGCTGTTTTCCCTCCTTTTGCTCAATCTGCGCTTGGCAGCAGGAGAACTGTCAGCCGCCTGAATGATCTGATTCTTCCCTTGCGCCAATTTATTCCTGGCCAGATGCAGTGGATTCTGTTCCTGTTGCTGTTATTCGTAAACTCCATGGAAATGCTCGCTCAAGCCAGGAGGAAGAAACGAGGTAGGGGTCGCGTCCGCTCGGTCATTCAGTTTCGCCTCCAGAGCCGCGCAGGGCTCTGCGCTTATTCGCACCACACAGTGCCAGCACAGGGCGATTTCGGTGCCGAGCCGGTCTTGCGAATGCTGCGACAGGTGTTCGCAATTTGCCCTCCGTTGTGCTCGATCCCAAACTGCTCTGGAAAAATCTCTTTTTTAAAATTTAATTTTAAATTTTATAAGAACAAGTAAATACACAGATACCCCCGCTATCCCCTATCCATGCTCTCCCCAGGAGCAGAGCGTTTATGGGAAAACATTTCTCCAGAGCTGTAACTGGGAGTCCAGAGGACGCCACTTCGTGGAACTCTCAGTCGAGAAAGCTGAGGCTTTCAGTTTTTTGCTCAATTTTTCAGACAAAGCTATTGTCCATGCTTTCTTATTGCCACAAGGAGATCTGCATGTATTCACAACTCTTCCAGATTGTGGCTCTAAGCTGCTACTTATAGGGAAATGATCAATTTCTTAGAAGGCCAATGCCCTCACCTTGAGATATTGTCAATAATGCTAGTCTGGAAATATTTTTTCAAGGCAGGGCAAGAATTGTTCGGGATGCATGTTCAAGATTAAGTCAGGCACAAGGCCTTAGGTATGAACCAGCTGGTCCTGTGTTTGATTCAAAAGACCAGACAAGACAGAAATCCCCCTATCACACAACCATCCCAGTTCTTGCCCCCTATCCAGATAGCTCTGGATAGGATAGAGTGGGAAGGAGAGGACATGAGTGTCACCCCGAGACCCAGTAAGCGAATCAGGGCAGGGAGCGAGGTGAAGCATTAAGAGCTCAGAGACATTTTCTTTCAAGGTGTTATAATAGAGGCCTCACTGATGGTTCATCATCACTTGTCCTCACCCATCTTTTGTGCCCTGCTTTCATCTGCAATCAAATAGGTCGTGCAGGTTGGCAGGCACCCCAAAATCCTGAAGAACCTGTTAGTGGAACTGATCGTGGGATAGGTGGGCACACCAGCCAGGCCTAGCTGATGGGGATGAGGCATGCCGTATTCTCGCCTTCTTCCGTCTCCCGAGGGCTCCCCAGAGAAGTAAAATCCCAGCTCCTGGGCTCAAATCTGAATGTTGCCCGTTCTGAGCTGAGCATTGCTCCATCTGAAGCATTTGCAGGGTAGATTCTGCTCTGGAAAAGGTGCTGTAAAAAATAAATAAATCAGCTTGCGTTCTCCCAGACCAGGTGCATCACCTGAAAAACCACACTTGTGTAACTGGGTATCTCTCGTTCCCAAACGATGAAGTTATCTAGGGTGTGTGTGTGTGTGCATGTGTGTGTGAACAGGTGGACAAAATCAGATATCGCACAGGATGGAAGTGAAAAGCAAATAGCAAATGGTGGGTGGCAAACCTAAAAACAGAGGGTTGAAAAGGACGCAGAAAAGGGTGATTTCAGAATCATAGAATTGTTGGAAGGAACTCAAAGGGTCATCTAGTCCAACCCCCTGCAATCACAGCTAAGAGAGTTGGGGACCTAGACCCGAGGAGAGTTAAAATCACATGGGGCTTTTTAATTGAGAGAGGATATGACCAGGGTGTTGAGAAAGCACACAGTTGCCTTTCTTTCTTTGGTAGTATAATTTGTTCTTGTGGCCACTTGCTAAAAGAAATTCACCGGCAGGTGGCTCAAACAGAACAAAGAAAGGACTTCATGAAAACGCACAGTTAGCTTATGGAACTCGCTGCCACAAGAAGTGGTGATGCGAGCCACCTACTCAGGTGGTTCGAAAAAAGGATTGGCTCCGCTTGTGAAGGGTAGGGCTATCCAGTAAGACCAGTTTCCCCGCTTGTGAGCTTTGTAGAGGTTCCTGGCTGTCCCCTGTTGGAAACTAGATACTGGGTGAGATGGACCAGCCTCGGTCTGATTCAGCAGGGCTTGCTTTCATTGGTTCCCGCAGAATCCTATGGAAATATCCTGAAGGAAATTATACCCAATGTTATACTCTGTAGATGTCAGAGGGGATAGCTTCCTCGATGGAAGATTTATGTTCCTGCTGAGGTACTTTGGTGTTAAATCAGACACCTGAGGTGCTCCTGGAAAATACAGACAATGGGCAGGTGTTAAAGGGATACTGTGAATAGTTTGGGATAAGCATCGCTGTCTCCCTGGACAGAAAGACTGGCATAGAGGACACCCGTATGGTGTGTGATCTCTTTCCATACACTGCAAAATGGTGCAATAGAATCATCTTGAGCATAAAGGGAAAGAAAAGGTAATGCAATGCCTATTGATGATGAGAGACTGATGATATTAGGAGGAATCATAGAAGGAAACAGATGCCAAATGCTAAAATAAATTAGTATACCAGAAGTAATTGCAAGGGGTGTGTGTGTTATTTGTTCATTTAAATTCATTACATTTATTCCCTTCCTTTCCTGCAAGGAACTCAAGGTGGCCTTGCGTAGTTCTCCTCCTCCCCGTTTCAGCCTCACAACAACCTTGTGAGGTAGGACAGGCTGAGAGGCCTGAGAGGCAGTCAACAGCCCAATGAACTTCGCTTGGCCGACTGGGAATTTGAACCCTGTTTCTCCTCTCCCAGGTCTGAGTTCGACACTCAGTACACCACCACTGGATCTCTAAAGTGCAGATACATTTATCAAATTCATGGAATCATAGATGCATTTAGTGAATCAGGTAGGGACTGGGAGAGATGCTCTCCTATGGCTGCCAGGTAGTTTGAGATGCCTTTGTCACCTGAGAGGCTGGATTTCTGATGGGGGATCTGGTTAAGTCCTACTTAAGTCCACTGAAACCAATGGATTTAAGTCAAGCTGGTGGAACTCAATGGGTCTACTCCGATTTGGTCAGATACAGCCCAATGTGAATATTGTTTCCAGAGGCATAGCATGGTGGGACCAGGGGGCGGGGCACATTTTTGAGGGGGCACAATCATGATAGGCATGGAGCCCTGGCAGCTGAGGAGCAGCAGCAGGCAGGTTGGTTTAGTGGGCAGGTGGATGGAGGCAGCAGGAGAGGAGCCTGTTGGAGGTGGAATCTGTTCACCCTCTGCTTGGGCTCCACGCGCCCCATCCAGCATGTGCCCCAGCCCAGCTGCCCAGTCCACAAGGGAGGTGCAACACTTGTCCTGCCCCGGGCACCAGCAAGCCACGCTATGCCACTGATGGTTTCAGATAGCAATCGTCACGACCTTCTGTAATACAGTGGTACCTCGGGTTAAGTACTTAATTCGTTCTGGGGGTCCGAGCACGATTTCTGTTCTCATCCTGAAGCAAAGTTCTTAACCTGAAGCACTGTTTCTGGGTTAGTGGAGTCTGTAACCTGAAGCGTATGTAACCTGAAGCGTATGTAACCTAAGGTACCACTGTATTATTCTGCCCCAGGGAAATTTTTTGCCTCTTCAAGCTGAGCGGAGCACAAGAGATAATGATGATGATGATGATGATGATAATACAATTTTATTTTTTAATTTTTTAAATTTTATTTATTATTCATTTTATTTATACCCCGCCAGAGCTGGGCTCAGGGCGGCTAACACCAATAAAATCACAGTAAAAACGTAATAGGAGAAAAAGAGAAGGGGAGGGAACCAATTTAAAATACAGGTTAAAATGCAATTTAAAATGCAGCCTCATTGTAAAAAGTAGCTGATAAATCAAGACCATAAGGGGAGGGAAACATAAGGGTCAGACCGAGTCCAAACCAAAGGCCAGGTGGAACAGCTCTGTCTTCCAGGTCCTGCGGAAAGATGTTAAGTCCCGCAGGGCCCTGGTCTCTTGTGACAGAGTGTTCCACCAAGTTGGGGCCAGTACTGAAAAGGCCCTGGCCCTAGTCGAGACCAATCTAACCACCTTGCGGCTTGGGACCTCCGAAGTGTTGTCATTTGGGGACTTTAAGGTCCTCCGCGGGGCATACCAGGAGAAGCAGTCCCGTAGATAGGCTGAATGGACAGTGAAATTTGCGTCGGGATTTCCCTCCAACTGCAGTTGCTGCCTGTACTGCCAAAGTACATCAGTTTGCAACGAGCTGCATGTTCTGAAGGTAGAATTGCACCCACAGCAGACACAGTCAACCAACACCCAAAACAAGAAGAACCCCATTCATGGGGGACAAAGAGACCTTCAGAAAATATGCTGGAGAGCCAGTGTGGTGTAGTGGTTAGAGTGCTGGGCTGTCACTCAGGAGACCAGGGTTTGAATCTCCACTGAGCCATGGAAGCTCCCTTCCTCTCAGCCTAACCTACCTCACAGGGTTCTTGTGAGGATAAAAAGGGGAGAAGGCGGAAGAGTGTGTATGCCACTGTGAGCTCCTTTGGAGAAGAAAGGTTGGGCTATAAATGAAATAAATATTGCAAATATATCTTAAAAACTCCACTGAGTTTTCATGGATATCAGAGAGTGTGAAGCGATCAATTGGGGTCAGAGGACAGGTTGCATTATTTTATTTGATGATGATGATGATGATGATGATGATGATAATTTATTATTTCTACCCCACCCAACTGGCTGGGTTTCCCCAGCCACTCTGGGTGGCTTCCAACAAAAGCTTAAAAATACATTAAAACTTAAAAATACATTTCATTTGATTATGAAAAAAAACCAATAAACCTCGAAGAGTTTACAAGCAGAATAAAACAATAACTGTTTTTATCCCTAAAAACGGTTAAAATGGCTATTTAAAGCATTCAAATAATAACTACAATCCGTGGTTCGATTAAAACACATGCAAACGTTCTAAATATCTGGGTAGACTTTCCTGAACAAAAACGTTTTTTGCAGGCAACAAAAAGAGTTCAGTGAAGGAGTCCATCGGCAGGGAGTTCCTAGGTGTTGCGGCAAAAAAAATGTTGCTTTTTTCCAACCGTGGAAAGGGCACTAGGTGGTACCTAATGCCCTATCCACATTTGGAAAAGAGCACAGATCGAAGTGGTGGGGTGGGCACATAGAGAGTAAGGCTATCATCTCTACCAGTTGCAGCTTGGAAATGTGTGTTCAGCCTTTAAACTGTTTGCTGAGCCCAACTGTGAGGAAGTGCAGAACCCTCTCCTATTTGGCACAAGGCAAGCGGGTTTGGCCACCACACAAGGATGCGGGTTTAATCACCTTTTCTTCCTTCCTTTTTCCCTTTGCAAACCCTCTAACCTCTCTCCTCTCCTTCCCGCAGCCGCAATCGCGTTCTTCTGATCTGTGAGTTGAGCCCCCTTAAATGACCCCTGGGGGGGGGGGGGCAACCTCAGTTAGGCCACCTCCGTTCCACTGCAAGCCAGACTTCATGATGGTGGCAAACATGGCTTTTGGAGAGGAGCAGGTGGAGAGAGTTGGTTGTCCATGGAAAAGTAAACAGACGGAAAACAAAAGGGATACAGCAGAGCATATGAGATACTGGAGAACTGGACGGATTTGGCGGGTTTTATAAGAACCGGATGGGTTTTGTGCTGTCTGAAAGGTTTGAGCAATACTTGGCATTCAGCGTACGGAAAAAACCATCCTCTCATTAGAGCTGCTTAGGCGCTGTCATGCTCACAGCACGGGGCATGCAAGGCTTTGGCTGGCCCACTGCTGGGCGAAAGTTGTCCAGATCTGAATGGCATTGTCCGGTCCGGGGGCTAAGTCCTTTTGCCCCATATTCCCCCTCCCCAGTAGCAAAAAAGGACAGGTTTCCCTGTTGGAAATCATCTCATTTGAAAGAGTGTGTGCAGAAATATTGCAAAGGCCTCAGTTTGCCAGTGATGGGGGGATTCCCAGACGATTCAGGATATTGTTATTGACAATGCAGCACTTTTGAGGCATGGCTTTCCATGTGAGAATAATAATAATAATAATAATAATAATAATAATAATAATAATTTATTATTTATACCCCACCCATCTGGCTGGGTTTCCCCAGCCACTCTGGGCAGCTTCCAACAAAACACTAAACTACAATAACCTATTAAACGTTCAGAGCTTCCCTAAACAGGGCTGCCTTCAGATGTCTTCTAAAAGTTTGGTAAAAGTTATGGCTTATAATGTGAGGATGAAATTGTTTGTGGGATCTTTGAAACATGGGGACCTAGCCAGATGCACTGGTTTTATAATTCCCCGTGGCTGTGTACACGCCATATGTTTAAAGGACATTTCACTCCCCAAAGAACTTTGGGAACTGTAGTTTGTGCCCCACAGAACTAGAACTCCCAGCATCCTTAAACAAACTACAGATCCTAGGATTCCTGAGGGGTGGGTGTGCTTTAAATGTATTGTGTGTAAGCAGCTAGGTGTGCAGGAGCCAGGGGCATTGTTGGGTAGCTGAAGAGCTCAAGGTTCGGATCTGCAGCGCGAAGGTGCCTAAATGTATACAGGACCTCCAGGCATGGGCTGGAGGAAGAAATTCACTTCAGGTCACATTCTGATGCAAACCTACCTAACAGACAGTTTTCAAAACCATATGTGGACCAACAAACGGCTATCCTTTGAAATGTACATTTCCAACCCCCCAAAAAACTGGGTACAAAAAAATGGATACACTAGGAAAAAGCATTTCTAAAAATGCATATAATTAAGAACAACCACAATTACTATATTAATAAGACTGGATATAAACATGCATTATATTGGGAGAAACTGCATGGGAAAATGTGTACGTTAGGAAGAGCAGCTCACTAAAAGGCTGCTGAATTTTTGTGAGGACTTTCAGAATAAATACCCAGATGGCGAACTGTTGTGAAAACATCAACTTAGGGGTGGAATAATGAGAAAGTGAGAGAAACTGAAGACAAGCGATTCCTCCAACCCATTCTGTAAACAACCTTTATTATTATTATTATTATTATTATTATTATTATTATTATTAAAGTTTTTAAAGGGTAGGGAAGTAATAGGAGATCTGGGGCCCGGCAGGAAAGACTTGGAGCTCTGGACCTCGGTCCACCCCTGGCTGTGCCAAAGATAAAACAATGCCTTGTGGCTCTGGTGCAATGCAGTGAGGTCTGGCAAGTGGCGCACAGGGCCGAGGGGGGGCAGTTATGGGGTGCTTTGGTGCCTAGTGCTGCCCACACACGCCATTCCGAAAGGGAAGGAGAAGCAAAGTGGTCAATTTTCAGTTTCCTTCAGTCTCTCATTTCTCCAGTCCTCCATTCAGTCCTCCTCTTTCCAACATCAGCCTGTAATTTTTTTCTTTTTCAGAAAAAGTCTGCACGGAAATTTAGCAGCTTTTTAGTGCTGCTGATAACGCACATTTTTCTATGCGGTGTTGCCTAAGGGACCCATGCTTGCAAACCAACGTTCCCTAATCCAAAGCAGTTTTGCATGGTATCTCCCCTATTATATGTGTTTCTCTGCATGCTTTACCCTGGTTTGTGCATTTTTGAGCACGTTACTTGGCTGGGGAAACGCATTACACAATACGGACAAGGGTGGATTTTGATGTACAACTATGTTTGGGTTTGCACATTGCTTTCAAAAGTGTAAATTAAACGCAAACTGGGTCAAATTTCTCCTGCCCTTCCCCATCCTGATGGTTAGCCCAGAGTTAAAGAATCCTGGCTGGGTGGTAGCCTGGAATTTGGGGGATGAAAGCACACTGGGAGCCGTTCATTCTACATTTGCATTCTGTCTATCCTCAAAGTAGCCGTTGAAGTTTGGCCCTTAATCTTCCCATTTCACAGACAGAGAACTGAGGCTGCCAGACTTGCCAAAACCACTCAAGCCTGCTGATGACTTAACTGGCATCTGAACCTGAGATTCCCCTGCTATCATCTGCGTGGTCTTTCTTCTCAGTTTCTGTTCTGCACCTCTGGGTGGGTGCGGCCAAGCGCTAGATCCTTGAACCAGAGCAGGCTCCAGGCCAGGCACTTAAGCCGAAAAAATGCAGGCCTCGAATTCGAGTGGCAACAATTCCAGACGCAAAATACTTTCAGTAAAACCCCGGCTTTCTCAGAATTCCTGCATGTGAGGGATGAAAGAGGTGGCAGGCAGGCTGGTTTGGGGGCCGGAGTGGAGGCTGTGGGTCAGAAACCTCTGGCTCAGCTCCGGTTGCAAAACAAAGACACCTGTTTGCGAAACAGACGCTTCCAGGAGCTGGAGGGGACTGGATGAAGGGAGAAGAAGGAATGCATCCAGGGACATAAGTAGAGAAGGAGCCTGGGCAGTCTAGTGGCTAGAGCATTTCATTAAGACCTGGGAGACCAGGGTTCACTGAAGCCACGAACATCGAACTATCCAGTGCTGAATGAATGTCAGATCGTAGCAGAAACTGTCTTTGTGTGTGCGCAAGAGATTCTGAACTCTCGCCCTGCAGGCTGGGGATTATTGGAAATATTAGGTATTTTTGTTGTTGTTTAGTCATCTAGTCGTGTCCGCCTCTTCGTGACCCCATGGACCAGAGCACGCCAGGCACTCCTGTCTTCCACTGCCTCCCGCAGTTTGGTCAAACTCATGCTGGTAGCTTCAAGAACACTGTCCAACCATCTCGTCCTCTGTCGTCCCCTTCTCCTTGTGCCCTCCATCTTTCCCAACACCAGGGTCTTTTCCAGGGAGTCTTCTCTTCTCATGAGGTGGCCAAAGTATTGAGGCCTCAGCTTCATGATCTGTCCTTCCAGTGAGTTAAGTATTAGTAGTCTCAAACAATTTTTGGTGGTCTGTAGCAGTGGCATGCGGTTCAGATCCCTGTGACGGGGTGAGCTCCCGTTGCTCGGTCCCTGCTCCTGCCAACCTAGCAGTTCGAAAGCACGTCAAAGTGCAAGTAGATAAATTGGTACCGCTCCAGAGGGAAGGTAAAGGGCGTTTCCGTGCACTGCTCTGGTTTGCCAGAAGCGGCTTAGTCATGCTGGCCACATGACCCGGAAGCTGTACGCCGGCTCCCTCAGCCAGTAAAGCGAGATGAGCGCCGCAACCCCAGAGACGGCCACGACTGGACCTAATGGTCAGGGGTCCCTTTACCTTTATCTTTAGAGCTGGATCAGGGAGCTGATTTTTCGTAACCTATATATAAATTCTGTGATCTGCTGAAGTGCGGAAAGTATGTCCATCACCAGAGCAACAAATTGATACAATCTGAACTTGGACTTTGAGCAAGATTTGGTATGAAAAAGGGGGATAGCATGAAGGCTCAGATCCAGCTTCTCATCTGGACTGTGTGGCTTGATTTGCTTTCCTTCCGTCAGAGAAATTACTGAAACTATCAGAAGTATGGAGTGAAAATTGAAATGCGTGTGAGAAGGGCTGAGCAAGTGGAGGCTGGAATCTGAAGGCTGTGTTTGCACGGAAACTATGAGGGAAGGACAAAGAAAAATGATAGCCGGACCTTGTTATTATATGGTTACCAGATTTTTTTCAAGGAATCTGGGGACACTTTTTTGGGGGGGGGGTTCATGCTTTATTTTAGCAAAGGGTTGCCCAGAGTTCTGGACCCACCTCGGAGGTGACACCTGGGGCAGCCACACCCACAGCACCCACTTTGCTCCGTCTCTGGTCTGTAGCCTGCCCTTGCAGTGGAAAGAGAGGAAGAGGAAAAACCAAATATGTTGAAATTTCCCCATCATTCCCCAAATTAATTTTGAGCCCCGTTAATCAGCTAGAATCATGATGTTTAGTTGCAGCCTCCTTTCTTGTAACTTGAAGCCATTGGTTCGAGTCCTACCCTCCAGAGCAGGAGAAAACAAGCTCGCTCCTTCTTCCATGTGACAGCTCTTGAGATATTTGAAGATGGCTATAATAATAATAATAATAATAATAATAATAATAATAATAATAAATTTTATTTATACCCCACCCTCCCCGGCCAGAGCTGGGCTCAGGGTGGCTAACACCAGTAATTTTTTTTTAAAAAATAATATTTATTAAAGTTTCAAATGTTACAAACAGAGAAAGAGATAATTCCAAATTAAACAAAAACTTAATAACACATCACAATAAAGAAAGAAGAGAATATATATATATATATATATATAACAGAAAAACAGAAAAATAGAAACAATTAAAAAACACAACGAACCTTCCCATAACTTATCTTTCATTTACTTGTTTCCTTGACCTCCTCGCACCTCCCTTTTTTGTATTCTAGTTCGGTTAGCTATTTCAGCAAATCCTTTCCATCTTTCCCAATTTTTATCCTATAATTTATCTTAATATAATGTAACTTTACCTTTCCTCCTTTCATCCATTAACAATGTATTTTTACTTAATCCTTTATAATATTTCTGCTAAAGCCACATAACTTCATTCCAGCCTCCTTCTAACATTCCTTAATTTTACAATGTTTCTGTAAATAAACTTTAAATTTCTTCCAATCTTCTTCCACCAACTCTTCTCCCTGGTCTCGGATTCTGCCAGTCATTTCCGCCAGTTCCATGTAGTCCATCACCTTCATCTGCCATTCTTCCCGGGTGGGTAGATCTTGTGTCTTCCAGTACTTTGCAATAAGTATTCTTGCTGCTGTTGTAGCATACATAAAGAAAGTTCTATCCTTCTTTGACACCAATTGGCCGACCATGCCCAGGAGAAAGGCCTCTGGTTTCTTCAAAAAAGTACATTTAAATACCTTTTTCATTTCATTATAGATCATTTCCCAGAAAGTCTTAATCCTTGGGCATGTCCACCAAAGGTGAAAGAATGTGCCTTCAGTCTCTTTACATTTCCAACATTTATTATCGGGCAAATGGTAAATTTTTGCAAGCTTGACTGGTGTCATGTACCACCTGTAGATCACCAGTAAAATTACAGTAAAAACATAATAGGAAAAAAACAAATTTAAAATACAGGTTAAAATGCAATTTAAAATGCAGCCTCATTTTAAAAGTAGCCCATAGATCAAAACCAGAAGGGGAGGGAAACATAAGGGTCAGACTGAGTCCAAACCAAAGGCCAGGCGGAACAGCTCTGTCTTGCAGGCCCTGCGGAAAGTCCCGCAGGGCCCTGGTCTCTTGTGACAGAGTGTTCCACCAAGTTGGGGCCAGTACTGAAAAGGCCCTGGCCCTAGTTGAGACCAATCTAACCACCTTGCGAACTGGGACCTCCAAAATGTTGTCATTTGGGGACCTTAAGGTCCTCTGGGGGGGGGCATACCATATCTCCTCTCAGTTTCCTCTTTTTTAGGCTAAACACACCCAGCTCCCTCAACCGTTCCTCATAAGGCTTGGCTTCCAGACCCTTGATCGTTTTGGTTGCCCTCCTCTGCACACCTTCCAGCTTGTCAACATCCTTCTTAAACTGTGGCGCCCAGAACTGGACACAGTATTCCAGGTGGGGTCTGAACGAGGCAGAATACAGTGGTACTATTACTTCCTTTGGCCTGGACACTTTGGTTGATGCAACCTAAAATAATAATAATAATAATAGGACAACGAAAATTACTTGGCTGCTCCATCCACCCAGGTAGGGCACTCCACACAAAATCAGAACAACTATAAAAACACTAATTAAAACAATACAGTATAATACAGCAAGGAAGATTAGATGACTTTCAAAGTCCAGGTTTCCCATTCAGGGCCGAGATCGCTCTGGAGAAGAAGCTGTTCTTGAGACGGCTCGTTCTTGTCTTCATCGTCCTGTATCTCCGTCCCGACGGCAGGAGCTCGAAGAGACAGTGACCAGGATGCGATGGATCTTTTACTATATCCAGTGCCTTCCTATGGCACCTTGTGGCATAAAATAGCATCAAATAGAGGTTTGTTCACTTGCATGGAGGATAAGGCCTCTAATTCCACTGTAGAGCTGCTGCACTTAGATCCTGCTTGCACCTGGTGGGCCACTGTGAGAACAGGAATCAGCTGAGCTAAATGGGCCTGATCCAGCTGTGCTTTTCTTGTTTGGGAGCAGGCAGTCAAATCACAAAGTTGCAGCTTTTTCTCTGACATGCTACATTTCTACATGCAATGATTCTGAGGGGTTTGGTGTGTGCATGGGGGTGGGGGCACATGCAGACAGTGCGTCCTCCACCCCATAGACTGAGGATTGGACACAAGAAAGAAGTTAATACTGAGTTAATCTGTGGAACTCACTGACACAAGATGTGGCTTTGCTGGCTTTAGAAGTGGAATTAGATTATTTCAGGGAAGAGGAGATTTCTCTCCATGGCTAAATTAGCCATGATAACCACATGGAAACTCCAAAACATCAAACCTATAAAATCCAGCAGTGGGGAGCAGGGCTGTTGCCTACTCACTTCCTACTTTGCAGCTGTCCACTCTTGGAAATAGGATACTGGGCCTATAAGGACTCCTGACCTGATTCTGTATGGTTCTCCTTGTGTTTGTAGAACTAGGCATGCACACGAACGTGCATGGACAAATCTGCTTACAGTATTTCACTTCCTCTCGCTTTCTAATCCTGGATTTAGTTCTCCCCATATCTGCAGCAATTCGCAATTCTTCTTCAAGAAAATCAATTTTTAAAAAAGCAAGCAATGTTATTTTCTCTAATCAATGCCTTTTGTGCAGACTTCCCAATAACGTCGGCATTTTCGTACACATCGTTAGGTTGGGGAAGGGCGTTGTAAAATTCAGAAAAATTTAAATTCTGCAGGGTGTTTCAGCTCATGGCTGGTTTGAGAAGTGTGAATTAGTGATTGCAAGAGGGAGATTTCAAATGGTTCTGGTAGAAGGATAATTTTGAGGCTGAAGGACATGGCAACGAATGCAGCAGCCACACCTGTGATGCCTGGGCCTTGGGCTGGGGTGCGAAGGTGCGCCAGGCTCATGCGTCAGTCTGAGAGACATTACAGGTGGAGCTCCCATAACATGTGTACTTTCAGTGCGTAGATGTGCGCCCTTTCTGAACGCCTATGTTCTTCCGTAGCTCAGTTGTACAGCAACAGTTTGGCGTGCAGAAGATTCCTGGCTCAGTCACCAAAATCCGCAGCAGCATAGTTAAACTATGGAACTCCTTCCCACTTGAAGCAGTGATGGATTCCAACTACTGGCTTTGAGAAGGATTGAGCAAATTTGTGGAGATGGAGGAGGCTATCAATGGCTATCCTAGCTCCCTTCGGTTTTCTCTTTGCCAGGCTAAACATGCCCAGCTTCCTCAACCGCTCCTCATAAGGCTTGGTTTCCAGACCCTTGATCATCTTGGTTGCCCTCCTCTACACACATTCCAGCTTGTCAACATCCTTCTTAAATTATGGCGCCCAGAACTGGCCACAGTATTCCAGGTGATCAAGACAGAATAGAGTGGGACTACGACCTCCCTTAAGGGATGCTGGTGCTGTGGGTTAAACCACAGAGCCTAGGACTTGCCGATCAGAAGGTCGGCGGTTCGAATCCCTGCGACAGGGTGAACTCCCGTTGCTCGGTCCCAGCTCCTGCCCACCTAGCAGTTTGAAAGCATGTCAAAGTGCAAGTAGATAAATAGGTACTGCTCCGGCGGGAAGGTAAACTGCATTTCCATGTGCTGCTCTGGTTTCGCCAGAAGCGGCTTAGTCATGCTGGCCACATGACCTGGAAGCTGTACGCTGGCTCCCTTGGCCAGTAAAGCGAGATGAGCACCGCAACCCCAGAGTCGGTCACGACTGGACTTAATGGTCAGGGGTCCCTTTACCTTTATGCCTTCCCATGATCTGGACACTAGACTTCTGTTGATGCAGCCTAGAATAGCATTAGCCTTTTTCGCCGCTGCATCACACTGTTGACTCATGTTCAGCTTGCGGTCCACCAAGACCCCTAGATCCTCCCCACATGTACTGCTAGTAAGCCAGGTGTCCCCCATCTTATATTTGTGCATCTGGTTCTTCTTGCCTAAGTGCAGAACCTTAAATTTGAAATTCATTTTGTTAAGGTCATTTTGAATCCCGATTCTGGGCTGCATCAATAGGAGTATTGCATCTAGATCAAGGGAAGTAATAGTGCCACTGTATTCTGCTCTGGTCAGACCTCACCTGGAGTACTGTGTCCAGTTCTGGGCACCACAGTTCAAGAAGGACACTGACAAACTGGAACGTGTCCAGAGGAGGGCAACCAAAATGGTCAAAGGCCTGGAAACGATGCCTTATGAGGAACGGCTAAGGGAGCTGGGCATGTTTAGCCTGGAGAAGAGGAGGTTAAGGGGTGATATGATAGCCATGTTCAAATATATAAAAGGATGTCACATAGAGGAGGGAGAAAGGTTGTTTTCTGCTGCTCCAGAGAAGCGGACACGGAGCAATGGTTCCAAACTACAAGAAAGAAGATTCCACCTAAAAATTAGGAAGAACTTCCTGACAGTAAGAGCTGTTCGACAGTGGAATTTGCTGCCAAGGAGTGTGGTGGAGTCTCCTTCTTTGGAGGTCTTTAAGCAGAGGCTTGACAACCATATGTCAGGAGTGCTCTGATGGTGTTTCCTGTTTGGCAGGGGGTTGGACTCAATGGCCCTTGTGGTCTCTTCCAACTCTATGATTCTATGATTCTGTCTTCTGCGACATTGGCTACCCCTGCCAGTTTGGTGTCATCTGCATCCCCTCAATTCCTTCATCCAAGTTGTTCACTCTCTTTTCTTCAAAGAAGTGGAGTCACTTTTAGAGGATATCAGTCAGGAACCACAAGACAGAAAAACCAGTAGGAGAACACTTCAATCTCCCAGGACATTCTATACAAGATCTCAAAGTAGCTGTTCTATTACAAAGGAATTTCAGAAATAGACTGGAAAGAGAAGCTGCTGAATTGCAACTTATCACCAAACTTAAAACTATGGAGAGACCTGGTTTGAATAAAGACATTGGATTCTTATCTCATTATACATGACAAAGCCATTTTTCACCTTCTCACCCCTTGCTTTTTCCTGTTAGACCTATTGCAGTCGTTAAGAGTCGTCAACAGGCTCATCGCAGCTATCTGCCAATCACCCATTCCCACCACCCTTCTGAGTAATACCCCTCCCCACCTTCTCACTATATAGAAAGGTCCGGTGACTTCTGTTTCAGTGTATCTGAAGAAGTGTGCATGCACACGAAAGCTCATACCTAGAACTAACTCAGTTGGTCTTTAAGGTGCTACTGGAAGGAATTTTTTTATTTTGTTTTCACTTTTAGAGGAATTACTTAAGAGTTTAGACCTCATGCAGGTTCGTGGCTCCACGCAGTGTAGTAGTATTAGTAGTAGTAGTAATAATAATAATAATTTTTTTTATTTATATACCCCGCCCTCCCCGGCCATAGCCGGGCTCAGGGTGGCTAACACCAATAAAATCACAGTAAAAACATAATAGGGGGGGGGGAAGAGGGGGGAAACCCAATTTAAAATACAGGAATAATGCAATTTAAAATGCAGCCTTATTTTAAAAGTAGCCCATGGATCAAAACTGTAAGGGGAGGGAAACATAAGGGTCAGACTGAGTAAAAACCAAAGGCCAGACGGAACAGCTCTGTCTTGCAGGCCCTGCAGAAAGGTGTCAAGTCCCACAGGGCCCTGGTCTCTTGGGAGAGAGTGTTCCACCAAGTTGGGGCCAGTTCTGAAAAGGCCCTGGCCTTAGTTGAAACCATTCTAACCACCTTGCAGCCTGGGACCTCCAAAATGTTGTCATTTGGGGACCTTAAGGTTCTCTGCGGGGCATACCAGGAGAGGTGGTCCCATAGGTACGTGTGTGTAGGATCTTTCCAACATTACCTAGTAACCCATTATTTGATACCCAATTAACTCACTCAAGCATCGACACCATTAGGGCTATCATTAGACTTGCAGAAGAACACCCAGCTGAAAACATTGAAACCAAATGTAGAAAAGAAGGCCATAGTTGAGTGGGGGGACATCTGTTCTGCATGCAGAACGTAGGAGCCAAGTCCATGGGGCTGTGTGGGCTTCAGGCCCCACAATAAAATATTAGAGGGGCTGCCCCCCCCAAAAGTTTATGGGCATTCCCATTCAACTGGTATGTGTGCGCACTGTGTCATGTGATCAATTATGCAGGCGGGGCTTACCTGGGTCCCCCCAAAAATTATTCAAGTTTGCACCCCAGGAGCAGAAGGTTCCAGATTCAATCATCTACTGGTAGGCTGGAAATGTCCCCTGCCTGGAAAGCTGGAGAGCCCCTGTCCCTCCCAATAGCAAGCTAGGTGCTTGAGAATATGGAGAGGCAGTGTGGTATACTGGTTAGAGCACTGGGCTAGCACATGGAAAAGACCAGGGTTCAAATCCCCACTCAGCCATGAAATTCAGCGGGTCCCCTTGGGCCACTCAGTCTCTGCGTAGCCTACCTCAAAAGGCTGTTGTGAGGATTTAATGGGGAGGAGGAAAACTGTGTTGACCACCTAGAGGTCCTTGAAGGAAACGGTGGGATATAAATGTAGAAAATGAATAAATTGAATGAATGGATAAAAATGAACTTTTGTGATCTTCTATAATCAACACAGAAAGGTAAAGGTGTCAGCAAATGCAGCCAATTTCTGCATTTCTGAAGATTTAATTTGAATTGCTGTACTCTAGCTCTGCGTTGTTGGAAACAATCTTTTATTGATTACAAAAAGCAAACGAGGCTTTGAATGGAATAACTATCTACCAGGACAGACGTGTTCTGAAATTCTTACCGCTTGGTCAGAATCCTCCAGGGTGTTAGACAGGGGCAGCAGTTCATATGCTGTGTCAAAAGAGACAACTGTCATGAGGTCAAGTTTTGAATGGAAAAGCACATTCTGTTCCCCCCAGAATGCAAGTTCACCTGCATCCTAAACCCCACTGACCTGGGGTTGATAGGCCTTGCTTCTGAGAGGACATGGTTAAGATGTGCTGCCATTCTGCAGGTTCTGGTGCAATCTTGGAGCTATTTTGAAATCTACAAGTAGCTAGAGCAGTCGTTCCACCACCCCTGGATTCCATAAACTCACCCCTATTAAAAAATAGCAATTTGCACGACCCACTAAGGAAGATGATAACCCAATAAAATTCAAAACAGTAACGGTCAATTGCATCTTTGTTCAGAATCCAATGAAAACAATTTAATGATTCAACAAAACCGATGCACTTGATGCCAGCTTTTCAAAGTCTGATAGTCATTTACACTTCCACAGTCCCCCTGCCGCACCTTTGCCTCTTGGCGCCCCCCCCAGGTAATCCCACGACCCCCAGGGGGCGCTCCCACCCGCTTTGGTAATCACAGGGCTAGATTATCGAAAGCCCAACCAGGGGGATTCTCAACCCATCATAGCCAAAAGCAGTTCACAAGTGAGATGATGCCACTCACTCTCCTTTTGAACAGCGAGCATCAGTTCTGGTTTTGGAGAGAGGGAGGGGCGAGGCACGCAGAGGTAGGTGCGGCAGCAGGATTGGTTCTGTTGCCGTGCTTGCACCATGCCTCACCCTACGCCCCATCTCAGGAACCAGCATCACCCCTTGCCCCACCAATAATAATAATAATAATAATAATTTTTTATTTATACCCTGCGCTTCCCAGTTCAAAAACCGGACTCAGGGCGGCTAACAACAAATTTAAAACACTTTAAAACAATTATAAAAGCAGCATAAAATACAGTATAAAAACATGAATAACAATTAAAAATCAAAAATCAATAAAATAATCCCCAGGGCTAGCTGGCTGAATTGGTCCTACTTGGGCCAGCGAGGAGGCCAGGGGAGGATTAGCTGTGGGGTCTCAGAGTGGGTGATCTTCATAAAAGGGGAGGGGGAGGGAAGAGAAGGGAAATAAAAGATCAGGCAGAATTCAAATTAAAGGCCAGGTGGAACAGCTCTGTCTTACAGGCCCGATGGAAGGAGGTTAAATCCTGAAGGGCCCTAGTCTCATGGGACAGGGCATCCCACCAGGTCGCAGCCATCACCTCAGTGACCACTTCTGATCATAGGCAGCACTAGGTGTCCGAAAAATCGTGGGAGGGGGAGTCATTGAACAGCTTCCAGACAACTCCTCTTAATGCCAGGAAAGTGTCTGCCAACTCTTAGTTTGCAGATGCCCTGTGCCAAGCGAGCTGGCACGTAGCACAGATCAGAGAGAGACAAGGCGACACCAACTAACTTGCGGGGATTCGTTTTATTAAGGAATTGAAACAGAGAAACATACGGAGGCTCCTGAAATACTGTGCTTTTCCGTGTATAAGACAAGGTTTCTTTGTTAAAAAATTATGTTAAAAATTGGTACCTCGGGTTACATACAGTGGTACCTCGGGTTACAGATGCTTCAGGTTACAGACTCCGCTAACCCAGAAATAGTACCTCGGGTTAAGAACTTTGCTTCAGGATGAGGACAGAAATTGAGCGGTGGCAGTGGGAGGACCCATTAGCTAAAGTGGTACCTCGGGTTAAGGACAGTTTCAGGTTAAGAACGGACTTCTGGAACAAATTAAGTACTTAACCCGAGGTACCACTGTACATGGTTATTGTATAAGGGTGATATGGGAATGGTTGCTGCAGCGAGCCAGAGATTGTCAGTGGCTATTTGGTGTGTTATTGGTGGCTGAAGCAAAGGCTGGTGTTGATTTGCTGTCGCTGCGGCACTAGGGCGGGCGATTGGTGGCTCTCCTGCTGGCGCTGGGACAGACGATAGGTGGCCTTTGTGATGTGTGTGAGTGGCAGTGTAGGTCCGGCGGGTGAGCGATTTTCGGCAACCCCCCCTAAAAAAAAGCTCAACAACTCAGGGCAATCCCCCCCCCATTTTCTTAATTTTGCATCCCACAAAATCGGAGGCGTCTTATACACAGGGGTGTGTTATACACGGGGAAATATGGTATATTCCACCATAGCAAGCCATGTGGACCAGAGCCTTGCATTCTTGTGGGCTCTGAGCTTCAGAGGTGGATCTCTGCCTTCATTTGTCTAAATATGGGCCCTGGCTTTTTAATCTAACCGGAAAAGGCTTTGTGCGTGCTCTGGTTACGTGATTCATCAGGCTGGCCAAAGGGGTGAGTCATTTTATTAGATCAAGCCCTCCATCAAAGGAGCGGTAGCAGGGAAGTGTGTGGACAGTCATGGTATGAATTGCACCTCAAAGGCGAAGGCACAGACTGGTTAAGAAACAGCAGGAAATGGACTCACACACTCCTTCTCTTCTATGTGCCAATTTCATGCCACAAAGAGAAGCCAGTAGACTTTTGTTCTCACTCTTTAAATACCCACAGTTCCCTGCGACAACTGAACTCAGAGACCTGCGATCAATCTACAGTGAGGACAAAGCATGCTGAAACTACAGTTATATCAAGCCACAGTTCCCTGGGTTTGGACGTTATGGGGAACTGCGGTTTGTTTAAAACAGGAAGTGGGTGCTTGCAGTCCTCCAGTGTGCAAAAAAGGAAGAGAAAGGATGGGGGCAGAGTCAAACATGAAGTTCATTGATGTACAGGGAAAGTATAGTTTCATATTTGATCTGAATTAGGCCCAGGCATTTTATTTCCACCAAAAACTCAGTTTCAGCTTCATGAAGGGAAATACATTGCAACATTGGTAATTCCTGTAAAACTACTTTTTTCTTTTTCTTTTCACACTAAGGGCCCAGAAAAGAAGGAAGGAAATGGAGGTTTGTTTTTAAAAGAGAAGCTGAAAGAAAACTAGATCAAATCAAACATGACATGATGTCACAGGGAGATCCTTTGAGACGGAGCCTGAAAAAGTGACGCAGCCAGCATTTGACAAATGCAAACCATAATGTCTTATGACTCCCAGGTGCATTAGTAACGGGAGGAGAGGATTCTGACCTCTCTTGGTAGCAGCAATAATAATAATAAAAGGTAAAGGGACCCCTGACCATTAGGTCCAGTCGTGGCCGACTCTGGGGTTGTGGCGCTCATCTTGCTTTATTGGCCAAGGGATCCGGCATACAGCTTCCGGGTCATGTGGCAAGCATGACTGAGCCACTTCTGGCGAACCAGAGCAGCGCATGGAAATGCCGTTTACCTTCCCGCCGGAGCAGTACCTATTTATCTACTTGCACTTTCGACGTGCTTTCGAACTGCTAGGTTGGCAGGAGCAGGGACCGAGCAGCGGGAGCTCACCCCGTCGCGGGGATTCAAACAGCCGACCTTCTGATCGGCAAGCCCTAGGCTCTGTGGTTTAACTCACAGCGCCACCCACATCCCATGTCAAATAATACCCATGTCACAAAGGAACTTGCCAGGGTTGGGATGCAGCCATTGTCGAAGCTGGGCTGCTTTTGCAACGGACATTTAAAAGTTGCTGTCTAGTCCAGCTTGCCTTGGGCCACAGCTTAGCAAGAGAGTGCCTGGCCCACATATGGATGATTCCAGGTTATTTCTGGTACCTCCAGTTAAAAGGGGTCTCTGGTAGCAAGACAGGGAAACTCCTCACGTTGAGAACTTGAAGATGCACCGGCAAAGTAGACAGTTCTGGACTAGGTGCATTTGTGATCTGACTGGGTACAGAACAACTTCCTCTGTTTGTGGGATAGGTTTCCTTCTGGAATCGCTAACCCCCATTTCCTCCAACCCAGTGCCCACAAAACTAGGCAATCCATTATTGACACAGGGCAAACAGAGAGCCAGTGTGATGTAGTGGTTAAGAGTGGTGGACTCGTAATCTGGTGAATCGTGTTTGATTCCCCGCTCCTCCACCTGCAGCTGCTGGGTGACCTTGGGCTAGTCACACTTCTCTGAAGTCTCTCAGCCTCACTCACCTCACAAAGTGTTTGTTGTGGGGGAGGAAGGGAAAAGGAGATTGTTAGCCACTTTGAGACTCCTTCGGGTAGTGATAAAGCGGGGTATCAAATCCAAACTACTACTCTTCTTCTTCTTCTTCTTCTTCTTCTTCTTCTTCTTCTTCTTCTTCTGGGAGCACAAGACTCTTAAACTCAGGGTTGTGGGTGTCAGGAGCTCAGCCTACACTTGAGTAGGACCTGGCAGAGACACATGCCCAACTGGCATGTTCTCTCCCTCCTGGTCGATCGTTTGGGAGCTTCAAAAGCTTTCTTCAGCCCAGACATCACAGCGACTGATGCCAACAGACGTCGGCACACTTAGGGATCTGCAGAGTTTGCGCATCATGCGTGACAGACCTCAGCAACTCAGCATGTTGGCTGATCTACTTTATTTACATATAAACAAACGTGGAGCACTGCAACATGGCTCCCTCTCTTTCTAGCATCAGACAGCAAAGACAAAGGACAAAGGACAATAGTCCCACTTCGTGGAACACAGTAACACAAACATCCTGTCTCCGTCACTTCCCACTCTGTGGAGTCGAAACATACACCGTCATGTGATAGACAACAATGCCATGACTGCAATCACGGAGCAGGAATTCTAACAGTGGGTTCGAGTCCTGTATTGGGTAAAATCCTGTCTTGCTGGGGGTTGGACTAGATGACCCTCGAGGTCCCTTCCAACTGTACAATTCTATGATTCTATGATGGTAGGAGATGCCCTGCTTATGAATCTCACGAGGAATCATATAGGGAAAGGTGGGAGGAAGTGGGTATGTTTAGCCTAGAGGAGGGAAGATTGAGAGGTGGCAATAATATCACTCTCCGTCTCTCTCCACATACCTGAAGGGCTGACCCACTGAAGGGGGGAAAGGCTGCTCTCCGCTGCCTCCCAGGGGACAGGACTAGATCGAAGGTGCTTACATTGCAGGAGGTTAGAGTTCGGTTGAGCATTAGTGGAAACGTCCTGACAATGGAACCAATTTCCTGGTGGGCTCTTCAAGCAGAATCCAGAGGAGCGTCTGTGGGAGATGCTCAAAGTCTAGATTTTCTTCGCTGAGCAGGGGGGTAGCACACTATATGGCTTGCAAGGTCCCCTCCAACCTTCAGGTTCTATTGATTCATCTTCAGATCACAGAGATATTGCCTTATTTTGCTCTCTGCCCTCAAGGTCCCTTCCAGCTCTCCAATTCTACGATTCCACAAGAGGTGTGAGCTTGTGTTTGCTGGGCGATCTCATTTAGATGAGGTCAGATTTGAGACAAACAAATTCTCGTCTCCTCATCGGCACAAAGAAGCCTTTCCCTTTTCCGATCTTTCATATTCGCCAGAGTTGAAAATCCCTGTTCCCAACAAGTTTGTGGTGAACTGCAGAATAGCCAGTGCTCTTGAAGAGAGACGTGCAGATACTGTTCATAGTTGTGTGTCAAAAAAAGATTTATTTTGATACTGTGCTACACTGAAAGGTTTAGATGTTTCTTTGATGGTTCCTGAATCTTCCTGCCACACTCGCCATCCTCTCATCGCACCCTTTGAGAACCACTGCTCAATTCTTATTGCGTCTACTTAAAGCTGGGCTTCTTGTTGACACACTGAAGCTTGCTGGACTGGTCAATCTGGAGGGGGGAAAGACCACTGAAATGAGGGAGGCTGGAACGTGTGGAAGATGCTGGCATTAGAAAACACCAGGAAACATTAGGAGGAACATTTTGACAGTAAAAACTGTTCAGCAGGGGAACGGTCTCCCTCAGAAGACTCTCCTTCCTTGGAAGTTTTTATTTTATTTTTTAAAATTATTTTAATTCAATTTCCATACAAGATTTAAACATACATTTTCAATATTGTCATAGATACATGATCCTTCAGCTCATCTGCGAATCTTCCGTTTTCTAATCTTCTATCCGCAATTCTAAATTTAACATTGCCTTTTGATTTGATTTAAACCTATTCCCTTATTCCCTCTTTTACAGTGTTTCTAATATTGTTTCTTCACAAAGCTTCCTGTAAACCCACCAACATTATTTGTGCATCACATATGCTTTTCATATAGTCCACAGATTTACTCCAGTCCTTGGTAAACTTGTGATCTCGTCGGTTTCGGACCCTTCCTGTTAATTTATCTAGTTCTGCGTAGTCCATTCCTTGGAAGTTTTTAAGCAGAAGTTGGATGGTCAGGGATTCTGTAGTTGCGATTCCTGCACTTCAGGGACTAAATGATCCTTGGGATCCCTTCTACAGTTCTATTATTCCAGAAGCGCAGTGGTGATAATGGTGGAGTTAGTAAGACCAGCCCAACGAGGACAGGGTGTGAGACATTTCCATGCAGAAACGAAAGCTGCAGATTTGGGGGAAGCATCTAGATATTTTGTTTGTTGTAGTATTATTCTTTTAACCACATTGGCTGTGGGCACGGGAACACGATTTGCATGTTCTGTTCCAGGCGCCAAAATGTCTTGGAATTAGGGATGAGTGGAATGGAACAGTTCCATTCCATAATTGTTCTGGGATCCTGGCTCTCTGTCGGTTCTCCTCTGCTCAAATTCAAGTCAGAAACAATGGGTGTCAGGATGGAACAATTGCCATCACTATTATTATTTTTTGTTAGTAAGCTTAAATACAAATTTCAATTTCACAATTGCACTATTTGGGGGACTGGTCAGGGTGACTGAAGAAACGCAGGTTTTGAAGATGAGCCTACAACAATCTCTGAGCAGGATGAAAACTGTTCTCGGTCCTTCTTAATCCCTCAGATGGTGAGCATCATAGTCCCCAAATCAGAAAAACCGCTGCCCCCTCCTCTATATCTTACCCTCCTGGTAGCAGCACAGGCCCTCTCCATTCTGTGCCTCAATCTGAGAAAGGACCCCTTTGGCCCATGCAAAATCTAGATGCATATTTCCCATCAACACCAGACAGCTGGGACTGTGCAGTATGGGGACCACCAAGTCTCCCCATTGGTCTTGCGGGGGCATTTTGGCCAAGTCCTCCCCACCTTCTCCTACCCCTGGTGTAATATATGTGGACTGGGTTTTGCAAGTGCCAAGGATCAGTTGACAGGGAGCATTTGCAAAGTGCTTTGCCTCCAGCGGCATAGTCTGATTTCAAACCACATTGGGCCAAAGCAGGTCACCTTGGGTCAGGTGAATGACAGGTGGGAAGCCCCTCCCTCCTGTCAAACTGGATCCATGGGGGTTCCCAAACCTTGCTCCGAAAGATGCTTGTCTTATCCAAATCTAGTGGGTACAGGTTCATTGCATCACCTTAATTGCCTCTCTTGGCCAGACAGGGGAATGGGCACAATTCTAGCTTCCTTTAAAGCACTGCATACTGTTGGGTAGGGTTAAAGGCCAAGGATAAAATATAAAATACTTACAGATGTGAAAGATAGAGGTGGGTTTGCCCTCCCAGACCTTAAGTTGTATTATGAATCTGCCTGTTTGGTATGGATCAGGGACTGGATGAGGTTGGAAAAGCAAGAGGCATTAGAATTAGAAGGACACGATAACAGATTTGGCTGGCATGCATATTTATGGTATGGGAAAGGAAGGTTCACAGAAGTTTTATAACCCTATAATTAGGAAATCATTAATGAGAGTATGGGAGAGATACAAAGACCTGCTGGAACAAAAGACTCCTTGGTGGCTTTCAGCACATGAAGCATTACTCCTCAAACCACTTAGAAATGCATTCCGTTTACATTCTAATGTGAAGCTGCCTGACTTGCTCTTCTGGAACTAGGAAGCAGATGAAAAAAATGGCTTTCTTTGAAATTTGCAGTTTTCTGAATTTTGTGATGCATTTCAGAAGATTCAGAACAGACAACATTTCTCAAATAGTGCATGTTGTCCTATGGAACTCACTCCCACAAGAGGGAGTGCTGACCACCAGCTTGAATGACTTTACAAGAGGATTGGAAAAAATGCATGGAGGAGAGGGCTATCAGTGACTACTAGCTAGGATGAATATCAGGAAAAGTGAGTGCTATTTTTCTAGAAAAAGAGGTGCCAGAACTCACCATGAATGCCTCCCTCTTGCTCTTAGAATGGCAATGGCACCCACCTGAGAGGTGTCAGAACCGAGTTCTGGTGAGTTCTTCCTGGGAAAAAAGCCCTGGGGAAAGTGTTCACAAAAATGCATGTGTTAGTGAAAGTAACTTTTAAAAATGCATCGTATTAGGAAAAAATTGCTAGCAAAAATGTGTTAGAATCTTCTTGAAGGCAGATGTGGAAGTGGGACGAACAGAAATCAAAGATGTGGATACAGATAGGTAGCCGTGTTGGTCTGCCATAGTCAAAACAAAAAATTCCTTCCAGTAGCACCTTAAAGACCAACTAAGTTAGTTCTAGGTATGAGCTTTCGTGTGCATGCACACTTCTTCAGATACACAAAGATGTGAACAATGAGAAATTGAGAGAGGCCAAGATTCATCCATCCCTGGTGGAGTAGCTCATCTTGATAACTTGCTGGTGGCTTCTGTCAGAGAGTACAGAGATGAAGGAAGCATGGTGACAGGTGTTGTCAAAAACATCTGGAGGGCACCAGGTTGGAGGATGTGGAGTTTGCTTCGTGTGTGTAAAGCTGATTGTCCCACTTCCTTCCCTCGCTTCCCATATGGAACCTTCTGCATGCAAGACAGATGTCCTGCAACTCAGCTATATGATCATTCCCCCAGATGGCTGTAGGTGATCCTGGCCACTGTGTCTTGCTTACTAACTCAATACCACAGCTGGTTTCCTATATCTCCATGTCCATGACCAGAGAGCATTGGCGAGGTCTGTTGTGTGGGTCTCCCTGTTGCCTTGTAAATAAAAATGGACACTGTCTGGGGTCTGTGCATTGCAGGGGAAGATCTGCAGTGCTGAGCTCCTGTTTTTCAGGGAAGCTAGTCTGCCATTAGGGACACAGGTGGTGCTGTGGGTTAAACCACAGAGCCTAGGGCTTGCCGATCAGAAGGTCGGTGGTTCGAATCCCCGCGACGGGGTGAGCTCCCGTTGTTCGGTCCCTGTTCCTGCCATCCTAGCAGTTCAAAAGCACGTCAAAGTGCAAGTAGATAAATAGGTACCATTCCGGCGGGAAGGTACAGCGTTTCTGTGCGCTGCTCTGGTTCACCAGAAGCGGCTTAGTCATGCTGGCCACATGACCCGGAAGCTGTATGCCGGCTCCCTTGGCCAATAAAGTGAGATGAGCGCCACAATCCCAGAGTTGGCCACGACTGGACATAATGGTCAGGGGTCCCTTTACCTTTAGTCTACCATTATTGACTTTCTCATGGAGACCTGCTTCCAAGCAACCTCAGGCTTTCCTGAAAACCATTTCAAAGCCACATCTTTGGCCCAAACTTTGTTCTTTATAGTATACCATCCACGCACAGGATGCTTTACAAAAACGAAGGGACAAGTCCCTGACCCCAAAGGGCTTACACTCAAAAATCCCTGAGCTTTACAATCTCTCAGCCTGTTCCATCTGCTGCGCAGTTTTTAATAAGATTGTTTTCTTGCACGTTTTCATTGTGGATGCTTAGAATGTCAATGTTTTACTGGGCTTGTGCATTTTGACAGCTGAGGTTAATATTTTAACGTTAGTGGGATTTGCAGAGCCTTTCCTATCGGAAGAAGGGTGAGTGCCTTCACCACTTTGCTGATGGGGCACAGCCACACACACCCTTCTGTAGATTTACTAAAGGAAAAACGCATACCAAGAAATAAATTTCAGAGAGGGGAAAGGTTAGATGCAGATGCACAAAGCATTATAACAACATAACCAACACCCCTTGTGCTCTGTTCTGCTCCCCCTTTCTTCTTGCCCAAGGTGGCCCTGACCTCTACCTGCCCCTCAGAGCCAGTGGAGGTATTCCTTGGTGGCGGCAGGCTCCCCTCCTCCTCGCCTGCTCTCCAGCAGCTGCTATGAGCTACCCAAAGGAGGAGGCCGGCAGCAGCACCATGGAGAGGCCACAGGATGCTCTCTCGTGGCCACTGCAGCTACAGCTGCCACTTAGGACAAGCTCATCCTTCTCCCTGAGCTCATAGGCACTGGAGCTGGCAGGGGAAATGGGGACATTCTGCATCCAGAATCAAAGCAGAAGACGGGATGGCTTTCGTAATTCCAGGGCTGTCCCTGGGAATTAGGGGCACTTGGAGGGTTTGCTTCATGAACAGGGCTGGATTTAGGTTTGATGAGGCCCTAAGTTACTGAAGGTAATGGGGCCCTTTATATGTCCAGCTGCCCTTTGTCAACAACAAATGGTTGCTGTTTTTTGTATTGGATATATAGGTAAAGGTAAAGGGACACCTGACCATTAGGTCCAGTTGTGGCCAACTCTGGGGTTGCGGCGCTCATCTCACTTTACTGGCCGAGAGAGCCGGCGTACAGCTTCTGGGTCATTCTGGCGAACCAGAGCAGCGCACGGAAACGTCGTTTACCTTCCTGCCGGAGCTGTACCTATTAATATATTTGCACTTTGACGTGCTTTCGAACTGCTAGGTGGGCAGGAGCAGGGACCAAGCAATGGGAGCTCAGCCCATCATGGGGATTCGAACTGCTGACCTTCTGATCGGCAAGCCCTAGGCTCTGTGGTTTAACCCACAGCACCACCCACGCCCCATTGGATATATGCTATGTGGTAATTTATGGACCTATTATCTAAAGCCATTTGCACATGTTGCCCTGCAACCAGTCCATGCAGAATGTAGGCACCCTATATATAGAAAGGAGCAAACCAGTGATATCTTAGGGAGCAGGCTAGCAGGCGGGGCCCATGACTTACATCATAGGAGCCTACACAACACAAAACACAGTTGCTGTATGTAGGTTTTACTTTATGTTTTTTTTATCTTATACAGTGGATGCTCGGGTTGCAAACATGATCCGTGTGGGTTGCGCAGGTTGCAATTCGGCACTTCTGCACATGCACAAAACATGATTTAGCGCTTCTGCGCATGTGTGACCACCAAAACCTGGAAGTAACCCATTCCGGTACTTCCAGGTTTCAGCAGTCCGCAACCTGAAAAGATGCGACCTTAAGCAGCTGTAACCCAGGGTATGACTGTATTTTGGAAATGTACATCCAGTTTTTTTCTTTAAATATTTTTGGGGGCCCCAAGAGAGTGGGGCCCTAAGCTATAGCTTGTTTAGCTTATATGTAAATCCGGCACTGCTCATGCTATCAGTAGTCCCTCTTCACTGCCTCTTTCCCATCTCTGATTCCTCTCTCTCCCTACCAGTAAGCACCACGTTGTTTGAGAACTGCACCGGGTGCGTCATGTGTTCGGAGGACAACGGCTGCATCTCCTGCCAGCAGAGGCTCTTCCTGCTCATCTGGAGGGATGGGATCCGGCAGTATGGGGCCTGCGTCCATGCCTGTCCACCAGGATACTTTGGGGTGCGAGGCCAAGAGGTCAACCGTTGCATTAGTAGGTGGCTGATTGCGCAAGCGGGTCTCTCCTATCCCAGTGGGGCTCCTTATCGCTGGCCCTTGGTTCATTCAGATGTCTGGCCTCTCTGTTCTCTGGAGGCTGCAGCTAGGGAGGCGGGTTTCAAAGCCAAACTACCTCATTTTCATTTCCCCAAATGCAGCTCTCTTTCGGAACCTGCACTCCTCTGAATTTTGCTCTGTAGTTCCCCGGACTAATAGTATTGCAAAAACGTGTTTAATAGGGGAAAGTATACAGCGGGTGGCGCTGTGGGTTAAATCACAGAGCCTGGGACTTGCCGATCAGAAGGTTGGCGGTTCGAATCCCTGCAACAGGGTGAGCTCCCGTTGCTCGGTCCCTGCTCCTGCCAACCTAGCAGTTCGAAAGCACGTCAAAGTGCAAGTAGATAAATAGGTACCGCTCCGGCGGGAAGGTAAATGGCGTTTCCATGCACTGCTCTGGTTCGCCAAAAGCGGCTTAGTCATGCTGGCCACATGACCTGGAAGCTGTACGCCAGCTCCCTCGGCCAATAAAGCGAGATGAGCACTGCAACCCCAGAGTCAGCCACGATTGGACCTAATGGTCAGGGGTCCCTTTACCTTTATCTTATATAGAAAAATGCACATGTTGTTTAAACACCATACAAGAGTGCATTATAATGGGCAGAATTGTTTGCAAAACTGTGTATATTTCATGAAAAATGTGTGGGAAAGTGTATGAATTTTTTAATAATAATAATAATAATAATAATAATAATAATAATAATGTAATAGCAAACTGATAAAGTGATAAGTAAGCTGAACTGAACTTACAGGCTGAAAATGCAAACTCGGAAGAAAATGAAATTGACAGATTCCTCCATCACTAGTTAGAATAATCAAATCACAGAACTGTAGAGTTGGGAGAGTCCTGTTGCCTTGGGAAGTGGGTTGGAGATAGCAAGGAAGAAGTAAATATATGGCAAGGTGTTGCTAACCTCCTTCCCTCCCTCCCACTTTATTCTCTGTTGTCCCATACAGAGTGCAGGTCTCCCAGCTGTGACAGCTGCTTCAGCAAAGACTTCTGCATGAAATGCAAAGAGCAGTTCTACCTGCACAAAGGCAAATGCTTCAGTTCGTGTCCACAGGACACTGTGGCCCAGCACAGCACCCAGGAATGCCAAGGTAAGCCAAGCAAGGAATCACAAAGAACCCACCCCAGGCCCTGTTAGGGATGCTTATCAGTCACTTGTCACTCAAAGGTCTCCAAGTGACCTCCATTAAATAAAAATGTATACACATACATTAGGGTTGCCGTATTTCAGAAAGCGAAAATCTGGACACAAAGTTGGAGAAAAGTTGGCAAAATCTCCAAAAATAAAATTCAGTTTCCAAGGTATTTTAAAGGCGCCTAAAGGTGTATAATGAAGGTGCCAGGTGAACTTCCCTGGGGGGAGCATTCCACAGATGGGGAGCCACTGCAGAGAAGGCCCCGCTCTCGTGTCGCCACCCTCTGCACCTCTCAAGGAGGAGGCACACGAAGGAGGGCCTCAGAAGATGATCTGAGGGTCCTGGTAGGTTCATATGTAAAGAGGCAGTCCTTGAGGTATTGTGGTCCTAAGTCGCTTAAGGCTTTATAGGTCAAAACCAGCACTTTGAATTGGGCCCTGAAACTCATCGGTAGCCAGTGCGGTGGGACCAGGATCAGAGTAATATGCTCAAACCGTCTTGCTCCGGCAAGCAACCTGGCCCACCACCAATCCCCAGACTCTAAGCCTTCTTCCCATGGGAGTTCCCCAGCTGGTTCCTCCACGTCCAACCAGTCCCTGACAGGTGGTGAACTTCAGGTGCACAGTCCACATGCAACCCCAGGATCTTCTTAACTAGCCCATGCAGTGTTTCCAGGCCATGGAAGAAAATCTGGCCCCTGGGTTCCCTGCCCCTGAAATAATCTTGGACTTAGATCAGCCTTTCTCAACCTGCGGGTCCCCGGATGTTGTTGAACTACAACTCCCATCACCGCTAGCTAGCAAGGCTAGAGCTTAGGGATGATGGGAGGTGTAGTCCAACAACATCTGAGAACCACTGACTTAGATGGAGAAAGCTCAAACCAAGCCGGCTTCCTGTTTTCTGACATGGTGGTTGTGGGTTTTTCTTCCTATCTCACCCCTGCCAGAAAAATGTGAGGTGGGTCCCTGGGGCAGCTGGAGCCCCTGCAACAACCAAGGACGGACGTGCGGCTCCAAGTGGGGCTCGACAACCCGGGTCCGCGAGGTCCTCAGGCCCAGCAAAGATGAGGCGGCCGCGTGCCAGACGCTCTCTGAGTCCAGGAAGTGCCGATTGAAGAAGATCTGTCCGGGAGGTGAGGTGCAGAGGGAGGGAGGGAGGGAGGGGTAGCCCTGCTGTGAGGAGGGGGCAAAGAGATTGGCACTTGCCAGTGTTTCTGAATCCCATACAGGGTTGGGAAACCTCTCTGGTCCACAGGGGAAGTTTATCTCGCCAAGAGATCCAGTTCAGCCCATGAGGCAATTCCCCCCAAACTACACCCACCTGCAGTGCCAGATTTATGTACAGTGGTACCTCGGGTTACATACGCTTCAGGTTACATAAGCTTCAGGTTACAGACTCCGTTAACCCAGAAACAGTGCTTCAGGTTAAGAACTTTGCTTCAGGATGAAAACAGAAATCTGGCGGCGCGGCAGCAGCAGGAGGCCCCATTAGCTAAAGTGGTGCTTCAAGTTAAGAACAGTTTCAGGTTAAGAACGGACCTCCGGAACGAATTAAGTACTTAACCTGAGGTACCACTGTATAAGCTAAACACGCTATAGCTTAGGGCCCCGCTCTCTTGCCCCCCCCAAAAAAAATTTAAAGGAAAAAAGTGGATTTCCAAAATATAGGATAAAAAAAACCACATAAAATAAAACCTACATACAGCAACAGTGTTTTGTGTTGTGTAGGCTCCTATGATGTAAGTAATGGGCCCCACCTGCTAGCCTGCTCCCTAAAATATCACTGGTTTCCTCATTTCTGTATATAGGGTGCCTACATTCTGCATGGACTAGTTGCACGGCCACATGTGCAAATGGCATTAGATACCTATTAGGTCCATAAATTGCTATCTAGCATATATTCAACACAAAAATCAGCAACAATTTGTTGTTGACAAAGGACAGCTGGACATATAAAGGGCCCCATTACCTTCAGTAGCTGAGGGCCTCATCAAACCGAAATCTGGCCCTGCCCACCTGCCAATCAACTGGTGATGTCACTGGGTCGGCAGGTGCATGGACTGCAGTTCTGCATTGGCTGTGCAGGGCAGTTCCCCGCAAGGTGCTGTGAAATTTGTCTCTGTTTGCACTGAAAGGCAAACCTCCCCACTTCCCACTTTCTCGAATGCTCTGGGAACTGAAAGTTCACACTGCTCCGAATTTTGTCCATTCGGGACACTTGTGTGAAAGGAAGAGCGTTTTAGAAGCTGAGTGGGATTGAGATTCCTACAATTCATTAAATAAATAGAGAATACACTACAAAGCCAGGCAAGGATGTTTTAAATAACACCAGCATCCCCCAAGACTCACAAAATGGCAATTGCGAAACAATAAAGGATGGCAGCAAACCATCACTAACAGGAAACAGAACAAGATGTGGGTTGGTGGCCGGGGGGTGGGCAAGGAGGCTAAGCAACCTATTTCCCATCCCATAATACTTCCACCCCTGCGAGCAGGATGCTGCTAAGGCTGGCATTCTCAAGATCTCTGAATGGAATAATGTGGTTAACTGAAACTGCTTTTAGATGGGTTAAATGGTGTCCTCAGAATTGTGTAAGTGTTTTATTGTTTTAAGACCAGCACTCTCAGAGTGCTTCCAGGTTCTTGCTCTTTTCCGGTGAGATTCAGTTGCATACTGGCATGTTCAGGTTGCAGAATCGCAGTCGATTGGGACTTCTTGCAATAAATAAAGTCCTTTGACGCAACTGTCGTCTAGCCTCCCTGCTAACCAACTGAAGCAAATGCTTGCTAAAATGCCAGCATCATCTAATCTGGTTGCAAACACATCAGGGTGAATGCTCAGCAAATAGGGTGTCTGGAAGCACCCTAAGGACTGTAGGGCTGTTCATGACCTGATCTCCTATAAAATGCTAATTTAGATAGTATTGTGGGATACTAGAGTCATCAAACCATCTCATTCTCATGGGGAATTCGCTACTTTCCTCCCTGCCCCCCAGCAGTTATTTCCTACACACATTTTTGCAGCAGTGAGGAGGTTTGCTACTACCTCTAAATCCACATCTGAAACTAAATTATTTCCACGGAGCCTAGAAATGATATATTCAGTGCTAATAGTAATGCATATCCCAAGGGCTTCTGTTTTTTGCAGGTGGCATGAAACAACCCCCTGAACTAAACATGGTTCTGGTTTTGCCTTTCAGAGAACAAGGAAAAGAAAAAGAACGCAAAAAGGGAGAGGAAACAGAGGAGGAAGAAAAAGCTGGAATCTCTCATGGTTATTTAATCGCCGTCAGAGCAAGTGGAAATGTCAGGGAGGGGAGCAGTACATGAGGCAGTCCAGCAGGGGGCATCCTAGTGGATGAAAAAAAGACCTTCTTTCTCTGCCTCTGCGAGGTTCCTTCCTCAGCTATTTTTGCATTGTTGTTGTTTTTCCATCTTTTCCATCCAGATCACGTTGCACAGTCCTTCTTTCCAGAAAGAGAGAAAAGGAAGCCTTTGCGGCCTGTCAGATGTTTCCCCTTTAGAGGTCCTAATTTGTTGCCACACACGCATCTCCCTCCTCACCCCCAGATTGCCGGCACAGACAGAACAGTATGGAAAAGAACGCCGGGGGCCGTACTGCGTTGTGTCACTGACACTCCCTGCACAGCCTTCATTGGAAAGGCACCCCAGAGGGACTCAGAGAAGAGCGAAGGAGGAGGACGATGTCTCCCAAAGGACGGAAAGAGGCTGTAATTCAAAGGTGGAACACCTGTTTGGGGCTGGAAAAGACCTCTCTGCCTGAACCCCTGGCCAGTGTAGACAAGCTGAGCTAGATGGACCAATGACCTGACTTGGTATGAGGAAGATTCTTTTATGTTCCAGAGGCGGCACGTCACCCTGACTCGGTGGCTTGTAGGCTTGTGTTTGTTGTTGTCGTCGTTTAGTCGTGTCCGACTCTTCGTGATTCCATGGACCAGAGCACGCCAGGCACTTATGTCTTCCACTGCCTCCCGCAGTTTAGTCAAACCCAGGCTGGTAGCTTTGAAAACACTGTCCCACCATCTCATCCTCTGTCATCCCCTTCTCCTTGTGCCCTCCATCTTTCCCAACATCAGGGTCTTTTCCAGGGAGTCTTCTCTTCTCATGAGGTGGCCAAAGTATTGGAGTCTCAGCTTCAGGATCTGTCCTTCCAGTGAGCACTCAGGGCTGATTTCCTTCAGAATGGATCGGTTTGATCTTCTTGCAGTCCATGAGACTCCCAAGAGTCTCCTCCAGCACCATAATTCAAAAGCATCCATTCTTCAGCGATCAGCCTTCTTGATGGTCCAGCTCTCACTTCCATACATCACTACTGGGAAAACCACAGCTTTAATTATACGGACCTTTCTTGGCAAGGTGATGTCTCTGCTTTTTAAGATGCTGTCTAGGTTAGTCATTGCTTTTCTCCCAAGAGGCTTGTGTTTATCTCCTTCCAAAGCAATGCAAATATACCACAGATGTTCACAGCTGGGTTGATAACCAGCACTCCTGGCTTTCCCAAATGGGCTGACCCAACTGCCTTGCACCCTTTGCCTGGGAGCAGGTGAGCTCACCTAGCAGAAGTGATGAACGGAGGAAGCTGGCTAGGATCTAGCAGCCCCACAGAGTATCTTTCCTCCTAAGAAGAGGCCGGGAAGTCTTTCAATGCGTTTGCTAGGCCGCCACGCAATGCTTGCCTTCTCTCTCTCCCGCCTCCCTTCCCCACTTGGAACCCATAAAGGCAGGATCCCTTCTGCACAGATGCCAAAGCGGTTTGCCCAAAGTATCTCTTGATCTCCGTCTTCTTCAAGCAGGAGGAGTTGTGATGGCTGGGCAGTTGACAGGGGCTCACTGATGCGTGTGGAAAGTCCAGCAAGCCAAGCCCTAGACCTGTTGAGACCTCCAGGTCACCCTCTGCACTGCTTCTCCAGCGCACTTTCGTTGGAGAGGCTCTTGCTGTAGCCAGGACACAAGATGGCTCCATGTCAAAGAAGTCTTTGAAAGGCCTCCAGTGGTTTCTCTCCATTCAGGCGACCATGAGGGGTGCATGAATATCCCCCCCCCATATTGTTCTTGCATTTGTTTTTGGCATTAATAACGCCACTCCTTTCGTTTATTGAAATGGCAATTGTTTCATTATTCACTTGCAAAAAAGCTCCTTTCTTCTGCAGGCTTTCCTTCCTTTCCTTGTTTATCGTGGCTCGGCCCCCAAATCTGGAGCAGCGGCAGCAGAGTTTGATTTCGTTGGCTGCATCTTCCCGGCAACCCCTGCTTTATTTTCCCAGAATGCCCCTGGGTGTCGTGTCATTCTGGAGCACGGGGAGAGGAGTGCCAGCTGCCATTAAATGACCTGGAACGATGCAAAACCCAGGGCATTCTGGGAAAACAAAATGTCTCCTGTTTCCACTTCTACTGCAGGAACTTTACACATACTCCTGAATGACACATGAGGAACGAGTGCATATGGGATATCAGTCATGAACCTAGTTTTACCCATCCCTATTGGCATTTGAGAGCTATTGGCTTAATTTTAGTGCATTTTAAAATTTGTTACAAAATGAATGCATACCGCTGTACAGGGGGAGAATGGGGAAGAATTTGGGGTCTGAGCAAGTGGTGCTCTAAGGCTACAGCCCGAACGGCACTATTCAATGGGCTGGATCCAGACTAGGTTGGCTGAAGTTAGGGCTCACTGAAATCAATGAGAAAAGTTGGTCATAACGACTTGGGGGGGCGGAGGAAGGAGGGGCGGTGGGGGCGGGTCGCCCCAGGTGTCACCACTGAGGGGGGTGACAAAACGCCGGACGGCACTCCCCACACGGCCTGCAGCGCACCTGAGCCACGCGTCTCTCCTGGGAGTGACACGGTGACTTGGGTGCCCGCAGGCTCTGTGCTGTCCCAAACGCTCCACCTGGGGTCTCCCACTCAGCTGTGGGGCAGCTGAGTGGAAGGAGGCAGGCAGTTGCCTCGGAGGCCCAGCGGTTGTCCTGCTCCAGCTTGCCCCACCCCACGGGCAACTAGCTCCGCCCCCTGGGTAGCTGGCCCCACCCCTGGCGCAGGGCACGCACACAGCCCCAGGTGTCCAATCGGCTTGCTCCGCCGCTGAACGACTTACGTCTCATCAGTTTCAGTGGGAACTAAGGGCAACTAATGGAGCCGAGCCATCAGGGTCATAGCTGTCAACTTTCAGATTTGAAAATAAGGGATCAGCAGCCTCAAAAATAAGGGATCAGCAGCCTCACCTGTCCTGGGGACAGTCTACGGGATATCTAACAATCCGGGATAGCAGCGGGAAGCGGCGCTGGAATAAGGGAATTTCCCGCAAAAAAAGGGAAGGTTGACAGCTATGATTGGGGCTGACTTTGGATTCGACAAGCGTGGAGAGTCAAGAAAGGACAACTCTCTTGCCAGAGAACTCCTGGAAGTGACTCCAGCTTATGAAATACCCCAGGACAGGGCCCAGAAGAGAAATAACCCAACCCAGTTTGTGCAGACAGATCATGAGGATTTATCCTGTAGTTGGAGCTGAGCTGTGTCTCTGTCTACCATCTGCTGCAATGGCGTTGCAGAGTTTCCACGTCAAAATTTTGAAGAGAGAGCGAGTGAGAGAGAAAGCACATTTGCTAAATCAGTCCCATAGCCGTAACCCTTCCTGTTACAAAATTAACCTGGGCCCTAGGGTTGCATTTCCCTGACACAACACACAGGAAGCTCTCTTGCATGACCAAAACCTATAGCAGCGATGGTTTCCCATGAGGCCCAAACAGGGAGGAACTTCCTAGTGGAGAACTCCTGTTAGTTCTACAGGAAAAACGAAGGAAGCAAGTGGCGAAGGAGGGCGACCTTCAAAACCCACAGCTGAGCAAGACCTTTATTGGGATAACTGAGCAATACGTCACAAAAGTGGCGTGAGCTTTTGAGTTCCACAGAACTCTTCATCAGCCTAGAGGTTACACAAACTGCAGGAAGTGAGGGGGGGTGAAAGGGAAAGGGAGGAAAGTACAAAATAGCACCACATTCAGCCCCCGACCTGCATCTTGGAACTGAGTCTACATAGTGACCTCGTGGCTAAGTATCAGCTTAATTTTTAAACTTAATAAAGAAATGATCTCCCCCTTCCCACTTTATGTTGTCCAACTGAGGGTTTGTGGAGGGTCCAAAACCACAACAATCTACCCCCTTTACTTTATTTTAGTTACTTGCCTTTGAGAAAACTTGCACTGTAAGCCTACATAGGTACATCTCTTCAGCAAGATGCAGATTTTTGGATAGGTCCCTGTGATTCTGGATGAAAGCAAATTACATTTTATTGTTTCTATGAATAATAAATAAATATATATATATATAATATAGAGAATTTATTTCTAGAATGTCAATGTATTTAAAATGCTCTTCCTCATATAGATTTATTTCTTCAATTTTGTTTTAAATGTAGTTTTGTTTTTGCTTTTGTTTTTAAAAAGATGCATTGTAAATAGCAACCTCTGTTTGAAACCTTGTCGAGACTTAGGCTGAAAAAAGCAAATGTGATTGCATGGAAGATGGACACAACCGCATCTTAAAAGAAAAGTTTTCCAAGGAAAGGGATCTTTTTTTTTATTTTTACATACACATTTTTTGCAGCTACCACCTGGGGGCGCAACAGAGTAGAGGATGGCTGGTACTCCGTTCTTGCATTTAATACAATTTCGGCTGTTGCCTTCTAGTGAATGCAAGTGAAACACAAAATCAGCAACTGCTACGGTTTTGTATATTGCCTGTATCACCTTCAAAAGCAGGGAAGCTGTCTGATTTGTTTGCTTTCCAATAAAAACGTTCTTTTTTTTAAAAAAAAAAACCAAAACTTCTGAATGTGTGCATTATATGTTGTTGTTTAGTTGTTTATTTGTGTCCAACTCTTCGTGACCCCCTGGACCAGAGCACACCAGGCACTTCTGTCTTCCACTGCCTCCCACAGTTTGGTCAAACTCATGCTGGTAGCTTCGAGAACACTGTCCAACCATCTTGTCCTCTGTCATCCCCTTCTCCTTGTGCTCTCCATCTTTCCCAACATCAGGGTCTTTTCCAGGGAGTCTTCTCTTCTCATGAGGTGGCCAAAGTCTTGGATCCTCAGCTTCAGGATCTGTCCTTCCAGTGAGTACTCACAGCTGGTTTCCTTCAGAATGGGGAGGTTTGATCTTCTTGCAGTCCATGAGACTCTCAAGAGTCTCCTCCAGTACCATAATTCAAAAGCATCGATTCTTTGGCGATCAGCCTTCTTTATGGTCCAGCTCTCACTTCCATACATCACTACTGGGAAAACCATAGCTTTAACTATACAGACCTTTGTTGGCAAGGTGATGTCTCTGCTTTTTTAGATGCTGTCTAGGTTTGTCATTGCTTTTCTCCCAAGAAGCAGGCGTCTTTTAATTTCGTGGCTGCTGTCACCATCTGCAGTGATCATGGAGCCCAAGAAAGTAAAATCTCTCACTGCCTCCATTTCTTCCCCTTCTATTTGCCAGGAGGTGATGGGACCAGTGGCCATGATCTTGGTTTTTTTGATGTTGGGCTTCAGGCCATATTTTGCGCTCTCCTCTTTCACCCTCATTAAAAGGTTCTTTAATTCCTCCTCACTTTCTGCCATCAAGGTTGTCCCTTGCTTATTTAGAGGAGCATTAAGCCAGGGATAGGGAACATGTGGCCCTCCTGGTCCAGTTGGACTGCAACTCCCATCATTCCTGTCTATTGACCACATTTTGATGGAGGCTGGTTGGAGTTGTGGCCCGAAACATATGGAGGCACCAGGTTGCAGAAGACTGACAAAGGAACCAACAGAAATGCAAAAGCCTTCTCCCATCCATGACCCCCAACACCGACATTCGTAGAATCATGGAATCGTAGAATTGTAGAGTTCGAAGGGACACCAAGTCACATTTAGTTTAACCCCCTGCAAAGCAGGAATCTCAGCTAAGGCATCCACAACAGATGGCCATTCAACCTCTGCTTAAAAACCTCCAAGGAAGGAGAGTTCACCACCTCCCGAAGGAGACCGCTCCACTGTCAAACATCTCTTACTGTCTTAAGTTCTTCCTAATATTTAGTCGGAATCTCCTTCCTTGTAACTTGAATCCATTGATTTGGGTCCTACCCTCCAGAGCAGGAGAAAACAAGTTGCTCCACCTTCCATGTGGCATCCCTTTACATATGGCAATAATAATAATAATAATAATAATAATAATAATAATAATAATAATAATATATTATTTATCCCCTGCCCATCTGGCTGGGTTTCCCCAGCCACTCTGGGTGGCTTCCAACAAAATATTAAAATACAGTAGTCCGTCAAACATTAAAAGCTTCCCTAAACAGGCCTGCCTTCAGATGTCTTCTTAAAGGCAGGTGGTTTTTGTTCTCCTTGACATCTGGTGGGGGGGCGTTCCGCAGGGCGGGTGCCACTACCAAGAAGGCCCTCTGCCTGGTTCCCTGTAGCTTTGCTTCTCGCAGTGAGGGAAGGCCCTCAGCGCTGGACCTCAGTGTCCGGGCTGAACGATGGGGGTGGAGACGCTCCTTCAGAAATACTGGGCTGAGGCCATTTAGGGCTTTCAAGGTCAGCACCAACACTTTGAATTGTGCTCGGAAACATACTGGGAGCCAATGCAGGTCTTTCAGGACCAGTGTTATATGGTCTCAGTGGCCGCTCCCAGTCACCAGTCTAGCTGCCGCATTCTGGATTAGTTGTAGTTTCTGGGTCACCTTCAAAGGCAGCCCCATGTAGTGCACATTGCAGTAGTCCAAGCAGTAGTCCAAGCATTGCAGTAGTCCAAGTGAGAGATAACCAGAGCATGCACCAACTCATATCACCTCTTGGACTCCTCTTTTCCAGGCTAAACATACCCAACTCCCTCAACCATTACTCATTACTCATAAGGCTTGGTTTCAGCACCCTTGATCATCTTGGTCGCCCTCCTCTGCACATGTTCCAGCTTGACAATATCCTTCTTAAATTGTGGCGCCCAGAACTGGACACAGGAAACAGAGTGATCGTGGCTGTAGCCTTTGGCAGTATTGTCCTCCTTTATAGCACTGCAGTGCTCAGAACCAGATGTGATTCTCTCTTTTTTATATATAAATATTTATTAGAGTTTCCAAATTAATACAAAAAACAAAAAGTAACAAAAAGTAACAAAAAAGTAACAAAAATACAAAGATACAAAATTAAAAAACAGTTAAAACAAATATAATTTCCATTACTTATTTCCATTAACTTGTTTCCCAGACCTCCTCTCACCTCCCCCTTTTGTATTCCACCCTAACCCACAGTGCCACCCGTGTTGTGTAATTGCGTAATAACAGCAATAACTATGGTGATAATAGGGCCGTGCCTGCTCCTTGCAAGCTTCAGCTCAGCAGGAGATGTCTGCAAAGTATAGCATATAGATCATGGGCAGGCAAACTACGGCCCGGGGTTTGGATCCGGCCCAATCGCCTTCTAAATCCGGCCTGTGGACGGTCCGGGAATCAGCATGTTTTTAATTCTCCCAATTAACCTCCGTCTCCAGGGCCCGTCCAATGACATCATCAGGGAATCGTCACAACAATATCACCAATGGCCTCCACTAGTGACATTGCCATAGGGTCACCCCTGGGTCTCAGGTTTGTGTCCTGAAATCTCAGCATCTGGGGTGCTCCTGAACTGGCATCCCTACCTATGTGGTGGAAATGCCTCATTTTCTCTGTCCTGGGTGTTTCCAGGGTTCCACCCCCTTCCCCATGCCTTGTTTTGCACCTGACTCTGGTAATTTGAAGGGATGCAGGTGGTGCTGTGGGTTAAACCTTACTGGTTATTTGACCTGTGGGTTCCAGTATATAACCAAGTAGTTCTTGCAGGCTTGAAGAACAGCCAGATTCTTTGGCTGTGATTCCAGCATGGCTGGGGGTAAGACTAGATAACCCCTTGTGACCCATTCCAACTCTACGATTCTGTGGGGCTGCAGCAATAGCCTCCCAGAAGTGGCAGCAGCAGCACAGTTGCTTCCCAGGAGGGGCAAAGTGGGGCTTTGCAAGCCTGCCCCATCGGCCTAACGTGGGCTGGGTTTGCATCAAGTGTTCCCGTTTCCATTAGGACGCAGGAAAAGCTGGGCTAGTTCCCATCTCAACTGCAGGCCAAAGGGCAGCATCTCAAAGGAGCGATCCCGCTCAACATGTAAACAGAGCCGGCTGGGATGTTTATTTGCCCAGCTGGCACGGGCCCAGGGTGCCTGGCAGGGCGAAAGGGAGAATTCCTCCAAGTTTCTCTTGCGACATCTCTGACAAGGACTAGAAATGCGAAGAGTCTCTCTTGTGTTGTTCAGACCTGAGCAATGCCTCACCTTGGGTTTGAAGAGTGAGAAGAAGGCAATAAACCACGTTGTAGAACCTTAGCTGTACTGCAAGACAATGCAGAATTTTCTCTATCCATAAGAAGGTTTGGCCCAGGCTATCTGAAGGACTGAATTCTCCCATATGAACCTGCCTGGGCTCTGCAATCTTCATCAACATTTCTGCAATGAAAATAGGGACATTTCATTCCTCCAGCAATATATTATTGAAATACACTATTGTCACTTGTACGACTTGTATACAGTGAGATTACACAAGCACCCCCCACTCAGATAACAACAACAACAACAACAACAACAAATAGAAGAAGAAGAAGAAGAAGAAGAAGAAGAAGAAGAAGAAGAAGAAGAGTTTATTTATACCCCGCCCATCAGCCTGGGTTTCCCTAGCCACTCTGGGCGGCTTCCAACAGAATATTAAAATACAATACAGTGGTACCTCGGGTTACATACGCTTCAAGTTACATACGCTTCAGGTTACAGACTCCACTAACCCAGAAAGAGTGCTTCAGGTTAAGAACTTTGCTTCAGGATGAGAACAGAAATTGTGCTCCAGCCGCGCAGCAGCAGTGGGAGGCCCCATTCGCCAGTGTGGTGTCGCCAGTGTGGTAGACTCATAATCTGGGGAACCGGGTTCGCGTCTCCGCTCCTCCACATGCAGCTGCTGGGTGACCTTGGGCCAGTCACACTTCTCTGAAGTCTCTCAGCCCCACTCACCTCACAGAGTGTTTGTTGTGGGGGAGGAAGGGAAAGGAGAATGTTAGCCGCTTTGAGACTCCTTCGGGTAGTGATAAAGTGGGATATCAAATCCAAACTCTTCTTCCTCCTCCTCTTCTTCTTCTTCTTCTTCTTCTTCTTCTTCTTCTTCAGTGGTGCTTCAGGTTAAGAACAGTTTCAGGTTAAGAACGGACCTCTGGAATGAATTAAGTACTTAACCCAAGGTACCACTGTAGTCTATTAAACATTAAAAGCTTCCCTAAACAGGGCTGCCTTCAGATGTCTTCTAAAAGTCTGGTAGTTGTTTTTCTCTTTGACATCTGGTGGGAGGGTGTTCCACAGGGAGGGCGCCACTACCGAGAAGGCCCTCTGCCTGATTCCCTGTAATTTGGCTTCTCACAGCGAGGAAACCACCAGAAGACCCTTGGCACTGGACCTCAGTGTCCGGGCTGAACAATGGGGGTGGAGACACTCCTTCAGATATACTGGACCGAGGCCGTTTAGGGCTTTCAACACTTTGAATTGTGCTTGGAAACGTACTGGGAGCCAGTGTAGGTCTTTCAAGACTAGATATAATCTAACTTTGCACTAGCAAGTGATGATGAATGCTGAATAAACAGGTAGTCTTGAGACAATGCACAAGAAGAGTTTGGGGTCCCCAGAAATGGGAGGCCACTGGTTTTTGTTCCTTCTCTCTCTCTCTCTCTCTCTCTCTCTCTGGTGTTATGGTTGGCAACACACTGTTGTGCGAAGAGGGCCTCTTCAACGTCCCTGGGGATGCTCTCGGAAACAAGCTTGGCCTGGCACTGAGAACTGCGACTGCCGTTAATCATGTCCTGGGCTTGGTGGCCAGGCCTGAAGTCTGTAGAAGAGGCGTGGATGGAAAAAACGGTTACCAATTCCTTCAAGAGTAATCAACTAAGTTTGAAAGCCAGCTATAGTAGAACCATTTTTCATTTGTTGACTGACAACAGAGCAAAATCTCTCAAAACAAAAGCCTTTCCATCTCTGGGATTATGGAATTATTTTAACTGGAAGGAGTGTGTATCACAAGATCACTTGCCCCAAAGATGGTCCAGAAAAAATGACCCTAATAAGAACTGTGGAGAAATTTCAGGGGGAGGGGGGCAGTAATCTGTTTTTAGTCTACAGTTATTTTAACAGAAGGGATGCAGGTGGCACTGTGGGTTAAACCACAGAGCCTAGGACTTGCCGATCAGAAGGTCGGGAGTTCGAATCCCCTTGATGGGGTGAGCTCCCGTTGCTCGGTCCCTGCTCCTGCCAACCTAGCAGTTCAAAAGCACGTCAAAGTGCAAGTAGATAAAGAGGTACCGCTCCGGCGGGAAGGTAAACGGCGTTTCCGTGCACTGCTCTGGTTCGCCAGAAGCGGCTTAGTCATGCTGGCCACATGACCCAGAAGTTGTACGCCGGATCCCTCGGCCAATAAAGCGAGATGAGCGCCCCAACCTCAGAGTTGGCCACGACTGAACCTAATGGTCAGGGGTCCCTTTACCTTTATTTTAATAGAAGTCTTAAATTATTGCTGCTAATTCATACTGATGATTTTATTGATTTATCTTTCTCGTAAACTACTTTGGGTCTTTTTTAAAAAAAATCAAGTAGGATCTACCCATTATCACTAAGATTCCACCCCTGAGATTCAGGATCTAAGGCTCAGGAGGAAGGTTGTAATTCCTGAGATCATCTCGCTTCGTTCTTTTGTGTGTGTGTGAATTACTGAGCCTATGCTGATTCACAGCTCTTTCCCGTCCTTAATCTTATTGTTCCATGCTGCCCCAGTCTCCAAGTGGTGAAAGACCCCAGGCGTTTGAGGTGCTTACCCAGGTTCTATTTTCTTGGAATGAAAGTATGCAGAGACTGTGGTGTCTTTCAGATATGTGGTTTCATTTACACACATATACAACCTGAGCGTAGGACAGAGGGGCTCGCAGCATTAACACCCCCAACAGATCTCGCTTCTCCATTAGGTTTCCAGATGCCCCCTCGTCATGGGTTTGTATCCAACAAAACGTGTCTCTTTTACTCCTGCTTTTGGAGGAAGGACAGGATATAATTTGAAATGACAGATACATTCATATAATAACAGGCTGGTGTTCAACGCACGAGAATAATCCACACCCAAAATTAAAATGGCACCAAAGCAAATGTTTCCCACCGGTACGTTCCTTAGTGCTGACAAACTTGGTTATGGGCAATTTGTCTTATGCACAAATGTTTGCAAAGCAATTTGGCCCAGTGCAATGCATTTTTCTGTGTTGTTTTCACTAATACATGCATATATATGCACACTTATCCTAGTATCTGTGTTTATAAGTGTTATGTACTGAGCTGAATAGGATCCAAAAGGCAGCAGTCTGATTGGTCCTAGAACAATAGGGTCCAGAATGCAGCAGTCTGATTGGTCCACAGGAGCCACCCAATCCAGCTCCAGGTGGAAGTGAATCCACAACCTGATTGGCCTACAGATGAATCCAGGAATTAGCCAATCACGTTGGGCCCATTGTGTAAATAATGTATATAAAGCGGACATTCTGGGAGAACTTCCATTCCTTCTCACCACTATGAGCTGAATAAAGAGCATGAAATCCACTCTCGACTCCGAGTATATTTCAATGAGCCAGAGAACTGCATTGCAAAATTCGGGAATGTGCAAATTTCAACAGACAGCTGTGTTTTGGTCTGCGTCTCTTTTCAGAAAGTGGGACTCAGGCAGGTTTGCCTTTAAATGCAAATCAAACAGACTCTCCCATCCTATCCAAGAAGTCTCAGAAGTCCTCTCAAGGATACTCCAAATCCTTTCTGGCTTGAGAGAGAATATCCCTTGATGTGAGAAAGGTTTGCAGGCGAGTCCTGACTCATTTCCCTGGGACGTTATAAATAGACCACAGAGAAGGAGGAAGCCCTGAATCTAATCTGAATGCGGCTCAGCTGAACCCAGCAAGGTCACAGCTGGTACTGATCAGAGAAGGATTTGCTGAGTTATGGCATGAAGAGCAGAGGGGTGCTAAGAAAGAAACACTCTTTGCTTCAGAGGCTTGCTGTCTGCTTTGCCTCCTAGGACAGGGCCAGTGTGCCAAACTGGCGCAAGGCTAAGAGGCAGAAAGAACGAGCAGGGTGTGCAACTGAAGCAGAATCTTCAGAAAACACTGAAAGGGGGAGATGGGAGAGGTTCAAGGCAGTTTGCATTCAGAGACGATCCTATCTGATCTGAACTTTCTGGAACAACCAAACCAGGGCCATCTTTGGGAGTTTGCATGCTTCTAATGGAGCAAGGCATTTGTATGAGGCACCTGGGCCAAGTTGGGTACCATACCAGCCGTCTAGAGAGAGGCTGTGGCCCCTGCATTCCTGTGGCGCCTTCAGCCCATTCACTCTGCCTCCTATCTCTTTCAAATGACAAAATACTGTTTCTTCAAGCCAACTGTAATGGCCTGGGACTCGGAACCAGAGGAGACTCAGTCTGCACCGGATCCTTTGCCTCAGGCAGCATCTGGACCAAGTTGGGGTCTGATCCTGAAGAGCCCCAGTCTGCATAGGTTCCCCTGCAACAAGCACCAGCTGGTCGAGTCCGGGGCCTGAGCCTGCCCTGGCTCCAGATGCAGGGATTACCTTGTTGTCTTCAGCTGGGCCATCACTTACAGCTGCTCCACTACTGGTTGGGTCAGGGGAGGCTAAGGCGGCCCCTGGGTCTAGTCACCCACTGATGTCTCCCGAGCTGCAGAGATTAAGGTCTGAGAGAAGGAGAGACCTGAGTACTCGCAGGAGGAGTGCTCACCTTTGGGTGAGACAGGGAGGTGAGTCACCGGGGGATCAGGACAAAGATTACCCAGACAAAGATAAAAGGCTATTGGACCCCATCCCAGGTTGCGGGAGCAACATTGCTGTTTGCTAGAACCTGCCTGAGACCCTGTGCCAGACCTAGCCTGGTTTCCTGCCTCGTGTCCTGCCTTGGCCCTGTCGGACTGACTCCTAGCGGTACCCTTGGATTCGGGACCGGACCTGGACTGCGTTGCTTGGGTTACCCCCGGGCCCAGCACACCACCCCACAGCGACAGGAGTCTGGGTGTGCCTTACCTTCTCCAATGCCTCTCTCTTTCCAAACAACTTGGATTGGCAGGTATCAGGATCAGACTTTGGACAAAGAGCTCCCACCAAGAGTCAGGAAGCAAATATTTTAAAAAATCCTTTGGAGCAGGGCACCCTGACAGATCTCAAAGAAGTGGCCCACTTCTTTGGCTGGATGATGTAAGAATATAAGAAAAGCCTGCTGGATCAGGCCAATGGCCCATCTAGCATCTGTTTCTCACAGTGGCCAACCAGATGCCTGTGGGTAACCAGCAAGCAGGATAATAATAATAATAATAATAATAATAATAATAATAATAATAATAATTTATTATTTATACCCCGGGCATCTGGGTGGGTTTCTCCAGCCACTCTGGGTGGCTTCCAACAAAATATTAAAATACAGTAATGCATCAAACATTAAAAGCTTTCCTAAGCAGGGCTGCCTTCAGATGTCTTCTAAAAGTCAGGTAGTTGTTTATTTCCTTGGCATCTGATGGGAGGGCGTTCCACAGGGCAGGTGCCACCACCAAGAAGGCCCTCTGCCTGGTTCCCTGTAACATCACTTCTTGCAGGGAGGGAACCACCAGAAGACCCTCAGCGCTGGACCTCAGAGTCCGGGCAGAACGATGGAGGTGGAGACGCTCCTTCATGTATACTGGATTCGAACCCAAGAGCAACTCCTGTGGTTTGCGGCAACTGGCATTGAGAAGCACTGCTGCCTCTGAGCACAGCCATCGTAGCTAGTGCCCAGTGATGGCCCTTTTTTCCTCCATGCATTTGCCCAGTCCTGTTGGTGGCTGTCACTGCCTCTTGTGGCAATGAGTTCCACAGTTAAACTTTGCACTTCCCAAGGTCCTTGCCTCCAACAGGGGAGGTAGAACAGAGCAACATATCTGTGACAATCTTCAGATACAATGCCACACCTTCTCTGCCAGGTCCATGGCAATGCGGCTTGCTGGTGTGGCCCCTCACTTGCCCTTTGGCCTATCGATTATAAAATGATAGAGAGCAGACAGGATGCAAATCAAACCACGGAGCATTGCTAAGATCTGCGCAAAGCCCTGGAGAGAGCCGTCGGCTTGGTTATGTGTATGCAAAAAACCTCCCGTTTCTGAAACTTGAGCTCCCGTAGTGGGATAGGAAGACGAAGGAGGGGGGAAATGCATCAAACTTCTCTTTTTAAAAAAATAAAAAATGTCCGGCCGGCCAATATTGTTACTGGAGCCAGCATAATGATAAAAGAAAGAGTCTTGGAGGGGGGTGGAGAATGTTAAAATGAGAAGAGGAGGAGGAGGGGCAGGGTGAGAGGAAGTCGAGATTTTGCAGGATTTCAGTGTGTGTTGAGGAACGGGCAGAGCCTTTTGGAGGCTTCACTCCAGCTGGGTCTCCGGAACCAGCACCCAAGGGAGTTCTGACTAGCAGCTTCTACACCCTGAGAATACCAACTGGGTGCTGGATCAGTGCAAGGGGTGGTGGGTGGCCTGGGACTCGGCGAGACCCACCCCCTCCGTGCTCAGCCATGTGGACGGTTGCAAATCTCAACGCCGGGGCCTTGGGTCTCTTGGTGGTCGCAGCTTCCTGGGCAGTGGGCAGCCAGCGGAGGGCGGCCGAGGGTGGCATCCGCAGGAGGTCTCACCGGGTTCAGAACGGGCGCTGCAGTTACACTTTCGTCTTGCCAGAGGCCGACCCCCAACCCTGCCAGCACCCCGGGGAGCCCTTCAACGTCAACACGCTGCAGAGGGATTCACCAGCCGGCCCTTTGCTGTGGAGCGATGACCAGTCCACCCAACGGGTCCAGCAGTTGGAGAGGGTCTTGGAAAACAACACTCAATGGCTGTTGAAGGTAAGGGGGAAGGAAGGGTCTTCGGGGGGGTGACGGTGGAGGCCACAAACGGGGAGAGATGCTGTAGATCAAGCCTGCCCTTGCCTGAGCCTAGACATCAGCCTTCGGCTCAACGGCCAAAGATGCTCTGCACGTGCTCAGGAGCTATTGCACACTCATCCTGCAGTTATAGGTCAGAAGCTTGTTTGGGATCAGCGGGACCTGTTGTTGTTTAGGCGTTTAGTTGTGTCCGACTCTTCGTGACCCCATGGACCAGAGCACGCCAGGCACTTCTGTCTTCCACTGCCTCCCGCAGTTTGGTCAAACTCATGTTAGTAGCTTCAAGAACACTGTCCAACCATCTCGTCCTCTGTCGTCCCCTTCTCCTTGTGCCCTCCATCTTTCCCATTCTCTCAGAATGGAGAGGTTTGATCTTCTTGCAGTCTGTGGGACTCTCAAGAGTCTCCTCCAGCACCATAATTCAAAAGCATCCATTCTTCGGCAATCAGCCTTCTTTATGGTCCAGCTCTCACTTCCATACATTATTACTGGAAAAACCATGGCTTTAACTATACAGCAAGGCCTAGTATCGCATAAAAGGTTCTGGGGCAGAAGGCAAGGAGCCCTGAGCCCTCTTGCCGATGCTGAGGACCCCTCTCAGCCTCAGTTTCCCGCTTGTGAAATGAATGAAGAGGTGGTTCTAACTTTTGAGGAGGCGTGCAATGAGTCACTCGCCTCACTGTCTGGGAAGGCGACAGGCTCTCCTTCCATGGAGGTTTCAAAGCAGAGGTTGGATGCCCATCTGTCAGGAATTCATTAACTGTGACCCCTATATGGGCTGGATGATCCTTGAGGGCCCCCTGCAACTCTACAATTCTATGGTCCTGAGTCAGAAGCACCTCCAGGCACCCAAAGAAGCTCTTTCCTTACTTCCAGGTCACGGAAATACAGGTGGGTTTGTCAACCTCTGGAGAAAGACGCACCTACCGTACTTAATTTTAACTCGCTGGAATTTCAGCGCATTGGTGCGGCGCAGACAGTTTTTCTTGCTCAGAAGGAACACCCGCAAAACAACAACAAACCTCTGGTTACGTGAAACATATTCAATAAACACACAAGACGTAACCAGCTGTACGTTTGAAAAAATAATATATACTATTCATTGTACAGTGGTACCTCAGGTTACATACGCTTCAGGTTACATACGCTACAGGTTACAGACTCCGCTAACCCAGAAATAGTGCTTCAGATTAAAAACTTTGCTTCAGGATGAGAACAGAAATCGCGCTCCGGCGGCACGGGAGCAGCAGGAGGCCCCATTAGCTAAAGTGGTGCTTCAGGTTAAGAACAGTTTCAGGTTAAGTAAATTGTAGATTTCAATAGAAGAATGTAGAAGATTAGAGAATGAACTGATCTGCTGGTTCTTCTACCTTTTTCGTTGAACTTTATGAGCAACTTCTGTTGAAATCTACAATTCAATACAATGAATATTATTTTTATAATACAATTTTATTATATATTATATAATTATTATTATTATTATATATTATTTTTTCAAAGGTACAGCCGGTTACATCTCATGTGTTTACAGAAGGAACACCCAGCATGCACAAACACCCAGGTGTGACAGGTGAGGGCTTGGTGGAGATATTACCCTGGTCAGCAGCAAAATGGCCATCATTTTGATGGATGGACAGCCTTAGAAGTTTCATAGAAGCAGAGTTTTTTTCGGCCACAACTCACGAGTTCTGGCACCTCTCAGGTGGGCACTATTGCCGTTCTAAGAGAATGAGGGAGACATTCTGGCCCCTTTCCCCTAGAAAAATAGCGCTGCATAGAAGTATCATAGATTCAGAGTTGGAAAATACCATGGGAGTCGTCTATTCCAACTCCTTGTGGTGCAGGAACCTTTTCCCCAATATGGGGCTTGAACCCACAGCCCTGAGAATAAAAGTCTCATGCTCTACCAACTGAGCCAACTCAGTCATGTGTGTTACAAGGCAGCCCAGCACACCTCTGCATGCCATAGAGAAAGGGGAAGGTTCATGGCTCAGAGTTAGACCATCTGCCCTACCTAAAGGTAAAAGAACCCCTGACCATAAGGTCCAGTCATGGCCGACTCTGGGGTTGCGGCACTCATCTTGCTTTACTGGCCAAAGAAGCCGGTGTACAGCTTCCGGGTCATGTGGCCAGCATGACTAAGCCGCTTCTGGCGAACCAGAGCAGCACACGGAAACGACGTTTACCTTCCCGCCGGAGCGGTACCTATTTATCTACTTGCACGTTGACATGCTTTCAAATTGCTAGGCAATACTGAACTCGGTGGACCAAGGGTCTGACTCTGTATAAGGCAGCTTCTAACACATACTGTACCCCCACATGCAATTTCCACAGCATCCAGGCCAGTCAGGGCCATGTCCGAACCAATGGATTCAAACTGCAAGGAAAGAGATTCCAACTAAACAGGAGGAGAAATTTTCTGGCAGTGAGATCTGTCAGACTCCCTTGAAAAGTGACGGGCCTTCCTTCAGGTTTTTAAGCAGAGGTTGGGTGGCCATCTGTCATGGATGATTTAGTTGAGATTCCTGTGGGATGTAAAACACAAGAGTAGTCAAGTACAACATTCCTAGAGTGAACATGTTTACACATGGGGAGGATTGTTTGTCCAGCCAGCAGGTAAACTTCCTGTTTCCTTTTGGGCTGGGACAGACTTCCTCTACATGTGACTAGAGGTGGGCGTGGCCTCACCTGTGCAGGTAACGACAAAAGCACAGGGCAGGGCAGCCATCTCTCTCTCTTTGACTACATGCATCAAAGAACCAACATCTGCTTAGCCAAAGATGCTCTTTTGGCCTCCAGCCAAGAGAGGACAAAGGGACTGTCTTATGGGATAGTTTCTAGGTATATGTTAGTTTTCTAAGCTAAGTCTGCCTTCTGGGATCCCATTGTGAACAGAATGGTATGTGAGTAAACTCTTTTTATACTTTTACAGAAGACTGTGTCGTGTCTTACCTTTTATGAGGGAATAAGGGGGAAATACCAGAACAGTTATTATAGAGGCTTTAGCGAGCCTGAGCAAATGCATCCGCTGCAAGTTTAAAAAGGGGAATGTTAGTCTGCTAAATTGCGAACTTGTTAACACAAGTTGGAAAGGCTATTCTCAGACAATATATCCTCTCCTGCATCCCTGAACATTCCCACAATTCCTGCATTGCAAGGGGTTGGACCAGATGGCTTGGGGGGGGGGTCCCTTCAAATTCTACAATTCTCAGGTTCTCTTTTACTCTGAGGTTTTCCGGAGACAGGGACGAGGGGTGTGTTTTTCTCTTCCCCAAAGCAGTGTTCCCAAATGCAGAAGTGCCTGGTGTGCCCATGAGAATGGAAATTTCATTCTTATGGGGGGGGAATTCACCCAGGGACACTGGTTTTCTTCTGCTGCTTCTCACTCCAGGCGTTAAGAATTAAGCATGCGCCTATTTGCATGGCCACACCTCCTGATAGGCATAGCCCCGCCCTCGGTTCTCTTTCTTGGTCAAACTGAAATATGACAGAGTTTGGGAACTGCGGTGTGTGGGGATTGCGAGAGAGAGAAAGCTGTTGCTGTCATTTTGGAGAGGACGGAAGAGATATAATTTGCTAGAGCCAAATAGTAAAGATCTGGAAATTTTTGGAGTCTACGAGGGAGGAGTTTTTTATCTGTACTCTTGGATGGAGTGAAGCCACTGAGCATGCGCAGAGTGCCTTCCTCTCCAGCTGAGCACTCACTCATAGCCTGACCTGAAGGAGACGATGTGTGTGAATATTGGACGTGGCATGATTCTTCCTCCCGCCCCCGCGATGACCAGTCCCTCTCCACCACACCAACCCCCCGGCCATCACTAATCCTACCTCTGGGAGTAGGGTAGTCGGAGTACCTCTGGGTCAAGAGGATGTGGTTTCCCAGTGTCCTCTGGTTCATCTTGCTACCGGAACTTTGCTTCTGGGACTAATCTAAACTCAGATCCCAGGGGGATTTTCGGAGGCTTGGAGGCAACAATTTATATGTGCTGATGTGCAAGGGCGGCAGATGAGGGGGGGTGACTCTGCACAGACAATGTCAGGCAATGCCAAAGAACTGAAAACTTAAATACCAGTAATCTAATATAGAATCATATCTATTAATTATCATTTTTTTAATTAATTACATTTGCATACCACCTTTCATCTGTAGACCTCAGGGCGGTTCACAACATAAAAGAATACAGTGGTACCTCGGGTTAAGAATTTAATTTGTTCTGGAGGTCTGTTCTTAACCTGAAACTGTTCTTAACCTGAGGTACCTCCTGCCGCCGCCATGCGATTTCTGTTCTCATCCTGAAGCAAAGTTCTTAACCTAAGGTGCTATTTCTGGGTTAGCAGAGTCTGTAACCTGAAGCGTCTGTAACCTGAAGCGTCTGTAACCTGAGGTACCACTGTAATAGAAATGTAGTTGGTAGGAACCCCAAAAGTCATCTACAGTGGTACCTCTGGTTGCGAACGGAATCTGTACCGGAGGCCCTTTTGCAACATAAAAAGAGTGCAACCCGCAGCGGCGCATCTGCTCACGCATGGGTTGTGATTCTGCACATGCGTGTGGCGTCATTTTGTGCTTCTGCGCATGTGCAAGCGGCGAAACCCGGAAGTAACCCTTTCCGGTACTTCCGGGCCGCCACGGGACGTATCCTGAAAGAACGTAACATGAAGCAAACGTAACGTGAGGTTTGACTGTAGTTCAACCCACTGCAATGTAAGAATCACAGAGCAAATTTGTGTGTGTGTGTCTGTGTGTCTTAAGGCAGTGGTTCTCAAAGGGTGTGCGATGCGCCACGCTGATGTGGCAGAAGAGGCTGGCAAGTGTGGCAGGAAGATTCAAGGACCGTCGAAGAAACATCTAAACATTTCAGTGCAGTATGGCATAGTATCAAAATATTTCTTTTATTTGCAAAAGTGAGCTCATTCCTCTTACTGTGTTTAGGTATTTTCTCTTACTCTTACAGTTAAGGCACTTATCATATTTTGGGAGTGATACATTTTTTCTTACGTAGCTGCATCGTTTTATACTTTCTGCATGTCCCGTGATCATATTATAAAGTAGTCATGTTCTGTGTCATGAATGCTAGGAGTTGTTTATTTTTGTTTCCCAACACATTTCTTATCAATGAATTTTTTTTGGTGTGGTGCAAGCAAATTTGTATCTTGAAAGTGTTGCCTAGAGAAAAAAGTGTGAGAACCATGGAGTGTGAAGGCAATTTTTGACAAAAGATGTGTTATATGCCTGTCCGTCAGCCTGGCCCTTTGCAGTCATTAGCCAGAAGAGCATTGGGAGGTGGGGATAAATTGATTTCTCACCCAGCAATTGGCCTGTGCATTTTTTTATCTCATGAGAGTGGAAGTAAAGAACAGGAGACACAACCTTGACATAGATATAGATAGATAGATGATAGATAGATAGATAGATGATAGAGAGAGAGAGAGAGAGAGAGAGAGAGAGAGAGAGAGAGAGAGAGAGAGAGAGAGATAGATAAGATAGATATGAAGTTGTTATGGAAATTATGGGGAGGGGGCACATCTTTAAAGTTGTTAAATGTTATAAATATTATGCCTGAATGTATCTTGGCAGCTCAGGGAAGTTACCTAGCTTTAAAAATAATATAGAATCAACTCCTTTGCTAGTTTCCTCCATTCCAACGCTATTTTACGCTTGGAACAGGGACTCCAGGAAGTGCCCAGAGGTGACAATTGCTGAGCTGATTTTTGGCCAAGGAAAGCCTAATCCCATCACTGGACTTGCCAAGGGGTCCAGACATGCAAAGGAAGTTCTATTGTACTTTGGGTGGTGGGACTTCAGAAGGTGTTTGCCTATGCTAATCTTATACCTGAGTTAATCTTGTACCAAGGACTTGTCTGGACATATTTGCCCAGGTTAAACTAGTATAACCCCTGTTTACCCCTCCCCTTTTGTGACATGTCAGTGATGTAGCAATGATGCTGAAATATACTCGGAGTCGAGAGTGGATTTCATGCTCTTTATTTAGCTCATAGTGGTGAGGAGGAATGGAAGTTCCCCCAGAATGTCTGCTTTATATACATTATTTACACAATGGGCCCCACGATTGGAATGGCTAATTCTGGGATTCACCTGTAGGCCAATCAGGTTGCAGATTCACTTCCCCCTGGAGCTGGATTGGGTGGCTCCTATGGACCAATCAGACTGCTGCATTCTGGACCCTAATATTCTAGGACCAATCAGACTGCTGCATTCTGAATCCTATTGTTCTAGGAACAATCAGGCTGCTGCCTTTTGGATCCTATTCAACTCAGTAGATAACAGATGCTGTACGAACTGTATTCTGGGATATGGTGGGAAAGTTTTAAAAGTCCTTGTCACCCCATCCTCAGGGTTCAAAATTCCTCTTTGAACCTGTTGCGCAATAAACTTTGGTCTACAGCTATTTGGCGGCTGGACTCCTTTCTTTATTCCGCAGGGACCTGCGGGTTCTGCCCGATGAGCTGGGTGACTGAGCAGCCTCGCACCTAGATTTCCCCCCATAACAAACTGGAGGGAGGTAAGCTGACTGATTCAGAGAAGGAGCTAGGAATATCTATCGGGGGGGGGCAGCTCTCCTCTCCCTCCTCCCCACTATTTTCTTGGCAGCTGACTCCCTCCGAAATAGGAGACAGCCATGGCGAGGAGAAAAGTCGTCTTCCCTCTAGAGGACCGCTGGACCTCTCGTCTGTCATCTAAGCTACAGCTGCTTGCGTCAGACCTGCAAATAACTCCATCCCTGATTGGGTTGGGACCAGAGAGCGTCCCATAGCATCCGGTGGACAACTGGAAGGAACTGAGTTCCCCGGCAAAGGGGGAGGAATCTCTGGGCCTTCTTCTCGTGAGAAATGGAATGGGGGGTTGCAGGGGGAGTGATGCTTGCAAGCCCCCGCTCTTCGGTCTGCTTTCCACCACGGTCACTTCGAAATGGAGATTATGAGCAGGATGTGCTGTGCTGCTTAAATGGCCAGGGGTACAATCCCGGCCCAGGGATTTGCGTAAAATTTGCTGGTTTGCATGCAAAGATGCAAATATAGGCTGACTTTCAGAGGGGAACCGACTCTGCGTTTTTATGCCAGGGGTTAATCAGCGCCCTGGGGAAATTAAATCAAATGGACGTTGATGAAATTATGTGTGGCATGGAGAAAATCGACATAGAAAAGTTTTCTGCAATTATTTATATTAATTGCCCAAATTATTACAGAGCCAACCAAATTACTTTAATGTAATACAATTTCTTAAAATCAGCTTTCCCGCTCCTGTTGCGACATATGTTTGATACAGTTTCCCTCCCTCATAACACTAGTATTCATCCATTGAGATGAACGTTGGAAGATTCTGAACATGTAAAAGGAAGCACTTACTTACATTGCCCAGTGTGCTGGGCCTGGGGGTAACCTGAGCAACATGGTCTAGGTCCAGCCCCGAATCCAAGGGTACCATGATGAGTCAGTCTGGCAGGGCCAAGGCAGGACACGAGGCAGAAAACCAGGCAAGGACAGGTACAGGATCTCAGGTAGGATCTAGCATGCAGCAATGTTGCTCCCGCAACCTGGGGTGGGGTCCGACAGCCTTTCATCTTTGTCGGGGTAGCGGCCAGTCCTGATCCCCCGGCAACTCACCTCCCCGTTTCGCCTGAAGGTGAGAACTCCTCCTAGAATCATAGAATCATAGAGTTGGAAGAGACCACAAGGGCCATTGAGTCCAATCCCCTGCCAAGCAGGAAACACCATCAGAGCACTCCTGACATATGGTTGTCAAGCCTCTGCTTAAAGACCTCCAAAGAAGGAGACTTCATCACACTCCTTGGCAGCAAATTCCACTGTCGAACAGCTCTTACTGTCAGGAAGTTCTTCCTAATGTTTAGGTGGAATCTTCTTTCTTGTAGTTTGGAGCCATTGCTCCGTGTCCGCTTCTCTGGAGCAGCAGAAAACAACCTTTCTCCCTCCTCTATGTGACATCCTTTTCTATATTTGAACATGGCTATCATATCACCCCTTAACCTCCTCTTCTCCAGGCTAAACATGCCCAGCTCCCTTAGCCGTTCCTCATAAGGCATCGTTTCCAGGCCTTTGACCATTTTGGTTGCCCTCCTCTGGACACGTTCCAGTTTGTCAGTGTCCTTCTTGAACTGTGGTGCCCAGAACTGGACACAGTACTCCAGGTGAGGTCTGACCAGAGCAGAATACAGTGGCACTATTACTTCTCTTGATCTAGATGCTATACTCCTATTGATGCAGCCCAGAATTGCATTGGCTTTTTTAGCTGCCGCGTCACACTGTTGGCTCAGTACTCAGGTCTCTCCTCTCCGACCTCAGTCTCTGCAGCTCGGGAGATGTCGGTGGGTTACTAGACCCAGAGGCCGCCTCAGCCTCCCCTGACCCAACCGGTAGTGGAGCAGCTGTAAGTGATGGCCCAGCTGAAGGCGACGAGGTCATCCCCGCATCTGGAGCCAGGGCAGGCTCAGGCCCCTGACTCGGCCCAGCTGGGGCTTGTTGCAGGGGAACCTGTGCAGACTGGGGCTCTTCAGGATCAGGCCCCAGGCTTGGTTCAGATGATGCCTGAGGCAGAGGATCCAGTGCAGACTGAGACTCCTCTGGCTCCGAGTCCGAGCCTGAGTCCCAGGCCATCACACCCAGAGTTAAACTATGGAACTCCCTCCCACAGGAGATAGTGAGGGCCCCCAACCTAGATGGCTTTAAAAGAGGATTAGACAAATTCCTGGAGGAGGAGGAGGAGGAGGCTATTGATGGCTACTAGCTGGAGGCAGCAATGCTTCTGAATATCAGTTGCTGGAAACCACAGGAGGGCAGAAGGGTCTTGTGTTCAAATCCTCCTTGCTGGTTTCTCATGAGGGCATCTCATTGGCCACTGTGGGAACAGGAGGCTGGGCCAGATGGGCCATGGGCCCGATCCACTAGCCGGGCTCTTTTTACAATGTTCTGACGTTGCATGTTTTGGCCATAAGACGGCACCTCTGAAACCAGCCAGCTTGGATCTCATCTTAAAAATAATTTAACTCATTTCACTTGTAGACACACACACACCTCTTTAAAAAAAAGCTGCCAAATTAATTAGACTCACCTTTGTGATTTATTTTTCTTTTTTAAAAAAAAGCAGGTTATACATAGGGCTGCCTCTGGAGATGGTTCGGAAACTTCAGCTGGTGCAGGTTGCTCACCAGAGCAAGATGGTTTGAGCACTTTACACTGATCCTGGTCCCACTGCACTGGCTACCAATTAAGTTCCCAGGCCCAATTCAAAGTGCTGGGTTTGACCTATAGAGCCTTAAGCGACTCAGGACCGCAATCCCTCAAGGACCGCCTCTTTCCATATGAACCTACCCGGACCCTGAGATCATCTTCTGAGGCCCTCCTTCGTGTGCCTCCTCCTCAAGAGGTGTGGAGGGTGGCCACACGAGAGCGGGGTCTTCTCTGCAGTGGCTCCCCGTCTGTGGAACGCTCTCCCCAGTTGAAGTTCACCTGGCGCCTTCATTATATACTTTTAGGCACCAGGCAAAAACGTTCCTTTTTAACCAGGCCTTTGGTTGATCTTATTGACATCCAACACCCTTTTAGAATGTGGTTCTTTTTTTGGGGGGGGGGTTAAATTGGGTTATTGCTTTTGGTTTGGTTTTATATGTTGTGGTCTTGTTTGTGAACCACCCTGAGACCTCTGGGTATAGGGCGGTGCATAAAATGAATTAATAATAATAATAATAAATCTCACTGATAAAATAAAGCTGTGTGAGTTTAACAAGTACAGTCATACCTCGGGTTACAGACGTTTCAGGCTGCGTTTTTTTGGGGTTACGGAACCGCTGAAACCCAGAAGTACCGGAATGGGTTACTTTCGGATTTCGGGGGTCGTCCATGCTCAGAAGCGCTAAATCGCGCTTTGCACATGTGCAGAAGCGCAGAACTGCAACCCGTGCGTGTGCAGACGTGCCACTGCGTGTTGCAAACACTGCGGGTTGCAAACATGCATCCTGCACGGATCACATTCACAACCTGAGCATCCACTGTTCACAAGACTGCCCCTACCAATTTGGCTTGGGACTTGATGTTGCTGTTAGTAAGCTGGGCGGAGAGACAGAGAAATTAAAGTTATAGATAGGTAGCCGTGTTGGTCTGCCATAGTCAAAACAAAATAAAAAAATTCCTTCCAGTAGCACCTTAAAGACCAACTAAGTTAGTTCTAGGTATGAGCTTTCGTGTGCATGCACACTTCTTCAGATATCTGAAGAAGTGTGCATGCACACGAAAGCTCATACCTAGAACTAACTTAGTTGGTCTTTAAGGTGCTACTGAGAGAAATTAAATGCATCCATGCCCTGAGCCTCAGAATCGTTTTCGCTCTGAGCTGGCTCTGAGCAGTCTGTCAATGGAAAAGAGTAGCCCCTCTTTGAAGGTCTGTAGCCACATTAAGCTGAGGACTCTTTCCACGTTCCTCTGGAAGAGTATCTTCTTGATACTGGACATCGGCTGCTCTCTTTTGTGTACACAGCTGCACCGGAGGCAGCTACTGGGAAAGTCTGGCTGACCCAGCAACGCTTTGCAGGACGAAATGTACACAGAGCACAGGGGTAGAATAGCAAGGAACTACTGTCTGAGCCTTCAGCAACGACCACGACTCCTTTCTTCCTCAAAGAGCCAAATCCCACTGCTGAGACTCTTCGCTAGAGGACATGCAAAGATTTCAGCGCACTTTGCACGGTCAGATCTGAGTCAGGATTGTGTGGATTTCACAAATCCTTGCATTAGATTCGTGAACACAGAATCGTGTCTGGCACAGAACCAGGCAGCGTGAGAATCATAGCTGTCAACTTTTCCCTTTTCTTGCGAGGAATCCTATTTGGAATAAGGGAATTTCCCTTTTGAAAAGGGAAGCGTTGACAGCTATGGCAAGAATGCTGAGTTCGCTGAAACGAAATTTTGTAATATTTTCACAGCATTGCAAATTTCAGCAAATGCTAAAGTGAGGGTGGCTGCTGTTCTTTATTAATTTATTTATTCCACAAAGTTCTTACGCTGTTTGAAAGGCTTTTAAAAAGAAAACAATTTAAAGAGATTTACAAAACAGATAAGACAATAAGAAAAGTTATGAACACAAATTAAAAACTTTGGGGAACTTAAAATAACAGTAGACTGGTAACAGATTAAAACTTGCATCAACTTTCTGAATAGCTGGGTGGGCTTGTCTAAACAAAAAAAATTACCAGGCACTGGGAGGAATTCAGGGAAGGTGCCTGCCTGGTATCAATTGGCAGGGAGTTCCAAAGGACCACACTAAAATATCAAGAAATTTATACATTTGTTGTGGTGACTGTTACTATTTTTATTATAGTAAGAGCTGTTTGGCAGTGAACCGACTCCCTCGGAAGGTGGCAGAATCTCCTTCATTAAAGGTTTTTAAATAGAAATTCAATGGCCATTTGTCATAGATGCTTTAGTTGACGCAGGCGGCGCTATGGTCTCAACCAATGAGCCTCTTGAACTTGCTGATCGGAAGGTCAGCGGTTCAAATCCCTGCGACGGGTTGAGTTCCCGTTGCTCTGTCCCAGCTCCTGCCAACCTAGCAGTTCAAAAGCACACCAGCGCAAGTAGATAAATAGGTACCGCTCTGGCAGGAAGGTAAACAGCGTTTCCGTGCACTCTGGCTTCCGTCGCAGTGTCCTGTTGTGCCACAAGTGGCTTAGTCCTGCTGGCCACATGACCCGGAAAAAGCTCTCTGTGCGCAAACGCTGGCTCCCTCGGCCTGAAAGCGAGATGAGCGCCGCAACCCTATAGTCGCCTTTGACTGGACTTAACCATCCAGGGGTCCTTTACCTTTTAGTTGACATTCCTGCATTGCAGGATGTAAGACATAGTGATTGTTGAGGTCCCTTCCAACTCTACAAGTCTGCGATTCGATAAAAGGGTTGTGTCCTGCACCTGTGTTTTGCAAGATGGTCATCTATAAGTCCTGAAAACATGGGCATACCACCCCACTCCTAGTGATTTGACCTGGTTGAGCCAATTTCCATCCCTAAAGACTCCAGGATTTGGAGGTTAATCGGTGTGTAGATTTAGTGTTGGTGGGGAGCTTGGGATACCTCTAACAGAGAATTCTGCGAACCCTACTAAACTTCAACTCCCAGAGTTCTTTGTGGGAAGGCATGGCACTTAATGTATGGAAGTGAGAGCTGGACCATAAAGAAGGCTGATTGCCAAAGAATTGATGCTTTTGAATTCTGGTGTTGGAGGAAGAAGAAGAAGAAGAAGAAGAAGAAGAAGAAGAAGAGGAGTTTGGATTTGATATCCCGCCTTTCACTCCCCTTCAGGAGTCCCAAAGCGGCTAACATTCTCCTTTCCCTTCCTCCCCCACAACAAACTCTCTGTGAGGTGAGTGGGGCTGAGAGACTTCAAAGAAGTGTGACTGGCCCAAGATCACCCAGCAGCTGCATGTGGAGGAGCAGGGAAGCGAACCCAGTTCCCCAGATTACGAGATTACCGCTCTTAACCACTACACACTGGCTCTTGAGAGCCCCATGGACTGCAAGAAGATCAAACCTCTCCATTCTGAAGGAAATCTGCCCTGAATGCTCACTGGAAGGACAGATCCTGAAGCTGAGGCTCCAAGACTTTGGCCACCTCATGAGAAGAGAAGACTCCCTGGAAAAGACCCTGATGTTGGGAAAGATGGAGGGCACAAGGAGAAGGGGACGACAGAGGATGAGATGGTGGGACAGTGTTCTTGAAGCTACCAGCATGAGTTTGACCAAACTGCGGGAGGCAGTGGAAGACAGAAGTGCCTGGCGTGCTCTGGTCCAGGGGGTCACGAAGAGTCGGACACGACTAAATGACTAAACAACAACATTGCACTTAGAGGCGCATCGGAGCCAGTGTGGTGTAGTGGTTAAGAGCGGTAGACTCATAATCTGGTGAACCGGGTTCGCTTCCCCGCTCCTCCACATGCAGCTGCTGGGTGACCTTGGGCCAGTCACACTTCTTTGAAGTCTCTCGGCCCCACTCACCTCACAGAGTGTTTGTTGTGCAGGAGGAAGGGAAAGGAGATTGTGAGCTGCTTTGAGACTCCCTTAAGGGGAGTTATAAAGTGGGATATCAAATCCAAACTCTTCTTCAATAAGCTGAGAACAAATCTGTAGTGTGCCGAAAGTCTCTGGCTATGGCTAGGTTTGCATCGCTGTCCATTTAAAATGAGAAGCGATGCATGCTGAACTCTGAGGCTCTGGGCTTCCTGATTGTGGCTTTGCAGGGAACCTGAAGGATTTCTCAGAGAAGGGGGAGCATCTGCTCTCTCTCCCCCCCCCCCCGGACCTCCTCTCCAAAAGACCCGTGTCCCTATGACCCCCATGCCACAAGGCTCCTCTTCCAAAGCAGGCCTGTTTTTCATAAATCCAGCTGGAAGCACTTAATGGGACCTGTTTTCTTTGGATTCAGGTCCTGAAAAAACAACTCTGTTGCAGGCATTGGGGGGGGGGACAAGCGGAGGGGAGGAGGGGGTTGTGAAAGAATTGGAAAATGTAAGAAAAATATTGGCCAGGCAGTTAAAGGGAAAGTTCTGCCTGCCTTCAAGCCATCATGCCTGCCTGTGGAGGCCAGGGGTTATTATGAAGGAAATTGACAGCATCGTTAATAATAATAATAATAATAATAATAATAATAATAATAATAATAATAATAAATTTTATTTATACCCCGCCCTCCCCGGCCAGAGCTGTGCTCAGGGCGGCTAACATCAATAAAATTTCAGTAAAAACATAATAAGGAAACATAATTTAAAATACAGGTTAAAATGCAATTTGAAATGTTGTTGTTGTTGTTAGTGCATATGCAGAGTGCTCCCCCCCACCCCGGGATGGATAAATCTGTCATTTGTGATTTCTCCTGGTTTCTCATTTTTCCAATCTTAAATTCAGTTCAATTTCTTTTAATCCTCATGTCAATCCAGCAGCAGTTAGTGAGAATTTCTTCAAATAACTAATAGGCACATTTTGACTGATAGGCACGTTTCCCCCAAGCAATTCCTCCAAATATAATGTGATCTTCAATCATATATATCCGTTCGTATGCACGCTTCCCCCCAATATCTGTGTTTTTGTGCACATTGGCTGGTTGGAGAACTGCAAATTCCAAGAGGAATCCCAATTTCAGAGGATAGTTGCAGCTCCATTCATGGACAGTCATACCTCGGGTTAAATGAGCCTCAGGTTGAGCGCTTTCAGGTTGTGCTCCGCGGCGACCCAGAAGTAACGGAACACGTTACTTATGGGTTTCGCTGCTCGTGCATGCACAGACGCTCAAAATGACGTCATGCGCATGCGCGAAAGCGGCAAATCGCGACCCGTGCACGTGTAGACGCGGGTTGCATTTCCTTCTGGATGCAAATGGGGCTCCGGAACGGTACCACTGTACTGGTTCGAGGGTGCGAATTAGGCAACTTTGTCATTAAAATGTAAACAAAACTGAATTTCCTCCCATCCCTAACACACACAGAGACACAGACACACAAAGTGAGTGTGTACACCATGAATATTGATGCCATAAGAAGCAAGAGGCTTGGCTGAGGACACATTCTGGATCATGTCTGCTCGTTGGAGTCTGGCAGCCATAAACTATCTGTTTGTCCCTGCCATTGCCACACTAACTTCTTAATTTGAAGATAAACAGTCGGCAAATTAAGACCCTATAGGACTCCCCCAGCCTTCTCCACCAAAGGTAGCCAACTTTGCAGTGGTGTGGCAAATTCATTCCTTCAGTGGAAGAGGGGAAGAGAAAGAACAGTATTTGGAGGAGAGAATCCTCCATCTCTCCTTTGTCTCCACCCTCCCTGAATTTCTCTCCCTCCTTCCCTTAAACTGCTGCTACGCTGCACATTTCAAGCCAATCCTTCCCTCTCTGGAAGCTTCCCAGGGACAACGAAAGCACAGATCGGTCCTGCCGTTCCCAAAATAACGAGGCATGTGCCCGCGACCCCGTCCCTGTTCCCTCTCTGGCACTTTTGATGGTTTTGAGTTTGTTATTCTGGCTTTGTCAGAAATCAGGGCAACAGGGCCTGGGCTTCGAGTTCCTTTCTGAACTCGATGTTTTGCATTGCGGGAGAGATTCAGTTTAGTTGAAAGGAAAACATGGGGAAGGGGGAGAAAGCGAAAAATGAGGAGGGGGAGCAAAGGGTCTTATGCGCTTGGCAATAGGCAGCCATGATTAATGAGAGGCTGCGGAGAAAGTGAATTAGCAAGTTGTCCATACGCTCCCCCCAAACTCACTGGAGTGGTTTTTAAGAGATAGCCACAGTTCCTGCAGAGCTACTGAAACTTACTCGGAGTCCTGTAGTGATTTCATGCTCTTTATTGCAGCTTGTAAAACAGCGATTGAATTGCCCCCCAAATCTCAGGCTTTTATATGCAGTCATACCTCTTGCTACGTTTGCTTCAAGTTGAGCGTTTTCAGGTTGTGTCCCGCGGCGACCCGAAAGTAGCGGAAAGGGTTACTTCTGGGTTTTGCCGCTCGTGCATGCGCAGACACGCAAAATGATGTCACATGCATGTGCAGAAGCGGCAAATCGCAACCCATGCACGCGCAGACGCGGGTTGCGTTCTGCTCATGTTGCAAATGGGCCTCTGGAACGGATCCTGTTCACAACCAGAGGTGCCACTGTACATTATTTACACAATGAGTCCCGTCTGATTGGCTGATTCTGCTTCCCTCCTGGAGCCTGATTGGTCTTTTCCTGCAAGCCAAGCATTCTAGGATCCTACTTGCCTATTGTTCTAGGATCCAAACTTAGTACATAACAGCTACTATCAGTCTTGATGGAAGGAGGAGCAGGCCGGGAGATGGAAAGCGATTTGGCTCAAATCCAGGGCAAATAACTGTATTGCACCTCTCGGAACTGAATAAACTTTGCTGCTTTTCTGCATGTTCCTAATGCTCGGGGTCAGGAACCTTTGAGACTTTATAGTTTGGAGAAAAGGCGCATAAAGGGCGAGATGATAGAAGCAGATAAAATTATGCACAGCATGGAGAAAGGTGAGGGGGAAAAGCTCTTCTCCTTTTCTCAATAGTAGAGCTCATGGATGTTCAATTTGTGTGGCGAGTTCCCCCCCCCCCAGTGGAAATAAAGATACATGACACAATTATTTACGGTTAATGGGCTAAATATGGCCACAGCTTTATTTGGTTGGTTACAGGTGATGAGCGGTATTGGCTTAGGCATTGGTCCTAATAGACTACCCGGCTTCAGCCCGTCCGCTTGAAGTCCAGGAAGGGTTAACCACCGGCAGGGGGAGTCCTGCTGATGCACATCAACTAGGAACTCCCCTGGAGTCACCAATTGGGGGTGTGCCTTAGGCCTTCACCTCCATAGGCTTCGGACAGGGCCATGACCCCCGGAATCCTTTATCAGACTAGCCTTCAATATGTGGGGCAGGTGATGGCGCTACCTCCCCTCTTCCATCTAAAGATCAATACCAATGCCTAACCGCCAATACCAAGAAAGTTGTGATGATTTGCTACGAGGTAGGCAAAAACCAAGTGGCTGGTGCCAATTTGCCAAGTGGAAGAATTCCTACTAGACCCCTCAACGGCGACCAACTGAGGTCCATAGCAAGGTCAAGGAACGAAAACCTTATAGGGTGGGGAAAACAGGAACAGCAGGTATGCGGGAAAAGAGGGGGATCCCCGGCCGCACTTGCGTTTAAATCGGGCAGGCCATGCCCCCAAAGCCAGCCGATTGGCTGGCCAGGGGGGTCACACGGCCGGGGATTCCCCCAATCGCGCAGGGGCTGGGCCGTGACACCCACAATCCCACCTCCTCTGCAGGGCGGAAGAGGCTTAAGCTGAATGTGGGGAGATTTAAGACAGATGAAATAAAGCAGCACATTTACGCATCATATGCCCTTTACACGTCATACTGTGGAACTCCCTGCCACTGGAGGAAGGTGGCTACCAACCTGTGTGGCTTTAAAACAGGATTGGTCCACTTGGAGCTCCATCTCTGAAAAGGTAGGGATGGTTATGGGGTTGCGGTTCCAGGGTCATTCTGACTACAGTATATGCAATTTTCCCTTTACATACAATCCCCCCAGAATGTAACTCCCATGTAAAACACAAATGTGGTTCATAATTTCCCCCCATTTAAAAAAAATCTTCTGGGCCTTTTTATAAAACACACACACACACACACACGAAGATCAGATTTTCATTTATGGATGCTTCCTCTTTCCCCATTTCCTGTGTTAATCCTGCAGATCTTGGAAAAAGCCCTGGATTTCTCAATGAAACTTCCTCCTGCCCCCAGGGAAAACATCATATCCCACTGGGTTCAGCAGGAGCAAAGTTTCCGTGTGAGCTGGAGCAGGCCTTGTCGTGCATGACCAGCAATTTTGGCCGGTGGTCATTTGCTCTCAGAAAACCTCCCCGGTCTTGAGATTTCAGATTCTGAAGACCCTAAAAAGACTTAGAAATGTCATCATTTGGTTTAGATTGGCCGAATTGGAAGACTCAGGACAGACGAAATATGTCTTCACAGAGAGCAATCTTCAACCATGGAACCCCTTGCCACAAGAGGCAGGGAGGGCCACCAATGTGGATGAGACAAATTCATGGAGAAGATGACTAACCATTGATGGCTACTAGCAGCAGAGACATCACCTTGCCAACAAAGGTCCGTATAGTTAAAGCCATGGTTTTCCCAGTAGTGATGTAATGGATGCTTTTGAATTCTGGTGCTGGAGGAGACTCTTGAGAGTCCCATGGACTGCAAGAAGATCAAACCTCTCTGTTCTGAAGGAAATCAGCCCTGAGTGCTCAGTGGAAGGACAGATCCTGAAGCTGAGGCTCTAAGACTTTGGCCACCTCAGGAGAAGAGAAGACTCCCTGGAAAAGACCCTGATGTTGGGAAAGATGGAGGGCACAAGGAGAAGGGGATGACGGAGGACGAGATGGTGGGACAGTGTTCTCGAAGTTACCAGCATGAGTCTGACCAAACTGCGGGAGGCAGTGGAAGACAGAAGTGCCTGGCATGCTCTGGTCCAGGGGGTCACGAAGAGTCGGGCACGACTAAACGACTAAACAACAGCAGCAATGGCTCTGCTCTGCCACCACAGTCAGAGGCAGCAATGAATGCAAGTTGCTGGAAACCACAGGATGGGCGAGGGTTGCTCTTGTGTTCGAATCCTCCTTGCATGTTACCCACAGGCCTCTGGCTGGCCACTGTGAGAGCAGGTTCATCTTATGTTTTTATGAACGGATGACACGATGGTCTCCTTACATCCCTAAGTACAGGGATGTGAGGACAGCATCACAGCAACGCCCAACTATCAAATTAATACAATTTCTGCAGACTTCTACAGCTTAGTCCCCTTTATGGGCTGTTTCTTTGTATTCATAGGGACAGTCTGTTGAGTTGCACTGGAATGAAATTTGACTTGAGCAGACTAATCCAGTTAGCAAGTTTGTCAAGAAAAGGAACTCAGAGTTCCTTCTGGGGTATGTATTAAAAGGACAAAAAACAAACAAAACACTCACTTCTGACCCTCTATTTCTGTCTTTCCTCATGTTGGCCTCACTTATTTGGGTCACTTTCCTGTAAAGCAATCCAAGCTGTCATTACACATTTTATCCCTCTTATTATCTACAGTTGGCTTAATTGCACACCATGTTCCCTGTTCTAAAACACGGCACAAGGCTCTCACTTCTGAATCATTGTGCTCTGCATGTGACAACGGCTTGTAGATCCAGACACGGCTTTCTTTTCGGTGTACATCTGATGGCAATCTGCTTGCAAGAGCAAATCAGCTATTTGTTGGAAGTCAAGGATCACGCAACTTAAGGGTTAATCATCTTGATTTGAAAGCCAACTAGCTGAGAGGGAGCTGTTTGGAGGTGTTGGTTAGCATCCAAACAAAGTGACATGATCCTCACTGAAGAAGCACATGTTCTGATTGGCTCTGTAGTTCCAAGGGAATTTTCCTCTGTATGTTTGGTTGAATGTCTCCTTGCAAAACAGGGAGGTGAGTCGCCGGGGGATCAGGACCAGCTGTTACCCTGACAAAGATAAAAGGCTGTCGGACCCCGCCCCAGGTTGCGGGAGCAACATTGCTGCATGCTAGATCCTGCCTGAGATCCTGTACCTGTCCTTGCCTGGTTTCCTGCCTCGTATCCTGCCTTGGCCCTGTTGGACTGACTCCTAGCAGAACCTTCAGATTCTGAACCAGTCCTGGACCACATTGCATGGGTTACCCCCGGGCCCAGCACACTTGGCATAACGGTAACTTCCTGTAACAGATTTCCTTTCCTGACCAGGAGAGAACCCCACATCTGGTTTGCCAGTGTGAGGACAGGAGGCTGGGATTGATGGACCACTGGCCTGGTCCTTCTTATGCTCTTACACCAAGCAAACGTTCTGGAAAATATTTGCAACAAACAAAAAGCAGTTCACACTCAGTCCTGATTAATTCAAGCCAGCTGCCTCTACTTGCTCCATTTTTTGCTCCATTTAACCAACATTAGACATGCCCCTTTCCACAAGAAAATGAGAAGCCAAGTTGCAGTTGGTGGGCATGTTGTTTTGGGTAGTGTGTTCCTCCCAGCCTCGAACCGTGACCACCCCTCGCCCAGCCTCTGCTTGTGTTTCCTGTACTCAAATTTGTTCATTTTCATAAACAAAACTTTTGCCGGGCAAAATTGGAGGATTAACGATGTGACACTAAGGGAAAGTCTCCAGAAGCCGTGGGACTTCATGCTGACATGTTCTCTCCAGATACTACCCTCTGCTCGACAAACGGCTCCTAATGTGCCGCACAGATGATGCAGGTGACGCCACACATTTGATGGCTTGAAATATTTCTCTCCGTCATTCCAAACACCTTTTGAGGAGTCCACCCCCAAGCTATTGCTAAGCCCTCAGCTTTCAACAATCCACAGCAGAACATCTGTGCACATCATTGCACAAGGGAAGTGGCTGCAAGGGAGTTTATTGTGGCGTTAAGAGGCAACATCTGAGGCTGAATCCAGATGTCTGCTTCCTGCAATCCAGCCTATTAAATCACCATGGTGAATGATAGAGAATGGAAAACTATTGGCACTGCTGGCATCTTTGTGTGACTGCCTCTTGTGGTGGGAGGCTGAATTGCAGGAGTTAACATTTTTAGAGAAAATGAGCTCCCTCTGCCCATTCAGGTTGACCAATGGTGCTTTCTAGACAGGGAGGGGGTTCCTTCTCCAGCTGAACCTTGCTCTGGCACAAAGCTTTTCCTTTATTCTGCTTTCTCCCCTGGCTCTGCTTTACCTTTGGTCCTGCCTTATCCGTTCTATCCACTGACCTGTCTCCTGGTTCATCAGCTCCTGCGAGGGCTACCCATAGCTCAGACTGACTCTCCTCTTCTCTATTGGGATATTCCAGGTCATCCAGGGAAGGGCATATGTTCACGACAGACAGCTATTATGGACCGATGGTACTCCCTGCCTCAGGCTCTTCTTATGTCCTTAAGCTGGGGAATTAGTTGTCAGAAGAATTGTGTCTAACAAAGTCACTGTGTCCAGAAGTGTGTTGCCGAAGGAGGGGAAGAGGGTAGACTGGGTGCTGGGGTTTATTATGGGGCTTGGTCTGACCTAGTCCTAGTCCTTTGAAATCCATCTGCATATGTCTTGGCATTGTCGGGAACATGGCTCATCTGAGCGCAAGAGTGAGACTCAGAAATTGAACTAAGTGAGAGAAAGAGCCAAGAAGGGGTGATTCGACCCCACCCCCTTCCCAAAGATGACACTGTTAGCTCTCAAGGAGTGGGAGAGTTGGGAGGCAGCTAGAGCATTGCTAGGCAACCAGCAGATAAGCAGAGGACTGAGAGTGTGTCAAGTGGAAGTAGGGAGGTAGGAAGGCCAGCTTCTCAGTCCCCGTTTTAGGAGACTGGATGAGGTCAGAGGACAACGGAAGGGCAAGAGGGGAAGGGCGGGAATTTGGCATCCTTCCTGCTGTGAAAGGGGTAGAGATTCAGACTGGCCAATGCGAACAGGCGAGAAGCCGTGCTCTGGATGTTTGAAATAAATGAACATAAAACTGTCAGAGAGTCATTACTTCTTATCAGGGCTTGCTTGCCTGCCTGAGACCATTATAGGCATCTTGTGATGCAGGAAAACTGGTGCTTCACACCCAGAGACTCCTAGTTCAAGGCCTGGTCCCTCCGCAGTAGGAATCTCTTTCTGCTACGTTCTTGCTTCAGGGGCCTCAACAGCATGTATTCTGAAGTCCCCATTTCCCTGTCTCCCACAAGCCCTTCCAAAAACAGGGGGCACCTGGGATGTATCAAATTAACCAAACATTTGATTCACAACAATCTCTCCTAAAAATAGGCCAGTTTTGGGAAACTCATCTCCCTGGTGGCTTGAGAAAGAGGAAGGGACATCTGACTTTCATCTGCGTCCTAAGCTTGAGGCGTCTTTCCGTTTTTCTCAGTGACAACTCGCGGATGCCCCTCTTTGCTGCTGCATCTTCTTTGCCCTCAGCCAGATCAGGCCCAGATGCTTAGAGGGACGTCGCTGGTCAGCTTTTAGATGTCACGTCTCAAGGCAAACCTCACTTTCTGAAACAAAATGGGAACTGAAACATAGCCCTTCTGCAAAATTTGCCCTCCGGCATCCTGTTCAAGCAGCGGCCAACCAGCTGCCTTAAGGAAATGCTGCAGGCCAGGATTCAACCCAAGAGCTCTCTTGCTTCATGTGGTTTCCAGCAACTGGTATACCAAAGTGTTTAGTTATCGTGGGTGGAAGCCATCGAGAACCTTTTTCCTCCCTGAATTTGTCTAATCCTCTTTTAAACCCATCACTGCCTCCTGTGGCAGGGAGTTCCATAGTTTACCTCAGTGTTTTTTTTTCTAAAAAAGAAATGTTTGGGGTATTCTCATTTTGACTCAAGAAAATCACCATTTTATAGTTCAAATCAGGAAAAAGCAAATGGACAAAAGTACAAAGTTTCACAAAATGTTTAGGGGGTATGTGTACCCCTGCGTACCCCTAGCAAAAAGCACTGATGACAGGAATTGGACCTTGTGGCGTTTGCCCTCCTAGGTGTGCGACATCACACTGGGTTCATAAGGAAAGTGTTTTGTTGTTGTTGTTTAGTCGTTTAGTCGTGTCCGACTCTTCGTGACGCCATGGACCAGAGCACGCCAGGCACTCCTGTCTTCCACTGCCTCCCGCAGTTTGGTCAAACTCATGCTGGTAGCTTCGAGAACACTGTCCTACCATCTCATCCTCTGTCGTCCCCTTCTCCTTGTGCCCTCCATCTTTCCCAACACCAGGGTCTTTTCCAGGGAGTCTTCTCTTCTCATGAGGTGGCCAAAGTATTGGAGCCTCAGCTTCAGGATCTGTCCTTCCAGTGAGCACTCAGGGCTGATTTCCTTCAGAATGGAGAGGATGGATCTTCTTGCAGTCCATGGGACTCTCTCTCTCTCTCTCTCTCTTTTTTAAATATATTTATTTGCTTTTACAAAAAAAAGAAAAACATCACAACCACAAAAATAAAGAAAAACAAAAACAATCACAAATACACAAATACATCAAAAAGAAAAAAAATTAAAAGTAAAAACTCCAATTTTTAAATTCATGTTTACATAACTTTCTTTCTTGACTTCCTCACGCCTCCCTTTTTTGTGTTCCTCTTTAACCAATCAGACACAGCAATTCCTTACCCTCTTTAGAAACTCATTTCTAATTATTAAAATCAATTCTATTATGTCTCCGATATTTCCTCCTTGTGTTTAAACACCTTTCACGTATTATTTACTTTTGACATAATATAACTTTAGTCTTACACCCTTTTTCTATTACATTTTTGCATACTTTTTAACACTGTATCACTAATGCCATTTTTTTTATATCCAACATCATTTTAGCATTCATAAACTTTGCAGTGTTTCTGCAGATAGTCCTTAAACTTCTTCCAGTCCTCTTCCACCGCTTCTTCTCCCAGGTCTCGGATTCTGCCAGTCATTTCTGCCATCTCCATGTAGTCTATTACTTGCATCTGCCATTCTTCCAAGGTGGGCAAATCTTGTGTCTTCCAATGCTTTGCGATGAGTATTCTTGCTGCTGTTGTTGCGTACATAAAAAACGTTCTATCTTTCTTTAACACCAATTGGCCAACTATGCCCAGGAGAAAGGCCTCTGGTTTCTTAAGGAAGGTATATTTAAATACCTTTTTCATTTCATTATATATCATCTCCCAGAAAGCCTTAATCTTTGGGCACGTCCACCAAAGGTGAAAGAATGTACCCTCAGTTTCTTTACATTTCCAACATTTATTATCAGGCAAATGATAAATTTTAGCAAGCTTGACTGGGGTCATGTACCACCTATAAATCATTTTCATAATATTCTCTCTTAAGGCATTACATGCCGTAAATTTCGTGCCGGTGGTCCATAACTTTTCCCGGTCAGCAAACATAATGTTATGACCAATATCCTGAGCCCATTTAATCATAGCCGAGGGACTCTCAAGAGTCTCCTCCAGCACCAGAATTCAAAAGCATCAATTCTTCAGCGATCAGCCTTCTTTATGGTCCAGCTCTCACTTCCATACATCACTACTGGGAAAACCATGGCTTTAACTATATGGACCTTTGTTGGCAAGGTGATGACTAATTGTTAAACGACTAACCAATGGGAACCCAAGGGGCAGAGTTAACTGTGTATAAGGTTTAAGCACAGGGGTTTTGGGGGGGAGTTAGAGTTAGGGTGGTTGAGAAGACAGTCTGGAGTTCGAAGAGACAGAGAAGATAAGTCTGTGGGTTGGGCTAGTCTGGTGTGAGAGAGTGAGATAATTTTCTAGGAAGAGTCAGTCAAACAGTTGAGATAATCAGTCAGAAGGTATTAGGAAGGTATAGGCTGGTAAAGAAACTGAAGTTAAGATACTGACAGGGATATTATCCGAGAAACCATAAACTTGTTAATGTTTGTAAAATAAACTTGTTTTTTGGTTCACTTTTAACAACTGTCTGGACTCAGTGTTTTACCTGAGAGTAACAGGTTGGTGGCAGTGGGGAAGCGAGCACAGTGGTGGCACAGGGATCAATAGACCATTAAACATCTGGGGACCCTGTGTGATCGCCACAGACCTGTATAGAAATACAGTGCTTAGCCAACTGCCTGTTGTCTTTGTCCATGGAGTTTTCTTGGCAGGGATACTGGAGTGGCTTGCCAGTTCCTCCTCCGGGTGGATCACGTTTGGTCAAAACACTCCACTATGACCTGTTCATCTTGGGTGCCTTGCTCAGCATAGTTCATAGCTTCTCTGAGTTATTCAAGCCCCTTCGCCACAGCAAGGCAGTGATCCATGAAGTGAGAGCTGGACCATAAAGAAAGCTGATTGCCGAAGAAATGATGCTTTTGAATTATGGTGCTGGAGGAGACTCTTGAGAGTCCCATGGACTGCAAGAAGATCAAACCGATCCATTCTGAAGGAAATCAGCCCTGAGTGCTCACTGGAAGGACAGATTGTGAAGCTGAGGCTCCAATACTTTGGCCACCTCATGAGAAGAGAAGACTCCCTGGAAAAGACCCTGATGTTGGGAAAGATGGAGGGCACAAGGAGAAGGGGACGACAGAGGACGAGATGGTTGGACCTTGTTATCGAAGCTACCAGCATGAGTTTGACCAAACTGCGGGAGGCGGTGGAAGACAGGAGTGCCTGGCGTGCTCTGGTCCAGGGGGTCACAAAGAGTCGGACACGACTAAACGACTAAACAACAACAGCCAACTGCACCATCAGAGCTGTTATTTGTGCTGCATACTTTATCCTGGAATTGATGTGGCTGGGATTCCATATTCCTCGACTCCAGGCCAGCAACTGCGAGCAGCCCATCAAGCGGGTGATTTGCTCAGTTAGCAAGCCTTTTAAACAATGCAGTTGAAACTATAGCGGATTGATCACAGCAATTATCTGATTATGCCTGGCTCTCCCCTGAAGCTCTATCAGCAAAAGGCTTGGAATAGGAAGTGCTTTAGAGGAAATGACATGTTTATTCTTACCCTGCCCCAAGCCATGCGGAATGGTGTTGGCGGATCCCAAGGGAGAGATGCACACAGACCTTTCCCAGCTGCTGGCCAGTTGGAGAAGGGGGAAGAGGAGAAGCAGGAGAGGGAGCGGGGGCCGGGGGCCGGGGGCCAGTGCTTTTTGCCTTCTTTTCATCTAATATATCAGGGCCTTGGGGGCAAAGATTGTGTGTGCCGCACAACAAATGCACAGTTGCTACAGGGAATCCCGTGTGGAGTGCTCCTGTTCAGGGTGCTGGAGAGCCATGCCTGTTTCCCGAATACTCCATTCCATTCCCTGCCCCACCCGAAATAGACACTCGATATTCCATGCTCACTGAGCATGCTCAGTCTTCCTTGGGAAGTTTTTGTGAGTTCCTCCCCTCAATAATAATAATGATAATGATAATAATTTATTATTTATACCCCACCCATCTGGCTGGGTTTCCCCAGCCACTCTGGGTGGCTTTCAACAGAATATTAAAATACAATAACCTATTAAACATTAAAAGCTTCCCTAAACAGGGCTGCCTTCAGATGTCTTCTAAAAGTCTGGTGGTTGTTTTTCTCTGACATCTGGTGGGAGGGCGTTCCACAGGGCGGGTGCCACCACCGAGAAGGCCCTCTGTCTGGTTCCCTGTAACTTCACTTCTCGCAGTGAGGGAACCGCTAGAAGGCCCTCGGCACTGGACCTCAATGTATGGGCATAATAATGGGGGTGGAGACGCTCCTTCAGGTCAAGTGATGTTGTTTGGGCTATAATAATAATAATAATACCCTGCCTATCTGGCTGGGTTTCCCCAGCCACTGTGGGCGGCTTTCAACAGGATATTAAAAACACAGTAAAAGATCAAACATTAAAAACTTCCCTAAACAGGGCTGCCTTCAAATGTCTTCTAAACGTCAGATAGTTGTTTATTTCCTTGACATTTGATGGGAGGCTGTTCCACAGGGCAGGTGCCACCACCAAGAAGGCCCTCTGCCTGGTTCCCTGTAACCTCACTTCTCACAAGGAGGGAACCGCCAGAAGACCCTCGGAGCTGGGCCTCAGTGTCCAGGCTGAACGATGGGGGTGGAGACGCTCCTTCAGGTATACTGGGCCGAGGCCGTATATGATGATTCACACTCAGACGACAAGTTCACTGTTAGTAGCTAGGATCACCTTTTTAGAGAGGAGAATTCGGGGAGAGCAAATGCCTTTCCTCCCTGCAGATTCTCTGCCAATTCATCTTTGAAAGAGCCCCTATTTTCTCAAAGAAGCTATCCAGCTCCAGCATTGAAACCTGTATGTTGGATGGGAGCAGGATTTTTGCAAGAGAAAATGGGAGTGTAGAAAACGAGAGGGATTTCAGGGACACCATAAACATCCAGCGCTTTTCTTAGCCAACATTTCTCAGAGAGATTAATTTTTCCAAAAGCAGATTCCACCCCCAGTCTCTCATGGAGGCAGCGTTCCAGGTTTGCTGACAACATGTCGTGACCTCTAGATAGCTCAGGATTTTGCCTGACCACAAAAAGTTACCCTGAGCATTATCTTGGTCAAATTGCCCTGGGTTATATTTCTCAAGAACTGCTCCAGATTTGGCACCATTGTGGAGCCAAGAGAACCCAAGGTGGCTCTCTAGAGACAAACGGCACATTTATTTCATCCGAATGAGTTTCTCAATTATTTCTTCCGAAGGAGGAAATGGGGAGTGGGGAGCAAAGGGGACTTTTGTCGAATGGGCTGGAGGAAGGCAAGACAGAGGTGGAGGAAAGGTCTTGAGGAGTTTGCCCTTAACATTTTGACTCCTTCCCCCTTAGCTGGAGAGCTACATCCAGATGAATATGAAGTCGGAAATGGTGCAGATCCAGCAGAACGTGGTGCAGAACCAGACGGCCACGATGCTGGAGATTGGAACGAACCTCTTGAACCAAACAGCCGAGCAGACCAGGAAACTGACCGACGTGGAGGCTCAGGTGGGTTGGTGGAGGTTTTCTAATGGGGAAAGAGGGTTGAAGAAGAGAAGAAATACGGAAAAAAATGTTATGTCAGTCTAGATGATACCCTGGTGTCCCTTCCAAATCCGCAATCCTGTAGTTGTGAGGATAGAGTGCATTATTCGTTTATAAAATATATTTATAGGCGGGTGGCGCTGTGGGTTAAACCACAGAGCCTAGGACTTGCCGATCAGAAGGTTGGCGGTTCGAATCTCCACGACGGGATGAGCTCCTGTTGCTCGGTCCCTGCTCCTGCCAACCTAGCAGTTCGAAAGCATGTCAAAAGTGCAAGTAGATAAATAGGTACCACTTCAGCGGGAAGGTAAATGGCATTTCCGTGCGCTGCTCTGGTTCGCCAGAAGCGGCTTAGTCATGCTGGCCACATGACCCGGAAGCTGTATGCCGGCTCCCTCGGCCAGTAAAGTGAGATGAGCGCCGCAACCCCAGAGTCATCCGTGACTGGACCTAATGGTCAGGGGTCCCTTTACCTTTATACTTCATTCCAGCTGCAGGTTTTCTTCTCTGCCTTGTGCAGGTACTCAACCAGACCTCCCGCATTGAGATCCAGCTACTGGAGAATTCTCTGTCCACCAATAAGCTGGAGAAGCAGCTGCTGATGCAGACGAACGAGATCCACAAGCTGCAGAACCGAAACAGGTAGGTTGTTGTTGCTGTGCAGGTGTAGGAACACCTGGATCCCTGCAGACAGGAGGCGGGCAGGTGTGGAGGACTCCCTGGTCCTGAAGGTCAGCGGCCAAGCCTCCTAGGGCTAGACTGGTTTGATGCCCTCGGCCTGGAAGTCACCGGCATCAACTGCATCTCTAACGCAGAGACTGAGGGTCTGGTCAAAGACTTTGCCGAGGTTTTTGACGGCACCTTGGGGCAATATACAGGTACGCCCATCTCCTTTAGCCTTGATCCACAAGTCGCCCCCATCAAGCTAAAGCCACGCCGGGTTCCCTTTGCTCTCAAGGCTAAGGTGGACGAACAACTGGACAAACTGATCGCCCAAGGAGTTTTGGAGCCGGTTGACCACGCCAAGTGGGAAACCCCCATCGTCACGCCTGTCAAGCCAGATGGGTCGGTGAGAATCTGCACTGACTACAAGTGCACGATCAACAAGGCACTTCAGCAGCACGCTTATCCGGTTCCTGTTGTCCAACACCTGCTGCATTCCCTGGGTGAGGGTAAGGTCTTCGCTAAGCTGGACCTTGCCCAAGCCTATCAACAACTGCCAGTCGATGATGCCACTGCTGAAGCCCAGACGATCGTCACCCACCGGGGGGCATTCCGTTGCCGCCGGTTGCAGTTCGGGGTGAGTGTGGCTCCTGGCATCTTCCAAAGCCTTATGGAGCGTCTCCTGCAAGGGCTTCCGGGCGTGGTACCATATTTTGATGACGTCTTGGTGTCTGCAGACTCACACCAGCAGCTGTTCGAGCGCCTCCGTGCCGTGCTGACCAGGTTCCAAGAGGCCAGGCTCAAGGTAAAGAGGGAGAAGTGCCAGATCGCCGTTCCACAGGTAGAGTTCCTGGGCTATCTTATCGATGCCTCCGGCCTTCACCCGACCACATCCAAGATCCGCGCTATCCAGCAGGCCCCCACCCCAAAGAACAAGACGGAGTTGCAGGCATTCCTGGGGCTGCTGAACTTTTATAACATGTTCCTGCCCCACAAAGCCACAGTGGCTGAGCCTCTTCACCGACTCCTTAGTACAAAGACGCCTTGGGCCTGGGGTCATCGGGAGACGGCGGCCTTCAACGCGGTTAAGGCTCTCCTTTCATCAGACAGTGTGCTGGTACAGTACAGTGAATCCAGGCCGCTGGTCCTTGCCTGCGACGCCTCACCTTTTGGCATCGGTGCTGTCCTTAGTCACCGTTTTCCAGATGGAAGAGAAGCACCGCTCGCCTACTTTTCCAGGACACTATCTCTGACGGAACGGAATTACAGCCAGCTCGACAAGGAGGCATTGGCACTTGTGGCTGGAGTGAAGAGGTTCCATGAATACCTCTATGGCAGGACTTTTGACCTCATCACTGACCACAAGCCACTCCTGGGCCTCCTCGCCGGTGATCGTCCAACTCCACCGGTCCTCTCGCCACGCATGCTGCGATGGACTGTTTTCCTGGCTGCCTACCACTACCGGCTCATCCATCGCCCGGGGAAATCGATGGGCCATGCCGACGCCCTCAGCCGTTGCCCTCTTCCAGCATTTGTGGAAGACCCGGCTCCAGCTTCATCGCTCCTTCTGATTGAGGATCTTCCGGCAGCGCCTGTATCGGCTGCCACTGTGGCCTCCGCGTCTGCCCAGGATCGCACCATCAGCCGGGTGCTCAACTGGGTGTGGAGGGGGTGGCCACAAGGGCCTTTTGCATCGGAGTTCCAGCCCTTCGCAACCAGACAACATGAACTCTCAGCTCATCGCAGCTGTCTGCTGTGGGGAGACCGCGTCGTGATTCCCCAGGGACTCCGTCAGCGTGTCCTGGAGGCTCTGCACGTTGGCCACCCGGGAATTGTCAAAATGAAGGCGTTGGCTCGGTTGTTACGTCTGGTGGCCTAATATGGACGATGCCATCACTGCCTGGGTGTCCGCCTGTCAAGCGTGCCAAGAGTCGAGGCCTGCACCACCGGCAGCTAAGGGACACACCTGGGAGACGCCAAAGACACCCTGGTCGAGGGTGCACATTGATCTGGCTGGCCCCTTTCACGGCCGGACCTTTATGGTAGTGGTGGACGCCTATTCCAAATGGCTGGAGGTCGCCCTGATGCCCTCCACCACTACTGAAGCTGTCATCCGGGTGCTGCGAGGCCTGTTTGCAACGCATGGGTGTCCTGATGTCCTTGTCTCTGACAACGGACCACAGTTCACGTCAGGCACGTTTGAGCGGTATCTTTTGGGACTGGGCATCCGCCATGCCCTAACGGCACCCTTTCATCCATCCAGCAACGGGCAAGCGGAAAGAATGGTGCGCTCGGCAAAAGAGGCACTGGCGCGCCTGGACCAGGGAGACTGGCATGAGCGGGTCGCCGAATACTTGTTCGTGCAACACATCACCCCTCATGCGGCCACAGGGAGGAGTCCTGCTGAACTGCTTATGGGCCGCCGCCTCAGGTCACCGCTCGACCGGCTACACCCGGACTTTGCCGTGGCTGAACCCCCAGGCTGTGCCAACGCGCCACGGTCATTTGTCCCAGGAAACCAGGTCTTTGCCCGGAACTATGTGGGGGACATTCCTTGGGTGCCAGCCACAGTAGTGGGAGTCACTGGACCTCGCTCGTACCAGGTGGCACTCGAAGACGGACGCTTGTGGCGACGGCACATAGACCAGCTTAGGCACAGGGTTGGGGACTTGGACACTACCGAGGTGCCCCCAACTGCGCTTGCGGCTCCAGAAGAGACACGTACAGATGGCGAGGCCCCACCTACACCTCCCTCGCAAACTGCCAGCGTGGAGCCGAACCAAGCCGCTTCAGAGGGTCTGCCAGACTTACCACAGACTCAGACCACTCCACTTGCGGAGGCTCCACCCACAGCAGCGGATCCAGGGGAGTTGGTTCCAACGCCACCTAGGGTCGCACCACAGCCTCAGCAAGAACTGTGTGGCCCTCCGGACTTGGCTACCAGTCCCCGGCGGTCTGGCAGAGTTCCCAAGCGCCCAACTTATTTAAAGGACTATGTTGTTGGACATGTATCACTGTTGGTCTAAGTATGGGAAATGTAACCAATATGCTTTTGTGCCTAATTGAACCATTACGCGTAGTGCTGTATATAAGGAAACCATTATGATTGTAACTAACGCCTTGTCTCGGTGGGGAGGGGTGTTATGTAGTGAAGTCCCACCTATCTGATTTTCATTTTACTTCATCTTTGGCAGTTTACATATATCATAGTTTCTAACCATCTCCCCCCCCACACACACACACTTAAAATAACTTCACAATTTATCACTTTCAAATAATACTATTTTAAAGTACACTACCTTTTACTTCTAACCCTACAGCCTATATCCACTTCCAAAGCTATTCAAAGATTTAAATATTAACATATTTTTTTCAAATATTCCTTAAACTAGAAATCAAAATTAAAAGCTATATGGAGTCACTTTGGAGTGACTTTGCTTTCCATGCTTCAGTTCCCCTCCATTCTTGCGAAGGATCCAAACTGTGCTGAGATCAGTGCTCGTTGCATCCCAGCCAGCTGGCTTCCCAAAGTTTTGGGGGGATGATTTCTCTTGCAACCGCAGCACTTTTTGGATTGTTCTCAAGAGCCGTTTGCCGTGCCAAACTGTTACGAAAAGCCAATTTATGGCCATCTCGCCTGGCCAAAGAAAGGTGATGGGGGCAGTGGGGAGAGAAGCCAATCGTGCAGCACCAATATGGCGCAGAAGCGTCATGAGAGATGTTGTCTTTTTTTTCTTTTTAAAAAATGAAATCCCTGATGGCTGCAAAAATAAACTGATGAAGTGTATGGTGATGACAGCAGCAGAGGCAGTGACAAAGTCGTAGAAGTTGCTTGTTCCGGCTTTCGTTGCTCCAGAACACATGCGCGCACTCTCTCCTTCAGGGACGGTCTCTAAAAATGGCAAGCATGAGAACATGCAAAGAGCCCTGCTAGATGCTGGATGAAGCCAAAGGCCCATCTAGTCCAGGATTCTGTTCTCACAGGGGCCACTGAGATCCCTGTAGGATATCTGCAAGCAGGGCTTGAGCACAAGAGCCCTCTCTTCTCCTGCAGTTTCCACCAACTGAGATTTAGAAACATTTATTCCTTCAACTGTGGAGGCAGAACAAAGTCGGCGTGGCAAGTAGCCAACGATAGCCATCTCCTCCTCCATGCATTTGCTTGGCGAGTCCCCCCCCCCCATCAAAATAATGACACATGATGCAACTATTAAGGTTAATGGGCTAAAAAAGGCCACAACTTTATTGGTTACAGGTGATGAGCGGTATTGGCTTAGGCATTAGTCCTAACCGACTATATCCGGCTTCAGCCCGTCCGCTTGAAGTCTGGGAAGGGTTAACCACCGGTAGGGGGAGTCCTGCTGATGACATCAACTAGGAACTCCCCTGGGGCCACCGCTAGGGGGCGTGCCTTGGGCCCTCACCTCCCTAGGCTTCGGACAGGGCCACGCCCCCCGGAATCCTTTACTAGACTACCCTTCTATATGCGGGGCAGGTGATGGCGCTACCTCCCCTCTTCCAACTACAGAACAATACTAGTGCCTCACTACCAATACCAAGAAGGTTGTGACGATTTGCAATGAGGTAGGCAAAAACTAAGTGGCTAGTGCCAATTTGCCAAGTGGAAAAATTCCTACCAGGCTCCTCAATGGCGACCAACCGAGGTCGATAGCAAGGTCAAGGCATGAAAAGCAGGAACAGCTGGCAGGAGGCAAAGAGGGAGATCCCCGGCTGCGTCCTGGTTTAAATAGGGCAGGTCACACCCCCAGAGCCAGCCAATTGGCTGGCCAGGAGGTGACGTGGCTGGGAATCCCCCCCCCCAATTGCGCGTGGTGGGGCCGTGAATCCTGCAAACCCACCTCCTCTAAATGGCGCAAGTGGCTTTGCCTAATCCTTTTTTTTAAAAAGCCATCCAAGTTGATGACCATCACTGCCCCCTGGGGGAGCGAGTTACAAGATAGGACTAAACATCAATAAAAACTTTCTGGCAATAAGAGGCGTTCAACAGTGGAACGGACTCCTTCAGAAGGTGGTGGGCTCTCCTTCATTGGAAGTTTTTAAGCAGAGGTTGGGTGGTCTTCTGTCTAGATGGCTGTCTGTTAGCTGTGATTCCTGTATTGCAGGGGGTTGGACTAGATGACCCTTGGCACCCTTCCAACTCCACATCCCCAATCAGCATTTAACTGTGTTGGGCATGTTGATTGTGTCTTCTCCTTTGGTGATCCCTCGTAGCTGAGTAAGATTGTCTTCCATTAACACGGTCTTAACAGTGAGTCCATAAGTGACTGTGGAGGCCAATTCTGGATCCACATTTCCTTCCCCAGTGGGGACATTGCTTTCCGAGCGGGAGTTGATCATGGTGAAGGCTTGCCAAGCGTGCCTTCCTCTTAGCCCATTTCTCCCTTTTGTCCTGACTTCAAGCATCTTCAAAGCCCATGACACCTTTGGTAAAGGCTGTTCTCCAACTGGAGCGTTCACAGGCCAGTGTTTCCCAGTTGTCGTTGTTTATACAGTGGTACCTCGGGTTAAGAGATGCGGGTGGCGCTGTGGGTTAAACCACAGAGCCTAGGATTTGCCGATCAGAAGGTCGGTGATTCGAATCCCCGTGACGGGGTGAGCCCCCGTTTTTCGGTCCCTGCTCCTGCCAACCTAGCAGTTCAAAAGCATGTCAAAATGCAAGTAGATAAATAGGTACCACTCCATCAGGAAGGTAAACGGCTGAAATATACTCAGAGTCGCAAAGTGATTTCATGCTCTTTATTCAGCTCATAGTGGTGAGGAGGAATGAATGAATGTCCCCTCAAAGTATCTGCTTTATATACATTATTTACACAATGGGCTGCACATGATTGGCTAATTCCAGGATTCTACTGTAGGCCAATCAGGTTGTGGATTCACTTCTATCTGGAGCATGATTGGGTGGTTCCTGCTAACCAATCATACTGCTGCATTGTTCTAGGACCAATCAGACTGCTGCATTCTGAATCCTATTGTTCTAGGACCAATCAGACTGCTGCCTTTTGGAGCCTATTGTTCTAGGACCAATCAGACTGCTGCAGTTTGGATCCTATTCAACTCAGTACATAACACCCCTCCCCTCTAAGTTCCAGTCCTGCCCGGAAGGTCGCATTCATAGTCCTCAAGGTACGCCGGTGGCCTACGTGTGCGTTGCGGCCTGGGGTGTTCCCTGGTCCGGGGTTCAGGTTCTGGCTCGTGTTCCAAGGATGGGGCTGTTTGGTCTGGCGCAACCGGCTCGCTCAGTCGTGGTTCTGGTTCCGGTGTCCTTTCGGCCTCGCGGGTCCTCTCTGTATTTACTGATTCTGCCTCTCCTGCTTGCCCCTGCTGCTCTATGGGCCTCACTGCCCCACTGTTCCCTTGGGACTCCTCTGACCTGTCCTCCTCCTCCTGGTTTTCTCCCGGGAATCGTCGCCGTATCTGGTCGCAGTGGCGGCGCCAGCATTGCCCCCCATCTGTTAGCACCTCGTACGACACGGGGCCCGTGACCCTGGTGACTGTGGCAGGTACCCATGCAGGGCCTGCCCCAAAATTCTTTGCGTACACTGGGTCCTGGGCCTCGAAGGTCCGGGGGTTCCTGCCTTCCCCCACCACTACCTCATCCTGAGCTCTATCGGGGTGAAGGCGGTCCAATCTGATTGCAAGGCGCCGACCCATTAGTAGTTCAGCAGGGCTCCGGCCAGTCGTTGAGCTGGGGGTGCTGTGCTGTGCTAGAAGGAATGTGGCAAGGCGGTACTCCCAATCCCCTTGCGTCATGCGGCGAAGGGTGTCCTTGGTGGTCCGCACCATGCGTTCTGCTTGGCCATTGGTGGCAGGGTGGAATGGCGCCGAACGGATGTGGCGGATGGCGTTCTGCACTGTGAAGGTTTGAAATTCTCCTGATGTAAATGCAGTCCCGTTGTCTGAGACGAGAGTGTCAGGGAGCCCGTGGGTTGCAAACAGCCTGCGTAGTACCCGGATGGCTGCGGACGTAGAAGTGGACGGTACCAGTGCGACTTCCAGCCATTTGGTGTAGGAGTCCACCACTATGAAGAATGTTTTCCCCTGAAAGGGGCCAGCGAAGTCCACATGCAGGCGTGACCATGGTGCTCGGGCGGACTCCCAGGACTGGACTGGGGCCCTTGGGGGATCTGGGCGGGATTCCTGGCAGGCCTGGCAGTGTTTGACCCAGGCCTCTATCTCTCCGTCGATCCCCGGCCACCACACATAACTCCTGGCAAGGGCCTTCATTCTTACTACCCCTGGGTGTGTCTCGTGTAGGGCTGTGAGGACCCTTTTGCGGAGGGGCTGGGGAACAACGACCCTGCTTCCCCATAACAGGCACCCCTTGTGGGCTGACAGTTCATGTTTGCGGGTTGTGTAGCCGGCGAATTCTGGCCCGGGGCTGCGGCTGGGCCATCCCCTCCACACCCAGTCCAGGACCCGGGAGATGACCCTATCTTTCTTGGAATGGTGTGCAACTTCTTGTGCCTGAATGGGGCGGTCAGGAAGCAGCTCCAGGCTCATAACCTCTTGTGCAGGTGCTGGGTCGGGGCCTGTTTCCGGTAGTGGTAGCCTGCTGAGGGCGTCTGCATGGCCCATCGCCTTTCCAGGGCGGTGAATCAGTGCATACTGGTAGCTGGCAAGGAAAATTGACCACCTGAGGACGCGAGGAGACAGCACTTGGGGGGTCTGCTTTTCGGGGGCAAACAAGCCAAGCAACGGCTTGTGGTCAGTCACCACGGTGAAGGGCCGCCCGTACAAGAAATCATGGAATTTTTTTACTCCCTTCACGATTGCCAGACCCTCCTTGTCGATTTGCGAGTAGTTCCGCTCGGTTTCGTTGAGTGTCTGGGAAAAGTATGCTACCGGTACCTCTCTTCCATCCGGGAGTTGGTGTCCCAGGACAGCGCCGATGCCATAGGGCGAGGCGTCGCATGCTAGCACCACCGGCAGCCTCTCGTCGAAGTGTGCCAAGACCGAGTTTGAGACAAGCAAGTCCTTGACTGCCTGGAATGCGGCCTCCTGGCGCTGGCCCCACACCCAAGGGGCCCGCTTGTCCAGGAGTCTGTGTAGGGGCTCCGCTACCGCCGCCTTGTGGGGAAGGAAGGAATGGTAAAAGTTCAATAATCCCAAGAAGGCCTGAAGTTCAGTCTTGTTCTTGGGCGCTGGGGCATCACAAATGGCCCGTACCTTGTCCCCAGTCGGGTGAACCCCTTCTGCATCCACCATAAATCCCAGAAAGTCCACTTGAGGCACTCCTAGTAGACATTTTTCCCGCTTCACCTTGAGACCCGCCATCTGGAAACGGTGCAGAACAGTGCGGAGGCGGTCCTCAAACTCCTCTGGTGTGGGCCCGGCAATCAACACATCATCAAAGAAGGGGGTGACACCAGGAATCCCTTTAAGGAGAGAGTCCATTAGATTCTGGAATATGCCTGGTGCCACGCTGACCCCGAATTGCAGCCGCTTTACCCTGAACGCTCCTCTGTGCGTCACAATCGTCTGTGCCTCTGCTGTGGCCTCATCTACTGGCAGCTGTTGATATGCTTGGGCCAAGTCCAGCTTGCCAAAAATTTTCGACCCAGCCAGGGTGGCAAGGACATGGCTGACCACTGGCACTGGGTATGCATGGGCCATGAGGGCCTTGTTTATGGTACATTTGTAGTCTGCGCAGATGCGGACCGAACCATTAGGCTTGACGGGTGTGACGATTGGGGTTTCCCAGGGGGCATTAGGCACCGGCTCCAGCACTCCTTGCTCCACGAGTCGGTCCAATTCCTCGTCTATACGGGGTTTCAGGGCGAATGGGACCCGGCGGGCCTTGAGCCTGACTGGTCGTCAGGAGGGGTGTTATGTACTGAGTTGAATAGGATCCAAACTGCAGCAGTCTGATTGGTCGTACTGCGGGGTCAAGCTGTAGAGCAATGGGGGGGCCCGTATACTGTCCCAAATTCCCATCGAAAACCCCCGGAAACTCCTTGCATATGGCGTCCACGTCCACTTGTAAGCTCATGTGGTTCACCCCGGTGATGGCTAGTCCCAGTGGTCCAAACCATGCCAACCCCAGTAAGCTAATGTAGGGGCCCTTGACCACAAGCAAGTCCAGTTGCCGCGTCCGCCCTCGGTATTGCACCCTGAAGGTCCCCACCCCCATTGTGGGGACCTTACGTTTCTGGAAGTCCCGGAGGGTGAATGGGGCCGGCCTGAGTTTGGGACCCCCAGTAGGACACAGTTTCCTTAAGGTCCTTGCCGAGATTATGGATAGAGTTGAACCCGTGTCAAGCTCCATGCGGCATGGGGCCCCCTCTATCTGTACCTCTACATAAATTTTCTCTACGTTGGGGTGGGGCAACTGGTATACCTGGAAGTCTGTGAGCTCCGTCGAGTTGCCTTGGTGCGTTGGGCCCCGGGACCTGGGGCTCTTGGATTGGTCATCTGATGCCTGGCTTCGGGTGGGCCGAGCCCGACACACCCGGGCGATGTGTCCCAATTTTCTGCACTGCCTGCACTCTGCGTTGCGGAAACGGCAGGTCCTCCTCTCGTGACTTCCTCCACAGCTTGCGCAGTTCCCTCCTTCTCGTCGAGGCAGCTGTGGTATGTGGGCTGCTTGAGTGCGCTGCTGTACTCGGTGCACCTCCTCCCTGTCGGATCCCGAGTCGTTGGTGAGGTCTTCATGGTGGACCCTCGGTTGGGACGGCTGGCTCAGCCGTGCCTCTTGCGTCGACCTCTCAGCAGCTTCCGTTGCCAGGGCCTCCTCCAGAGCGACCTGGAACGTTAGGTTCTTCTTAGCGTAGAGGCGTCGTTGCAGCTTCTCATCCTTCAGGCCACCGACGAGGCGGTCACGAAGCATGTTCTCCAGCTCTGAGAAGTTGCAGAACTGGGCAGCTTGGCGGAGAGAGGTCACAAACCCAGTTATGGTTTCCCCAGGGGCTTGCCGCTTTGCGTAGAAGGCATTTCGACAAGCCACCACTGAGGGCTGTGGCGAAAAGTGCCCCTTCAGCTGTTCCATTATTGTTTTGTATGGAACAGTAGCGACGTCTTCAGGCGCAAGGAGAGCCCGGGCGATTTCAAATGTCTCCTCTCCGCAGACGCTGAAGAATATTGCCCTCTTCTTGGCGTCTTCTTCATCGGTGACCCCTTTGGCTTCTAGGAGGAAGGTGAAACGGGAGGCGTACGCTTCCCAGTCTCCAGATGCTGGGTTGAATGGCGAGAAGCTGCTGTCAGTTGCCATTCTGAGTTCCTTGTGTCCCGGAGCTGAAGCCTGGATACACGGTGCGAGGCAGCGGTGCGGCAGGTGGCGGTGCTGCGGTGCTGTGTGTGGCAGTCAGCTCAGCGGGATCCCATCCTCGTCGCCAGTGAAATATACTCAGAGTCGCAAAGTGATTTCATGCTCTTTATTCAGCTCATAGTGGTGAGGAGGAATGAATGAATGTCCCCTCAAAGTATCTGCTTTATATACATTATTTACACAATGGGCTGCACATGATTGGCTAATTCCAGGATTCTACTGTAGGCCAATCAGGTTGTGGATTCACTTCTATCTGGAGCATGATTGGGTGGTTCCTGCTAACCAATCATACTGCTGCATTGTTCTAGGACCAATCAGACTGCTGCATTCTGAATCCTATTGTTCTAGGACCAATCAGACTGCTGCCTTTTGGAGCCTATTGTTCTAGGACCAATCAGACTGCTGCAGTTTGGATCCTATTCAACTCAGTACATAACAACGGCGTTTCCGTGCACTGCTCTGGTTTGCCAGAAGCGGCTTAGCCATGCTGGCCACATGACCCGGAAGCTGTACGCCGGCTTCTCGGCCAATAAAGCGAGATGAGCACCACAACCCCAGAGTCGGCCACGACTGGACTTAATGGTCAGGGGTCCCTTTACCTTTATATACTGTCCCAAAATGCCTTTGGTTTTTTTACACAGCCACCACATGTGGTAAAAATTGCCATCCTTATCTAAACATTTCCAGCATTTTTTACTTCTAATCCTGTACATTTTTGCCAACTTGGTTGGGGTGAGGAAACCCATCTAAATTTTCAACTATCTTTACACCTAAAACAAGACTCACATCCTGGTGAATCCCACAGATGAACTCTGTGGATGTGACTGTGTGGCCCTCAAGGCAGGTGCCCGCTTTTTAAGCTGACCGCCTTCTGAAAAAGGGTCTCTTGCCAGCTCTTTGCAAATCCGCCAGCCATCCGCCCTGCAGTTCTGTTGCCCTCATTCCCTCTCCTTCCTCCCTTGGCAGTATTTTGGAGACCCGAGTCCTGCAGATGGAGACAAAGCATCTGATGGAACTGGAAGGGATCCGGACGGAGAAGGAGGAGCTGCAGCAGCTGGTGATCCGCCAGAGCGACACCATCGAAGTCTTGGAGAAATCTCTCCACGCCGCCAGCGGCAACACCAGCCTGCTCCAACAACAGCAGCTGCAGCTTTTGGAGTCGGTTCAGAATTTGGTCCAGCTGGTCTCCCAAGGCAAAGGTGAGCTCAGAGCCACCAAAATAAATCACGCTTTATCTCAAATGAGGCAGCTTCCAAGCCTCTGCTGCTTGAGAGCTCCGGATGATATGCATGCTAGCCAGAGGTCCACCGCAGACGGAGATAGCTCAACAGTTCGCAGTCTTCTTACGCCTTTTTCTGAACTCTCCTGGCTGCTGTGCTGGTCGGGGGGGGGGAGGTTACCATGGGGTGAGGTCCAGGACCTGAGTTGAGGGTCGGCAGACAGTCCTCCTCGGGCGAAGCGGAGTCCACAGCGGGAAGCCGGGCAAGGACAAGAACTCTGGGGGAAACAGGACTGGATGCTGGCCGAAACAGCTCTTCATCGACGTTGCTCCCGCAACCTGGGACCGGGCTGACTGGCCTTTATCTTCTCTGAGGCCAGGGGCGGTCCCGGCCCCCAGGAGACCAGCCTCTCCTGGCCTTAAGGCGAGCACTCCTCCTGGGAGAAACCAGTTCCCTTCGCCTCTCTGCCCTGAGCCTCTGCAGTTCAGGAGAGGCTGAAGGGTTACTGGGCCCAGGGGGAGACTCACCTGCAGGCACTGAGTCCTCAACCACCTCTGGAGCCAGAGTGGATTCACCTGGTGCCTGCTCCTGAGGATCCGGCACAGGTGCAGGCGCTTCAGAATCAAGGCCCTGCCCCAGTTCAGCTGGCCCTGGAGGCGGGGACTCCTGTGCAGGCTGGGATTCCTCCGGTTCAGCCTCTGAATCGGATTCCCAGGCCATCACAGCTGCTTACACAGGTCCCACCTGCCGGCAGCCTCTCTCCCTGTTCCTCCTTCCTAGTCTCCCCTTCCAAAATGAACTTCCCTTTCCTTAGCAGAGTCGCACCTTTTTGCCAATGTTCCATCATCAGGACTTTCCCCTCTGGACTGCTTGATTTGTGAACATTCCTTTACATCAGAGCAGCCGAGCCAATGGGAAGAGGGGGTGGGAGGAAGCCTCCAGCGATGCTCTGGGTCATTTGAAAGTTCAGATGTGCAGGAGAACAGCGCACGAGGCCAATTTGGCGCAACTTACAGCAAAGAGTGGAAGTGTTCCATCGTGGGGGATGCTTTCGAAAAACTTAAAATTCTACCTTGCTTTCTATATATTAAAGCAATATTTTGTTAGAAGCCACCCAGAGTGGCTGGGGAAGCCCAACCAGATGGGCAGGGTATAAATATATTATTATTATTATTATTATTATTATTATTATTATTATTATTATTATTAGTGTAGCAACTTTTCGATCTCAGTGCTTTTACACCATGTCTTCCCATCCCCACCTGCAATAAACTCAGGTCGGATCCACAACATACCTTTGATGGACATCCAATTCTCCTGGCTTTCCCCCAAAGGATTCTGGGAACTATAGTTTCCCTGCACAGTGCAACACTTCACAGCACCCTTAATAAGCTACGGTTCACAGAACTCCTTGGGGGAACTTGTGCGCTTTAAATATGCATTAGGTGTTTGTTAAATGCATGGTGTGGATCTGCCCAAAATATTACTGGAATCCTCCAGGTGCTGTTGAACTACAACTCCCGTCATCCCTAACCATTGGTCATGCTGGCTGCATCTGGAGACTCACAGATTCCCCACTCTGGTCTTACTGCATCTTTAGCTTGGATTGATGAAGAAAGAACAAGGCAGGAGTTAGTAAATATAATCGAAGTTTTCCCCAAGCAAATTTTAAATAGGAATTTTATTCACATTTTAAATAGGGAAATTTGTTTGAGACTGGGAGCTCACTGTTGCTGTATCCATGCCCCAAAATGCTTATTTAATTTGGAGAGGCCAACTCTTTAGCATTTGATTTTCTCTTGCTAGTTCCTCCAAAGAAAGAAGACCGGCTGTTCCAGGACTGCGCAGAAATCCGCCAATCTGGAGTTAATCTCAGTGGGGTTTACACCCTCCATATCAACAATCTGACTGAACCCAAGAAGGTCAGTGAAACCACAAGAGCCTATGAATGGAGGCAGGGAGAAGGATCATTGCTCAATTTGTACAGCTAAAAAAAAGCACCTTGGTTCTCCTACCATCGGTGCTTCTAAAGGAATCTGATCCTGTTAAGTTGTGGGTGAACATATCAGACAAAACAGCGATTCTTCAAACAGCTCTTGTTTATTCACAGGCCAAAACTGAACTGAAGGGTTCAGCCAGCCTGCTTATATAGAGCTCCACTACAACGCAACAGTAACCACTTTCTGTAACTATCCAATCACTGCATGTCACTTTCAATCCCTTATTTGCATATGTGGACCTGAGTGAAAACTATCTACAGTATCCCCCTGCTGGCCTAGGGTGAGAACTTCAGTACATAAGAGACCCTCTCTAAGACTGTCTGGAAAACGCCCTGGTCCGGAAACGGGTTCTGCATAGGCCCAATGTTTCCAAAACTTGGGTCTCCGGCTGTTGTTGGACTACAGATCCCATCATCCTTGACCGCTGGTCCAGCTAGCTAGGGATGATGGGAGTTGTAGTCCAAAAGCAGCTGGAGACCCAAGTTTGAGAAATGTTGGCAGCTAAGCAAAAGAGGGGCAGGGAGATTTTATTCAAATGGGTTGCCTTTCTGTGCTTGGTTCTGGTGGCTAGATTTTGCTTTGGGCTGGGGAACATTCATAGGTTCAAGGGGGGAATTGGCAGGACCTGGAAGGAGCTCTGGAACACAGGAAATTTCCTTACAACTTCTATATAGACCATTGGCCTATATAGTTCAGTATTGTCTACACTGATGGGCAGCGCAGGAGCAGGGACCGAGCAACAGGAGCTCACCCCGTCGCGGGGATTCGAACTGCCGACCTTCCGATCGGCAAGTCCATGGCTCTGTGGTGTTTTTTGTTTTGTTTTTGTTTTTTAAAAAAATATTTATTAAAGTTTTAAAAAATTACAGAAAGAAAAAGTAAAAATACCACATTAAAGAAAAACAAAACAACACATCACAATATGTATATATAAAACAGAGAAATAAGACTCATTAAACAAAAACAAAAACACATAAAAAAAATACATCAGATCTCCTCATTACTAATCTTTCATTAGCTTATTTCCTTGACCTCCTCACACCTCCCTTTTTTGTATTCTAGGTCAATTATCCATTTCAGCAAAACCTTTCCCTCTTTTAAAAATTTTGTCCTGTAAATTGTCTTAATCATGGCTCTGTGGTTTAACCCACAGCACCACCTGCACTATGCACAAGAAAATTGTTCATTCCAAGCCAGGTTCAGTACTCCACAGTTCCACAACAGTTTCCAGCGTTGTTTATTTATTTATATTTTTAAAAAAACTCCTTATGGCTTCTGCAAAGATCAGATTCTTCCAATATCCGTAGGCTCAGCTGTGTTTCTGCCTCTTGTTCCTTCCATCTGAGCATCCTCTGCTTTCTTCCTTTGCAGACTTATTGCGATATGGAAATGGACGGAGGCGGCTGGACGGTGATCCAGTACAGAGTCAATGGCAGTGTCAGCTTCCAAAAGAGCTGGAAAGAATACAAACAGGTCTGATTCTGCCTTGGACTTGTCATTCTCACTCCGTCAGACCTTTTCGATCAAAAGTAGAAAGAGCGGAGACCACATAGCAATCACCACGGGACCAATAGCAGCCCAGGGCTTTGCTGACCCCTATTTTGCTGACCCACTGGCTTCCTGAGGCCATGGGTCAATGTGCATAATTTTATGCAGAGGAAACTTGATCGCCGCAGTTTGGTCAGCTGCACAATCTTTTCTCCCAAATCAAGCAGGAGGGAACCATATACCGGGGTTCTGCACAGCGCTGATTGGCCAGGCAGTGTGAAGTCACCAACCCACTTTGCTCTCCCTCCCCAATCACTGTTTCAGCGTCCAAAAAATTATTCAGTAGTGATGGATTCAAAGAAGGGGACAAATGTGCATTCTACTGAATAAATTACTTTAATCGTAAAAAGAGAGAGAGAGAGACACCTGATCTGAAGCCAGGTAGTACATAAAGCCACTACCGATATCAGGAGGGGGTGGGGTTGCGGGGCTCACGCCCCCAACTACAATCTCGTGGGGCTGGCGTCAGCCCTGTGGGACTCAGGGATTCCCCCTCTCTCATCCATATTAATTTCCCTCAGCTGGCGTCAGCCCTGCGGGACTCAGGGATTCCCCCTCTCTCATCTATATAGGGGGTGGGCTTACCAGGTCTTCTTAAGGTCAGGGCAGCCCCGGCTCACCCTCTTTCCTTCTCGGCAGCTGAGGTTTTTCCCACCCACCCGCCCTCTAGGTGTGCATTCGGACTTTGCTATGGGCTACGGCTGGTCGCCGCAAGGGGCCTGGTAGGAGTTTTTCCATTTGGCTAATTGGCTGCATTTTGAAGCCACTTGGTTTTTTCGCCTACCTCGTAGCAAAACGTCACAACTCCTTGGTTTTGGCGGTTAGGCATTGGCCGGGGTATTGTTATGCAAATGAAGTGGGGGGGAGGAACGCCATCACCTCCCCCAAATCTCGAAGGGTAGTTCGTTAAAGGACTCCGGGGGGCGTCGCCTCGTCCGAAACCTATGGAGGCTAGGGCCTAAAGCGTGCTCCCGAGCGGTAACCCCTTGGGGAGTGCCTACGGATGTGCATCTCGGGGGCTCCCCCTGTTGGTGCTTAACCCTTCCCGGTTTACCGGTTAGTCTGATAGGGCCAATGCCTAAAGCCAATACCGCTCTTACCTGTAATCAATAAAGTTGTGGCCATTTTTCACTCATTAACCTAAATTCCGTGTCCTGTGTCTTTATTACTCCAACTGTGGGAGGGGGCGGGAATTGCCACACAACACAGCAGGAGCTTCTTCTTCTCCATGTTACACAAAGTAATAAGAGGGAATCAGAAGCTTGGAGTCAACTAAATTACTCTCAGAGTAGACTTAGTGAAACTAATGGACTTGGACTATTCATGTCTATTAATGAGTCTACTCTGAACTAATATTGGATACAACCAGTAGTGTTGGAAATGACTACAGAGTTAATCTCACCTTTCCTACCATGGACGCCCCCCCCCCAAAAAAAATATGTGCCATCTGATTTTTACAAGACATTGCGGTAAGGAGTGTTCCTGTTCAGGGTTCCAGCCGGCCAGCTGTGTTCCTCTTGCAAAATACTCCATTCCGTTCAGTTCCTCTTCTTAGTTTTCTGTCCCTTTCTCCAGAGACTCAGCACACTGTTGCTCTTCATTTGTGTGTGTTTTGGGGGGAAGGTTGCCTAAATATTTTTTCCCCTAAATGGTGTTTGTACATCTGCAGACCTTGGAGTTCTCCAGGCAATGCTGATCCCATTTCTTCTCTCTCTCTCTCTCTCTCCCCACCGTGGTCCCAATCTGTTCAGCCCTCACCAGCTGATTTCAATATTCAAGGAAGGGACAGCCTCTCAGCTGATATATGAAGAACTTAATTGAGCAACCCACTTAGTGCTTTGTGTTTTGCCTCTCCCAGGGCTTTGGGGATCCAGCAGGAGAATACTGGCTGGGGAATGAGGCAGTCTATCTCCTGACCAACCAGAGAGCCTATTCTTTGAGGGTCGAACTCCTGGACTGGGAAGGCAATCGCGCCTATGCCCACTACGAAAAGTTCCAGCTGGGAAGCGAGCGTCAGCGATATAGGTAATATGTGGTCTTTGCCAACTGTATGCAAACAGCGTGGTAGGTGTTTACCTGCAGGGTTCAAATCCCCACTCAGCCATGGAGCTCGCCTTGGGCCAGTCGCCATCTCTTAGCCTAACAGGGTTATTGTGAGGGTGAAATGGGGGGGCAGGGAGAACCACACACACCACAGTTCAGACCCTCTGAGTGTCCCTGTTTTCCAGGGACAGTCCTGGATTTACAGAAGCCATCCCGGTTTTCTGATCTTACCCCGGAAAGTCCCACTTTTCCTTAGGACATTCCTATTTTCATTGGAGAAATGTTGGAGAGTTTGGTAAAGGTAAAGGTAAAGGGACCCCTGACCATTAGGTCCAGTCGTGACTGACTCAGGGGTTGTGGCGCTCATCTCGCTTTATTGGCCGAGGGAGCCGGCATACAGCTTCCGGGTCATGTGGCCAGCATGACTAAGCCACTTCTGGCGAAACAGAGCAGCGCATGGAAATGCCGTTTACCTTCCCGCCAGAGCGGTACCTATTTATCTACTTGCACTTTCAAACAGCTAGGTTGGCAGGAGCAGGGACCGAGCAACGGGAGCTCACCCCATCGCGGGGATTCGAACTGCCGATCTTTTGATCGGCAAGTCCTAGGCTCTGTGGTTTAACCCACAGAGCCACCCGCGTCCCTGGAGAGTTTGGTAGGAATCCCTATTTTTATCAGAGATATGTTGGGGGGTATGGAGTTATCCAACCCCTAAACCATCTGAAGGCAGCCCTGTACAGTGGTACTACTGGTTGCAAATGGGATCCATTACAGAGGCCCATTCACAACATGAAAAGAGCGCAACCCATGCGCGGGTTGTGATTCGCTGCTTCTGTGCATGTGCGTGACACCATTTTGCGCTTCTGTGCATGTGCAAGCGGCGAAACCCGGAAGTAACCCTTTCCAGTACTTCCGGGTCGCAGCAGGACATAACCTGAAAAAAACGTAACATGAAGCGGACATAACATGAGGTATGACTGTATAGGGACGTTTTTTAATGTTTTATTGCAGGTTTTATGTGGGTTGAAAGCCGCTGTAGAAACTGTGAGAATGATCAGGAACATACCAGAGAGTGAATCCTATTCAGCTTAGTGGGACTTAGTTCTGAGTGTTTAAGACTGACCAGTTTTTACCCCATTATGTAGGAGTAAACTCCACTGAATACAGTGGGACTTCTTTCTGAGTAAACAGTATAAGTCTCCATTTACAAGAAAGGAATAAGCACTCCCTGTGTTTTCTAATAAATGGCTGGCTGCAGAAGCATGGCAGTGAAATAATTTAAAGTGGATTGGTGAACATTGTCTTTCAAAATGATAAAAGGTAAAGGTAAAGGGGCCCCTGACCATTAGGTCCAGTCGTGGCCGACTCTGGGGTTGCGGCACTCATCTCGCTTTATTGGCCAAGGGAGCCGGCGTACAGCTTCTGGGTCATGTGGCCTGCATGACTAAGCTGCTTCTGGCGAACCAGAGCAGCGCACGGAAACACCATTTACCTTCCCGCCGGAGTGGTACCTATTTATCTACTTGTACTTTGACGTGCTTTCGAACTGCTAGGTTGGCAGGAGCAGAGACCAAGTTCACCCTGTCGCAGGGATTTGAACTGCCGACCTTCTGATCGGCAAGTCCTAGGCTCTGTGGTTTAACCCACAGCGCCACCTGCGTCCCTATCAAAATGATAGGATGGGCTTTTTATGCCAGCTTCACCATCTCCTTCGTTTAGTGCTGGACCTTTATTTCCAGGATAAACTGGAGTCTGTTTTTGCACCTACACACACACACACACACACACACACACACACACACAGCACTTCTAATTGTTTTCCAGGACGTGGAGAGGAGGAAAAAGGAAAAGCAGGGCATTCTGGGATCAAATCAGAAACCGGGATGGCTTCTGTAATTCCTGGACTGTCCCTGGAAAATTGGGACGCTTGGAGGCTATGAGATCACCTTCATTTTAGAGCTAATCCCTGTCTGGAATCTGATAGAGAACTGGTCTCACCTCCTAAACCATTGAGCTCCATGGAGATTCCACTCAGGGGGGTTTTCGTACGTGCTTCAAGCACCAAATCAGCCAAAGTCACCCGAATGAAAATGCTTGTTCTGGCCAGCTTAGAAGGAGATTTGAACCTACTCTGATAAAGGCGAAGGGGCTTGGACAAGTTGTTCTGAGAGTGCTTTGCCCTGGAGGTCAGCCACTTAGCAAATCATCAGCCCTGGGTGCAGGGACCGTCTCCTGTGTGTTTAATGGGGAATCTGAACCCATCTCAGGTGGCCTCTTGTGAGAGAACTTTGCCACCTAGCAAATCTCCAGCTCTGTTTGCGTCTTCACCTCCGCTTTCCTTGGGAGCTGCCCATCCAAGATCAGAGTGTGCCAAGCCTCCTTTAACTTGCTGGTATTTGTGGGTGTGACTAAGGGTTTCTGGCGAGCAACTGTTTCTCAGAGAACATGGGGCTCTTTCAGGGTGTCCTCCTTGCCCTCTGCTCATCAGGCAAGGACACTTCGCATTTCATCTGCTTTTGATCTGCTGAGGTATTTGTGGAATTCCAAAAACATCATCATCATCATCTCTCTCTCTCTTTCTCTAATTTTTATTTATTCTCCATTTGATAATATACATTCACACCGGTGGAAGAAGATTGGAAAAAAATTAAAGATTATTTACAGAAATATTGTAAAATTAATGAGCTTTAGAAAAATGGTGGAATGAAGTTATATGGCTTTGGCAGAAAGGTTATAATGAACTAGGTACAGATAGATTGTTAATGTATTAGAGGGGAAAAACAAGGTTAGAATATGTTAAGATTAATTACAGGGACGCAGGTGGCGCTGTGGGTTAAAGCCTCAGCGCCTAGGACTTGCTGATCGAAAGGTCGGCGGTTCGAATCCCTGCGGCGGGGTGCGCTCCCGCTGCTCGGTCCCAGCGCCTGCCAACCTAGCAGTTCGAAAGCACCTCCGGGTGCAAGTAGATAAATAGGGACCGCTTACCAGCGGGAAGGTAAACGGCGTTTCCGTGTGCGGCTCTGGCTCGCCAGAGCAGCGATGTCACGCTGGCCATGTGACCCGGAAGTGTCTCCGGACAGCGCTGGCCCCCGGCCTCTTGAGTGAGATGGGCGCACAACCCCAGAGTCTGTCAAGACTGGCCCGTACGGGCAGGGGTACCTTTACCTTTTACCTTTAATTACAGGACAGAAAACAGAGGAAGATGGAAAGGAATTGCTGAAACAGTTAATTGAAGTGGAATACAAAAAGGGAGGCGTGAGGAAGTCAATGAAACAAGTGAATGAAAGCTAAGATTGAAAATATTGGAAGTGTTTTTAATTGTTCTTGTTTTGTTTTGTTAATTCAATGTTTTATGTAGTGTTTTTGTTTTTGTATTGTATTATATTGATTTGTTTAATTCTTTTTCTTTCTTTTTGTAATCTTTAAACTCTTAATAAATATTATTTTTTTAAAAAAAGATAATATACATTCACATCGTTACAATCCACTTTACCTCCCTGGTTCTTTAGAGCCTGTCGGCTTCCTTCCCTCCTGCCTCATGGCTTTCAAAATTAACCTTTATATCATTGCATTTTGTACATTTTCCAATTCCAATTACACTCATTACAAAATAGCTCAAAATTTAAATAAGTATAGAAAGGGAGAAGACTTCTCATTACAAGTCTTCAGATATCTCTGATAGTGATGTTAATTGCTTACAATAATCTTTCAGATATCGTATAAATTTACTCCAGTCCTTTTGGAATACTGTACTTAATTGTGCTGGTTTCGGATTTTTCTTGTCAGCTTTGCCAATTCTGCCAAGTCAATCATCTTCATCTGCCACTCTTATTTCATTGGTACTTCTTCTTGTTTCCATTTTGAGGCTAAAAAAATTCTTGCTGCAGTTGGGTACATAAGCAGCCTTTTATCTTCCCTTGGTATCTCTTCGCACACTAAAAAAGGCTTCTGGTTTTTTAACAAAATTATTTTAAAATATTTTCTTTAACTTGTTATATACATTTTCCCAGAAAGCCTTTACCTCTTTACAAGTGCACCACGTGTGGTAGAATATCCCTTCCCTTTCTTTACATTTCCAACACTCATTGGTTCTTGTCCGATACATTTTAGCAAGTTTAAATGGTAAAGGGACATCTGACCATTAGGTCCAGTCATGACCGACTCTGGGGTTGTTATTACTATTTTTTATTATTACTTATCATTATTATTATTATTATTATTATTATTATTATTATTATTATTATTTATACCCCACCCATCTGACTGGGTTTCTCCAGCCACTCTGGGCGGCTCCCAACAGAATTAAAAGCACAATAAAATATCAAACATTAAAAACTTCCATAAACAGAGCTGCCTTCAGATGTCTTCTAAAAATCAGATAGTTGTTTATTTCCTTGACATCTGGTGGGAGGGCGTTCCACAGGGCGGGCGCCACTACCAAGAAGGCCCTCTGCCTGGTTCCCTTTAACCTCGCTTCTCGCAGGGAGGGAACCGCCAGAAGGCCCTCGGCGCTGGACCTCAGTGTCCAGGCAGAACGATGGGAGTGGAGACGCTCCTTCAGGTATACAGGACCGAGGCCGTTTAGGGCTTTAAAGGTCAGCACCAACACTTTGAATTGTGCTCGGAAACGTCCTGGGAGCCAATGAAGTCTTTCAGGACCGGTGTTTTATGGTCTCGGCGGCCACTCCCAGTCACCAGTCTAGCTGCCGCATTCTGGATTAGTTTCAGTTTCCGGGTCACCTTCAAAAAATATCTATCCCCAGCCCTGCACACAAGGAAATGCCATCCTGGAGTCCCAGCCTCTGCCTTCCTGCTCTCTGCTGCCACTTGTAGGGGATTTTGTTCTTTCTCATCATGATGCCTTCTGTTCCACAGGCTTTTCTTGAGAGGCTACAAAGGCAGCGCTGGGCAGCAGAGCGGCTTGCCTCTCCAAGGGACGGGCTTCAGCACGCGAGACGCTGACAATGACAACTGCCGGAACTGCAAGTGCGCCCAGATGCTTTCTGGCGGTGAGTCGGCCTTTGACCTCCCTGACAGGGAAGGGGGGGGGGAGAGCAAGTGGTCAAGTGAGAATCCAAGAGCTTTGAATCTTGAGTTTCTCTTTTCCCAGGCTAAAGTTCTCCACATTTCCAAATCAGTTTGCATACACACATATATAAGGCACCAGCATTTCAGCGCAAAATTCTCATCCTATAAACATTTGCATGCAATTTCCCCTGCTATACACATTTTTGCAGAGCTGCTTCCCCTAATGGAATGCCTTTTCATGTTTTTTTCCACTAATGTATACAATTTTACACACACTTTCCTCCATTTTTATACACATTGCTTGGCCAGAGAGCTATGTTGTAAAATTGGGGAAAGCACAGATTTTTTTAAGGATGGCTGCGTTTCCATTCTCATATTGCTTCATAAAGTGTAAATTTCTCTTCAAACTAAGACTCCACTAAAAGCCTTAGAGCTTTGGCATTTTAAAGCAGTTTGAGTTTTTAAGCACTCTGTACATGTTTGTCTTCTGCTTAAGCATTTGGACAGCAGTGGTTCACAAACTTTTTGGAGGCCACTGCTCCCTTGGTTCTATAAACTCATCCCCAGTGCCCCCCTATAAAATGTGGTTTGCATGAATAGTGATTTGCAAGAGCCACTGAGGAAGGCAATAACACAATAAAATTCAAAACAGTAGCCTACGGGACCACCTCTCCTGGTATGTCCCATGGAGGACATTATGGTCTTCAAATAAAAACGTCTTGGAGATCCTGGGCCACAGGGAGGTTAGGCTGGCCTCAACCAGAGCCAGGGCCTTTTCGGCTGTGGCCCCGATCTGGTGGAATGCTCTGTCACAAGAGACTAGGGCCCTGCGGGACTTGACAACTTTCTGCAGGGCCTGCAAGACGGAGCTGTTCCACCAGGCCTTTGGCCAAGGCACAGCCTGACCCCCCTCCTTCGGCAATCCTCACAGAACTCTAGCCCAATAGTTGCCATTAATTTGATTCTGAATTGATTTTAGAATGCTGTGTTTACTTTTACTTTTGTTAGCCGCTCTGAGCCCGGCTTCAGCTGGGGAGGGCGGGATATAAATAAAATCTAATTAATTAATTAATTGCACATTTATTCAGAATCCAGTTAAAACAATTTAGTTCAATTATTCCAACAAAACTGATGGGCTTGATCCAGCGATACCAGCTTTTCAAAGCTGGATAGTAATTTCCACTTCCAGTGACACCCCGCTTGCCTCTTAGTGCCCCCCTAGCAGGGGTGCCAACTTGAAAAAAAATATTTGGGGTGCCAGGTAAGCCCTGCCTTGCATAAATAATCACAAGATGTGGTACCACACACATGGCAATGCCCATCAACTTTTTGGGGGTGTCCCACTCAAATATTTTATGGGGGGGGCCAATGGACCTCAGCTCCTAGGAGCTGAATCCCACCACGGCCAGGGGGTGGTAGCACCTACTTTGTGATCTACTGATCTATGGTTTGCTTCTCCTGATGCACGTTCAGGTTGGTGGTTTGATGCCTGCGGACTCTCGAATCTGAACGGCATCTACTACCCGGCAAAGCACAATATCCGGAAGCTGAACGGGATTCGATGGCACTACTTCCAGGGACCAGGCTACTCCCTAAAGGGCACGAGGATGATGATCCGGCCTTCAGGCAGCCCTGAAGGAGCATAGCAGAGAGACGCTGAGCAGAGCTGCAGTTTCTGTGAGCCAGGGAGAGCCAACCTTGGCACAGGTAACAGGAACTGCCTTCCGGTTTGGACAGGTGGCAGGTGCAGAGAAACTCTCTGGGAAAGAGGCCCTTGCAGCTAGGAATTCATGGCTGCAGTTGGACGCAAACAGCACCAGCTCTCTCTTTCCCCCTCCCAGATGGCTCAGGAAGCTGTCTTTTGTGGGCTTTTGGACTTCCGAGAAAATGTACGGCGAACTATTCTGTATGTTAAAGGCTGAATCTGCCCGTGAAAAGTGTGTCACGCTATCTGGCTCATTTGGGGGCAAAGGGCGAGCTTATTGGGTAAATGCAGAAAAATCTGGTCAGATTTATATTATGTTGTTGTTGTTGTTTAGTCATTTAGTCGTGTCCGACTCTCCGTGACCCCCTGGACCAGAGCATGCCAGGCCCTCCAGTCTTCCACTGCCTCCCGCAGTTTGGTCAAACTCATGCTGGTAGCTTCGAGAACACTGTCCCCCCATTTCATCCTCTGTCGCCTCCTTCTCCTTGTGCCCTCCATCTTTCCCAACATCAGGGTCTTTCCCAGGGAGTCTTCTCTTCTCATGAGGTGGCCAAAGTATTGGAGCCTCAGCTTCAGAATCTGTCCTTCCAGTGAGCACTCAGGGCTGATTTCCTTCAGAATGGATAGGTTTGATCTTCTTGCAGTCCATGGGACTCTCAAGAGTCTCCTCCAGCACCAGAATTCAAAAGCATCCGTTCTTCAGCTATCAGCCTTTATATTATTTTTATTATGCTTCAGGCTTTATTTGGGTACAGATACACATGATCCTGCGTCTGTTGGACACTGGTTCTGCAGAGATTGGTGGGAGTTCAGAAACATCTGGATTGCCAAAGGTTTTCCCCATCCCTGATTTACATAGGACAGAGTCATGCTCTGAAGATGAAGCCCTTCCTTTACTTCACATAAACACAAATAGGCTCAGAGACCCCACAATTTGGAGCCTCGGTGCCGTGACTGGACTAAGCTGCCCTCTGCTGGCACAGTCTGGGTTGCAACATCCTTGCAAGAGACTGTGAAGCATTTCTGCTGTGGTCGAGGGGGTGGGAGTCAAACTGGCCATTTTCAACCCCTTGCTTCAGCAATGGCTGGGTAAGCTGTGTCTTTTCTCCACATTGAACTGGTCAGTAGGGCTAGCCCAAGATGGGAAAATCAAAAGGACCCCTCCCCTTATTCAGCAGCAGGGGGAATCAAGTCTCCAGCGAACCCTCCTGCAAAAGGCTCAGTAAAATCTCACCTTGCCTTGGCAGTTCTGTTTCAAAACATTTTGAGCCAACTGTGCGAAAGGCATGAACGTGACGGGGGCAGCTTTTACCCGGCGTGCAGCAATGATGTGCTCTACCTTCAGGACATCTGTCTGCCACTGACTTGTGGAGCAGCTTCTCTGGAGAAAAAGTGGCACAACACCCCAAACCCTCCAGCCTCGAAAGCTGAGATTTCCCCCTTCTGCCTGCCCTGTATTTATCCCTACAAGCCCTGCTTGAGGGCCAAAGCATGACAGCTGCCTGGCAAATAATGTCTGTGAACATTCCGTGACGTGCAGCAACTCTGCCAATAGAGAAGTGGCCATTTTTCGCTTGCAATATACCGTATTGGCCCAAATATAAGCTGCACTTGAATACAGTATAAACCACACTTCTAAAATTGGAGGGAGGTGGGGGGGGGAAATACCCAAATCTAAGCCTCTCCAGTCCTTGCAGCTCCTGGCTGCATACTAGACAGGGGGAGGGGAGGGGACGGGGGACCATAGCTGTCAACTTTTCCCTTTTCTTGCGAGGAATCCTATTCAGAATAAGGGAATTTCCCTTTAAAAAAGGGAAACGTTTGCCCCGTGCACCTGGCTGCATATATATGCCACACTTTAACTTTTCACGGTCAGAATTTGCGCCGGGGGTGGGGGGAGTGAGGCTTCTATTCAGGCCAATACAGCAGTATTTTTCAATAAAGAAGTATTTTTCTTTCTGTTGCACCTCCGACGTAGCAAACAGCGCTTCACTTCCTGCGGTGGCCTGGAGTCCAGGGATGGCAAATTGCCCAGGGCCCAAATCTCACCCAGGAAGCACATGATTTCAAATGCCCATAGATGCACACAAGCACATGAATGGAAGCTTGATCCGTCTATATACCACGAATGATCCCCATTCCCTCTGCATGCAATCCATTCATGGGAGGTGGGGGGTTTGGTGCGGATATAATTTCTGGTTGACTTTAGAGTCCGAGGCCATCAAATTGTGACACTCTGGTGTCTCTGCCTTGTACCTGGTCCAAGAGACATCAGAGCAGACACCTGGGATCCTTTGGGAGGAAGGACACAATATAATAATAATAATAATAATAATAATAATAATAATAATAATATAGTATCCTTGTCATGGATATTAGTGAAAAATAGGTCGATTGGGATCACAGAAGCCTCTCCTTAATGCACAATTTAGCTTAATATTAAATGAACTTTGTAAATAGTCATCTTTGTTTTGTGATTGGGTTGTTGTCAATGATTCAGTAGAAGAAAGGAGTTATATTCACTCTCATATTAAGCTTTATGTAGCTGTCTTTTTCACCCCGTCCACTTCAAAGTTTTTCCTAAATGGTTTTTTGTTGTTGCTGTTGCTGTTGTTGATTTTGCTGCTGAAATGATGCATTTGACAATTCTACAGTTTAAATGATACAGCAATTAACTTTGTATAATACAGTTGTGGTACAATAGTCAATGTTCAGCTTTTATTCTTCCACGTTTGCCTCTGTAATGTTAATTTGTACTGTGTATCTGAAAAATAAACCCCAAACAAAAAACTTCAGCCAAACTCCCCTTCCTCCTCCAGCTTTATTGATAGTTTAAAATTACATTTTTATATTATAGGACTTCAGTTGCTTTTACCATCTGACGGTATTTGAGATCTTTGTTCATTCAAATGTCTCCTTCTTTTATTCTTATCTCTGGGAAACCAAAGAAAGGCTTTGGAAAGTGGCTATCGAGGGAATGATGTTGGTCAAGTTAGTATTGTTAATGTTGTTGGTTAATATACCAAGATGAACGCGAAGAGGGAATATTTTCTGAAGCTTTGAAAGAGCACTATGACAGGTAACCAGCAGGCAGCACAAACCTAGAACAAAAAGTGTTTTGTTTTGAGCTTAGTGGAAAGTCGTTGTTTAGGAAAGTTTGGCGTTTAGCTGATGAAGTTGGGATTCAGACAGTTCATTATTTAAGAGCGATAATCCAATACATTTTGAATTAGATTTTAAAAATGAGAGATCATTGCTGATATACATGAGTTCAAGCATATAAATATTTAGTCTTGGGGGGGACGGACATTTTTGACACCTTAGCCTCTCAGTTATCTTGAATTCTCCACCTCCTTCAGGACAAGAATGGAGAGATCATTTAGATAAGATTTTTTGAAGAAAAGCCTAACTCCTTAAGAAGCTTTGGAAAGCTTTGGAAATGTGTTTTTACTTATTACAATTACCACTATTGCGTTCTTTGTTTCCCTCTCTCATGCTATATCTCGTTATCCTGTAAATACAGTTTTGAAAATTTGAAATAAACTAAGTTTTTATAAAGAACTTTCTCTCAGGTATTGTGTTCAACTTCTGTACAACATCTGTCAGAATCCACAGGAAATACAGGAGGATGTTCTTAATGGGTAGTAGCACACATTCAGGTTAACAGAAGCAACTCAAGAGTTTGGTACTGGAGTGTGAGAACTGATGTCTTTATCCCTGGTTTTGACCCCTGAGATGTTTACTTTTAGGTCCCACCTTATTTCTGGGATTGCAAGTTGTTTTAAATTGGGGCTTTTCCCCCCAAGGTGGCCCGCGAAACAGATGTTTAATTGAAATGTACTCTGTAACATGGGACCCGGGTGGTGCTGCGGGTTAAACCACAGAGCCCAGGACTTGCTGATCAGAAGGTTGGCGGTTCGAATCCCCGCGACGGGGGGAGCTCCCATTGCTCAGTCCCAGCTCCTGCCAACCTAGCAGTTCAAAAGCACGTCAAAGTGCAAGTAGATAAATAGGTACCGCTCTGGCGGAAAGGTAAACAGTGTTTCCGTGCGCTGATCTGGTTCGCCAGAAGCGGTTTAGTCATGCTGGCCACATGACCCGGAAGCTGTATGCCGGCTCCCTTGGCCAGTAAAGCGAGATGAGCGCCGCAACCCCAGAGTCGGCCACAACTGGACCTAATGGTCAGGGGTCCCCTTTACCCTTTACCTAGTCTGTAACATGTTCTTGGTTTCTTTTTGTTTATTTTATTTTTCAAAAATTTACAGACATACAAATGACAAACACACAAATCACATACAATTCCAATACACACATATATTTGACTTCCACCCCCTCCACCTTTTGTGGTTTCTTTTTAATTTTAATGTTTTATGCTGCATTTTCACATTAAACAATTTTAAAGTTACTTTTCAGTTTCTCTTGATAGTATTAAAAAAATCCTTCCAAGAGCACCCTAGAGACCAACTGAGTTTGTTGTTGTAAAACTGCTTGTTTTACAATGACCCTGCTAATGAACTTATTTGCATACAATAATTTTTCAAATATTCCACAAATTTTGATAATGTTTTCTTCTTCTTGGTTTCTTATTACACCTGTTAATCTTTCCATTTCAGCAGAATCCATTAATTTAATCAGCCCCTCTTCCTTGGTTAGTACTGCATCTTTTTCCATCTCTGGGCAAAAACCATTCTAGCTGCAGTTGTAGCATACATAAACAACTTTTTTTTTTTTTTTTACTTTTGGCATCTATTATCCCTAGAAGAAAAGCTTCTGGGTGTTTTTTCTTTTACTAAAAGTTATCTTGAACATTTTCTTCAATTCATTATAGATCATTTCCCAGAAAATTGTTTTCAGTGTGTTTTAATTGCTGAAACCCACCCTAGGGCGAATGCTATTAATAGGGAACAGAAAGAGGAAGGAGCCATTTTTTCAACAAAATTCACATTTTCACCATGTGAGCTTGGCATCCAAGCAAAACCGACAGCCTGTGTTCAGACAACATCTTTGCTTGGGCTGAGTGACTATGTGTAGGGAGATCCAGTAGATCAGGCATAGGCAAACTCGGCCCTCCAAATGTTTTGGGACTACAGCTCCCATCATCCCTGACCACTGGTCCTGTTAGCAAGGGATGATGGGAGTTGTAGTCCCAAAAACATCTGGAGGCTTGAGTTTGCCTATGCCTGCAGTAGATCCTGCCTCCTCCTAATGCCTATAGCTCTCGTACTGGTGTTTACTGAACCTGACATGTAGGATTCTGACTCTCCCTCCATGCTCATTTGCTCGCCCTGAAATATATTTTCACAATGAACAGATCCAAGCAGGGCCGGATTTAGGTGTGATGAGGCCCTAAGCTACTAAAGGTAATGGGGCCCTTTATATATCCAGCTGTCCTTTGTCAGCAACAAATTGTTGCTGTTTTTTGTGTTGAATATATGCTAAATGGTAATTTATGGACCTAATAGGTATCTAAAGCCATTTGCACATGTTGCCGTGCAACCAGTCCATGCAGAATGTAGGCACCCTATATATAGAAAGGAGCAAACCAGTGATATTTTAGGAACCAGGCTAGCAGGCAAGGCCCATTAATTACATCATAGGAGCCAACACAACACAAAACACGGTTCCTGTATGTACGTTTTATTTTATACGTTTTTTATCTTATGTTTTGGAAATGTCCATCCTTTTTTTCCCCCTTTAATTTTTTTGGGTGCCCCCAAGAGAGCGGGCCCTAAGCTATAGCTTGTTTAGCTTTTATGTAAATCTGGCACTGGACTGGATCATCCAAGTTAAACTCAACTTGCGGAAAAGTCAACCCCAACTTGAGCGTGCAAAAAGAGCTACCACCACTAGAGGTCGCCGCAGGCCAGAAATATAATTTGGAGCTGAATTAAAATTTCAAATCAGATGCAAGATGATAGTGATCCCAATCAGGCATTATCATTGAACTGTAGAGTTGGAAGACACCACGAGGATCATCTAGTCCAAAACCTGAAATGCAGGAATCTTTTTGCCCAACGTGGGGCTCCAGCCCCAAACTCTGAAATTTCAACTCTCCCAACTGAGTTATCCCAGCTGTAATATAGGAAACCTTTTTAAAAATAAGAACAAGAGGATTTTGGGCATACTTGCCACTAGGAGAGATTTTATAAATGGGCATTCTTTGGTCTTGTCATGGCTGCCATCACTAAAGCGCCCAGTTTATTATTATTATTATTATTATTATTATTATTATTATTATTTGGTTATTGTTATCCCTGTCATCCTCCAAGGAGCTATGTGGATTTCTCATGTGTAGAGAAAAGAAAGTGCAAACACGGAAAGTGCAAATAGCTGGGGGAAGCACCAGGTTGGGGAAAAAATTGTGGCAGGTGCCAATCACCCACCCAAAATTGAGAAGAGGCTAGAAAGCATCTGAGCTGGTCAGAGCCGGCTCTGCCATTAGGCAAAGCGAGGCGAATGCCTCAGGTGGCCTATGTTGGTTGGGAGGCTGGGGCTGCCAGCAAGGTATTGGGGGACAGCGCAGTGTGCATGCGCTGCAACCTGCCTTGTGACCCCAAAGGTAACCTGCTGCCCAATTGCCAGCATTGGAGTAAGTTTCAGCTACCTGTCTGGTCGGCTTTTGCCTATGGAAAGGAATCTTCTCCTTCGCCGCATGCCGTCCGGGGTTTGCACACCGTTCCATGTCTCCCATCAGGTCACTGGCAGGTGGCTTGACGGATGGTGTCGCAAGCATCAGGTTCTGCCGCAATGTGGCCAGACTAGTTCGGCCGCTGGAGCTGAGGGGTCTTCACTGGGGGTCCAGTTGTAGCCTGCGGTCTTCATAGCTATAAATTCCATTGCTAGGAGAGTAATCGTTTCAGCCTTCGGCACAAATAAGTCAGAAGCTAAACTGAGCATGCATGGCCACACTGAAAGCCCAATGGTGGTAAGGTAAAGGTAAAGGACCCCTGGACCCTGGGGGGTGTAACATGGGGATTAGCAGCTAATAAAAGTTTGGGTTCTCTTTTGATCGGGGCTTCCATCTTGTTTGACCTGGTGGCAGGTGGGAGTCCTGTCGCGACAGTCTTCAATAAAGACCAATCCTACTGGCTGCTGTTTTGCTCTGGTATTCCTGGCTGGTGTCCTTGTTTTTTGTTCAAGGGAGCCCTCAGATTTCTCCGTTAACAAAGGTGACTATGGGGTTGCGGTGCTAATCTCGCTTTCAGGCTGAGAGAGCCAGCGTTTGTCCACAGACAGCTTCTGGGTCATGTGGCCAGCATGACTAAGCCACTTCTGGCGAACCAGAGCAGCGCACAGAAATGCCGTTTTCCTTCCCACCGGAGAGGTACCTATTTATCTACTTGCACTTTGATGTGCTTTTGAACTGCTAGGTGGGCAGGAACAGGGACCGAGCAACAGGAGCTCACTCCATCACAGGGATTCGAACCGCCGACCTTCTGATCGGCAAGCCCAAGAGGCTCAATGGTTTAGACCACTGGAGCTGCAGTTTGTTAAGCATGCTGAGAGTTGTTCAGAGACCCCTATTCCCATTGCAGAGCTACAATTCCCCCAAGTTCCCTATGATGAGGCATTGATTAAGCTACTCTGGGAATTGTAGCTCCGGGAGGGGAAGAGGGGTGTTTCAGCAACTCTCAGCACCCCTAACAAACTACAGCTCCCAGAATGATTTAGGGAAGCCAAAGCCATTTAAAGTGGCATTGTAGTGCTTTAAATGCATATTATTATTATTATTATTATTATTATTATTATTTCAATTTATATACTGCCCTTTATCCAAAGATCCCAGGGCAGTGTATAACATTAAGAACATAATTTACGCAACATAGTACAGTACTAAAAACTTAATACACAGCCTAATAATAAAATAATCATATTAATAGTCCGTCTATCCGGACATTTAATAGGCCATAGGTTTGGGTTCCAAAGAACATTCGAAAACCGGAACACTTACTTCCGGGTTTTCGGCGTTCAGGAGCCAAAATGTACGGGTACCAAGGCGTTCGAGAACCAAGGTACCACTGTATGTAATGATGGTACCAGGCGAGACTTTCTGGGGAGAGCGTTCCACAGATGGGGAGCTACCACCGAAAAGACCCATTCTCAAGTTGCCACACTCCAAACCTCTCAGGGAACAGAAGGGCCTCGGATGACAAGCGCAGGGTCTGGGTCAGTTTGTATGGGGAGAGGTGGTTCCTAGGGTAATAATAATAATTTATTATTTATACCCCGCCCATCTGGCTGTGTTTCTCCAGCCACTCTGGGCGGCTTCCAACACAATATTAAAATACAGTAATGCATCAAACATTAAAAGCTTCCCTAAACAGGGCTGCCATCAGATGTCTTCTAAAAGTCTGGTAGTTGTTGTTCTCTTTGACATCTAGTGGGAGGGTGTTCCACAGGGCGGGTGCCACTACCGAGAAGGGCCTCTGCCTGGTTCCCTGAAACTTGGCTTCTCGCAGTGAGGGAACCGCCAGAAGGCCCTCGGCGCTGGACCTCAGTGTCCGGATAGAATGATGGGGGTGGAGACGCTACTTCAGGTATACTGGGCCGAGGCCATTTAGGGCTTTAAAGCTCAGCACCAAAACTTTGAATTGTGCTCAGAAACATACTGGGAGCCAATGTAGGTCTTTCAAGACTGGTGTTATGTGGTCTTGGCAGCCATGACAGGGTGAGCTCCCATTGCTCAGTCCCTGCTCCTGTCAACCTAGCAGTTCAAAAGCACGTCAAAGTGCAAGTAGATAAATAGGTACCACTCTGGCGGGAAGGTAAACGGCGTTTCCATGTGCTGCTCTGGTTCGACAGAAGCGGCTTAGTTCTGCTGGCCAGCTCCCTCGGCCAATAAAGCGAGATGAGCGCTGCAACCCCAGAGTCAGCCACGACTGGACCTAATGGTCAGGGGTCCATTTACCTTTACCTAACAAATGCTCAGTATTGCCAGCACATACTGGCAGCTGCACTCTCCAAGCTTTCATGCAGGGAATGTTCCCAACCCTACCTAGAGATGCTGAGAATTCATCCTGGGACCTTCTACATTCAAAGCAGGGGTTCCGCCAGGGATCCATGCATTGGCAGCGCACGTGTGCCAGAATGTAACTTCCAAAGTTGAAATTCAACTCAAAGGCCAACAATGGGAATCCACAGGGCAGGTGATGAAAGTCATATTTATCAGATTATTACTACAGTGGTACCTCGCGTTACATACGCTTCAGGTTACAGACTCGGCTAACCCAGAAATAGTACCTCGGGTTGAGAACTTTGCTTCAGGATGAGAACAGAAATCATGCTCCGGCGGCGCAGCTGCAGCAGGAGGCCCCATTAGCTAAAGTAGTGCTTCAGGTTAAGAACAGTTTCAGGTTAAGAACAGACCTCCGGAATGAATTAAGTACTTAACCTGAGGTACCACTGTATTAGGAACTCGAGTGCTCAAAGCATGGGTTCAGATCCTGGCTCACAAGTGCAACCTGCAGATCTGAGGGTTAAAAGGCCAGTCCCATCCCCACCACCGATTAGCCTCAGCTACACATAGAATCGTAGAAATGTACAACTGCAGGGTACCTCAATGGTCATCTAGTCCAACCCTCTACAATGCAGGAATCGCAGCTGATACACAGCTATTGTCCAGAGGAGGGCAACCAAAATGGTCAAAGGCCTGGAAACGATGCCTTATGAGGAACAGCTAAGGGAGCTGGGCATGTTTAGCCTGGAGAAGAGGAGGTTAAGGGGTGATATGATAGCCATGTTCAAATATATAAAAGGATGTCACATAGAGGAGGGAGAAAGGTTGTTTTCTGCTGCTCCAGAGAAGCGGACACGGAACAATGGTTCCAATCTACAAGAAAGAAGATTCCACCTAAACATTAGGAAGAACTTCCTGACAGTAAGAGCTGTTTGACAGTGGAATTTGCTGCCAAGGAGTGTGGTGGAGTCTCCTTCTTTGGAGGTCTTTAAACAGAGGCTTGACAACCATATGTCAGGAGTGCTCTGATGGTGTTTCCTGCTTGGCAGGGGGTTGGACTCGATGGCCCTTGTGGTCTCTTCCAACTCTAGGATTCTATGATTCTATGATTCTAACTACCCATTACATGCAAGCACAATGTTTTGCTTTAATAGAGGAGCTTCAGGGAAGGAGATTGAGCCAAGAGACAGTTAGTGAGGAGGGATGCTTAACCCTTTCCTGCCTGCCTTTCCCCTGCTTCTGCGTTTGGTGGGGATGAGGGACAGGGCCTTCTCAGTGGCTGCCCCTAGCCTTTGGACCTCCCTTCCTACAGAGGCTAGACTGGCTGCCTCCTTGTTGTCCTTCCACCCACAGGTAAAGACCGCCCCCCCCCCCCAAGTGCTGTGCTGTTTCTATTATCTGTATTTTAATAGATTTTTTTATCCTCTATTGTTTCAATTCCATTAAAGTTCAATTACTTTATAGCAGTTATCCTTACAGGATTTTAGCTCTCTCTTTTTTGCATTTTCTCCATGTTGTTTTAATTTGTGCAAGGCGCCTGGAGTCCTGATCTGGGGAAAAGGCAGGATATAAATATTAACAACACAGTAGCTTTCCCTTCCCACGCATAAAGTCCCGTTCTGAACCCCACAAGGGGAGCCTCTACGCGCAATAACAATGCAGAGGGTGGCGATCTGGAGACACTGCGATTAAGGGAAAGAGGGAACCGTCTTCGACCCTTCACGTCCCCACCTCCAAGCACACACAAAACCCACGCACCCGTTCCCCCAGAGCGTCCAAATAAATAAATTAAATAAAATTCGGGATCCGAGGGTCTGAAGACAAGCACCCGTAGGTTTTCAGAGGCCAACAACGGGCCAAATTATGCATGAGAATTGAGAAGCCCGTCTCCTTTCGATTCCTAATGTCTCCGCCACACTTCAGCCGAGGCAATATTTTAAAAGATTTGCATCGACTCCATCCCCGGATTGGCGATTTGCGGAGATAACGCACAGCCTCGGGGGATCCGTATGGATTTGTGCGCGCGTTTGCGCCTGGCAGCATGGGCTGAGTGATCACCGCACATCCCACAGGGGCTGCTATAGCAACTGCCTAACCCCCCCCCCAGACACCCCCCCCAGGCTCCCCCATTTTTTCCTGTGTACATGAACAGCTCCCTGCGTGGGGAGGGGAGGGAGACAAAGGAGGGGGCGGCTGCCAGCTGTCACGCGGCAATGATGCTCCTCCAAAACCTATAGATCATAATTGCACGCGCATTAGCGCAGAGCCCACACCTCCTGCTGCTTCTTGGGGGCGCACAACACCCGCCGCCCCCCTGACTTCCCACCCGCTGCTCAGAACACGCAGCTGACTTGAGATTGCAAAGCGATGAAAAGGGAAAACTGACGGGCTCCGGGTGCCAAGATAAAAGAGGTGGAAGGAGGCCAATGTTGGGTCTGTAGGTCTGCCTGCAACTAGTCTCTTTCCGCTGAGAATTTCTGGGAGGCAGTGTGGCACAGTGGTTAGAACCTGGGAGATCAGCCTTCGTATCCTCCACTCAGGCATCTAGGGTGGTAACTTTGGCCCTTTGCAGAATTATAGGCTTGCAGAGTTGGAAGAGACCTTTGGTGGTCATTTAGTCCAACCCAGTGGCGTAGCGTGGGGGAGTGAGGGGGGCCGGCCACACCGGGCGCAACATCTGGGTGGGGCGCGCTCGCCACCTCCGGTGTCGCCGAAGAGCCTCGGGCGCAGGCTGTAGCAGAGCCCCATGTCTCGCGGAACCGACGAGCTGTGCACGCGTCCGGGCTGAAGGCATCTGGCAGGCAGTGGCTCTCAGCGCTCGCCGCGGTCCCCGTGCATCAGGGCTGCGGAGGGTGTGCCAGGCAGCCCCTCCTCACAGCCCCGCCGCCGCTGCAGCTGCTGGGCCATGTTGCATTTTCCTTGCCTCTCTGCCCTCCTCCTCCTCCGGGCAAGCAGCATCGTTTGGGCAGCAGCGCCAGCGGCAACTCGCCTCAGATCACCTGACACGGACCCGCTGCCGTGGCTACCTTACCGTAAATACCCCAGCCCAGGCAGCAGCAAGAAGAAGCTGGCAGAGGCAGCAGGTTAGGGGCGCAAATTACTTGCCTTGCCCCAGGTTAGGGGGCGCAAATTACTTGCCTTGCCCCAGGTGCTGACAACCCACGCTACGCCGCTGGTCCAACCCGCTATGATGCAGGAATCGCTACTACAGGATAAAGTCGCTGTTTAAAGACCTTCGCTGAAATGGAGTCCACCAGAATGCAGCAGCTAGACTGGTGACTGGGAGCGGCCGCTGAGACCACATAACACCGGTCCTGAAAGACCTACATTGGCTCCCAGTACATTTCTGAGCACAATTCAAAGTGTTGGTGCTGACCTTGAAAGCCCTAAATGGCCTCGGTCCTGTATACCAGAAGGAGCGTCTCCACCCCCATCGTTCTGCCCAGACACTGAGGTCCAGCTCCAAGGGTCTTCTGGTGGTTCCCTCCCTGCGAGAAGTGAGGTTACAGAGAACCAGGCAGAAGGCCTTCTTGGTAGTGGCACCCACCCTGTGGAATGCCCTTCCACCAGATGTCAAGGAAATAAACAACTATCTGACTTTTAGAAGACATCTGAAGGCAGCCCTGCTCAGGGACATTTTGAATATTTGATGAATTATTGCATTTTAATATTTTGCTGGAAGCCACCCAGAGTGGCTGGGGAAACCCAGCCAGATGGGTGGGGTATAAATAAATTATTATTATTATTATTATTATTATTATTATTATTATTATTATTACCACCTCCCAAGGGAAACTGTTCCATTGTCAAAGAAGCTCTTTCTGACATAAAGTTCTTCCTGATGTTTCAGGCAGAATCTCCTTTCTTGTAACTTGAATCCATTGGTTCAAGCCCTAATCTTCAGGAGACAGAAGAGCAATGTCCAGCCACTTTTGATTGATGGGGTCTGTGTGGAGAGGGTAACAACGTTCAGATTTTTGGGTATTGAATTACAAGAGGATCTGTCCTGGAGTGTCAACAGAAGGGGGCTTGTGAAGAAGGCGCAGCAGAGACTGTACTTTTTGAGAATCCTAAGGAAAAACCATCTTCCGCAGAAACTGCTGCTTGCCTTCTATCACTGTGCCATTGAGAGCGTGCTCACTTATGGCTTATGTGTGTGGTACGGAAGCTGTACTACCCAGGACAGGATGGGGTTGTGCAGAGTTGTTAAGGCAGCAGAGAGCATTGTTGGCTGCCCACTCTCCACCTTAGAGCAGATTTATGCCACAAGGTGCCATAGGAAGGCACTGGACCTAGTAAAAGATCCATCGCATCCTGGTCACTGTCTCTTCGAGCTCCTGCCGTCGGGACGGAGATACAGGACGATGAAGACAAGAACGAGCCGTCTCAAGAACAGCTTCTTCTCCAGAGCGATCTCGGCCCTGAATGGGAAACCTGGACTTTGAAAGTCATCTAATCTTCCTTGCTGTATTATACTGTATTGTTTTAATTAGTGTTTTTATAGTTGTTCTGATTTTGAGTGGAGTGCCCTACCTGGGTGGATGGAGCAGCCAAGTAATTTTCGTTGTCCCCGAGAGGGGGCAATGACAATAAAGATATTATTATTATTATTATTATTATTATTATTATTATTATTATTATTCTCCAGAGCAGGGGCGGGGGAGAGTTGTCTCCATCTTCTATGTGACAGCCCTTGAGATATGTGAAGATGACTCTCTTTATCATAGATAGGTAGCCGTGTTGGTCTGCCATGGTCAAAACAAAATAAAAAAATTCCTTCCAGTAGCACCTTAAAGACCAACTGAGTTAGTTCTAGGTATGAGCTTTCGTGTGCATGCACACTTCTTCAGATACCACTTCTTCAGATATCAATGGTATCTGAAGAAGTGTGCATGCACACGAAAGCTCATACCTAGAACTAACTCAGTTGGTCTTTAAGGTGCTACTGGAAGGAATTTTTCTCTTTATCATGAGCAGGAAACCCCAGCCTGCTGTTTCAACCCACAAACCAGGGTGGGGAGAGATTCATTCAGAAGTGGATCTCCTGGCAGATGACCTAACCACCTTGCAGGTTGGATTAGTGAGCTGGGGGGGGGGGGAGGCTTACTCACATGTAGACAGAGACACATCCCTCCAGCCTGCTGGGTCAGGTGTGCAGAGGAGCTTTTACCTAGGAACATTTGTGCAGGCAAATGTTCCAGCTTGCCCTTTTGTATAGCAAGGTGGAGCAGGTCTCCAAAAGTGGTCCTATGTGATGGCCTGGGACTCGGGCTTGGACTCGGAACCAGAGGAGTCTCAGTACGCACCGGATCCTTTGCCTCAGGCAGCATCTGGACCAAATCTGGGGCCTGATCCTGAAGAGTCCTAGCCTGCACAGGTTCCCCTGAAACAAACACCAGCTGGGCCAATTCAGGGGCCTGAGCCTGCCCTGGCTCCAGGTGTGGGGATTCCCTCGTTGCCTTCAGCTGGGCCATCACTTACAGCTGCTCCTCTACCAGTTGGGTCAGGGGAGCTGGGCAGCCTCTGGGTCTAGTAACCCACCAACGTCTCCTGAGCTGCAGAGACTTAGGTCTGAGAGAAGAAGAGACCTGAGTACTCGCAGGAGGAGTGTTTGCCTTCGGGTGAGACAGGGAGGTAAGTTGCTGGGGGATCAGGACTGGCCGTTACCCCGACAGAGATAAAAGGCTGTCAGACCTCGCCCCAGGTTGCGGGAGCAACATTGCTGCTTGCTGGAACCTGCCTGAGACCCTGTGCCTGACCTAGCCTGGTTTCCTGCCTCGTGTCCTGCCTTGACCCTGTCAGACTGACTCCTTGTGGAAACCTTGGATTTGGGACCGGACCTGGACCGCGTTGCTCTGGTTAACCCCCAGGCCCAGCACATCCTACTTGAGAGATAGTAGTCTAGCCTGCTCTTTCAAGCAACAAATGCTTTCTTTTTTCCCTTCCCCTCTCTTGTTTATTTCCTTCCAAAGCAGCTAGTAGAAGCAGGAGGAACTGGAACCAAGAGGAATTTGCGTCTCTCCCCTCCTCCTTTCCTTCCAAAGCTGTTTCTGTTGGAAGTGCAGCAACAGAGATCATTCCATTAGTAACCTAAGGGTTAATTCTAACCAACCAAGAGGGCGGTGAAGGTCACCCCTAGCAACCAATCAGAATGGCATGATCCTTGCTGAGGTAACTCATGATAGGCTCTGACTGGCTGTGTAGTTCTGAGGGAATTTACCTCCTGTAAGTGTTGTTGAGTGTCTTCCTGCTTTCTACCAGACCAAGAAAGACATAGCCCCTTTCTCTCTCTCCCCCCCCTTCACATTACACACTCTTCTTGACCCATTTACTCGTAAAGTTCCCTCAGGGTCTTCTTTGCTCTCTGGCAGGCATGGCCAAACTCAGCCCTCCAGGTGTTTTGAGACTACAACTCCCATCATCCCTAGCTAACAGGACCAGTGGTCAGGGATGATGGGAGCCGTAGTCCCAAAACAGCTGGAGGGCCACGTTTGGCCATGCCAGCAGCTCTGGATTTGGTCTGCGTTATTTACTCTGCTAAAACCCATATTTCCAGGATTTACTCATGGGGCGTTAAAGGATGGGAGTGGGAGACTGAGGGGGGAAAGGAAGGAGGGAGAAACAAGAGAGAAAATATTGTGTGTGTGTGTGTGATTTAGTTTATTTCCAAATAAATAATAAATACCGTAACAATAATAATAATATTGTTGAAATAGTGGCCAATGGGCCGGGGGAGTCAGTGGGGCTCGTTGTTTTCCTGCTTTTTCCTTCAGTGCTTTAAGCATAGATTGTGTGAACCTGTTTAGCGTTGTTATTATGACTACAGTGGACGCTCAGGTTGTGAACGTGATCCGTGCAGGAAGCACGTTCGCAACCCTCAGCACCGCGCTGATCCAGCGCTTCTGCGCATGTGCAAAATACGAGTTAGTGCTTCTGCGCATGCGCGGCCGCCGAAACCTGGATGTAACCCATTCCGGTACTTCCGGGTTTCGGCGCATCCGTAACCCGAAAAACGCAACCTGAAGCATCTATAAATTGAGGTATGACTGTACTATTAAATGTACCTTTTAAATGCATAATATGGAAGATGGAAAGTTGCCCCTCAAGAGATCCTATGGATATGGGGTGTGTGTGTAGGGTGGAATTCTGACTCAGGGTTGCCTTGTGGGTGGCACCTCTCTCTCTCTCCTGCCTCTCCCAAAATAAGGCAGGGTGGCAGGATGATCCGTGAGTCAGGAGCTCAGAGGACGGCTGCAAAGCTGAGTGACTCACAGCTTGGCTGCCAGAATCCTACCCTTGTCCCAGGGACCACCTCCTCCTTCGGCGCTTGTCCTTCTGTGTTCTGGTCTTCCTTCCTTCCCACTCCTCAGCGACGTCAGGACAACTGCTGCATCAGACAGACATTCTGTGTTTTATTTTCACCATTCACCGCCAATTAAGGAGAACAGAAACGGCACCATTCGCCACCAATTAAGGAGAACAGAAATGGCATTTTAAAAAGCATCAGAAGAGAGAGAAAATTTAATCAGAATTCTTGTGGGTGTGGTGAAAGCCTTTCCTTTCCCTTTTCGATGCACTTGTCTTCGGTTTTGAGATAGAATCGTAGACTTGGAAGGGCCCCATAGTTTAGAAGTCCCGGGCCCTAAGGAAGTCAGACTACCCTCCACCAGGGCCAGGGCCTTCTCAGTGATGGCTCCGACCTGGTGGAATGCTCTGTACCGTGAGACCAGGGCCCTGCAGGATTTAACCTCCTTCCCCAGGGCCTGTAAGACAGAGCTTTTCCGCCTGGCCTTTAATTTGAATTCAGCCTGATCTTTTATTTCCCTTCTCTTCCCTTTTATGAAGATGACCCACTCTGAGACCCCACAGCTAATTCTCCCCCGGCCGCCTCGCTGGCCCAAGTAGGACCAATTCAGCCAGCTAGCCCTGGGGATTTTCTAATGCTTATTTCCCCTAAATTGATTTCTGAATTTTGAATTTTGTTGTTATTCATGTTTTTATACTGTATTTTATGCTGCTTTTACAATTAAGTGTTTTAAATTTGTTGTTAGCCACCCTGAGCCTGGTTTTCGAACTAGGAAGGGCAGGGTATAAATAAATTTATTTATATTATTATTATTATTATTATTATTATTATTATTATTATTATTATTTTATAGTCCAACTCCTTCCAATGCAGGAATCACGGCTGATTTCAGTCCCATGAGACTGAAGGGTGTCCATCAGTGTCCTTTCTTTTGCTTTGTAAATCATCTCCCTACTGGCCTGGGACATATCACAAGATTTATTTTTTTTTAAATGATATTTATTAAAGTTTCCAATAAAAGACATATAAACACAGACAGCAATAAAAACATACATAAACAAAAACAAAAAACATGTATAAATTCAAACCTTATTTTCTAAACCTAATTTCCCCGACCTCCTCACACCTCCCCCTTCTGTATTCTAATCTCATTTATCTTATCAGCAAATCCATTCCCATATTTCCCATAATTTTTGATAATTCTGTTCTGTTCCCATAATTTTTGATAATTCTGTTCTTTTTCCTTAATCAACGCCCCTGCAAACCGCTGATTTTTAAACCCATATCTTTCTAGCCTTCATTGATTTTATAATGTTTATTAAGATAGTCTTTAAACTTCTTCCAATCTTCTTCCACTGTCTCTTTGTCCTGGTCTCGGATTCTGCCAGTCATCTCTGCCAGTCCCATATAATCTGTCATCTTCATCTGCCATTCTTCCAGGGTGGGTAGATCTGGTGTCTTCCAATACTTTGCAATAAGAATCCTTGCTGCTGTAGTAGCATACATAAAAAAAGTTCTGTCCTTCTTTAACACCACATGGCTAACCATACCCAGGAGAAAGGCCTCTGGTTTCTTCAAGAAGGTATATTTAAATACCTTTTTCATTTCATTATATAACATTTCCCAGAAAGCCTTAATCCTTGGGCAAGTCCACCAGAGGTGACTTGACAAGATATCCACCCCCATAGTTCAGCCCAGACACTGAGGTCCAGCTCCGAGGGCCTTCTGGCGGTTCTGGCGGTTCCCTCCCTGCGAGAAGTGAGGGAACCAGGCAGAGGGTCTTCTTGGTGGTGGCACCTGCCCCGTGGAACGCCCTCCCATCATATGTCAAGGAAATAAACAACAATCGGACTTTTAGAAGACATCTGAAGGCAGCCCTGTTGAGGGAAGTTTTTAATGTTTGGTGTTTTATCATGTTTTTAATATTCTGTTGGGAGGCGCCTAGAGTGGTGGGGTATAAGTAATATTATTATTATTATTATTATTATTATTATTATTATTACTCCTCACATGGAGGCTTCTTCAGATCAGAAAGGACAAGAGGTTTGGTTTATATGTAATAAATCAAACGAAGAAGCAAAAGGACACAGTGTAAAATATCAACAAGGCAAGACAGAGGCTGAGGTCAGCAGAAGGACAACACAGAGCAATTATAGTGGGTTAACACGCCCGTTTTACAGATGAGGAAAACTGCCTGACTTGTCTCAGGGTCCTCCAAAGAGTTGGTGGCTGAGTTATGAGCTTCCAGGTCAACCTGCAAAACTGGACTTTAAATAATAATTACGCAAAACTGCATTCCTCTAGAGGGGTTTTCCCCAGGCCCGTAGCACACAAATAAACTCTGAAAAATTCCCTGTGAAAGAAATCGCCTGCAACCATCTAGGCCCCAGGAAATAAAGGATTCCTGATGGCAGGGGAGAGAAGGGCCCTCTGTCCTCATTCCTTACTCCGAAACCCAATCTCTGAGATGCCAACAGGTGCGAGGGAAAGTGATCCTAGGGTGCAAGCTGCCGTCCCACAGCCGGGGAGTTCTGTGAAGTCGGCCTGGCGGGGTGCGGTGAGGAGTTTTTGCTATCCAGCGTTCAGTCTCCTCCGGAGGCGATGAGATTGGCTATTGATCAGAAGATCTGGTCCAGCCTGCTCCTGAGCCTTAAACTGAAACTGAGTGTCCAACATTTCAGAGGTGTCATCGCATTCATTGGCTATTGCAGGGTAGAATGCCAACTTCAAATCAAAAAACACGAACTTCAATGAATTTGTTTAGTCCTTCAAAAAAAAAAAAAAGAAAACCCCACATATTCCAAGTTAGCAGCTGTCCTCAACAAATCTTGTGGCAGTGAGTTCCATAAGTTAACTACTTTTTATTTGCTCCTGCCGGGACCAAGCTTTCCGCTTCCATAGTTTATCTATGAGTTGTGTGCAGAAGAGCATTCTGATTGTTCCCAATCAATGCAGACAAGCCTCTGCCGACTTAGTAAATTTTAAATCAGCACACCAAACGCCCAGATTTCTTTGTCCGTCTTGCAGACAAGGAGATGCATCGCATGCTTTTGAGTCGATGGGCCTTGGAGAGTGGGTGTGTTTTTAAATGAAGAAAGTAGATATTTGTATCCAGCAGAGATCGTGGCTTCTTGCTAAAATTAGACCCATTGATCCTTAGGCTCCAACCCAGCAGTAAGCTGATCTCTGAGGAAGTCTGGGAAGAATTTTCCATCCCTCAACAGCATCTGGGGAGACACAGGGGGTCAAACAGGAATGTCTGCACTCTCTGGTCAGTGGGATGGGAGTCAGGACAGGATTTGACAATGTGAGGCAGGGTTCGTACCCAGAGCTCCTTACAGTGCCAACCGTGGAGGGGAGGGCAAGTTAACAAACTGTTATGGTTTTGGTGGGGTCAGTCTAGGAGTCTTGGTTGACCACAAACTTGACATGAGCCAACAGTGTGACGCGGCAGCTAAAAAAGCCAATGCAATTCTGGGCTGCATCAATAGGAGTATAGCATCTAGATCAAGGGAAGTAATAGTGCCACTGTATTCTGCTCTGGTCAGACCTCACCTGGAGTACTGTGTCCAGTTCTGGGCCCCACAGTTCAAGAAGGACACTGAGAAACTGGAACGTGTCCAGAGGAGGGCAACCAAAATGGTCAAAGGCCTGGAAACGATGCCTTATGAGGAACGGCTAAGGGAGCTGGGCATGTTTAGCCTGGAGAAGAGGAGGTTAAGGGGTGATATGATAGCCATGTTCAAATATATAAAAGGATGTCACATAGAGGAGGGAGAAAGGTTGTTTTCTGCTGCTCCAGAGAAGCGGACACGGAGCAATGGTTCCAAACTACAAGAAAAAAGATTCCACCTAAACATTAGGAAGAATTTCCTGACAGTAAGAGCTGTTCAACAGTGGAATTTGCTGCCAAGGAGTGTGGTGGAGTCTCCTTCTTTGGAGGTCTTTAAGCAGAGGCTTGACAACCATATGTCAGGAGTGCTCTGATGGTGTTTCCTGCTTGGCAGGGGCTTGGACTCGATGGCCCTTGTGGTCTCTTCCAACTCTATGATTCTATGATTCTAGATGATTCCCTGAGTCACTTCCAGTTCTTGGAAGTTTCTACCCAAATGTGATTTTGGTTTTAAACACATTGTAAGGAGTCTGTATGGCAGTATATTGTATTTAAAAATGGGGCATCAGAGTTTTTAGGGGGCTAACCAGGTTGGGATAGCTGGGATAGCAGGCTTGTTGGGTTTTGAATGTCTTATGTAGATTTTTCAATTTTGTTGTTCTCTATGGGACAATGACAATAAAGATTATTGTATTATCGTATTTTATCTGGGTCCTGTACCCAGAAAGGGTTAGAATCTAACAGGGGATTCCATTGTTGAAATAGTCAGATAAGTTTCTTTGTAAGACACTGGCCTTAACTGGCCACTTAAGTGTCCTCTTCAGCATCCCAAAGTTAAACAGGTTGCCCAGTCAGGACCTAGGGGGTTGGAGTCAGTGGGACTATAAAACCAGTTTTGGGAGGAGTTCGTTGGGAGTTGTTGGTGGGTAGTTGGTTGGCTTTCGTGGGTTGGCTGGTTGGGAAAGACAGTTGGTAATAGAGAGACAGTTAGGGCAGTGGGTTCTTGAGTGTAGGGAGGTAGAGGAGATAGAGAGAGGAAAATAAGACTAAGAAAGTAAAGAGCAACAACATTTGGAATGCCATAAAAGTTTGGTATATTCTTCTTTATTAATTGAGAACCTGACTGAGACTGAAGTGATTTTACCAGGGAGGACCTGGTTGGTGGCAGCGGATTAGTGGTGTACGGGTCAATAGTCCGTGAGACAACCGGGGGCTCCGTACGAATGCCACAGCAGGTTGCAAGAGTTATAACAGGTGAATGGGTGGGCATTTCTTCCACACAACTCACCTAGCTGCTAGGTGGAAGGACAAGACCCAGTGTATGTGTGAGACCTGAGCTGGAAACAGGCAGGAAGCTGGAGGCACAAAGGCCTTTTTGCTCTGTGCTGGATCTAATGGAGAAGCGAGATTTGTCGGGACTGACAGCCCCTCCATCCAATCATCATCATCATCATCATCATCATTCATTATTTATACCCCGCCCATCTGGCTGGGTTTCTTCAGCCACTCTGGGCGGCTCCCAACAGAATAATAATAATGTGACAAAATATCAAACATTAAAAACTTCCCTAAACAGGGCTGCCTTCAGATGTCTTCTAAAAGTCAGATAGTTGTTTATTTTGTTGACATCTGGTGGGAGGGCGTTCCACAGGGCGGGTGCCACTACCAAGAAGGCCCTCTGCCTGGTTCCCTGTAACTTGGCTTCTTTCAGTGAGGGAACCACCAAAAGGCCCTTGGCACTGGACCTCAGCGTCCGGGCAGAATGATGGGGGTGGAGATGCTCCTTCAGGTATACTGGACCGAGGCCGTTTAGGGCTTTAAAGGTCAGCACCAGCACTTTGAATTGTGCTCAGAAACATACTGGGAGCCAATGTAGGTCTTTCAGGACTGGTGTTATATGGTCCCAGCGGCCACTCCCAGTCACCAGTCTAGCTGCCGCATTCTGGATTAATTGCAGTTTCCGGGTCACCTTCAAAGGTAGCCCCACGTAGAGCGCATTGCAGTAGTCCAAGCGGGAGAAAAATTATTGGGCAAAACCACACACAAATAGGTAGGTTTCCCACAGGCTTTTGGTTGGCCACTGTGAGAACAGGATTCTGGATTAAATGAGCCACTGGCCTGATCCAGAAGAGCTATTCTCAGTGCTATTTTTCTAGAAAAAGAGATGCTGGAGTTCACTATGAATGCCTCCCTTGTTTTCTTAGAATAGCAATGGCGCCTACCTGAGAGGTGCCAGAACTGAGCTCCGTTGAGTTCTGGTTGTTTGTTAAGAGAATAAAATGCAGGTTACTTTTTCTGAGAACTTAGAAAATAGTTCAAGGCTGAATTTAAGATTTAAGAAAATGGTGTTAGGATTGGAAATTAAAAGAGAGAGAAACCAAAACTAACAGATTTATATATATCTTTCTCTTAGTCCTGTCCTCCCTGAATTTGGAGGGTATAAAAAGTTCAAGATCCATGATTGCTTTGACCAGTGTGTGTGTGTGTTTTTTTTAAAAAAAATAAAAATCAAAAACTCCCTCTCTGTGTATTGGGGGGAGTGTGTGTGTGTGTGTGTGTGTGTGTGTGTGTGTGTGTTTAACCCTTTCCTTCCATCCCATTTGCTCAACCAAATTCACACAGAGCCACACATCAAACCGCTTTCAGCTCTACGGGTGGGTGAGGGTTACATGATACAATCCTGCAATCCCCTGCTGTAGAAGGACTTTGCACCCAGACCGGCTGGGTTTTGCAATGGGTATCTCTGATCTCAGCTTCGCAGAACTCACAGGCTCCTCTTCCCGCCTCCTCAGGAGCTCTTAAGTGATCACAGGAAGGAAGGAGAACCTGTTTTTAAAGTCCCCAAGTTAGGGTAAGAGGAGACTTCAAAGGGAAAGGGAGAGTGATGGGCATCCTTCAACACCCTTTCCTCCCCATGGCCAGAGGCAGGAGCTCATTCTTCCCAACGCAACATGTTTTGAACTGATTGCATGACGTGGTTTCTGGACGTCTTCTTGCTACATGCCAGGAAGGCTAATTACGTTGTTTGGGTTTATGATGTGGCCTCGTGCAATCATCGCTTTGAAAGAACAAAGTCATCTGCAAACATTGTCCTAGAAGGAGCGTGGATGAAGGATAAACATTCTTAGGATTTCTGACAGCCTTCTCACTTTGCCAGTGACACTATGTTTCCACCCCAAAGCTATGCTACTGGGAAGATGAGTCTGAATTCCTGGACAGTCTTGACGACAGAGAAGGGATCAAACTGGACAAAATTAATGGACTACGCAGAATTGGATATAATGACAGGAAGGATTCGAAACCTGCAGGATCAGAGATTTACAGAATATTGGAAGAAATATACGAATTATTTGAAAAGCAACTGTAATCAACAAATTACGCTAGTAGGACTACAAGAAGTTTTGTAAGGAGAAATATATGAAATATTGCAAAGAAGAGAGATATTAGTTATGAGATTTAAATGTAATAGTGAAGATAAGAAATGTTAATTAAGTAATTAGATTGGAAAATTTTCAGATGTGATTGATGGAAGTAAAAAAAATTGTATAAGATGTAAAACTATGTTTAATTATTGTTGAAAATGATATGTTGAAAAACTAATTTAAAAAATATACAAAAAAAGAGAGAAGGGATCAAACAGAAACATCAAGTGACTAGTCCCCATTGTTGCATCCTTGAACTCTGAGAATGCCTCTGGCTTGCCTGGACAGAGGACAGAGGTGTGTGTGACGTCACAACACAAAACACATTTTTTGCTTTGCCTGCTCTTTCCTCTAGCCTTTTCCTCATGCGGCCCCTGGAAATTCCCTTTAAAATGAATGTGGCCCTTTGGTCTGAGAGAGATTCCGCATGGCTAAGGAAGGTGCACAGATTAAGACTTGGTGTCAGGCAATTATGTACGTAAGAGATACTCCAGCCTGCCTTGGCCACATCAGTTCACTACCAGAGCTTGGGGACCTTGGGGACCGGTCACTCACTCTCAGTCTAACCTACCTCACAGGGTTGTCATTGTGACAATAAAACAGGGAGGTGGAGAATGATGTATGCCACTTTGAGCTCTTTGGTAGGAAAAGGTGGGATGTAAAAGCCATGAAATTATGAATTATGGTGCTGGAGGAGACTCTTGAGAGTCCCACGGACTGCAAGAAGATCAAACCTCCCCATTCTGAAGGAAACCAGCTGTGAGTGCTCCCTGGAAGGACAGATTCTGAAGCTGAGGCTCCAAGACTTTGGCCACCTCATGAGAAGAGAAGACTCCCTGGAAAAGACCCTGATGCTGGGAAAGATGGAGGGCACAAGAAGAAGGGGAAGACAGAGGATGAAATGGTTGGATAGTGTTCTCGAAGCTACAAACATAAGTCTGACCAAACTGCGGAGGCAGTGGAAGACAGAAGTGCCTGGTGTGCTCTGGTCCATCGGGTCACGAAGAGTCAGACACGACTAAACGACTAAACAACAACCAAAGCCATGAAAAGGGACGCGGGTGGCGCTGTGGTCTAAACCACTGAGCCTAGGGCTTGTCGATTGAAAGATTGGCGGTTCGAATCCCCGCGACGGGGTGAGCTCCCGTTGCTCGGTCCCAGCTCCTGTCCACCTAGCAGTTCAAAAGCACACCAGTGCAAGTAGATAAATAGGTACCACTCTGGCAGGAAGGTAAACGGTGTTTCCGTGTGCTGCTCTGGTTTTGCCAGAAGCGGCTTAGTCATGCTGGCCACATGACCCGGAAAAAACTGCCTGTGGACAAACATTGGCTCCCTTGGCCAGTAAAGCAAGATGAGTGCCGCAACCCCAGAGTCATTCGCGACTGGACTTAACTGTCAGGGGTCCTTTACCTTTTTAAAAGCCATAAATGAATGAAAAGCTATGAATGAATGAATGAATGAATGAATGAATGAATGAACACTTGGGCTGCCCTTTTCCTGAACCTTACATGTTGTACAGAGGTACCAGTGTACAACATATTATAGCATGAAGGAAAGATGCTTAAGAGAGCAGTGCAATACTTACCTTGCTCCTGGACCAGGGATACACTGCCACCATACCGGTAGACCAGCCACTCTATTCTAGGTGTTCTCAGCCCAAGAGAGAAGGTAAAAACATATTGTTGTGTGGCACCCCAGTCTCTGAGCATTGCAGGATTCCAGGGGTTCCAGGTGCTTACCTGTCGTGACCTGGCAGGACAATGGGGATGAGGATGTAGCCACAACTAGTACACAGCGGGACAAGATGGGGATGGAGACAACGACCCCCAGTTTCAAACTTTAAAAATTTGGGGGGAAATATAGTCTTATACACAGAAAAATACAGTACTTTCATCTAGAAGTGCCACGGCACAACAGGAAAAAGGAGGGGTGATGTGCAGGGCCAAGGTACGTCTTCCTTCCGTTTTTTGGTCCTGCGCTCTGGTGTGAGCCAACACCTGTCTTTTGGAACAAAACTCTGGCACGGCCAGAGCGTGCGAGCCAAAGCAGGGCATCTGGGATTGGGACCAGTGCCAATCCTGGTTAAATTGGGACACTTGAAGGGTACGTGATAGGGGGACAAACAATGAAGGTTTTAGCAGATTCCGAAACTGCAGCTGCACAGAAACAGCTCTGGTTGCAGCGAATGCTTCCTCCTTACAGTCCGAGCAGCAAGTGATGGAGAGAGGGGAGGGGGAACTGGCCCTTACGATGAGGCCTGGCCCTTGCTTTCCAAAGCTCCCTGCTGGCACCGTTCTGCTTGGCAACTGGAGTGGGCAGAGCTCATTCTGCTAAGGATGCGTAGGACGGAGGCAGCTGCTCACCTGAAGTGGATCAGTTGCAGGGCAATGACTCCGTTGCAGCTTGCTTTGCTATCTTGAAGCTCACGGCCCGGACTTGCCTCCTGTTCCAGCCTGCCCCTTCTGGCTCGCTGCCAACAGGAGCAAAGAGCAGCAAGGCTCACTCAAACTTCCCCTCCCAGCCCAACGCATTCTCTGAGCCAATATTGGGGATCAATCCTAAGTACAATTCAAAGAGCACAATTCAAAGTGTTGGTGCTGACATTCAAAGCCCTAGACGGCCTCGGTCCAGTAGACCTGAAGGAGCGTCTCCATCCCCATCGTTCTGCCCGGACACTGAGGTCCAGCGCAGAGGGCCTTCTGGCGGTTCCCTCATTGCGAGAAGCAAAGCTACAGGGAACCAGGCAGAGGGCCTCCTCGGTAGTGGCACCTGCCCTGTGGAACACCCTCCCACCAGATGTCAAAGAGAAAAACAACTACCAGAAGACATCTGAAGGCAGCCCTGTTTAGGGAAGCTTTTAATGTTTAATAGACTATTGTATTTTAATATTCAGTTGGAAGCCACCCAAAGTGGCTGGGGAAACCCAGCCAGATGGGCGGGGTATAAATAAATTAGTAGTAGTAGTAGTAGTAGTAGTAGTAGTAGTAGTAGTAGTAGCAGCAGCAGTAGAGTTGCCTCTTTGGGGTGCACAGATTTCACTCTTCCATCCATCTCTTGATTCCTGAGTTTCTAAAAGCAAAGAAAGGATTGGGAGATCTCTGGGATTTGCCCCCCAGAAAGGATGGAGCAAAACCTTGCTTTGTGTTCATTATAATTTCTAGCAAGGTTGAAGGCGAGTCCCATCAGGGCAAGTGGAGCGCTGGCCTGTCAATCTCAGCCCGCTCTCAACCAGCCTCACCTGCCTGTCAGTCCAGGGGCTGGTGGTGTCAATTGCCAGCTTACCTCTGCAAAGTTTTGGAGGAGAGGGGAAGTGTGGTGTAGTGGTCAGTGTGTTCGGCTAGGACCTGGGAGACTGGGGTTCGAATCTCCACTCGGCCATGATGCTCACCAACTGACCTGGGGCAAGTCACTGTCTCTCCACCTAGTCTACCTCGCGGGATTGTTGTTTTGATTAAATGAATGGAGAGAACCATGTACATCACACTGAGGTCCTTGGAGACAAGGGTGGGAGGGAAATCCAATCAATCAATCAATCAATCAATCAGTCAATCAATCAAGGTGTACAGGCACTGTTCCTCTGATTTTGGGGAGGAGGAGGGGAAATGGTTTCAAAAACGGGACAAGAAACAGGTGGGGACAGGTTTAAGAACAGGGACCAAAAAGCTGTAAAAGCTTGTTGAAACAAAAGTGTCTTCAGTTATTTCCAGAGTGCGGATAAATAGGTGCCTGTCCTGTCATATCTCACAGGGATGGTATTCCACAGAACCAGGACAACCTCCCTAAAAGCCCGGCTGCAAGTTAACACTGAAAAGTTTGAGACTTTAGGAGGCAATCTCCTGCAGAACACAGTTAGTCCTGCGTATATACAAATTGCCTGGGCTCTGAGATCTTCAGGGGAGACCCTTCTCTCGGTCCCACCACTGGCACACTTGGTGGGGATGCAGGACAGGGCCTTCTCGGTGGCTGCTCCCAGACTCTGGGACTCCCTTTCTGGAGAAATCAGACTGGCTCCCTCCTTTTCCTTCCACCAATGGGCCTTTGGGAACTCTTTTTCTCAGGAAAGGGCTTCAAATAGTGCTGTTTTACTCTCTGTATTTTAATAGATTTGTTTTTTTACATTGTTCTGATCTACTATTATTATTATTATTATTATTATTATTATTATTATTAATTTGTACCCCTCCCATCTGACTGGGTTGCCCCAGCTACTCTGGGGTTTTTACACTCTGGGGCAAACCCTTCCCTTTTATACGTCGTTAGCTGTTTTTGGTATTTTTATCGGCGTGCTTTTACTTTGTTCAAGCTGCCTCGAGCCCCCATCTGGGACGTAATTGATGGACTGATTAATTACATTTAAGGAACGAGGTGGTCTCTCAAGTAACCCAGCCACCCGAGCTGTATGTTCGTACCAACACCTCAGATTTGGCTTGGTAAGAGATTGGCAGACAATGTACTCAATGAAATCACATTGTGTGTGTGTGTGTGTGTGTGTGTGTGTGTGTGTGTCTATCGCTTCCTGGCCAGCTGTTGCATAGATGGGACTTGTGCAGCACTTCTCTTGAGGAAGGAGGGGGGAGAGGGAAAGCGAGGCTGCAGGAAGCGCTAATGTGTTTCCAGCTCCAAATATGCCCTGAGTGCATTAATACAGGATTTCCCTCGGCCGCCTTTGCAACCATGGCCAAGTCATACTTGGCAAGTGGTCAGCGAGCTGAGCCACCCTTTACGAAGGAGCTCAGGGGACGCAGATTGCTGGCCCAGGCAGGGGCAGAGGAGAACAGCAAAATTTCAGGGCTGGGTTACAACTGCAGGGCGAGGTCTTGGGAGGGTGCTAAGCTGTGTTGCAGAGCTCCCACGCAGCTCTGACTCACAAGCCAAGTCCCTGCAAGTGCTCCTGCAAAAGTTAGTGTGGTGTAGTGGTTAGAAGATTGGGCTGAGGGCTCAAATCCAGACTGAGCCATGGTGGAAAGATACCCACTATGGAGGAATGCTGTTGGGCTCGGTTGAGATGGCAAAGTGAACATGCTTAAATAGAGAAAAAATCATTATTGACATTGAATCAGGATGGGAAAATTCCCATGGGCTTTTTTCATGAACGAGAAAACCTGCAATTTTGGTATTTGAAGATTGAAAAAATACTGGTTTCACAAGAGATAGAATGGTTGGGTTTTAATGCGTTGGATACTGTATTTAGCTGCAGGACAGAGAACCGGAAGTCCTTTTATCTTTCTTTAATCTCTCTCCTCCTCTTCTTTTGTTTTCTCTGTCTTTCCATCTCTTTCCTTTTTTCCTTTGTTCTTAACTAGATTAAGTGGTGTAATATAAACATATGCTTTGCAATGAGCATCATATTTGTACATTTTCGAATAAGTATCAATTTTTTTTTTTTTTTAAATCCCAACTTAGCCATGAAGCTCACTGGTCGGCCATTGGCCAGCTGCTCACTCTAAGCCTCACCTCCCTCATTGTAAGTATAAAATGGGTAGGAGGAGAACCATGGCTGCCACCTTGAGCGCCTTGGAGATGTTTTGGACTACAACTCCCATCAGCTTCATGGCCGTGTGGAGAAGTGAACTCTAGTCTCCCAGGTCCTAAACTGACACTCTAATCCAGTGTTTTTTTCCCCAACCTGAGTCTCCAGCTGTTGCCGGACTACAACTCCCATCATCCCTAGCTAGCATGGCCCATGGTTGTGGATGATGGGAGTTGTAGTCCAACAGTCGCTGGAGATCCAAGTTTGAGAAACGCTGCAAAAACACTACCACAAAACCCTGGCTCTGTTTTATTCTTTGTTTTTAAACGAAAGCTGGGAATTTGGGGGGTTCTGCCGCCACCCCTGTGGACACTGCAGCCCCTATCAGTTGTGGAGGTGCAGATCAATTTCTGCAGGCCCTCTGGCCACCACTCCTGATCTCAGATTGTCCGGTGGCGTTTTTGCCCTCACCTCTCTCTTTCCCTCCCTCTCTGCGCTCCCTCTGGGTCCATTCTCAGAAATGAGATCATAAGGGCCGCTTCTCACAGCCTGACCTTTCCCGCTAATGCCTCTCGAGCAACAGCGAGCCAGGGAAAACCTTTCTCTTTCCCCAAAAGCGGGTTTCTGCCAGAGGCCCGCGGCTGAAATTTCAAACGGGGGCACGGCGGCAGGCTGGCACAGAAGGGATTAGGCAGAGGGCAAAACAGGCTTTGCTGTTTTTAATGCGCACTTAGCAGATTTCGTAGGAGGCGTATTTTGGTCTCCCCTATAAGCTCAGCTCTTGGGACAGAAGCGTTTCCCAACCGAACCACAGAAGTGTAGTCAGAAGGGACTCCAATGGGCCATCTATTCCAACCCCCCTGTAAGCAAGAATCACAGCTAAAGGACTGTATGAACAAAGGAGACATCCCTTTTTCCTTGCCGCACTATGTCCTGTCCTGGATTTGGGGGAGTTTATCATTTCACAGGGACATGGTCCACAGGGACGCGGGTGGCGCTGTGGGTTAAACCACAGAGCCTAGGGCTTGCCAATCAGAAGGTCAGTGGTTCGAATCCCCGCGACGGGGTGAGCTCCCGTTGCTCGGTCCCAGCTCCTGCCATCCTAGCAGTTCGAAAGCACACCAGTGCAAGTAGATAAATAGGTACCGCTCTGGTGGTAAAGTAAACGGCGTTTCCGTGCGCTGCTCTGATTCGCCAGAAGCGGCTTAGTCATGCTGGCCACATGACCCGGAAGCTGTACGCCGGCTCCCTCGGCCAATAAAGCGAGATGTGCGCTGCAACCCCAGAGCCGGCCACGACTGGACCTAATGGTCAGGGGTCCCTTTACCCTTTGCCTATCATTTCATTCTTTAACTTTCACTGGATCACGCAGAGAGATAGCAAGGAACAACAAGGCACTTAATTTGGCCAACCAACAAGTCATGAAATAGTATGCCAGCTGTGGAGTTCCACAGAAGTCTTTTTCAACGGGCTAGATGTTTAAAAAAAATGCAAGCGGGCAGCAGAAAGGCAAGGCAAATGTCTGCTGGTGTTGGTCAAGCCCTGTGGGGAATAGGTTTTCAAACTGTTTTGTGTTATTAACTGTTGAGATTTTCTTAATAGCAACCCCCCCCCCCCAATATGGTGATGGTTTTAACTTTCAAATCCCCGGATGATTTTTGAGACCCGGTTATCTGAAGGATCACCTTCCCTGTTTAGGGAAGCTTTTAATGTTTAATAGGTTATTGTATTTTAATATTCTGTTGGAAGCCGCCCAGAGTGACTGGGGAAACCCAGCCAGATGGGCAGGGTATAAATATATATTATTATTATTATTATTATTATTACCTGTATAAGCCTGCCTGAACTTTAAGATTAGCATCAGAGGACCTGTTCTGTGTCTCAGTGTCATAAATGGCATATACCCAAAGGCAGGGGTGGCGCTGTGGGTTAAACCACAGAGACTAGGGCTTGCCGATCAGAAGGTCGGCGGTTCGAATCCCCGCGACGGGGTGAGCTCCCGTTGCTCGGTCCCAGCTCCTGCCATCCTAGCAGTTTGAAAGCACACCAGTGCAAGTAGATAAATAGGTACCGCTCTGATGGGAAGGTAAACGGCATTTCCAGTGCGCTGCTCTGATTCGCCAGAAGCGGCTTAGTCATGCTGGCCACATGACCCGGAAGCTGTACGCTGGCTCCCTTGGCCAATAAAGCGAGATGAGTGCTGCAACCCCAGGGGGGTTTTCAGTTGTGGATCCATATCTTTGGAACTCCCTTCCTAGGGAAATATGCACAGCCGCTTCATAAACATCCTTTAACTTATTTTATTTTTTTATTTTTTCTTCTAAATTAATGGATTCGATAGCTTTTTTATTCATTGTTATTATTGCTTTGAATTAATTCGCCTTGGGTGGGCAATGGGCCCAGAAAGGCAGGTTATAATTCATATTTATTGAGAACAGAGAAGAAAAGTGCAGAAATGAGGTGTGTCAAATAATAATGAAATAGTGAAATATTATGTCCGGTTCCATCACGTTTGTTAGTTAACAAATTTGATAGATGAGATTCCTGCATTGCTGGGGGTTGGACTAGATGATCTTTGGGTCCCTTCCAGCTCTGCAAGTCTATGATTCTAACATAGCAAGAGTCGCTATGCATTTTTATTCATAAATGTGAATTAACACAGCAAAGTTGGGGCGATGGTGCTAGCACCAATTTCTTTGGGCCACTGTGCTTTTTGGGAAAACTTGCAGTGAAGGCCACTAGTTTGTATGAGTTTGAAAGAGGGTTCGGCAAATTCATGGAAAATAATAACAGTAATAATTTTTTATTTATACCCCGCCCTTCCCGGTTCAGAAAACCGGGCTCAGGGCGGCTAACAACAAATTTAAAACATTTAATTGATGCAACAAAAAAACAGCATAAAATACAGTATAAAACGTGAATAACAATAAATTCAGAATTCAAAAATCAGTTTAGGGGGAAAATCCATCCAATAAACATTAGATGATCACCAGGTCCAGCTGGCTAAATTAGTCCTATTTGGGCCAGCGAGGAGACCAGGGTAGAATTAGCAGCTGTGGGATCCCAGAGCGGGTAATCTTCATAAAAAGGGGAGGGGGAGGGAAGGAAGGGGAATAAAAGATCAGGCTAAGTTCAAGTGGAAAGCCAGGCGGAATAGCGCTGTCTTACAGGCCCTGCAGAAGGAGGTTAAATCCTGCAGGGCCCTGGTCTCATGGGACAGAGAATTGCACCAGGTCGGAGCCATCACTGAAAAGGCCCTGGCCCTGGTGGAGGATAATCTGACTTCCTTAGGGCCTCTAAACTACGATTATTCATAGACCTTAAGGTCCTCTGCAGTGCATACCAGGAGAGGCAGTCCCGTAAATACAAGGGCCCTAAGCCACAAAGGGCTTTAAAGGGCAAAACCAGCACCTTAAATCTGACCCGATACTCCACCGGGAGCCAGTGCAATAGCTTTGCCTCTACAGTTGGAGGTAGCAATGTTTTTGAATATCAGTTGCTGGAAACTACAGGAGAGGAGAGGGTTGCGGGTGGCGCTGTGGGTTAAACCACAGAGCCTAGGACTTGCCGATCCGTAGGTCGGTGGTTCAAATCTCCACGACGGAGTGAGCTCCCATTGCTCTGCTCCTGCCAACCTAGCAGTTCGAAAGCACGTCAAAGTGCAAGTAGATAAATAGGTACCGCTCTGGCAGGAAGGTAAACGGCATTTCCATGTGCTGCTCTGGTTCGCCAGAAGCGGCTTAGTCATGCTGGCCACATGACCCGGAAGCTGTACGCCGGCTCCCTTGGCCAATAAAGTGAGATGAGCACCGCAACCCCAGAGTCAGTCACGACTGGACCTAATGGTCAGGGGTCCCTTTACCCCTTTACAGGAGAGGAGAGGGGCTCTTGTGGGTTCTGGTTGGCCACTGTGAGAACAGGATGCTGGACTAGATGGGCCATTGGCCTGATCCTGCAATCTCTTCTTGCATTCTTAAGAAGCATAGTATATCAACAGCAGGAGGCCTAGAGGCTCGCAGTGATGGATGTACAAAGGTGAACAGTCAGGCTTGCACCCCTCCATAATGTAGGGAAGGAGGCCAAAGGATTTTTGCTTTTTTCCTCAGTAGAGGTGGCATCAGAGAGTTGTCGTCTCTCCAAATACTATCCATTCACTCATTTTCTGTACAGATTTCAATCCCAGCTGTGCAGGCTGGCTCCAGAACCGCCCCCCTCCCTCCTGCAAAGAGCTTATTTTTAAACACAAAAGCATCCTTCCCCGACAAGTCCGTTCCAATATACCCTTTTCCTGCTGAACATGCGTTCAGCCGGGTGTGTCTGTCCGACGGGAAGAGAGACAGAGATAGAGGCAGCAGAGCATTCTTTAAAGAACAAGACTTTAATACAAATAAGTTGACAGGGGTTTTTGTTTTTCTCCCCCGCCTTTCCCTTGCTAGCTAAACTTCACAACCGTGGGCACAAAATAATATACAAACTTGGAAAGAACAAATACAAAGAAACATTATATAAATAACAAGTTTGGGCAACTTCAATGCAAACAGGCTCAGAGTTTCGAAATACAAAGAGAAGGAGTTGCACTCATAAACACACACACACACACACACACACACACACACACACACAATAAAAACATAGCCAAAGTTGGGAAAGGTGACTAGAGGCGGGTGGCTGCATTGCTAAACATCCTGGCCAAATTCTGTTCCTGCCAGACTGTTACAGATCTGTATCCACCAGCGACAAGGGACCTGTGGCTATCAAGGTATTTGCTGGACTACAAATCCCATCAGCTCCAGCCAGCATGGCTACTGGGGAAGAATGATGGGGGTTGTAGTCCTGGGAACATCAGGAGAGCGGCAGGTTTGCCTGGTATAAATCCACTACTGATGACTATTTTCTGCGTCAGGTTCTGGACAGAAAGAATTGCTTGTTTTATTTTTCAGTCTGGATTTCTTCACCCATTCCCCTCCAGCCTTCTTCTGCTCCCTGTGTACCACCTGTATGGGCAGCTATTATTTATTAGACAGCAGACCCACTCATTGACTCCCCTTCCTAACAGGAAATCCTATGGCTGAGCAAGACTCGAGACAATTTGGGGGGGGGGGCAAATACCACCCTACCAGAAACTGTGGATCCCAACACTTTCCCAGTGCGTTCTTCGGCTCACCTCTCCAAAGGGGAGTTCGCAGCCCCCCATTCATATTGGAGAAGAGGTGAGATAATCACACGTAAAACAACATCCAGTTATGGAAAGGGGGTGGAAGCAGAGGAGAGCTATTATCCGCTTTGAGCTCAAGCCTTCAGAGGAGAATAGGTGCACAAACACCAGGCAGGTGGAAGCACACCTGCAAACGGCTCGCAGTATTGGAACAGAGTCAAAAGAGCTGTGTGTTAGCCAGCTGCATCCTTCAAGAAACAGGCAGGACAGCGACTGTCCCCAAAACATGAAGAGATTCAGTCCATGCCCCTTCAATGTCCCTTTATTGCTCAGATGGTGACTGGGAGAGAAAATTTTCTCCCAGGAGAGCCTGGACAGAAAAGGACCCTTTGTTTTCTGCAAACAATTCAGAGGGGTCCACGGTCTGGTTTAATCACCAAATGAATTTCTCAATTATCTTTCTTTAAAAGGGGTTTTAAGAAGGCGTGTATGACCCAAGCCACCTCCGCAAAGGTTTAGGATGGCGAAAATTAGGCTCAGGATTTTTGGGAAACCTGGTGGCTGATGACAGCCAGTTTATTCCACATTCTCCACCCCGGCAGAGAGCTCTTGCTTGGCAAGCATCAGACACAATAGGATATGGACGTGGAGCGGCGGTTGTTTGATGGAAGACTTGGCGCCACGTGCCCTGAAGCACAAGCTGTTAGAAACAAGGGGTTTTCCCTAAAGCCTGGGGGGAAAGGTCCACACACCTTCCTAACAACACAGACCCCCCCAAACCTGGAAGACACCTCCACATTACCAAAGGTTTGCAAAAGCAGTTGCTACATCCTCAAGGATGCTATCAGCACCCCATCATTCACTCTCCTTTGTTTTGGGCACCTTGGGACCAGACTCTACTGGATTGCCCAGTTTGGGTCTTTGGGGGGGAAACGTCCAGGGCAGAATGCCACCACAGGTCAATGGATGCTTGGTTATTTCCTGGGCTTGCAGGCCCAAGCAGGTATTTCCTGGGCGCCTGCAGAAACAGCTTGCATTCTTCCGCCTCTCTCACAATAGACCCGGTGGGTTGTTTTTTTTACAGCCCTCTCAGCCGTTAAGATTTCCATTGTTAACAATCCCATTGTTGCTTCTGCAAAAGCTTATCCCTGTCTGCTCTGTGCTGCACAGATTCCCAAGGCTTAGCACACAAACGGGTGCGACCAAGACCTTGGGAATTAAAACAGCAATGTCTGGCTTAAGAATTGACTGCACTTGGTAGCACAGGACCCACCAGTAATGGACCCCCATATTTCCAGGGCACCAGCACCAGCACCACCAAACGTGGCCAATGGTCAGTGTGGATGGGAGTTGGAGTCCAGCAACACCTGGAAGTTCGCAAATCCCTCCTCCAATGGGTTGCTTCCTCCTGTTGTAACAATGGCCACATATTCAGGGGGCTCCATCCTTATGCATCCCTTACAGGACTTGGCAAGAATTTAGCAACCTGCTTGCTCTGGGCTTCTCACTCCTGGAAAAGACGTTCTAATGAACTCTCTTCCTTTTGGACTTTTTGGAGATTCAGAAGGAGCCCAGATACTTCTCTTCCCCAGGTAGATTTTCTGCAGGGATTTAAATTATGGGACGCCTCATCAGAACCACCCCGCTGCCCCAAGGCAGACCAGACATTTCTCAAAAGGAACACGCACAAAACCCATGCAACAGTTGCCAACGTTTCCCCTCCAACAGTAAATATCAAAAACACACACTGAAACAAACGGTGGGGTGGGGAAAGTTTGTTTGTTTGTTTTCCTCGCTTCCTGTTGGAGCCCGCCAAAGTACCGCTATACGTTGGATACCTTTTGGGACTCTCTGGCTTGCCGTAGTCCATACAGCCACTTGATGACCCGGGCGTTGCGCTCGATGATGGAGATGCCGTAAGGTATGCGTTCGGCCTGCCTCTCCTCCAAGGTGACGGCGCTGCGGCGAGAGCGGGTCCCCTCCGAGCTGGCCGTGCTGACGCTGTGGAACTTGACGGACACAATGTCCGAACTGGCCCGGGTGAAGCGCTCCACCTCCACATCCCCCATGTCCTCCGGGTCCAGGCCACAGTAGTTGAAGAAGCGCTCAAGGTCCGCCGTCGCCCGGGAGTACCGGTCACTCAGGTCCGATTTGGAGCGGTGCAGCAAGGTCTGGCGCCTGGCACTGTCTGTCCGCAGCTCGCCGCGGGGGCTGGGGGAGCTCAGGGGCCCGGCGGACAGGATCTTGGCCTGCGCGGGGGAGGAGGGGACCGGCGTCAGCTGGATGCTGGGGACGACCCTCGCCCTCAAGGCCCCGCACGGCCGGACATCCACCCTGCGCACGGCGACCGTGCTGGGCGGCTTGGAGGAGGCCGAGCTTTGGGACAGCTTGCTCATGCCTTCCGCCGGATGGCCCTTCTTCCTTGGGGTATCCGGGAGGCTCCCGGGGCTCCAGCCCTGGCCCCCTGCCCCCCACTTGTGCTCTGCGGGGCTCTTCTCCGGCTTGGGGAATGACAATGGGCTATCGCAGAAGTTGATCAGGTTGTTGAGGATCTCCAGGTTCAGGGAGGTCTTGGCGGCCCCACGCACCTCCGCCCGGCGTCCTCCTTGTGGGGTCTTCCGGCTGGGGGTGAGCATCACTCGGCGCACCCCTGGGGTGAAGAGGGGCTGCTTGAGGAACAGAGCCCTCACCGGCTCCTGTCTCGTGCTGGCCACCTGCTGGCTTTTGACATACTTGGCCTTGTCCGCTTCCAGCCTCTCCACCGCGCTGGGCTTCTTGGCAGCAGCGCCGGCCGCTGGCCGACGGAAGTACTCTGGGCCCTTGTTCAGGATTCGGAATGGCATGGCCGAGGTGAAGGGGGCAGCGGCCGGGACGCCTTTCATGGCGTGGCTGGCTTGGAGGGTCTCCACCGGCATGGCACTCACCACAATGCTTCTAGACCGCTGCCGTGTCCCGTGGCAGGGGTTGTCACATGCCACAGAGGGCAGCCCGCCCTGGAAAAACGCCGCTCCGGCTTGCCTCCCCGCTCTCAATCAACAGGAGTCTGCTGCTGGCCTGACACTTTGCTGCGGAGAAGGAAAAGAGGGCAAAATCAGTGGCTGAGACCTGGCGGGCTTCCTTGACCCTGCAGGTCTTTTCCACCCCTCCTGGCACAGCTCGAGTGCTGCTGTCGCTGCTCCAGAGCCGGGATTTCTGTGCTGTCGTCCCCTCAGACAAACAGCACCCGGCAGACAAAGGCAGGAGCTGGCGCTGGGCAGAGGGAGCTGAGCGCTGAGCAGCCTATTTCAAGGCAAGGGACCGCCCACCGCTTTCAGACTGGGCTGCCGCCGCTGGCCAATCGGGGAGGAGAGAGGCACTTCAAATGGGGGCCTCAGCCTATCAGGAGGAGCCTGGGGAAAGGGAGGGAGGAGGGAGGCGAACTCATTGAATGAAAATAGCCCTGGAGAAAGAAAAGCAGTTCCCCGTCTGGACCTCCTGCCAGCTCCAGCCCCCACTTGGCTATTATTATTATTCCCTACCCTCCTCCTCTCACTTCCTCCTGCCTCCCCCCTTCCCAACATCACCTGTGCTCTTTCCACATACTAGGATCCGACAGCTTTAAGAGAGGGGGAGAACAAGCGGAGGAAGGCAGCGTCATCATTCAAAGATAAAGCCCTGCTCCCTTTCAAATGTTACTAGATTCGCGTAGGTATTATCTGCCAACCTCCCAGTACATCACGCAGAGCAAGGTTCTCCCCAAAGACCAGATGAAGGAACAGATGATCAGCCACAGCTTTTCCACAGGGGAAAGGAGGGGGGATTTTGCAGGAATTTATGTATAGGTTGGGGGGATTGCCCCTCCAGCAGATATCATGCACATGCAGCCCACTACCAAAATCAGCACAATCGCTTTTGTGACTTTTGTGATTTGTCCCCACAAAACACTTCATCGCAGTTTCTTCCTATCTATTCAAAGAGCCTTTGCTGCACGATACCAAATGTAACAGTTCGCTGATAAATGTCTCTATGCACTGGCTCACTGGGAAAACTTCAGAAATTCATATAGACATGTGAGCTCAGCTACTCAGCAGCCCCTCTGCCTGAGTGATAATTCCTGGCATCCTGATACCCGAGTGCCAGACAGGTAGCCATTCCAGAAATAACAACCCCAGATGAAGACAAAAGGGTGTGATTAATTTGGCTGGGAAACAGGGAACTGTAAATATCTCTTTTGCTACACTTGATGGGTGTTTGGTGGAGGGCAAGGAGAACCATGGGGCAGGGTCCAGGATGCTCAGATTACGGCCACCAGACCTCCCCTTTCATGATGTAACTGGGATGTATGAGTGATGTAGTTTGGGGGGGGTGTAACATGGGGATTAACAGCTAATAAAAGTTTGGGTTCTCTTTTGTTGGGGGCTTCCATCTTGTTCCACCTTGTGGCAGGTGGGAGTCCTCTCGTGACAGTCTTCGATAAAGACCAAGCCTACTGGCTGCTGTTTTGCTCTGGTATTCCTGGCTGGTGTCCTTGTTTTTTGTCCAAGGGAGCCCTCAGATTTCTCCATTAACGGGATAAATAACACCTCACGTGGGGAGTGGGGCAGCATCTCCCAGTCCCTCACGCAGCGATGGCCTGCTCCCTACTCAGTACACAAGACAAGCACGGCTACAGGAAGAGGCCAGAGGGCCACCAAAAGCCCAGGATCCTGTTCTTGCAGTGGCCAGACAGATCCTCACAGTCCAAAATCCCAGACATCTCCAGGGAGGTCTAGGAGAGACCCTGGTCCTGGAGGACTGCTGCCGGCCAGTGTGGACAATACTGAGCTACATGGGTGAAAGGTCTTATTCATTATAGGGAAGCTTCCCTGCGTTCCTATGTTCAAAACAGCTGGAGGGCACCAGTTTGGGGAAGCTTGCTTTAGAACAAAGAGGGGAATGGGGAAGAATTGAAAACCACCTATTTTCTGGGTGATGCTAGACCAGGGGTCAGCAAACTTTGTCAGCTGTGGGCTGACCCCCTCAGACCTTGTGGGGGGCCGGACTATATTTTTTGGGAGGAAATGAATGAATTCCTATGCCCCACAAATAACCCAGAGATGCATTTTAAATAAAAGGACACATTCTACTCATGTAAAAACACGCTGATTCCTGGACCGTCCGTGGGCCAGATTGAGAAGGTGATTGGGCTGGATCCGGCCCCCGGGCCTTAGTTTGCCTACCCATGTGCTAGACAATCCTCTCTTGGCTACCCCCCCCCCTTTCAAATTGGGATTTTGATTTTGTTAGGTGGCTATACAGGTACAGTACAGATCCGTGTCGTTTTCTGTATTCATATTCATGAATATATTCATCCTGAATTGCGGCTGGGGTGGCACGATAGAAAAAAAAAATCAATTCACAACATCAATGGCAATTCTTGGGAGCTACAGCTGCCCTCCCAAAAGACACACTCTGTTTGATGCTATAAGATTACAGAACAATTTTTGCATTAAAAAAAGCCAGCGTTTGAGAGAAAAGGGGAGAGCAGGGCTGGAGGCAGTCATGGACCAGGAAGAAGAAAGAGAAGATGATTTTCTACCCACAGGGTGGCAGGAAGTCCCAAAGGCTTGTCCCCCCCCCCCCCTTCTCTCATATGTGATAGTGAATTGCACACACAAAAGCATCGCCCAGACCTGGAGCCTTTTTTAACCCAAAGCTACTTCTGCCTTCTCCTCCCTCTCCCCGCCCCTAATCCTTGCAAGCGAGGCATTTTAAACAGTTTGCAACTGCTCTGGGTACCTCATTAGCCAGAAGGATTAGCAGCAGGGGTTTCTCAAATGTCTGGCAAGGGGGAAGAGAGGCTCATCAAAAGCTCAGGAAATGGCTGGTAGGCAGTGCTGGGCTCTCCCCATATGAGGGAGTGGGGTGTCTGCTGATCTGCCCCCACACACCCAGCACGAGCTGACAAAGAAACAAAAAAAGGCAATTAAGAGGGAGCTTCCATAAGGCCAAAAGATATCTATCTGGCCATCGCTGCAAAAGAGGTTGTAGAACACAATGCAGATACCCCCTATGTAACCCCAAAGTATTTGGCTTTTTGTTTTTAAGAGAATGGTCGCACTGTTTCCACTTTCGCCAACAGTTTTTTTAAAAAAACAAACACGGCTTGTACCAAAGGACAAGTGATTGTATTGCGTGACAATGAGATGCAATACATCCTATGGTCGCTGGGGTGCCTTCCCAGGGAAAAACAGGACCTTGCCACCAAAGGTCCGTATCGTAAAAGCTATGGTTTTCCCAGTACATAGTGATGTATGGAAGTGAGAGCTGGACCATAAAGAAGGCTGATCACCAAAGAATGGATGCTTTTGAATTCTGGTGCTGGAGGAGACTCTTGAGAGTCCCATGGACTGCAAGAAGATCAAACCTATCCATTCTTAAGGAAATCAGCCCTGAGTGCTCACTGGAAGGACAGATCCTGAAGCTGAGGCTCCAACACTTTGTCCACCTCATGAGAAGAGAAGACTCCCTGGAAAAGACTGGGAAAAATGGAGGGCACAAGGAGAAGGGGATGGTTGGACAGTGTTCTCAAAGCTACCAGCATGAGTTTGACGAAGCTGCAGGAGGCAGTGGAAGACAGGAGTGCCTGGCGTGCTCTGGCCCATGGGGTCACGAAGAGTCAGACATGACTAAACGACTAAACAACAACAACAATCCTTACAGGAACAATCAAACCTATAAGAACTACGCTTTCAGATCAGTCCAAGAATCCGTGCGGCCCAACGTTTGGCTTCCCACAGTGGCCACGAGCAGATGCTACCAAGGAGAGCACAAGGAGCGCAGGGAGATAACCACTTTCCCCCTGTTATTTGCCCCCTAGCTATTGGTATCCAGATAGACTGCTTATGAACCAGGAGGTTCTATTCCATTGTGATGTTTCCATTCACTTGTGTTTCTACCCTGCCCTTTCCCCAACATGCTCCATGCATGCTTCTCTCCTGCTTTTATCCTCACAACAGCCCTGTAAAGTAGGCCAGTCGAAGGAGAGAGTGAACGGCCAAAGACCACCCAGTGAGCTTCATATCTTAAGGAGGATTTGAACTCGGGCCTGGTCTGAAAGTTGGCTATTTCCAAAGTGGATGGCGCTACCCCCTTGTGAGTGGCAGGGTTAAATAAGGGGTACGAAGAGGCCAATGGGGTGCTGGAGGTGTAAATGATTTCAGACTTTGAGAAGCTAGTATCACCGGATCAGGTTCATCAGAGAATCATAGAATTTTGAGCTGGAAGGGACCCCGAGGGGTATCCAGACCAGCCCCCTGCAATGTAAGAATCTCAGCTAAAGCATCCATGACAGATGGCCACCCAACCTTTCAAGCCCTAAATGCTGCCTCGGTCCAGTATATCTGAAGGAGCGTCTCCACCCCCATCGTTCTGCCCGGACACTGAGGTCCAGCGCCGAGGGCCTTCTGGCGGTTCCCTCACTGCGAGAAGCCAAGTTACAGGGAACCAGGTAGAGGGCCTTCTCGGTAGTGGCACCTGCCCTGTGGAACACCCTCCCATCAGATGTCAAAAAGATAAACAACTACTAGACTTTTAGAAGACATCTGAAGGCAGCCCTGTTTAGGGAAGTTTTTAATGTTTGAAGTTTTATTGTGCTTTTAGTGTTCTGTTGGAAGCCGCCCAAAGTGGCTGGGTTTTCCCAGCCAGATGGGTGGGGTACAAATATTATTATTATTATTATTACAGTGGACGCTCGGGTTGCGAACGTGATCCCGCAGGATCACACTCGCAACCCACAGTATCCGCATCCCGCATCTGCACACGCACAGTTTGCGATTCGGTGCTTCTGTGCATACGCGACTGCCGAAACTCGGAAGTAACCCGTTCCGGTGGTCCACAACCTGAAGCGTCTGTAACCCGAGGTATGACTGAATTATTATTATTATTACCTCTGCTTAAAAACCTTCAAGGAAGTAGAACCCATCACCTACCAAGGGAGTCTGTTCCACTGTCAAACAGCTCTTCCTGTTTGGTTAAATTGATTAAACTAAATCATTTTAACTGGATTTTGAATAAATGCACAATTGATGTGCAACTGCTCCGAATTTTATTGTGTCATTGTCTTCTTTAGTAGGTCATGCCATCAGCTCTTTTGAATAATGCTTTTTAGGTAGGACAGGGGACAGTGGCAAGAGTTTACGGAACAAACCAAAGTACCAGTGGCCTGAAACAGTTAGCGAACCACCAGTCTAACCGCCATATTGTACTGGCTCCTGTAAGGGCGAATAGCAGACAGTCCGTCAAACTGCCTGCCGTGCATCTAGCTCAGGAGTCAGCAAACTTTTTCAGCAGGGGGCCGGTCCACTGTCCCTCAGACCTTGTGGGGGGCTGGAGTATATTCTGAAGGGGAAAAAAATAAATGAATTCCTATGCCCCACAAATGCAGTGGTGCCTCGCAAGACGAAATTAATCCGTTCCGTGAGGCTCTTCGTATAGCAGTTTTTTCGTCTTGCGAAGCAAGCCCATTGACAGCTTAGCGGATTAGCGCTATTAGCGGTTTAGCGGCTTTTAGCGATCAGCTGATAAGCGGCTTAGCGGCTTAGGAAAAGGGGGGGAAGGGGGAAAAACCCGCAGGAACTCGCAAGACATTTTCGTCTTGCGAAGCAAGCCCATAGGGAAATTCGTTTTGCGAAGCGCCTCCAAAACGGAAAACCCTTTCGTCTAGCGGGTTTTCCGTCTTGCGAGGCATTCGTCTTGCGGGGCACCACTGTAACCCAGTGATGCATTTTGAATAAAAGGACACATTCTACCCATGTAAAAACACACTGATTCCTGGACCGTCTGTGGGCAGGATTGAGAAGGCGATTGGGCCAGATCTGGCCCCCAGGCCTTAGTTTGCCTACCCTTGATCTACCTGATTTTGCTAACATCTCCACCCAAAGGCATTTGGGAGAGGGAGCCCCAAAGCAAACTAGATAGTCACTGGGAGAGCCAGGATGTTGCGCTGCTGTTAAGCCTGATTTAAGTCTGATTTAGCAAGCCTCTTTGGAGAAGATATCAGGTCTTCAAGAACAAGCTTTCTTCCCCCACTCCACCAGAAGCTGCATCTTATCTGATGTCCAGGAAAGGATCTGTGCAACTCTATCGGTGAGTAACACTTTGGGAAATTCTGACAGCGCCCGTCACGGTGGAGTGGGGGTGATGGCACACTGTGAATTTTCAGCTTTCCATAGAAGGAAGGATCATAGAACTGTAGAGTTGGAAGGGAACCAGAAAGTCATCTCTGCAATAAAAGAATCCAAAGAAAAGAGAAGGGATTCAAGACACACACACATCCTACTGCCCCCTTTTGAGGCTCACCTGTCTATTCAACAAAAAGTTAAGGACTTTGAATGGGGCACAGCCCACAGCGGCAGCAGGGATCCATGAACATGAAGAGATTAGGGAATGAATGGCCTTGGGTTATCGATCCTTAGGCAGGACGTTTTCAGCTATCTGATGGAGCATCTCCACCCCCATCGTTCTGCCCAGATACTGAGGTCCAGCTCCGAGGGCCTTCTGGCGGTTCCCTTGCTGCGAGAAGCCAAGTTACAGGGAACCAGGCAGAGGGCCTTCTTGGTGGTGGCGCCCGCCCTGTGGAACGCCCTCCCAGCAGATGTCAAAGAGAAGAACAACTACCAGACATTTAGAAGACATCTGAAGGCAGCCCTGTTTGGGAAGCTTTTAATGTTTACTGTATTTTAATATTTTGTTGGAAGCCACCCAGAGTAGCTGGGGAAGCCCAGCCAGATGGGCGAGGTATAAATAATAATAATAATAATAATAATAATAATAATAATAATAATAATAATTGTCAGAGCTGCCTCTAGGTCCCAGCTCACAGAGGACCAACGCTAGCCAGTAATAACGTATAAAAGTCTTTATTGAAGGTTAGTTTCCATTTCCAAACCGCAGCGTGCAACTCTACGTCTTAGAAGCTAGACCGGCGAAGCTCCATCTGAGTCTCCGCCTCCTAGACACCAGTTTAAGACTCTAGCTTTACTCCACCTCTTCCGTTGTTCTTTCCTCCTCTGGGTCCTTCTGCCCCCTGGGGTTTCCTCCTTTCTGGACTCTTCTGACGCTGACCCCCCTGAGTCTTGCCTTTCCTTCCGGCGGGCTTTAGGACCTGGCTCCCTATCCGGGCTGCCTGCAGTGCCACTCGCCTGTACATTTGAACTTGGCGCGCGCGCCCAGCCGGTAACTTTCCTCTTGACCGTTTCCCCGCTCTCCGATGGAGGCGTGGTCAATCCTGACTCATCTCCTCTCGCTGGTGGTGAGAACACTGGTCCCGATGCCTGGGACTCCTCCCCCCCACTGCGCTCTGGTGGGGAAGCTGGTCCTGATTTCCAACTGCTGCTCTGGGAGTCCCCGCTGGCCCCTTCCTTCTGGGGTTTCCCCCTGGGCACCCCCCTTGCCCTGGCCATCGGCGCTCCCTTCTGTGAATCTTCCGATTCGCTGGAGAGGCTCATGGAATCCCTCGGACCACTTTCATCTCCTGTGCTTCCCTCGGATTCCTCCCCCTCGCTCTCCATTTCCTCCCTCTCCTGTGCCTCTGCTCCTGAGCCCCTGACAATAATAATAATAATTAGACCCTCCAAGTGTCCCTGTTTTCCAGGGACAGTTCCAGTTTTACAGAAGCAGTCCTGGTTTCTCCTGTTTTTCCTTGGGGCATCCCTATTTTCATCAGAGAAATATTGGAGGGTATGGAGTTATCTGATCCCAGAGGAACCAGGGAAGTTACAGGGAACCAGGCAGAGGGCCTTCTCGGTGGTGGCACCCGCCCTGTGGAACGCCCTCCCACCAGATGTCAAGGCAATAAACAACTATTTTACTTTTAAAAGGCAACTGAAGGGAAGTTTTAAATGTCTGGTGCTGTATTGTTTTTAATATTCGTTTGGAAACCGCCCAGAGTGGCTGGGGAAACCCAGCCAGATGGGCGGGGGTATAAATAATAATAATAATAATAATAATAATAATAATAATAATTATTCATTAAGCCAGACTTTTCCAGACAACAATTCCAGGTTCCCTCATTTAATATGGCACTTGTCCCTGGCCTTTTTGTAGCAATACTCTCAGACTGAAGATTCGCCACTGCAACATCCGGTTTCCCACAGCCGTCAGTCACATGCTGCTGGGAACCCCACATGAAGAATGTGAGAACATCAGAACAGCCCCTCTGGATCAGGCCAAAGGTCCGTTCTGAGTCAGCATCCTGTTCTCACAGTGGCCCGTCCAGAGGCCTGTGGGAAGACCGCAAGCAGGACATTGCGGGGTTGTTAAAAAAACACAAAGTTTTTAAACCTTCAAAGTTGCTTACAAATAGCTAAAGTAATAAAAATCAAGAAAAATCTGCAACCCTGCTTTGAAACATGCAAAAGTTAAAATACTAAAATGTATTAAAACCACCTCCCCTTTCTCAACATCTGCGTAGGCATGTCTAAACAAGAATGTTTTTAGCAGGCACTGAAAAGAGTACAGTTGTACCTTGGATCTCAAACGCCTTGGCTCCCAAACAAATTGGCTCCCGAATGATCAAAGTGAGTGTTCCAGTTTTCGAATGATTTTCAGAAGCTGAATGTCCTGTTCTGGGAGTCGAACGGACTCCCAGAACGCATTCTGTTCGAGAACCAATGTACAGTGGTGCCTCGCAAGACGAAATTAATCCGTTCCACGAGTCTCTTCGTCTAGCGGTTTTTTCGTCTTGCGAAGCAAGCCCATTGACGGCTTAGCGGATTAGCGCTATTAGCGGCTTAGCGGCTTTTAGCGGCTTAGCGGATCAGCTGATAAGCGGCTTAGCGGCTTAGAAAAAAGGGGGGAAGGGGGAAAAACCCGCAGGAACCTGCAAGACATTTTCGTCTTGCGAAGCAAGCCCATAGGGAAATTCGTTTTGTGAAGCGCCTCCAAAACGAAAAACCCTTTTGTCTAGCGGGTTTTCCGTCTTGCGAGGCGTTCGTCTTGCGGGGCACCACTGTACAACTGTACAGTGAAGTGTACAGCTTGCTTCTCAATAAGCAGGGATTTTGTAGGTGCTGCCCCGTGAAGGAGAACTACTTGGAAATGATTTACAGATGGTATTTAACTCGGAGTAGGCGCTTACTAAGATGAATAAGACAGAATCAGATAAGTGCTGGAGATGCAATGAGATTGAGGATACGTTCTTTCATACGTGGTGGACCTGTAAAAGGGTAAAAAGAGTATTGGGAAATAATTTATAATGAATTGAAAAAAATGTTTTAAAGCACCTTTCCAAAAAAAGCTTTTTGCTGGGGAGAATTCAGACTGAAATTCCCAGGTGTCAAAAAAGGTTATTTATATATGCCACTACGGTGGCCCGTGTTTTGTTAGCCCAAAAATGGAAAACGAGCGAGGTCCCAACCAACTTAAACTGATGGAACATGTGCAGCTTGCAGAACTAACTTATAGAATAAGAAAACAAGAAGAACATTCGTTTAAAGAAGATTGGAAAATATACTGAAAATATACTGAAGTTTACTGAATATATGGGGCGGAATTGTGTACACTTGAAAACATTGGCAGCATTAAGATAAATTCAACAGTGTGAATAAGTTTTGCTGGAAGTACTGTAATAATGGAATAGTTTATATATGCAAGGATTTATGCTATGCAAAATGAACCATGGAAAGAGAAGAAGGGAAGTCACGGATATTTTAAGGTTGTCTAAATTATAAAGAAGGCTGATCACCGAAGAATGGATGCTTTTGAATTATGGTGCTGGAGGAGACTCTTGAGAGTCCCATGGACTGCAGGAAGATCATACCGATCCATTCTTCAGGAAATCAGCCCTGAGTGCTCACTGGAAGGACAGATCCTGAAGCTGAGGCTCCAAGACTTTGGCCACCTGATGAGAAGAGAAGACTCCCTGGAAAAGACCCTGATGCTGGGAAAGATGGAGGGCACAAGGAGAAGGGGACGACAGAGGACGAGATGGTGGGACAGTGTTCTCAAAGCTACCAGCATGAGTTTGACCAAACTGCAGGAGGCAGTGGAAGACAGGAGTGCCTGGCGTGCTCTGGTCCAGGGGGTCATGAAGAGTCAGACATGACTAAACGACTAAACAGCAACAACAAATGAATATTCTAAATTGTAAAACAGAAATTTTAATAAAAATTACACACACACACACACACAAAGTGTAGGCACTGCCACACCGAATGGTCAAGTCCTTACAAATGTAGAATGGGCATTATGTGGCACCTATATTATTGCCAATTCCACCAATCAGAGCATTAGCAAGAAACCAGTCTTTTAGTGGGCAGCGTCTCCACTTTGGAACTCCCTGCCTTTGACATGACGCAGGTGCCCTCCCTTTACTATTTTCAATACCTGCTTAAAACATTTTTGTTTAGGCAGGCCTATCCGGACATGCAAAAGGTGGCATGCGTTTGAGTCTCTTTTTAACTTGCTTTTGCTTTTAATTATATTTGGGGTGTTTTGATTGCACTTGTTTTCAACTGCCTTTCATTGATAAATTTAATGGGTGCATTTTTGCAAACTGCCCGGAGGTTTTATTGCAACATTTCCAAACGTGAAATGAAATAAACAAATCTGCCGCCGAAGGCAGTTGCCTCACTCTGCCCAATGGTGTAGCCGGATGGCCCAGCTCAGGCGGATATTGTTCCTGCACATGGGAGTATATTACGACTAATAGCCATGGATAGCTACTAATTTGTCAAATCCCCTGTGGAAAAGAGCAGTGGAAAACAGCCTGTGAGCAAAATGAAAAGGTGAAGAGAGGAAGAAGAGGGAGGAAATGAACTGAAGTTTGTAGCAGCTGCTTCTGCGAACCAGAGCATTTCAGATGAAGAAGATTTGGGGGTGCAATCCCAATCCTGTTTGGCTGGGAGCAACTGCAACCGAATGCAAGAGGAGTTATTTCTGGGTAGACATTGTTAGGGTGGTGCTGTTCAGGGCCGGATTTAGGTTTGATGAGGCCCTCAGCTACTGAAGGTAATGGCGCCCTTTATATGTCCAGCTGCCCTTTGTCAACAACAAATTGTCGCTGTTTTATGTGTTGAATATATGCTATATGGTAATTTATGGACCTAATAGGTATCTAAGGGACGCGGGTGGTGCTGTGGGTAAAACCTCAGCGCCTAGGACTTGCCGATCGCATGGTCGGCGGTTCGAATCCCCGCAGCGGGGTGCGCTCCCGTCATTCGGTCCCAGCACCTGCCGACCTAGCAGTTCGAAAGCACCCCCGGGTGCAAGTAGATAAATAGGGACCGCTTACCAGCGGGAAGGTAAACGGCATTTCCGTGTGCTGCGCTGGCTCGCCAGAGCAGCTTTGTCACGCTGGCCACGTGACCCGGAAGTGTCTGCGGACAGCGCTGGCTCCCGGCCTATAGAGTGAGATGAGCGCACAACCCTAGAGTCGGACACGACTGGCCCGTACGGGCAGGGGTACCTTTACCTTTTAATAGGTATCTAAAGCCATTTACACATAACCAATAGGAGCCTACACAACACACAACACTGTTGCTGTGTGTGGGTTTTATTTATTTTTTATCTTATATTTTGGAAACGTACATCCATTTTTTTCCTTTAAATTTTTTTGGGGCCCCCAAGAGAGTGGGGCCCTAAGCTATATAGTGGTACCTCTGGTTGCGAATGGGATCCGTTCCGGAGGCCCATTCGCATCATGAACAGAACGCAACCCATGTCTGCGAGTGCACGGGTCACGATTCGCCGCTTCTGCACATGCGTGTGACATCATTTTGCACGTCTGCGCATGCACGAGTGGTGAAACCCGGAAGTAACCTGGTCCTTTACTTCCGGGTCACCGCAGGACGCAACCTGAAAACGCGCAACCTGAAGCAAACGTAACATGAGGTATGAATGTAGCTTGTTTAGCTTATACAGTGGTACCTCGGGATGCAAATGGGATCCGTTCCGGAGCCCCGTTTGCATCCAGAAGCAAACGTAACTAGGGATGGCACATCTGCGCACATCACTTTTTGCAGCTTCTGCGCATGCACCGGACGTCCTTTTGAGCGTCTGCGCATGCGCAAGCGACGAAAACCAGAAGTAACTCGTTCTGTTACTTTTAGGTTGCTGCAGAGCGCAACTCGAACGCGCTCAACATGAAGCATATTCAACCCGAGGTATGACTGTACGTAAATCCGGCACTGGTGCTGTTAGACTGGAAAACATAGAGCGTGCTTTATACTGAGTCAGGCAATATTGTCTTCACTGACTGGCAGCCGCTGGAGATGCTCTACAATGGAGGGGCCTTACTCGGGTCTAAAAAGGTTAGCCTCACACTGTTTCCCCCACCCCACTGCCATAAAGATCACTTATCTTGGGCCCATCATTCCCTTCCTCTCCGCCTAACCCGCCTCAAAGGGTTGTTGTGAGGAACCCAGCCTTGAGTGCCTGCCAACCCCGGAGTCCCTTGGAGGAAAGCGGAGATAAACACGTGGTCAAATAATAGTAGTTTTTAACTACATGGCTCAGGTGTGCAGGTCTGAGTAGCATGGGTTGGCTTGTCATTGTAATAGCCTTGGAGGTGGTGACACCAATTCTTTGCGCTGTTCTCTGCATTGTTTATGAATAAGCGCCTGGGCAATAGAATAGAACCACACTGGAGGTGTGTTGCTAGGAGTGGTAATAAGGAGCATGGGCCTCAAATCTTTTTCAAAGTCACCCGAGTTTTGGCGAGTAATTAATTCAGAGCCTAGGACTTTCCGATTAGAAGGTCGGCGGTTCGAATCCCCGCAATGAGGTAAGCTCCCGTTGCTCGGTCCCTGCTCCTGCCAACCTAGCAGTTTGAAAGCACCTCAAATTGCAAGTAGATAAATAGGTACCGCTCCGGAGGGAAGGTAAACCGCGTTTCCGTGCGCTGCTCTGGTTCGCCAGAAGCGGCTTAGTCATGCTTGCCACATGACCCGGAAGCTGTATGCCGGCTCCCTCGGCCAATAAAGCGAGATGAGCGCCACAACCCCAGAGTCAGCCACCACTGGACCTAATGGTCAGGGGTCCCTTTACCTTTACCTAATTCAGGTGAAAATGAACTGGGGGTGGTTAGTGGGTAAGACATTGCTTTTTGGGGGAGGGGGGATAAATTAATTTTAGCTGGTTTTATCTACAGATGATTAGGGGGAAATGAACGGGGAGAACTGAAGGAGAATTTAATTTACTTCAAAGAGGAGCTCCTACGAAAATTCATTGGGGTATATATGCTGAAGGGGAACGGATTTTGGGCAATCTGGAGTGGGGCACAAATTAACTGAGGAACTTTCCGGGGAGATCTGGATGGGAAATTAGCAGGCTTTCTGTGATTCATTTAAAGATATGTGATCCTAACCTCAACAACCTGAGAGCAAGTCCCACTGAATTCAACAGGACTTACTTCTGAGTAGATATAACTGGGATTGGACGAGAAGCTAACACTTGCAAACTATATGCAAATCTGTTCCTATTGCCCAACGGCCCCAAATCTTTTAAGTATCTGGCAACAGCCCCATGGTATAGTCCCATCCTAACCTGCTGCTTGTAAGTTGCTTGGAAAGGGTGGTGGAGCAAAGGTGTTCCTTGAGTCCAAAAGCAAGGATTTCCCCGGAACCCATCAATTAATTGCAGTATTGCACAAAAACAACAACACCCCAAGCCCTGCAGTTTAGTAAGAGGTTAAATATACCTCTCCTGCCAGCCTGGGATATAGTCGAAGATTGCAACAGGAGAATAATTTCTACGTGTCATCACAAGGTTGTTTGCAACGTGGGAGGCTGAAACTATCCTGCCCTCTGGGTTTGGGAAGAAACATGTCGGCAGGTCAGGCTCCTCAGGACTCAACCATCAACCTGACAACAGAGGCATTTGCAAGGTCATGCCATGCCACCAGCAATTCGCACAACCATCTGTTTAATAATAATAATAATAATAATAATAATAATAATAATATTTTATAACAGTGGTACCTCAGGTTACATACGCTTCAGGTTACAGACTCCGCTAACCCAGAAATAGTGCTTCAGGTTAAGAACTTTGCTTCAGGATGAGAACAGAAATCGCACAGCGGCAGTGCAGCTACAGCAGGAGGCCCCATTAGCTAAAGTGGTGCTTCAGGTTAAGAACAGTTTCAGGTTAAGAACAGACCTCCGGAACAAATTAAGTACTTAACCCAAGGTACCACTGTATTTATACCCCTCCCATCTGGCTGGGTTTCCCCAGCCACTCTGGGCGGCTTCCAACAAAGTATTAAAATACTGTAGTCTGTTAAACATTAAAAGCTTCCCAAAAGAGGGCTGCTTTCAGATGTCTTCTAAAAGTCTGGTGGTTGTTTTTCTCTTTGACATCTGCTGGAAGGGCGTTCCACAGGGCGGGCGCCACTAGCGAGAAGGCCCTCTGCCTGGTTCCCTGTAACTTGGCTTCTTGCAATGAGGGAACCACCAAAAAGCCCTCGGCACTGGACCTCAGTGTCCGGGCTGAACGATGGGGGTGGAGACGCTCCTTCAGGTATACTGGACCGAGGCCGTTTAGGGCTTTGAAGGTCAGCACCAAGACTTTGAATTGTGCTCAGAAACGTACTGGGAGCCAATGTAGGTCTTTCAAGACTGGTGTTATGTTGTCTCGGATGAATGAGCCTGACCTCCGGAAAGCTACTTTATATTGAGTCAGAACAACAGTCCACCAAGCTCAGTATTGTCTACACTGACCGGCAGAGGTTCTCTAGGGTTTCAGGCAGAGGACAAGACCAGCCCTAATCTGGAGCGGCCATTGGGGCTTGAACCCGAGACCTTCTGCCTGCAAAGCAGATGCATCTGACTTATGCTGAGTCAGGCCCACCTAGATCAATACTGCCTGCACTGACTGGTAGCAGATCTCCACGGTTTCCAGACAAGGGACCTTTCCAGTTTCAATCCTTCTCACAATAATCCATTATAAACTGGTCACACCTGGGGGAGCCTTAGTCAGGCTCAGCCGGCCTGTGGTTTCTGACAGCTCACTAGGGATGGTCTTTCTATTTCCACACCCAGGAGTAGCAGCTTGAAACAGAGGAGGAAAAACTGCTATTCCCAGGAAGGTGAATTCTAGGCCCAAAACCACATGTAGGATAGATGCAGTTGTGTGTCCTTGTTTCTCAGTTTGAACCTTTTCCCATGGTCCTGTATGTAATAATAATAATAATAATAATAATAATAATAATAATAATAATAATAATTTTTCTATATACCCTGCCCTCCTTGGCCAGAGCTGGGCTCAGGGCGGCTAACACCAATAAAATCACAGCAAAAACATAATGGGGGGGGGGAGGACCAATTTAAAATACAGGTTAAAATGCAATTTAAAATGCAGGAAAAGTAGCCAATAGATCAAGACCATAAGGGGAGGGCAACATAAGGGTCAGACTGAGTCCAAACCAAAGGCCAGGAGGAACAGCTCTGTCAAGTCCCGCAGGGTCCTGGTCTCTTGTGAGAGCGTTCCACCAAGTCGGGGCCAGTACTGAAAAGGCCCTGGCCCTAGTTGAGACCAATCTAACCACCTTGCGACCTTGGACCTCCAAAATGTTGTCATTTGTGGACCTTAAGGTCCTCTGAGGGGCATACCAGGAGAGGCAGTCCCGTAGGTACATGGGTCCTATGTATTGCAACATAGAAAGCTGCCTACTGTATGAAGCTACTTGCTGTGTGTTCTGATTCTTTGGGTGGTTCCTGATGGGGTGAAACTGAATTAAATCGGGGTGGGGGTTAAATATGGCTTTGCATTTTGATGACAAATATATTGCGTAGGTGAGAGGGGTGGGTGAGAGGGACGCAGGTGGTGCTGTGGTTTAAACCACAGAGCCTAGGACTTGCTGATCAGAAGGTTGGCGGTTCGAATCCCCGCAATGGGGTGAGCTCCCGTTGCTCGGTCCCTGCTCCTGCCAACCTAGCAGTTCAAAAGCACATCAAAGTGCAAGTAGATAAATAGGTACAGCTCCGGCGGGAAGGTAAATGGCATTTCCGTGCGCTGCTCTGGTTCGCCAGAAGCGGCTTAGTCATGCTGGCCACATGACCCGGAAGCTGTACGCCGGCTCCCTCGGCCAGTAAAGCGAGATGAGCGCCGCAACCCCAGAGTCGGTCACGACTGGACCTAATGGTCAGGGGTCCCTTTACCTTTATATTGCGTGGACAGACATTGCTAAAAGCAATGAAGGGTTGAGAAGTCCTGATCCCACAATAAACACCCACCTCAAAGAACCCTCTGTGTTCTACTAGCGTGGTGGGGTTTGCATGATGAGGTCGAGGTTCAAATGTTCGCTTAGCCATGAAGGTCAGGCAGATGCACCACTGCTCAGCCAACTCTACCTCGCAGGATCAGTGTTGGGATGAAATGAGAAGCTGACGGAACAGTTCTGCAGAACAGCAAATCCTTCGTCACAGTCCAATGACAGCTTGCCAGAGTTCCTGAGGAGGAGCCACGCCACCTGTGGGGTTTAGGCATGTCCTAGGATGACTCAAGAGCCTAACCTGCACGGCGCCTGGCAAACCAAATATGGAAGAGGAAGTCCCAAAAGTGATGAGAAAAGGGAAACCACAGAAGCTCAGATCCAAGCACAGGCTGTTCAGGAAAAGATTGAGCAACCCGGCAACGTAGTGGAGAAGTCAGGACAAGAAATAATAATAATTAATAATAATAATAATAATAATAATAATAATAATAATAATTTATACCCTGCCCATCTGGCTGAGTTTCCCTAGCCACTCTGGGCGGCTTCCAACAAAACACTAAAAGACAATAACCTATTAAACATTAAAAGCTTCCCTAGCTGCCGCATTCTGGATTAATTGCAGTTTCCGGATCACCTTCAAAGGTAGCCCCACGTAGAGTGCATTGCAGTAGTCCAAGCTTGAAAAGCACCGTTTCTGCTTCCTGTTCATTTACTCAAGCACATGTCCCACCCTGTCCCAGAGGCTCGAGGTGAACAGCAAAACATCTATTATGAAAACAGAAATTAAACCCATCCTATACCCTACGAGGCTGCTCTAGGCTCCTTTAGAAAGAAGGACAGGATATCATTAATGTTATGGGACGAATGATGAAAGTGGGACCTGCAGTAAAGTTTGGTGGACTTTGGGCTCTCCAATTCCAGCAGCGCTCTGTGGGACACGAAAATGTGGCACCTCCCGCCTTTTGCACTCCATTCCACAGCATTGTTGGGGTGCCCCCGGCAGTGTGGCCCTCCTTGAGGTCAAACCGGTCAAGCTACCCTGAAACCGCCTCTGCAAAGTGCTCCTGATCAGGGTTCCAGCCAGCCACATCAGGAAGCTCCATTCCATACTTCCACCCTCCTGGTTTTCCACCTCCCCTGCCTTCCCAACAATGAGACCCATTTGGCTAAGTCTGCTCGCGTATGTGTTTGCACAAAGTTTTGGGGAGGTTAGACACAGGTTTTTTTGGGGAACATCTGTTCTTATTTGTTTGCAGGGAGGTTATATGACAGGGCATCAAGCAAGCCTTATCCCAAACTTTGTATTTCCTTTTCACTTTTCTTAACGGCAGAAATGGATTTGTTGAGCAAAGGCACGAAATCAACTCTTAATTATGCAACCTGAGTTTGTTAGTATGTGATTGTATCACACCTGAAAACGCACACACATCCCTTTTAGCGGGATCTATCTATCATCTATCTATCTATCTATCTTTCCTTTCTTCCTTTATTTCTTCTGCAAATATTGGTGCTTTCCTGAGGCTGCTGATTCCTCTCTCTTGCTGCAGAAGCGGGGATGGCGAGGCTTACGAGTGACACACATTATTGCCTTTCTGCTTTTCTGAAACCAAAACAGTTCAAAAGCAAAACAGCAACTCCTTGTTATGCAGATTAAAAAATGCCGATGAAATTAATCACCTCTATTTCAATCTGGGAACCGAAAAGCCTTCTGACCATAAGAGCTAATCACCAAATCATTTATTGGGAATGGAAATTCCACTGTTGGTGTTTTACAGCTCCTATTTTGGAAATGTGATGTTTGTTGGGTTTTTTGCCAAAAAATTTTTAAATAAAAGCACAGAAGTCAGATGACCATCTGTCAGGAATTTTAAAGCTGTGTTTCCTAAATCACAGTAGGTTGGACTTGAATGTGTGGAGAAAAGAATCGGGGAGGGGGGTTCATTCACAAAGAGACCCCACATGTGTGGCGTTATTGTGCTTCCCCTCCACAATATTGGTATCCCCCATACTCTTCCCTCATAAAAAAACCCAAAGTACCTAGCCCTCATGGTTGAAATATTTCTGTTGAGAAACACTAGTGAAATAGCCTGGCTCCCTTCGGTCCCAGGCAGGACTTGTGCAAGTTAATTATCACTTTCTTGAGCACGTTTGTTCTTCCCACCCATGGCATGAGCTCTTCCTGGGCTCCCCTGATAACAAGTTTAACTGGTTGAGAGGCCTTGAGGTGGAGGCTATTCTGGGCAGAGGACACACAAGAGAATTGGTTGTGGGGTGTTCGTCGCTGTGGTATTGAACCTTCCCGGGTTGTGCAAGGGAAGGAGAAAGGCGTGGTGAATTTTTTTCCCCATTAATGAAATACATTATTACTACGTCTACATGGCACTTTTTGGAGCGACATAGGCAGGATTTTTTAAAAAAAAGGAGACGGAAAAAGCAGTAGGCGCTTCCAGTCTGAGGGCTGGGATGACAGCCGAGGACAGAGAGAAAAGCAAAGATAGCAACTATTCTGAGCAGATACGGTGGTGAGGTCTGAATATTCATTTCAGCTGGAGACAGAAGGGGCGGGTGCCCTTTGGCAGCGGCGTAGCGTGGGTTGTCAGCACCCAGGGCAAGGCAAGTAATTTGCGCCCCCTAACCCAGGTCAAGGCAAGTAATTTGCGCCCCCTAACCCGGGGCAAGGCAAGTAATTTGCGCCCCTAACCCCTAACCTGCCGCCGCTGCCAGCTTCTTCTTGCTGCTGCCTGGGCTGGTCGGGTGTGGTTCTCTCCCGCGCTCAGCGCTGCGCTGGGCGGCCGCTGCACTGTCCCTCCCCCAGATAGTCCCTCCCTCGCTCTCTCTCCGCTCCGCTCCGCACCGCAACGCACGCCTGGCACCCTCCCCCTCCACAGTGGGCGACGACCCGGCAGCTCAGATCGGATTCGCACAGCCAGCCCTGCAGTGAGAGAGAGTGAGTGAGCCAGGTGGGGGCAGAGAGCTGCGAGTGCGAGCGCGCCCCCCCAAATGTTGCGCCCGGTGTGGCTGGCCCCCCCTGCACCCCCCACGCTACACCACTGCCCTTTGGGACTGGTGGGGAGGAAGGCAGGGAGTCCATAGAGTGGGTGGAGCCAGAGCCAATGAGAGGCGGAGCCAAGGAAATAGTTTTTGCCTTGGTCTTAGAGCCTGCCAAGTTCTACAAGCGTGGCCTGCCCGCTCGTGAGACAAAGCGAGGCAGTTGCCTCAGGCGGCAGCAAGAGCTGCTCAACGGAGGAACAGTCTCCCTTGGAAGGCGAAGGGCTCTCCTTCCATGGAGATATTTAAGCAGAGATTGGATGGCCGTCTGTCATGCATGCTTTAGCTGAGATTCCTGCATTGCAGGGGTTGGACAAGACAACCCCTTCCAACTCAATATTTTTATCCATTTCTTGCTTATCATCTGGGGTTTGGGCTGGGTGTTCATCAGTACGCAGATGACACCCAGCTCCACCTCTCTCTTAAATCAGAACCAGTGAAGGCGGTGAAGGTCCTGTGTGAGTGCCTGGAGGCGGTTGGAGGATGGATGGTGGCTAACAGATTGGGGTTGAATCCTGACAAGACAGAAGTACTGATTTGGGGGGACAGGGGGTGGGTGGGTGTGGAGGACTCCCTGGTCCTGAATGGAGTAACTGTGCCCCTGAAGGAAAAGGTGCGCAGCCTGGGAGTCATTTTGGACTCACAGTTGTCCATGGAGGTGCAGCTCAATTCTGTGTCCAGGGCAGTTTATCAGCTCCATCTGGTATGCAAGCTGAGACCCTACCTGCCCAAAAGCTGTCTTGCCAGAGTGGTGCATGCTCTAGTTATCTCCCGCTTGGACTACTGCAATGTGCTCTACCTGGGGCTACCTTTGAAGGTGACCTGGAAACTGCAATTAATCCAGAATGTGGCAGTTAGACTGGTGACTGGGAGAGGCCACTGGGACCACATAACATACTGGCTCTCAGTACGTTTCCGAGCACAATTCAAAGTGTTGGTGCTGATGGCCTCGGTCCAGTATACCTGAAGGAGCGTCTCCACCTCCATCATCCAGCCTGGACACTGAGGTCCATCTCCGAGGGCCTTCTGGCGGTTCCCTCACTGCGAGAAGTGAGGTTACAGGGACCCAGACAGAGAGCCTTCTCGGTAGTGGTGCCTGCCCTGTGGAACGCCCTCCCTTCAGATGTGAAGGAAATAAGCAGCTATCTTATCTTTAAAAGACATCTGAAGGCAGCCCTGTTTAGGGAAGTTTTAAATATTTAATGCTGTATTGTTTTTAACACTCGATTGGAAGCCGCCCAGAGTGGCTGGTGAAACTCAGCCAGATGGGCGGGGTATAAATAATAAATTATTATTATTATTATTATTATTATTATTATTCAAGTGACTGGCCCTCATGATCATCAGTAGAGGCTTCCCATCTTCTCCCCAACTCCCCCCTGCCTTCAAGGCGCATCTCTTGCAATGTGTTTGCAGAGGCTCAGAGCAGATCTAATCTACAGAGGAGGCAGAGCAGAAGTTTCTGATGAGCCATTCCAGAGACACCTCTAAACTTTCCGCACCCTCAGCGCCTTTGGGTGCAGCTTGCATTTCCGTGCCTCCCACGTCTTTTCCTTATTTTGCAAACACCGTGTCTTCAAACAGGGTGAGCCAAGGTGCTAAATAAATCCTGAAATTATAAGATGATTAAAAACAGCATGCACCGTTTAAATATAGACGCGGGGTTTGCAAAATAAAGACGTCTGTGCAAATGTGGTCCCTGTGCTGAATCAAGGATTAAACTCCTAGTTCTGGTTGGCGCAGTGGGGATTCTGCCAAATGGTGTGTTCTCATGGGCTCATGGGAGTTGTAGTCCAAACCATCTGGAGGGCACCAGGTTGGCAAAGGTGCCCGCCCTAGGTGCCAGGCAGGAAGATACTCCAAGGAAGACGATTTGCCCAGAAAACAGAGTCCCAAGCTACCACAACATCCAACTGCCGAAAGGAGGTACTTTGGCCTTCATTGTGTTTGACTACTCTGTGCTGTCCAAGAGCCGTCCTGACTCCTGTTCTTTTTCGTGCAAACAGAGAGGTATCATTCAAATTCGGTGCCGGGAAATCGCAAACTGCTGCCTTCCAAACAAAGGCTGTTAATCAGTAACACTGATTCTTTTTTTAAGTGTTTGTCTCAGCATCCATTTCCTAGGTTTGAAAGCTCTTTTCTGATCTTGACTTGCATTTCTTTGAATTTTTGAAGTTGGGATGTCCAGGGAAGCAGCACCAATGTTCTGGATGGAGAAAACTCAAGCAAATGGACCGACAGCTTCGGTTATTAAATTCATGGGGAACAAATTCAGAGGTCTACCGATACCTTTTAGCTATGAAAGTTCAAGACTTATTACACTGACTGTGTAAAGGCATTTTATTATTATTATTATTATTAAGTTGTCAAAAACTCTTGTTAATTTGTTAAGGAAACTCCATGTGCAGAAGCAGTCTACCACTGGGAATAGGGTGCTGCAGGCAAACAAAAGGGGAAGGCTGTTGCCTTCATTTCCCTGCTTGTAAAAGTAAAGGGACCCCTGACCATTAGGTCCAGTCGTGGCCGACTCTGGGGTTGCGGCGCTCATCTCGCTTTACTGGCTGAGGGAGCCGGCGTACAGCTTCCAGGTCATGTGGCCAGCGTGATAAAGCCGCTTCTGGCAAACCAGAGCAGCGCACAGAAAAGCCGTTTACCTTCCCGCTGCAGTGGTACCTATTTATCTACTTGCACTTTGACATGCTTTCGAACTGCTAGGTTGGCAGGAGCAGGGACCGAGCAACGGGAGCTCACCCGGGATTCGAACCGCCGACCTTCTGATCAGCAAGTCCTGATCAGCATGTCCCTTCCCTGCTTGTGTCCTTCCCTAAATACTTGGGAGTAGGGGTTAAGTTAGATCCCTGGAGTCCTCACAATGCATTCATTGAGCATTCACCCTGCTTTGCTTGTAGGGAGGTTAGATGATGCTGTGTCAAAGCCAGTATTATCCTGCACTTTCCAGTATATCATTTTCCCTCACTGCTAAAAAGCCTGATCCTCTGGGGGAATCGGGTTTGTTGTGCAAGCGCGCCAAACCAACCACAATTGCGCAAGCCTGAATTTCCCAGCGTGCCACGGGATCTCACCCAAAAATAGCAAGAAAGTCTGGAAGCTCCAGGGGGGGCAGATTGGGGGCTGTTTCAGGATGGAGGGAGGGAAGAGGCCTCCACACACCCAACTCTGCTATCAGATAGAAGAATGTTGGAACTAAAAAGAGAGAGAGGTCACCACCTATTACATCAGGGAGGTTTTGGCTTCAAGGAGTATCTGAGAATGTTTGACCACAGTCAAATAATGCGTGAGGAACGGGTCATATTTCGTCAGCCAACTGCCTGGAATTACTGCAAATAACAGGACGGGCAGCAGGCAGTTTTTGTTAGATTCCCTAATTACAATGGGCCTAAGTGAGTCATGCCTGTTAATTTCAATGAGCCTACTCTGATTATGAGTAATGCTGGATGCAACCCATTAGCTCTAATTCTCCCTGCCTCGTGCTTAGGCTCCTTCTCATGGTTTTCAGGGGATCTCAGAGCAAAGGATCACAAAATTGTAGAGTTGGAGGGGAACCCACGAGTCATCTAGCCCAACCCTCTGCAATGCAGGAATAAATCAGATTCAGGGGTGGTAGCACGGTTCACCAGCCTATTTTCACAGCTCTTTTTTTCTATTTTCTTGGCACCCTGGATGTCAGAACATAAGAAGCGCCTGCAGGATCAGGCCAATTGCATCCTGTTCGCACAGGAACCGCCAACCAGATGCCTATATGAAACATGCAAGCAGGATTTGAACACAAGACCGCGGAGTACCAGCAACCAGAAACATTTCTGCCTCCAACCGTGCAGGCAGGGCCTAGCCATGGTGGCTAGTGGCCACTGAGAGCCCTCTCCTCCATGAATTTGTCCAATCCAGCCAACTAGGCTGGTGGTTATCATTGCCTGCTGTGGGAGGGAGTTCCACAGGTTAACTACACACTGCGTGAAGAAGTCCTTTCTTTTATCTGCCCTGAACCTCCCAACTTTCAGCTTCCTTGCATGTCCAGGAATTCTAGTGTTGCGAGATACGGAGAAAAGCATTTCTGACCACTTTCTCCAAGACATCCTGCTTCACCCAGAAGCACAAGGCACAAACAGACTGTCCCCTTACCCGGTGCCATAGCTACAGGAGAGGGCCAGCTGGGGTTTTTGCCCTGGGTGAAAAAAGGCGCCATTGAGGATCCCAGCCTGTGTGTGTGCACACTAATAATAATAATAATAATAATAATAATAATAATAATAATAATAATTTATTATTTATACTCTACCCATCTGGCTGGGTTTCCCCAGCCACTCTGGGTGGCTTCCAACAGAATATTAAAATACAATAAGCTATTAAACATTAAAAGCTTCCCTGAACAGGGCTGCCTTCAGATGTCTTCTAAAAGTCTGATAGTTGTCTTTCTCTTTGACATCTGGTGGGAGGGCATTCCACAGGGAGGGCGCCACCACCGAGAAGGCCCTCTGCCTGGTTCCCTGTAACTTGGCTTCTCGCAATGACGGAACCGCCAGAAGGCCCTCGGCGCTGGACCTCAGTGTCCGGGTAGAACGATGGGGGTGGAGACGCTCCTTCGGGTATACTGGACCGAGGCCGTTTAGGGCTTTAAAGGTCAGCACCAAATGTATTTGAGGGTTGCCCCTGCCCTGACTCACCAGGTGCCATCCTGTGCCATTGAGACACTACTAGGCTCCACCCCGGTCTCAGTTGGCCCCACCCCTAAGCTCCCCGGCTCCGCCCACTGCATCTCAGGCAAACTGGCAACCATACGTTTGCTCTGTGTGGGTTGACCATATTGTACTTCCTATTATATATGCAATGTATGATTCTCTCCTAGATCAACCCCACCACAGCAGGGTGCTCTGCATGTTGCCCTCTTTGAGAAAATCCCTTTGCAGGCTCCCCGCTGCTGCTGCTCCAACTCCACAAGCCACCCGCCGGCAGTGCAATTCCATGCATGCTTACTCGGAAGTCGTTTTCACTGTTCTCAATAGGCCTACACCCTGGAAGTTTACGCTTGCAGCTTTGGTGTAATCACGCAGCATCCAGTTCAACTATGGAACTCCTTGCCACAGGAGCCAGTGACGGCCAGTGAGATTAGGATGCTGAACTAGATACGCCATTGGCCTGATCCGGCCGTCTTGTCTTACGCTCTTATATGGATTTGATAATAACAGTGCTGCTCAGCAATTATTCCTCTGTCCCACATCTGCCCGGCTTATCCTAATTATAGTGTGGCTCAAGAAAAGCACCTCTGAGGTGCATCATGCCAGAACTGCTGGCTTGTGTTAAAACAACAACAACAACCATCTTTATAAAGCAACGTAGGTGACTTTAAACAGTGAGCCAAGTTACACGGCTAAAACAAGCGAAGAAGCAAATGTTCCCTCCCTCAGGAGGTTCCTCTTTTAGGAACCTACAAGATCTATGGTGTGAAAGAGGAAACAACACACTTCTGGAATCAGTAATGCTCAGTTAATAAGCAAAACCTGCAGAGCCTCTCATATTTTTTGGACAAAGAAAGGAAACAAGCCCTCGTTTTTGGGATCCGTTGGCCAGCACCCCTCTAGCTAATTAACGCTGCAAATTTGCGCCACTGCAGAATATATTTCCTTATCTATTGGGGAAAGTCCGTTTTTAAACTTTTTTATAGGTTTTATTGCAGTAAACCGCTGTGATTTAAAAAATAAATAAATCATACAGAGGTATACAAATATTTTTATACACAATAAATAAAACTCGGCTCACACATTCAAACACCACAGCATTTTAAGCTTCAGAGTGTGTGCCTCTACGCAACATGCACTAGTAATAATGTCTTCAGGGTTTCATTAATCAGTAAAGCAGAATTTTTAGATCCGGTACGAAAGGGAAGACGGTGGTATTTCACCAATTATATCGACTCAGAGGTGGTGACAGAGAGGGACTCCTTTGCAGGTCAAAAAGGACACACTCTGGTGCCCCAACACACAACCTCGCCTCGTGGGAAATAACCCTGGGAAATGTCTATTCCTTTCTTCCAATATTCACCTTTGAGGCTTCCCCAGTCCATATCCGGCTGTCCCTAAATAAACCAAACTGCGTGCCTTTGCTTTGGAAAATGCAAGCAATTAAAACAGAACAAAATAAGGCTAGACGTCTAGAGCTGCCCTAAAGGATACGGAGCCAGTGCCTTGCTTGGTCTCTCCTTCCGAGCAGGGTCTCTTGGCCAGAGAGATCTTTCCCAGCCTGTTCACTGGAGGTGATGAATAGCGACCCTGGGAACGACCTCCTACCGGCGGAGCGCACTCCACCACTAAAGAAAGCGCCTGCGCTATATCTGTTGAATTTCTGCCTGCCGCGCCGCAGCTGAAGCCCTGCGAGAGATGTATTTTTTGGGGTGGGGTGGGGGCGTGGACTGGGGAAGCAGGAGCCTTGCTCAAAAGAACCATCTGGCTTCGAGCCTCTTGGGACAGCTGCCCTTCCGGTCTCCTTCCCCTCCCCAGATTATACCTCGTTCTCAAAAATGATCAACCAGAGAGAGAGAGAAAGAGAGTCCTCCAAGGGCTGGCATTTTACCTGTCCCAGGTGAGGCTCTTGGATTCCAGATAACCGACCGACCAGCCAGCCAGCCAGGAGCTCCCCAGTAATAAACTGCTCTCTTCGGTGCAGGCGCGCGTTAAACTTAGCCAGCTGACCTGAGGGCTCAGGTAACCTCATTGCACAACTTCCTGTTTACACTCACCTGGGAAATTTCCCTTCCTGTTTTTTTTCTCTCTCTCTCTCTCTCTCTCTCTCTCTCTCTCTCTCTCTCTCTCTCTCTCTCTCCACCCGCCTAGGAGCAGCAAAAAATCCGCGCATGGGGGAACCAACTGGCCGCCAGTTCCCACGAGCCAGTGCGCAAGGGGCGGCCCCACTTGGCATAGCCAAGCTCACCTGGACTCAGCTTCCCTGGAATGCGCCCTGCGCCCTGCGGGGATGCGCGCCCCCCTGGGGTCAAAGGGGGTGGACTTTGGACGAGGCTTCCCGGGATGGGGGAGTGTGGGGAGGTCCCCGCCAGCTGATCTGCCGGGCGCGCCCGCCTCGTTCTCCTGCTGATGCGTTCAGACAAGCTGAACATTAAAAGACAGACGGCCTGACCCCCCGCCTCTCCCCACCTCCGCCTCCTGCTCCCTCTTTGCCCTGGGCGGATTGCGAAGCGTGACCTAGAAAGAGAGAGGAGGAAGGCAGATCCCGGGCGCAGCAAGGAATGGCCCCTCCGACATCCATCCCCCGGGATCTGGGGAGAGGCAGACGTCCGGAAAGCCGGGCGGGCTAATGGAAAGCGCGCGTGGCCTTTGCGCGCAGCGGAGCGAAAGGCAAGCTGGTTGCAGCGCCTAGGAAGTGAGCCCTAGTCAGTTCAGCGGATGGGCGCTATTATTATTATTACATTTGTCAGTCGCTTTCTCTTACCCAGGGCAACCCAAAGCAACTTCCAGCCAACCACAGAGACATTAAAATCAATGAGGGTAAAAAAAATGAAAGGAAATAATCACACCAACTTCTAACAGGCTTAATTAATAGGATTCTTATTAGAGTATATTGCTAGTATATTGATCTGAGTTATTTGCTGCATTTATAGCTTGACTTTCCTCCAAGGAGTTCAAAGTGGCATAAAAAGGTAAAGGGACCCCTGACCATTAGGTCCAGTCATGGCCGACTCTGGGGTTGCGGCGCTCATCTCGCTTTATTGGCCGAGGGAGCCAGCGTACAGCTTCCGGGTCATGTGGCTAGTGGTTATTATTTTGCTTATTTTATTTATATCCTGCCTGTTCCCTGGACTGGGGCTCAAGGCGGCTTACGCACATTAAAAACGAGATGAATAATATGCAGTAAAAGATGGTCATTAGAAAATAATTAAACAGTTACAGAATTAAGATAGAAACAAACCTGTTGAATTGCAGATAATAAAAGCCCTATTTAAAAGTCCTTTTCTTGCAAGAGCCCCCAAAGCCTGCAGGAATAATTCTTCACCTCCCGGCAGAAGAAGCCAGTCTAGCTCCTCTAGGAAGGAGGTTCCAAGGGCTAAAGACCATGAATTGGCATGGCCAGGAAAGCCAGGAGGCTCAAAAGAGTCACTGAGGGTTAGTGCAAACAATACAAGGGTTGATGGGCTGAGGGTTGGGCTAGATGACCTTTGGGGGTCCCTTCCAACTCTACAATTCTAATAATATATTAGAATTCTAATAATATATTACAATTTTAATAACATCATAGTTTTATGTTGCCAACTGCCCTGTGATCCCTTGGGATTCTTCAACATCAACTTTGTTGGACTGGTCATGTTGTGCAGATGCCTAATTATCGTCTTCCAAAGCAACTACTCTATTCCAAACTTAAAAATGGAAAGCGTAATGCTGGTGGTCAACAAAAGAGGTTTAAAGACTCTCTCAAGGCAATTTTTTAAAAAATGTAGTATAAACACTGACAACTGGGAAACACTGGCCTGCGAGCTCTCCAGTTGGAGAACAGCCTTTACCAAAGGTGTCATGGGCTTTGAAGACACTCGAACTCAGGAAGCAAGGGAGAAACATGCTAAGAGGAAGGCACGCTTGGCAAACCCTCACCTTGATTAACTCCCTCCTGGAAACCAACGTCCCCACTGTGGAAGGACGTGTGGATCCAGAATTGGCCTCCACAGTCACTTACAATCTCACTGTTAAGACTGTGTTCATGGAAGACAATCCTACTCAGCTACGGTCTTGATAGACCTACATTGGCTCCCAGTACATTTCCAAGCACAATTCAAAGTGTTGGTGTTGACCTTTAAAGCCCTAAACAGCCTCAAAGGCCCAGTATACCTGAAGGAGCGTCTCCACCCCCATCGATCTGCCCGGACGCTGAGGTCCAGCGCCAAGGGCCTTCTGGCGGTTCCCTCGCTGCGAGAAGCAAAGCTACAGGGAACCAGGCAGAGGGCCTTCTCGGTGGTGGCACCCACCCTGTGGAATGCCCTCCCACCAGATGTCAAAGGGATAAACAACTATCTGACATTTAGAAGACATCTGAAGGCAGCCCTGTTCAGGGAAGTTTTTGATGTGTGACATTTTAATGTATTTTTAATCTTTGTTAGAAGCTGCCCAGAGTGGCTGGGGAGACCCAGCCAGTTGGGCGGGGTACAAATAAATTATTATTATTATTATTATTATTATTATTATTATTATTATTATTATTATTATTTAATTATTATTACGAGGGATTGCCAGAGAAGAAGAAGAAGATAATCTTTGGATGAAAGGCAGGATATAAATTTAAGAAATAACAACACCAACAACATTGCAAGCTGCCTTCATAGAATTCTAAAGCTGCAAGAGACTCCAAAGGTCATCTAATTCAACACCCCCTACAAAACAGGCTCGGACTCACAAGTCTGAGCCAGACCATTGGTCCATAGCTGTCAACTTACAGATTTAAAAATAAGGGACCAGCAGCCTCGAAAATAAGGGATCAGCAGCCAAAACAAGGGATTTTGCTATTGTAAAGAGTTACATACATTGGTAGGATTGAAAGATGCTGTCAATCCGGCATGAGGCGGTTGCAGCACTGAGGCGGCCGCTGAAGCGCCACCCTTCTGCGTCCCTCTCCATCCCCTCCTCTTCCCCCTCCCTCAGGCTGCCTCCTCAACCGCCAGCACCGCTGCCACCTCCGGGCTCGCGAGCGGCGTGGTTAAGAGTCTCCCTCCCCCCCCTCGGGTGGGGAAGGGCCGATGGAACTCCTCGCGCCAGGATGACGGCATCAGCGCTCTCTCGCTCTCTCTAGCGGCGGAGGACCCCAAGCCGCTGCTTCTCTCCCGAGCCAGGTGAGCATGAAACCCAGGAAATTTAAGGGACATCATCAATAAGGGACAGCAGCAGGACACGGTGCTGGGATAAGGGAGTTTCCCGCTAAATAAGGGACGGTTGACAGCTATGCATTGGTCCATCTTGTGCAGTGTTACCCACATAGGCTGGCAGCAGCGCTCCAGAGTTTCCGGCATGGAGTCTGTCCTACCTGGAGATCCTGTGAGGGATCAAACCTGAGAGTTTTTACGAGCAAAGCATGTGTGCCACCACTGAACCAAAGCCCTTCCTCAACTTCTGGACGGCAGTGAATGGTGCTTTTCAAGAGGGTTTCCCACCTGGCCTCGCTAGGAACATTTGTGTGTGTGGCGGGGGTGGGGGGATGGTTTCAGCAAGGAGGGGAAAAAGACTCTCCATTTCTTGCTTCGCAGTCCATGTGGAAGACCCGCGGCACACACACAAAACACACACACACACTGTTCCACATTCTTGCTGCCCTGGCAGGCGTCCAGCCCCGGCACCAACTGCCAAGCCCACAACCCAGTGCTCAGTCCGACAAAGATTCCTACAAATAAGTCCTTTGTTTGAGGAATCAAATGCAACGTGGCCGTTATCACGCTGAATGCTTGGTCTTTGCTTCTGTGGGTGGGGGAAGCTAGGCCGAGGGAGAGGGAAAACCGTCCATAACAAACAAGATGAATTTTAACAGGGAGAAATGTAAAGTATTGCACTTGGACAAAAAAAATGAGAGGCACAAATACAAGATGGGTGACACCTGGCTTGAGAGCAGTACATGTGAAAAGGATCTAGGAGTCTTGGTTGACCACAAACTTGACATGAGCCAACAGTGTGACGCGGCAGCTAAAAAAGCCAATGCAATTCTGGGCTGCATCAATAGGAGTATAGCATCTAGATCAAGGGAAGTAATAGTGCCACTGTATTCTGCTCTGGTCAGACCTCACCTGGAGTACTGTGTCCAGTTCTGGGCACCACAGTTCAAGAAGGACACGGACAAACTGGAACGTGTCCAGAGGAGGGCAACCAAAATGGTCAAAGGCCTGGAAACGATGCCTTATGAGGAACGGCTAAGGGAGCTGGGCATGTTTAGCCTGGAGAAGAGGAGGTTAAGGGGTGTTATGATAGCCATGTTCAAATATATAAAAGGATGTCACATAGAGGAGGGAGAAAGGTTGTTTTCTGCTGCTCCAGAGAAGCGGACACGGAGCAATGGATCCAAACTACAAGAAAGAAGATTCCACCTAAACATTAGGAAGAACTTCCTGACAGTAAGAGCTGTTTGACAGTGGAATTTGCTGCCAAGGAGTGTGGTGGAGTCTCCTTCTTTGGAGGTCTTTAAGCAGAGGCTTGACAACCATATGTCAGGAGTGCTCTGATGGTGTTTCCTGCTTGGCAGGGGGTTGGACTCGATGGCCCTTGTGGTCTCTTCCAACTCCAGGATTCTATGATTCTAACTCCTAAGATGGGAATACTCGGAGCAGCCCCAGCCAGAAGGGGGAAAATGAATCGGGCCACTCTGATTTGCACTTTGAAATGTGTCCCAGGAGGGGTTCTGCTCATCTGACTGTCTGGCCAGAGTGGTGCATGCTCTGTTTATCTCCCGCTTGGACTACTGCAATGCACTCTACCTGGGGCTACCTTTGAAGGTGACCCGGAAACTGCAACTAATCCAGAATGCGGCAGCTAGACTGGGGACTGGGGGCGGCCACCAAGACCACATAACACCGGTCTTGAAAGACTTACATTGGCTCCCAGTACGTTTCCGAGCACAATTCAAAGTGTTGGTGCTGACCTTTAAAGCCCTAAACGGCCTCTGCACAGTATACCTGAAGGAGCGTCTCTACCCCCATCATTCTGCTTGGACACTGAGGTCCAGCGCCGAGGGCCTTCTGGCGGTTCCCTCACTGCGAGAAGTGAAGTTACAGGGAACCAGGCAGAGGGCCTATTCTGTAGCTGCACCCATGTGTCAGATGTCAAGAAAATAGACACCTGACTTTTAGAAGACATCTGAAGGCAGCCATGTTTAGGGAAGTTTTTAATGTTTTATTGTGTTTTTAATATTCTGTTGGGAGCTGCCCAGAGTGGGGGTTGGGGAAACATGATGGGCAGGGTATAAATAATAATAATAATAATAATAATAATAATAATAATAATAATAATAATAGTTATAGTTATAATTATAATTATAATTATAATTATAATTATAATTATAATTATAATTATTAAGGTAGTTGCTGGGTTTTGTAAAGCTCATGGAAAATGCTGCTTTCCCTTTTTGCGGGAAAACACACACAACCTGGAAATCATAGAATCGTAGTGATAGGAGGGAACCCAAGGATCATCTAGTCCGACCCCCTGCAATGCAGGAATATCAGCTAAAGGATCCCTGGCAACTGGATTCCTCAGCTGGTTAGGGCATGGTACTGATAATGCTAAGGTTGCAGATTTGATCCTTGTAGGACACAGTTGAATGTTCTTGCATGGATAGACCGATACAGGAGAGACATGTTTTGTTGCAGCTGGGGCAGAGGAAGGCATCTGGTTGTGCTGCTACAGATGGCATTTCTTCTCTGTGTGCTCCTCCCAGCGGTCATTCCTCCTCTGGCCACTGCTATGGACACATAACCTGATTGTCCCATCTCCTGGCACTGGGGTCGTCTGCAAGAGATTCCCACACGGCTGGGCTGATATTGCTGGCCTTCGTGTCACGTTTGCAGACATTTTTGTAACGCAGTCGGTCTGTTAATAGGCCTGGTTCCTGAAATCAGCTTGTCCTTGGGGATCCTGCCATCTTCCCTTCTGCGGACATGACCAAGCCAGTGTAGACGTCACTGAGACAAGAATGCGAACATGCTGGGAATTTGGGAGAGCACATCTAATCCTTGTTTAAAGCCATCTAGGTTGGTGGTCATTCCTGCCTACTGTGGGAGTGAGTTCCACAGTTTAACACTGCGCTGCGTTATAAAAAGGCCTTTCTTTTATCTGTCTGGAATTTCCCGACATTCAGCTTCGTTGGACATCCACAAGTTCTGGAGTTACGTTAATAGGCAAGATGTTAAATTGTTTTTATATGCAACAACTGCGGCAAGAGTATTGTTCCCCCTCCCCTGTTTTATTAAATTTGCTTAGTAACATTATTATATATATTCTATAAAACATAACATTACATTATTATATATATTCTATAAAACAAAGAATACAGAACAAAATTCATTCATACTACAATGCCTAACTACATAACATTAATATATATGGTTTCGGAAAAAAAAGGCTTACATAACAAAATCAATTCAAAATACCATCCAGATTACCTTTTTTTCCCCTTCCCCCTCCCTCCCCACTCCAGCCTTCCCTGCCCCCGGTCAGGCCTTCCTTCTTCATATCTTTATCCATCTACACAGTCTGTTCATTCGAGTTTGTATTTTAGGGTTGGCTTCCCCTTTTTCTATCCAGTTCCTGTAAAATGCCCATTTATTTGTGATTCTTTGGCACTGATTTTCCCATCTATCCTCTACCACTATCTGTGCAAATATTTCTGATTGTACGTATTCAAAAACATAATCGTTCCATTTTTCCATATTCCATTTAGCCTTTTCTTTCCATCCCAAAGCAATAACTGCCATTCCACCTAGAATCATAATCTTGTACAACTCTCGGCAAGAGTATTGTTAGCCCAGAAATGGAAACAAGAAGAAATTCCGACGAAAGAAGAATGGCAGTCGAAAATAATGGACTATGCAGAATTGGACAAAATGACAGGGAGGATTCGAAACCTGGGGGACCAGAGATTTACAGAAGATTGGAAGAAGCATATGAACTATTTGAAAAGCAATTGTAACCAACAAATTACGCTAGTAGGACTGCAAGAAGTTCTGTAAGGAGGAATATATGAAGTGCTACAAAGTAGATAAAGAACAGAGATATTGGTTATGAGTTTTAAATGTAACAGGGAAAATAAGAATTGCATACTAAGAGATTAGATTGAAAAATTTTCAGACAGGACTGATGGAAGTAAAAAAAATGGAATAAGATGTAAAAATATATTTAATTACTGTTGAAAATGGTATGTTTTAAAAAAACTAATATATATATATATATATATATATATATATATATATATATATGCAGGTTTTGGTGTCCTCGGGTGTCTTCCCGTGTAAAAGTTGGGGTGTCTAGGCGACGTTTCGACGAGGTCTCACTCGTCATCTTCAGGCTGGTGAGTGAGACCTCGTCGAAACGTCACCTAGACACCCCAACTTTTACACGGGAAGACACCCGAGGACACCAAAACCTGCATTCCTGTACCCGTGAAAATCTACGAAAGCATATATATATATATATATATATATATATATATATAAAAGTTCTGGGGTTACGACAACTTCCTCTAGCCACTGGAAATTGTGAATTTGGCTTGCAAATGGTTAAAGGCAGTGCTCTTGCCTCAAATTCTGTCCTTCCTGTGTTGCCGCTCTTCGCTTTCCACTACAAATTGGCCATGGAAGGCTCAGATCGCCTGCTCAAAATCTTTCCCAATCAAACAAACATTAGTGCCCGTCAGAAACGCTGCTTCGGTTTGAGTGTTGAAACTTCAAAGCTGGAAAAGGTTCTTGGGTGAATGATAACCACTGAGCAACAGCAAGCAAAAGGAAGAGAGGGGAAGCTCTGTGGGTTTTGCAGGGGTGGGTCTTATCTTTATAGCCAGCCCCACTCTTCTTACACACAGCTCGGTCATCCTCCCTTCGTCATACTCTCTTCAGATCATCTCCTTTGCTGACAAAACGATAAGCTATGCAAAGGTTGGCAGACAACTGCTTTCATAGGGTGCAACATGTTTTCTGCACCTCCACAGCACTCCTCTGCAAGCGCAGAATCCATTACCTGGAGCAGCATCCAGCTTTTGTTACATTTCAATGGATTGTGCAAGTTCCTAGACCTCATGGCCGCTACACACAGGAATGTCAAGGATCGGGACACTGTGATTACGATTACGGGCTGTTGACACGTCTGCCGCCCTTTTCTTGAGGAGTGGCCGTTTGTTAGAATGTAGGAAGCCTTATGCTGAGCCATACCGTTGTTCCATCTAGCTCATACCGCCTACACTGACCGGCAGCAGCTCCCAAAGGTTTCAGACAAGCCTATCCAAACTTGTGGAATATTGACATTAACCAGGCTTTTAGCTAATCATTGATTTTAATTATTGAATACAGTGGTACCTTGGTTCTCAAACTTAATCCATTCCAGAAGTCCGTTCCAAAACCAAAGCATTCCAAAACCAAGGCGCGCTTTCCCATAGAAAGCAATGCAAAATGGCTTAATCCATTCCAGACTTTTAAAAACAACCCCTACAACATCAATTCAACATGAATGTTACCATCTAATGAGACCATTGATCCATTAAATGAAAGCAATAAACAATGTACTGCAGTCACACAATCAATCAATCAATCAGTAGCTGAACTGGGTTCCACATAGTCACAAAAACAAAAGAGCTGCAAAAACAAAAATGCAAAATAAACAGCAAAAACAGACAAACCTCAGTGTAACACTCAAAACGGAGCCCGTTCGGCTTCCGAAAAAAGTTCGCAAACTGTAACACTTACTTCTGGGTTTGCCGTGTTTGGGTTCCAAGTTGTTTGAGTACCAAGGTGTTTGAGAACTAAGGTATCACTGTACTCTGCACTGACTGGCAGGATTCCAGGCTAGGATCTCTCCCAGTCCCAGCCCACCCTGGAGATACTGGGGACTAAGCTTGGGGACTTCTGCATGCAGCGCAGAAATTCTGCCTTGCCAGTGGCCCATTTGCAATACGGTATGTGATACATGGCTCCTGCATTCCAGGGGGGGACGGGGACTAGATGACCCTTTGGGGGGGGGTTACTCCCAACTGCACAATTCTATGATTCTGTGTTTGCAAAGTAAGACACGCCCCCCCCCCCCCGCTTCAAATCCCTCTGGACGTAATGGGCTTAAGGGGTTTTGTTCTAGCTAGCCTTCCTTCTAATTGCTATTAAAGGTCCACAAATGACAACATTTTGGAGGTCCCAAGTCACAAGGTGGTTAGATTGGTCTCAACTAGGCCCAGGGCCTTTTCAGTACTGGCCCCGACTTGGTGGAACACTCTGTCACAAGAGACTAGGGCCCTGCAGGACTTGACATCTTTCCACAGGGCCTGCAAGACAGAGCTGTTCCGCCTGGCCTTTGGTTTGGACTCAGTCTAACCCTTATGTTGCCCTCCCCTTATGGTCTTGATCTATCGGCTACTTTTAAAATGAGGCTGCATTTTAAATTGCATTTTAACCTGTATTTTGGGACACGGGTGGTGCTGTGGGTTAAACCACAGAGCCTAGGACTTGCCAATCAGAAGGTCAGCGGTTTGAATCCCCACAATGGGGTGAGCTCCCGTTGCTCGGTCCCTGCTCCTGCCAACCTAGCAGTTCGAAAGCATATCAGAGTGCAAGTAGATAAATAGGTACCACTCCGGCAGTAAACAGCTTTCCGTGTACTGCTCTGGTTCGCCAGAAGCGGCTTAGTCATGCTGGCCACATGTCCCGGATGCCGTACGCAGGCTCCCTCGGCCAGTAAAGCGAGATGAGCATTGCAACCCCAGAGTCGGTCACGACTGGACCTAATTGTCAGGGGTCCCTTTACCTTTACCTTTAACCTGTATTTTAAATTGGTCCCCCCCCATTATGTTTTTACTGTGATTTTATTGGTGTTAGCCGCCCTGAGCCCAACTCTGACCGGGCAGGGCAAGGTATAAATAAAATTTATTATTATTAACAGTAATAAAGCCAGCCTGGCTTTCTTTCCGATGATTTCTCGAACTAGATCATGGCAAGGTGATATTTGCAGGTGTCAGACTCTTTGGAAGATTTAGGCTCCTCTGAAAGATCTTTGGTATTAAATATCAGCAAAGCAAGCATTGCAAAACCTGGGAAGACAGCGAGGGAGAGGGAGGGACCCTGGTGCAAGAACGGTCTTGACTTGTAAGAAACGGTTGTGCATCAATCATTTTTTATTTGTCCGCAGGCTGCAAACCCGAAACAAGCAAACTGGAACAAGCATAAGAGCCCCCAGCAGGGCTGGCCCAATACATTTTGGCACCTGAGGCGGCCTCCAAAATGTTGTCCCACTCCCACTCCTGGCTAGGGAAGAATGGGTGAGGGAAGATCTACATCAGGAACAGTGGGGGCAAGAAATATTTGCATTGGAAACTGCTGCCCTGGTGGATTCTGCCGCCTGAGGCAGACCCCTCACCTTGCCTCTTGGGTGGGCTGGCCCTGGTCCCCATTGTAAGCAGGTTGATTAAAGCAGGGGTCAGCAAACTTTTTCAGCAGGGGGCCAGTCCACTGTCCCTCAGACCTTGTGGGGGGGCCAGACTATATTTTTTTTTAAAAAAATGAAAACATTCCTATGCCCCACAAATAACCCAGAGATGCATTTTAACTAAAAGGACAAATTCTACTCATGTAAAAACATGCTGATTCCTGGACTGTCCGTGGGCCAGATCCGGCCCCCGGGCCTTAGTTTGCTGATCCGTGGATATAAGCATTCAGAGCAAAATCTTGCTTCTCCAACATATTTTCAGGCCTTGCACAGGAGTGAATTAGTATACACCAGTGAATCCCAAACTTGGAAGTTCCCCACCCCCAAAGGGATGGGGGGTGAGATTTTGTGGGGTGGGGGCGCTAAGAGGCAAGGGGGTGGCAGGAGGGCTCTGGCAGTGCAAATGGCTATCAGACTTTGAGAAGCTTGTGTCACTAGATGAAGTTCGTCAGTTTTGTTGCGTGACTTAAACGGAGCAGTTTGAACTGGATTTTGATTAATTCCTACTGGTTTGAATTTTACTGCGTTGTGGGGGAGACACCCCTAAACCCAAGAAGTTAATGAGTGTCAGAATCTAGGTAATATTGGGGAGAGGAGAGGGAAATGCAAGCTACAGAACTGTGCCAGACAAGGAATTCCTTATGCAAACCGCCCTGGCAAGCTATTATAAAACAATGGCCATGCATTTACACATCAAAGGGGCTCAGGTCTGTGCAAAACAGGGGTTGCCAAGGTGACAGAGAGAGGTGTGAGGTGACAGGAAAGGTGTCCTTTTGCTGCAGGTGTGCTGGGAACAAGAGGGAGGACAAAGGCCACATTTCCGAGCACAATTCAAAGTGTTGCTGCTGGCCTTTAAAGCCCTAAACAGTCTCTGTTCAGTATATCTGAAGGAGCATCTCCACCCATATCGTTCAGCCCGGACACTGAGGTCCAGCGCAGAGGGCCTTCTGGTGGTTCCCTCATTGTAAGAAGCCAAGTTACAGGGAACCAGGCAGAGGGCCTTCTCGGTTGTGGTGCCCTCCCTGTGGAACGCCCTCCCACCAGATGTCAAAGACAACAACTACCAGACTTTTAGACGACATCTGAAGGCAGCCCTGTTTAGGGAACCTTTTAATGTTTGAGGCATTACTGTATTTTAATATTGTGTTGGAAGACACCCAGAGTGGCTGGGGAAACCCAGCTAGATGGGCGGTGTATAAATAATAATAATAATAATAATAATAATAATAATAATAATTATTATTATTATTATTATTATTATTATTATTATTATTATTCTCCTCCATGAGCTTCTGGACAGACCCATCTTGGCTTGGAGGATGCACTAAGAGACCAGGAGCCATGACTGGCTGCTGCTTTGGAGCCGATCTTGCTGAAGCTATGGGATGAGCAGTAGAATTCACAGACTCATAGAGTTGGAAGGGACCACGAGGGTCATCTAGTCCGACCCCCTGCAATAAGAGAAACTTTTGCTCAATGTGGGGCTCGAACCCACAACCTTGTTATAATAATTTTAAGGTTTCAAATACAGAATAAATATTCATTAATGCACACATATCTAAATATATGAACCATGATGTGCCTGAAATGGTATAGGAGAGCAATCTTGAAACCATTTGGAGTCTCCCAATGACCTTAAATATTCCTCTGCAGTAAGGGAGGCAAATGGGGAAAGCCACCCCCATTGTCTTTTTGCTTGCAAATCCTGACTTAAGGGCGTATTTGTGTATGAATAGAGTGAGCCTGTGACCTGGATTCAGGAACTAAAGTTTTAACCATCACGGAAAAAATGGCCAGGCTGCCCAGGTAATGCAATCAGTGACCATTATCAGATACCCTGGCAGACAGGATTTCTGCTGTAGACCGCCTCCTCTGCTGTAGACCGCCTCCTTCTGTGATGTATGTATAATGTCTTTTTTGGGGGGGGGTCTTGGGCTACAGGGTGGGCAATTTCAAAAGTCTGTATAAGGGCTTGCGCACCATTGTTCAGGGTTCTCCCTCCTTCGTGTGGTGAGTGGGGACCCTGTTGCAACAATTCCTTTAACAAAGATCAGGCTTACTAGCCACTTTGCTTCTCAATATACTCCGGTTGGTCTCTGTTACTTTCTCCTACCAATAGGGAACGAACTATATTTGTTCCATTTATCCAGCAGGGCTCGCCTTATGATCTAAAGTTGCTGCCTCAAACTACGGGGGGCAGAGCACAGCTATCATGCCTAAAAGCCATCGATAGCCAATGACAAACCTAGACAGCATCTTTAAAAGGAGAGACATCACCTTGCCAACAAAGGTCCATATAGTTAAAGCTATGGTTTTCCCAGCAGTGATGTATGGAAGTGAGAGCTGGACCATAAAGAAGGCTGATCACCGAAGAATTGATGCTTTTGAATTCCGGTGCTGGAGGAGACTCTTGAGAGTCCCATGGACTGCAAGAAGATCAAACCTATCCATTCTGAAGGAAATCAGCCCTGAGTGCTCACTGGAAGGACAGATCCTGAAGCTGAGGCTCTAGTAATTTGGCCACCTCATGAGAAGAGAAGACTCCCTGGAAAAGACCCTGATGCTGGGAAAGATGGAGGGCACAAGGAGAAGGGGACGACAGAGGACGAGATGGTGGGACAGTGTTCTTGAAGCTACCAGCATAAGTTTGACCAAGCTGCAGGAGACAGTGGAAGACAGGAGTGCCTGGCGTCCTGTTCCATGGGGTCAGGGAGAGTCAGACACGACTAAACAACAAGCCCTCTCCTCCACGAATTTGCCTAAACTTTCAAAGCCTCCTGTGGCAGAGAGTTCCCTATGCACTGCATGAAGAAGTGTTGTCTTCTCTCTCTCCAGAGCGAAATACGAAAGCTGTGCTCAGCCAGGCAGAAAAGCATGCCTGGATCTGTTTGCTCCAAAATAGCCTGACCTGGTTTTGTTCCTGGCTGCACATTTTCACCTGCTGGGGTGAGCTTGCTCCAGAAGAAGCCAGCTGGCGGAAGGTGCAGCTGTCCTCAATCTCCAACGGGGCTCCGTCCTGTCTGCCACTCACTTCCTGAGGGATCTGCCCTGACACGATTCTCCAGGATCCAAGCTGTCCTCTTTTGAGCTCTGGAGAGCCTGTCAGTCAATCGGCGGTGCTGCCCAAACAGCCTCGCCCAGCCTAGGAATAACCCAGGGATGATTAAAACAAAACAAATTCCTTCCAGTAGCACCTTAAAGACCAACTAAGTCAGTTCTTGGTATGAGCTTTCGTGTGCATGCACACTTCTTCAGATGCATGCTACTGGAAGGAATTTGTTTTGTTTTGACTATGGCAGACCAACACGGCTACCTATATGTAACCAGGGATGATTGAGAGGGGCCAAACCCTGCACAGGAACTTTCAGATGCACACAATAGTAAACACACGCAAACACACACACAGATTGACAGCGTCCTTGAGAGCGGGACTGGAGCCGCTCTGAGATCTGGGGCAAATGCAGCTAAGGCAGGCCTGAACGAGATGCGATGGTTGGGTTTTATTTATTTTTTAATAAATGAAGATTGCATCACCCGGGTGGACTGAATTAACAGGATCAGTGTAGGCACGGGGGCGGGGGGAGGTATGGAGGACCCCGCCTGCATTATACATTTGTGTGTGTTTTTCAAAAAAAATATTCATTTTATAACACGAATAAACAACACAAACAGAAAAACAAACAATACAAACATTGTCCTTATTTTTTCTAAACATTGTTAGGTGGACTTCCCCAAGTCCCCCTATCTGATTTTCATTTTACCTCATCTTTAGCAGTTTACATATATCATAATTTCTAACCATTTTTTTTTAAATCACACTTACTTTAACCATAAAAATCTTCACATTTTGTCACTTACAAATAATACTATTTTAAAATAAACTATCTTCTACATCTAACCCTACCAGCCTATATCCACTTCCAAAGCTATTATAAGATTTAAATATTAACGTATTTTTTCAAATATTTCTTAAATTTCTTCCAATCTGCTTTATACATTTGGGCCAAGATATTTCCACTCCCCAGGGGTCCCTTCTGTAATAAACAAAAATCTGCCCTATTCCCTTATGGGGGACACAAGAGCCCTTATAGAGTCCTTTGTAGGTTCTCCATCGGTCAGAGAAAATAACAGAGGCCAACCAGAGAATATTGAGAAGCAAAGCAGCTCGTAAGCCTGATCTTTATTGAACTGTTGCAACAGGGTGCTCCCCTCACACGCGGGAAAGGTGGAGGACCCAGAACAAAGGTGTGCCCGCCCTTATATAGACATTTTAAATTGCCCACCCTGGAGTCCAAGACCACCCCGAGAAACATCATACATCCATCACAGAAGGGGTGTAGCTCAAGATCACCCCCCAGATACATCATACCTACATCACAGAAAGGGTGGTCTACAACAGAAATCTGAGTGTGTTGTTTATCTCCTGTCTGGCAGGTTACCTGTTAATGGTTACTTGATTGGATTACCTGGGGAGCCTGGCCAGTCTTTTATAATGATAAATACTGAGGAACTGAGCCAGGTCACAGGCTCACCCTATTCATACACAGACATACCCTCAAGGCAGGATTTGTGAAGGAAAAGACAATGGGGAGGCTTTTCCATTTTCCTTCGACCTTGCAGAGAAATATTTGAGGTCAATTTGGGAGGGACAAATTGGTTTCGGGACTTTTTCTGTGGGGTTTCAGACATGTGGTTTATACATGGAGTTATGAACATTTATCTTTTATATACAGTGGTACCTCGGGTTACATACGCTTCAGGTTACATACGCTTCAGGTTACAGACTCCTCTAACCCAGAAACAGTACCTTGGGTTAAGAACTTTGCTTCAGGATGAGAACAGAAATCGTGCTCCGGCGGCGCGGTGGCAGCAGGAGGCCCCATTAGCTAAAGTGGTGCTTCAGGTTAAGAAGTTTCAGGTTAAGAACGGACCTCCAGAACGAATTAAGTACTTAACCCGAGGTACCACTGTACATATATCTAAGACCTTAATTTTTTATTTCACTTCCAACTCTACAGTTCTGTGAAAATCTCTTCTCTACCAATCCCATACAGCAGAGGTTTTCAACCTTTTTGGTCCATGGATCCCTTGACCAACTACATTCTTCCTGCATCACCCCTGTGGGGCTCAGGAGCCCAGTTACGTCACCCCTTTCCTGCAAAGCTGGCAGCCCTTTTCTAACACCCTCCCTTGTGGAGTGTTCCCTCAACCTCCTCTCTTCTCCCCTCTCCTTGGGGGTCCTCTGGGCAGCAGCTGCTGCCGCCCCTGGTCTCTGAGCTGCCCTCCCCTGCCCCAAAGAGAGGTGACTCCTCACACTGCCCCACAGGGGCCTGGGAAGAACCCCCTGTTCAGCCCCAGAGTTTATCACTGAGATGTGTAAGCTGCTCTGGGGAGTTTTGCTTTTGTTTTTTTCCTGGAGAATGGGATAAAAATGCTTTTACTGTCATTGAGTTTAAGACTGCAGTCAAAGCTTGCACTTTGCTTTGAGCAGGGAATCCCCCATTGCTATCAAAGGAGACTTTCTTCCTAATACAAATACAAGCGTCAGAGGAGGGATTTTCCTCAGGGCTGAGAGAGGATTGCCAACTTTTTTTTTAACTGGACCTTGTTCCTGTGCATCTGGAACAGCAGAATGAGCTGATGAACATGCTATCTCCATGCCAGGAAAAGTTTCACCTGCTGATTTCTAAGGAGCGAGTAGCTGTTAGAGGCATAGACGCAGGGAAGCTTGTTTTTTTTCCTGATCAGTTGGCATTATAATATGTAGGCCCAGGAGCAAATGAAGCCAATATTTTCAGGTCAGTTGGCAGTCCTAGGCAGAGATAGGAGACAGTAGGAGCACTTACCTGTTTATCTACTTGCACTTTGATGTGCTTTCAAACTGCTAGGTTGGCAGAAGCAGGGACCGAGCAACGGGAGCTCACCCCATCGCGGGGATTCGAACCGCTGACCTTCTGATCGGCAAGTGCTAGGCTCTGTGGTTTAACCCACAGCCCCACCCACGTCCCCGTAACCTGAGATACCACTGTATAAACGACTTGGACAAAGGAATTGAGGGGATGCTCAGCAAATATGCAGATGACACCAAACTGAGAGGGGTAGCTAATGCTGCAGAAGACCGAATCAGGAGTCAAAGTGACCATAACAGGTTGGAGAACTGTGCTCCCCCCCCCCCGAATTCCAGTAGGGACAAATGTAAGGTTTGACACTTAAGCAGAAAGAACCGCTGCACAAATACAGTGGTGCCCCGCAAGACGAACGCCTCGCAAGATGGGAAACCCGCTAGACGAAAGGGTTTTCCGTTTTGGAGGCGCTTCGCAAAACGAATTTCCCTATGGGCTTGCTTCGCAAGACGAAATGTCTTGCGAGTTCTTGCGGGGTTTTTCCCCTTTTCCCCCCTTTTCCTAAGCCGCTAAGCCGCTTATCAGCAGATCCGCTAAAAGCCGCTAAACCACTAATAGCGCTAATCCGCTAAGCTGTCAATGGGCTTGCTTCGCAAGACGAAAAAACCGCTATACGAAGAGCCTCACGGAACGGATTAATTTCGTCTTGCGAGGCACCACTGTATAAGATGGGGGACAACTGGCTTGCCACTGGAACATCTGAAAAGGATCTAGGGGTCTTAGTGGACAAGCTTAACATGAGTCAACAGTGTGATGCACCAGCAAACGACGACGACAACAACAACAACAACAACAACAACAACAACAACAAATGCTATTCTAGGCTGCATCAAGAGAAGTCTAGTGTCCAAGTCAAGGAAAATGATAGTTCCTCTCTATTCTGCTTTGGTCAGGCCACACCTAGACTATTGTGTTCAGTTCTGGGCACAATTATTTAAGAAGGATATTTGACATTGCAGGGGGTTAGACTAAATGACTCTCGGGTTCCTTTCCAATTCTATGATTCTATGAAAACAGATTGAGAGTCAAAATCCTAGGATTTAGACCTAGTGAGTCATGATGACTCAGATTAATCCTTGAGAATGAGAGAGGGTTATATGGGTGGGGGAGAGAGAGAGAGATTTAAAATAAGGACTAGAATCTTGCAAATGCTCCAAGCATGTGCCAGTAGAAAGGCTTAAGGTAACTACTTGTAACAGGCCACTATGCCACAAACCTGTGATGACTTGACTGAAGTGTTCTTAAGTTATGGTTGCCAGATGTCTCTGTTTCCCAGAGACAGTCCCCAGATACACAAATCTGTCCCCGGACAAAATCCGTCCCTGGGTTTCATTTAATGTCCCCGGATTTATATTTTAAGTGTTGCAGATTTATTAGCAGGGGATGAATGTTGCGTGATTGGTTCAACGGCACAAGACACATCATATGGGGACTTCTGGCGAGGCAAAATGGCGGGCGTCACGGCAGCAAGCAGCCAGCCAGAGCCAACTGCGCTACCAGGCTGGCTCTGGGATGCTGCCACTACCACTGCTGCCCCCGCTGCTGAAGGGGAACCGGGGATGCCCGGCGAGTCAACTGGGGGAATCTCTGATGACCCCCCCATGACCCAAATTGAGCCAGGAGCGAGAGCACCTAGCCACCCAGCGACCCGCCTGACTGCCCAGTGGTGCTCCAGGGCCAGGAAAACCCCGGAGCCAACACAGGGAGAAGGAAGAGAGGAGAAGGAGAAGGAAGAGAAGAAGAAGAGTTTGGATTTGATATCCCGCTTTATCACTACCCGAAGGAGTCTCAAAGCGGCTAACAGTCTCCTTTCCCTTCCTCCCCCATAACAAACACTCTGTGAGGTGAGTGGGGCTGAGAGACTTCAGAGAAGTGTGACTGGCCCAAGGTCACCCAGCAGCTGCATGTGGAGGAGCAGGGAAGCGAACCCGGTTCACCAGATTACGAGTCCACCGCTCTTAACCACTACAGAGGAAAGAGGAAGGAGAAAAAAGAGGGGAGCCTCGACCTTGCCTCGCAATTTACCGTCTTCGCATGCACCATTGTTTACATCTCTGCCACATCCCTGCTGCCTAACTTGCTGTTTTCGTCTAAGCTAATTCAGCCAGCTAGCCCTGGGGATTATCTAATTGATTTTTTTATCTTTTATTTTTATTGTTATTCATGTTTATATACTGTATTTTATGCTGCTTTTATAATCAAGTGTTTTAACTTTGTTGTTAGCCACCCTGAGCCCAGTTTCTGAATTGGGAAGGGCGGGGTCTAAATAAAAATTATTATTATTATTAAGCTAAAAAGCGCCCATCATTCCTCGTTGGGGGAAGTTGTTCATCTTGGCTACTTTCTTTTTCTCCATAGGGCATTCCTCAAGACACCTCCAGTGGCCACGGTTGGCTGCTGGACTAGATCAGGAGTCAGCAAACTTTTTCAGCAGGGGGCCTGTCCTCTGGTCCTCAGACCTTGTGGGGGGGGCAGACTATATTATAAAAATAAAAAATGATGGAAGGCACCACGAGCCCCATTGGCTGCTTACCTGTGTCTTGCGAGAGGCAGGGGCTGGTGGCGGTGGCAGGATGATGAGCGGCGCACGAAAGGGCTCCAGAGAGGGGTTGCTTAAAATGGCGGCCGCTTGAGCGCTGCTGCTGCTGCTGGCACCAACAAAGCCCAGCCCCCTTCCTTCTTTAGGCAGGGCAGGGAGAAGCCAGGAGGAGGGAGGGAGGAGGTGTGTGAGGGAGAGGGAAAGAACACGCCCACTGGCGATCCATGTGGTGATTCCCGGACTGTCCATGGGCTGGATCCAGAAGGCAATTGGGCCTGATCCGGCCTACAAGCCTTAGTTTGCCGACACATGGACTAGATGAAGCTTTGGTCTGAAACAAACCACCAAGGCCGCCCCCCCCCCCCTTGCTCATGGGTGCTTGTGGAAAACATGTGATAATTGGGGTAGATTGGGGACATTCGCAGGGAAACCAAAATGCTTGTTTACAAAGCTATTGTACTACCAACCTTACTGTATGCCTGTGAAACATGGACCACTTATAAACGCCATCTCCAACTCCTCGAAAGATTCCATCAAATCTGTCTCCGAAAAGTTGGGAAGACAGGCAAACTAATGCCAGTGTACTGGAAGAAGCAAACATCACCAGTGTGGAAGCAATGATTCTTCAATATCAACTTCGTTGGACTGGTCATGTTGTGCGGGTGCCTGATGATAGTCTTCCAAATCAACTGCTCTATTCCAAACTTAAAAAAGGAAAGTGTAATGCTGGTGGTCAACAAAAGAGGTTTAAAGACTCTCTCAAGGCAAATCTTTAAAAATGTAGTATAAAGACCAACGACTGGGAAACACTGGCCTGCGAGCGCTCCAGTTGGAGAACAGCCTTTACCAAAGGTGTCCTGGGCTTTGAAGACACTCAAACTCAGGACGCAAGGGAGAAATGTGCTAAGAGGAAGGCACAATTGGCAAATCCACACCATGATCAACTCCCGCCTGGAAACCAATGTCCCCACTGTGGAAGGATGTGTGGATCCAGAATTGGCCTCCACAGTCTCTTGCGGACTCATTGTTAAAGCTGTGTTTATGGAAGACAATCTTACTCGGCTATGAGTGATGGCTGGAGAAGGAGAAGGAGGAGGAGGAGGAGAAGGAGAAGGAGAAGGAGAAGGAGAAGGAGAAGGAGAAGGAGAAGGAGAAGAAGAAGAAGAAGAAGAAGAAGAAGAAGAAGAAGAAGAAGAATTGGGTATTGCAAAGAGATGGCCGTATCTGATAAGTCATATATTTACCATTAACCTCCCATGCATCCATCAGTAAGCTGAACTGCGAAGAAGCCTTTCGGTGATACTTGGGAAGGGCTGTTTGCTCACCTTATCCTATTCATCCTCGTGAAGGCCTTCCCGCCCCATTATTACAGCTCGGCTCCTTTTTCTTCTCAGAGCGGTGGCCATAAAGCAAGGCACCTTGGCATTATTATCAGCAGGGAACTGCAGAAACTCCCAGGTGGACTTTATGTATTTATTTTGTAATGGGGTAGAAGGGGGGAAAGGGTGGGGCCATTTATTGCCCAGTTTGATGCTCACCTGGAAAAGCCTCACCTTGGCAAGGTATGGCAGCCCCTCTCCACACACACCCCTCTCTCCCAAGCCCACCCCAATTCCTCTTATCTGGGTGTTAATGCCTGTTAATGCCTCCAACACAGTTTCAACTTATCTGGGTGTTCATTGCAGCCCAGCCAGTTTCTATTATGAGAGCCAAGAGGTTAACTCTTTCAGTGCTTCTCACAAGAAGAACTTGGGCTCCCTGGCCCTCAATGACATTTTTTATTATTATGGCTTTATTAGTTAAAAAAAGAGAAAAAACAGTCAACAAAAAACCAAAGGATAATGTTGTTTAGTCGTGTCCGACTCTTCGTGACCCCCTGGACCAGAGCACGCCAGGCACTCCTGTCTTCCACTGCCTCCCAAAGTTTGGTCAAACTCATGCTGGTAGCTTCAAGAACACTATCCAACCATCTCGTCCTCTGTCGTCCCCTTCTCCTTGTGCCCTCCATCTTTCCCAACATCAGGGTCTTTTCCAGGGAGTCTTCTCTTCTCCTGAGGTGGCCAAAGTCTTGGAGCCTCAGCTTCAGGATCTGTCCTTCCAGTGAGCACTCAGGGCTGATTTCCCTAAGAATGGATCAGTTTGATCTTCTTGCAGTCCATGGGACTCTCAAGAGTCTCCTCCAGCACCAGAAATCAAAAGCAGAAATTCTCCGGCGATCAATATTTAAAAAAATAGAGAGAGAAAAAGAAAGCCTTGTTGTATTTTCTAAGTTCCTGGACATTGCAGTGAGGGCTCCCTATCCCACCCACCCCCAACACATCTATTGCTCCTACGAATTCCGGGATCAGAAACCAGGACAGCTTCTGTAAATCCAGGACTGTCCCTGGAAACAGGGCCGTCTTAAGCATATCCGGCGCTGCAGTGCAAAGCTCCCTCTGGCACCCCCCCTTCCCAGAGTTGTCAACCTTTTTTTAAGGAGGACGGCGCTGCCGGCGGGGCTGGAGGAGGCAGGCAGCGGCTGGAGGGCACTGCTTTGGCGTGGCATGGTGGAGGCGAGCGAAGGCAGTCAGCTGATTCTAGGGGGCGCCACGTCCAGCCTCCGCCTCTTCCCTGGTGCCTCCAGAACTTGGCGCCCTGGTGCCCAGCGCCACTAACCTCTATTGGTAAGACGCCCCTGCCTGGAAAATAGGGACACTTGGAGAGTCTCCTTTATGTCATCGGGGGCCTACCTGTTATACCCAGTAGAAAGGCTTCGGGTTGAATGAATGAATTTTATTATTACAGTCGCAGACCAGTTCCGACTCACTTACAATATCAGAAAAATCATAAAAGAAAAATTAGTTTTTTAAACATATCATTTCCAACATTCATATAACATAATTTCTTATCTTAGACATTATTTTTGACTTCCGTCAACTCCTCTGATGATTTTTTGCTCTTTATCACTTATTCTGCATTTCTTAATTTCTCTATTACTCTTAATTATCATTAACTAATAATTCTCCTCATAGTCTTTCTTGCAATATTTCAAATTGCAATTACAATTCATTACAATTACTTTTCAAATAGTTCGGTTATTTACTCCAGTCTTCTAAGAATCAATGGTCCTGCAGGTTTCAAATCCTTCTTTTTCTCTCTCTAAGGGTGAATTTCATGGGATGTGGTTTGCCATTGTCAAAATGTTAGTAAAATTTTAAAAATATTTTCTTATTGGGTTGGGCTAGATGACCCTCACGTCCCTTCCAAATCTTAAGATTCTATGATTCCTAAATGATCACTGCCAATTTCTTTCTTCCCTTTCCAGGCTTGGCATTTGTGCCTTGATGAGCTTTTCTAGGTCAGAGACATTTCTGAGCATCCTTTTTTTGCATCGTGCTGACATCTCTGCGCTTGAGAAAATCATCACCAGTTGCCATTCTACTTGTTGTGCGCTCTCGTGGAAAGAAGAAGAGGGAAGCTGTCACTGAGAGAAAACAAGAGAACATACATCTCCCCACAGCCTGACCTGTGGGTCCCTTTACTCCCAGAATAGAGGAAACAGAAAATATCACATCACTGGGGAAAGGAAAAACTAGGCTCTTAATTTAGGAGTCAAGTCTATTGACATTCCTCAGCAAGTCGCTCAGGATGTCTTCTTAATGTTTAAAGGTAAAGGAACCCCTGACCATTAGGTCCAGTCGTGGCCGGCTCTGGGGTTGCAGTGCTCATCTCACTTTATTGGCCGAGGGAGCCGGTATACAGCTTCCAGGTCATGTGGCCAGCATGACTAAGCCGCTTCTGGCGAACCAGAGCAGCGCACAGAAACGCCGTTTAGCTTCCCGCCGGAGCAGTACCTATTTATCCACTTGCACTTTGACGTGCTTTCGAACTGCTAGGTTGGCAGGAGCAGGGACCGAGAAACGGGAGCTCACCCCGTCACGGGGATTCGATCCGCCGACCTTCTGATCGGCAAGCCCTAGGCTCTGTGGTTTAACCCACAGCGCCACCCGCATCCTTAATGTTTAGGTTGCTCCTAATCCCAAAATCAACAAGCCTGGGAATCTCGGATGTGTTCGTGCTCCCCTTAGCACTAGAGATTTAAACTTGGCAGGGATTCAGAAGTAAGCTGGAAATAGGATCGAGGAAGGATAAACAGGAATGTGTGTTTTGCTTTGGAATCAAAGCAGGTCTGTGCTTCAAAACCGCTGGCAGACTTCCTAGGACCTCTGACGTCTCTTTCAGATTTACTGCAGAAGAGCCTCTTGTGGTTTGAGCAGTCTGAAATTGAGTGTCCGGTATCCTCGCCACATCTTGCCTATTGCAACATTTTAATCGTATCCACATCAAATCATTTCCTGTAATTTTGTCTAATCTGGCAGCGCTTTAGTTGTAGAACAAGGCCTGCTTAATATGGCATACATTTTATTCCCCCGCTCATTTATCTTCCACTTACCTCAGTGGCAGAGCACCTGCAGAAGGTCCCAAGTTTAATAATAATAATAATAATAATAATAATAATAATAATAATAATAAATTACTTGACGCGGGTGGTGCTGTGGTCTAAACCATAGAGCCTAGGACTTGCCGATCAGAAGGTCAGCAGTTCGAATCCCCGTGATGGGGTGAGCTCCCGTTGCTCGGTCCCTGCTCCTGCCAACCTAGCAGTTCGAAAGTACGTCAAAGTGCAAGTAGATCAATAGGTACCACTCTGGCGGGAAGGTAAATGGCATTTCCGTGCGCTGCTCTGGTTTGCCAGAAGCGGCTTAGTCATAGAATCATAGAATCATAGAATCATAGAGTTGGAAGAGACCACAAGGGCCATCGAGTCCAACCCCCTGCCAAGCAGGAAACACCATCAGAGCACTCCTGACATATGGTTGTCAAGCCTCTGCTTCAAGACCTCCAAAGAAGGAGACTCCACCACACTCCTTGCCAGCAAATTCCACTGTCAAACAGCTCTTACTGTCAGGAAGTTCTTCCTAATGTTTAGGTGGAATCTTCTTTCTTGTAGTTTGGAACCATTGCTCCGTGTCCGCTTCTCTGGAGCAGCAGAAAACAACCTTTCTCCCTCCTCTATGTGACATCCTTTTATATATTTGAACATGGCTATCATATCACCCCTTAACCTCCTCTTCTCCAGGCTAAACATGCCCAGCTCCCTTAGCCGTTCCTCATAAGGCATCGTTTCCAGGCCTTTGACCATTTTGGTTGCCCTCCTCTGGACACGTTCCAGTTTGTCCGTGTCCTTCTTGAACTGTGGTGCCCAGAACTGGACACAGTTCTCCAGGTGAGGTCTGACCAGAGCAGAATACAGTGGCACTATTACTTCCCTTGATCTAGATGCTATACTCCTATTGATGCAGCCCAGAATTGCATTGGCTCATGTTTGCCACATGACCCGGAAGCTGTATGCCGGCTCCCTCGGCCAATAAAGTGAGATGAGCGCTGCAACCCCAGAGTTGTCCGCGACTGGACTTAACTGTCAGGGGTCCCTTTACCTTTATACTACTTATAACCTACCCATCTGGCTGGGTTCCCTAGCTACTCTGGAAGGCTCCCAACAGAATATTAAAAACACGATAAAACATCAAACATTAAAAACTTCCCTTCAGATGTCTTCTAAAAGACAGATAGCTGCTTATTTCCTTCACATCTGAAGGGAGGGTGTTCCACAGTGCGGGCGCCACTACCGAGAAGGCCCTCTGCCTGGTTCCCTGTAGCCTCACTTCTCGCAGTGAGGGAACCGCCAGAAGGCCCTTAGAGCTGGACCTCAGAGTCCGGGCAGAATGATGCAGGTGGAGACACTCCTTCAGGTATACTGGCATCTCTTGGTAAGACTGTGAATGTCACCTGTCTGAAATTCTGGAGAGTCACTGCCGAACAATGTGACTCACTGAAAGATAGCTTGGTATGCTTGGGTGTTTCATGGTAACTCACGTGCACATGAATGTATTTTCATGGCTTTAAGACTATAAAACCCATGATGCAGTGCACGTGTGAGCGGAACACCTGCAGGCGTGAAAACATTCAGAGCCTTGAGTCAAAATGAGCAACTGAAAAAGGCCTCAAAGAAAGGAAGTCAGGATATAAATAGAATGAATGAATGCATCAATAAATAAATAATAGGATTAACAGAGCCATCTGAAATTCAATTAGACAAATGGATTTTCCATGGAAATTGCTCCCAAGAAAGCAAGATTCTTCCTGTGGGCTTGAGCAGAAGCCTTGGATAAAAGCTCCATGCAAATGGAGATAATCTCTGCGAGGAAGGTGATTGTTTTTGCTGCCAAGTGAGCTCTGTCCATTGCAGGATCGAAAGCCTTTTCCATCTGACTTTGAAGTCATTAAGTCACGTCTCGCCCCAATGAGCTCCAGCCAGCTTGACCTTTTCTTTGTTTTATATCCAGAAATTAAAAACAACCAGCCCAGGTCCTGTGACATTATTAGGCCCTCCGGGAATGTTCCTGCAAAGTCTCAACGTTGCAGCTGGTCAGGCAACCTTAAAGAAACATGAGGTGCCCATAACTCTTAGAGCAAGATTTGCACATGACTCACCAAAGCAGCTGATGTTTCCTCTGTGACTCCATTTTGAAAGCCCCACTAAATGATTTCTCACTGTTTCTGGCTACGCCTACAGGCTTGCTGAAGAAGAGAGGGTACCTCTGAGCATGTGCAAAGTGACAACCCCCAGAATGGGTACTTCTCTGAGTTTATTGACTAAGTCACCCTGGAAGTTGAAGAACCTCTCAGCTCCTTTCGCAAAAGTCAAGTGCAGCTGAGAGGTGTAGGCATGTTTACTTGGGCGTAAGAGCTAGCGGGCTCGGTAGGGCTTGCTCTCAAGTAAGTGTGCATAAGAGCACAGATTTTGAGGGGGTTCTGTATGCTCACATCTCTAGGATGATCTGCCACAGGTGAGAAACACGAGCTCTTAAAACAAGCCCCGAATGACCACATCCATGCTGGCTGGAGCTTGGGGAGCTGTATGCCAAACTGCTGGAGGGCACCAGGTTGGGAATGGTGGCAGCAGCTAATAGACACTATCAGTGGTGATAGAGAAGCATGAAACATACAGAAGCAAAAATGAGTGTGGGAGAAGATATTCACCATCCATTCATTTAGCTCAGGCCTGTCCAACTGGTCGATTGCAATCTACCGGTCGATCACGGGCTGTCCATGGCAGATCCAGGTAAATCGCGAGATCACTATTGATCAACTCAAAAGCTCAACAACTGTGATCTCCTTCCCTAAAAGAAGCTCAATGACTCTGGTCTCTCCCCCTCCAAAAAAGTATAAAAACATTGGTCATCCTCTCCTTCCCCCAAAAAGCTCAACAACTCTGGTCAATCCAATGGGTAGATCACTGCCACTTTTATTAATCAATCGATCAATCAATCAATCAATCATCAATCAATCTTTATTATGGTCCAGAGACCCAACAAATCATTACAAAGCAATGCACAATTCAGACAAGCCTGCCTCAAGGTTAAACAAGCATTTTGTTCAGATTTAAAAACAGGGATCATTGGTTCTTGCAACCACCGATAAAAATTTCGCCACTGCTAATGTTCTAGCGTTTGTCCAGTCTTCCATTAGGAACCTGACATAGTGAGCCTCTGATTTTCCCAGGAAAGCTACCAGCAAGGGTAATATCAGTTCAGCCCTGGCTTGCTCGTATTTCGCCACCCACAGCGCCACCCGCATCCCTTAACCCAAGGTATGACTGTATTATTATTATTTTTAAAAAACAACAACACCAAATTTTCATAGTCATGAAGAATTGTGATAACTGAATTTAAGATGGAGGGGGGATGAAGGAGAGAAAGTGAAATTGGCAGATGTAGCCAAGCGCCGCACAATTGGGAGGGTGAAGCCCTGCTCCCTCTCCCTTTCACCCCCCACCCCAAGCCAAACTATCAGCCCCCCCCCGAGTGGTACGATACGATACGATACGATACGATACGATACGATACGATACGATATCTTTATTGTCATTGTCCCTTGCGGAACAATGAAATTGAAAAACTCCATAAAACTACATAAAAACTACATAAAACTACCACAAAACATAAAACTACATAAAAACTACATAAAACTCCATAAAACTCCATAAAAACAACATAAAACATTCAAACCCCCCTAAAAAACTCTAAAACCCCATTTTAAAATACACTATACTACAAAGACCCCTTATGCTGCATTTAGGACCAGAATTGCATTAGCGTAGAAACTGTTTTTCAGGTGGCGAGTCCTGGCCTTTATAACCCTATACCTTCTTCCAGGAGGCAGAAGCTGAAAGAGATCATTTCCGGGGTGCGTACTATCATGTGCTATCTCTGCCGCTGTCTTATGGCACCTGGCAGCATAGATTTGATCTAAAGTGGGAAGAGTGCACCCAATAATTCTCTCTGCAGTCTTTACAACCCTGGATAGCATTGTTTTTCCCCTGGCCTTTCCCTACCCAAGGAGACTGAAGGACACAATTTTCTCCTCCCCGCAGATCCCAGCCAGAATGGGTCTGATGGCTGCCTCTGCCTGGCCTGATCATTAGACGTGAGGCACACTTGCCGGGTCAGAGGTCAAGGTCTGGTCTGCGCCGTCCACTGACCGCAGCACCCCCATCTCGATGACAGATGGAGATTTACCATCAGGTTGGAAGGTGGGGACCGGGCTTCCCCCAGGGGTACGGCGCTTTTGTCTCTGGCTGACGACTGTCGCGCTGGTTTTCACTCATTAGGGAAGCGAACGTCCCTCCCTGAGCCCCCCACCCAAAAAAACCCTCTTCATTTCACCCCCCAGATGGCTGAGCGGCCTGCTGACAGTCGGGGCTGCAAAGACCCTCTTTTGAGAAGCTAAGATGAGGCACTCAACTGGGCAGGGGCAGGCCAGCACCCCGGGGACCACCGCCTTTTGTCCCCTCCTAACCCTGCCCAGCAAAAGCCCCTCGTCTCCGTCCCCCCCAAGGGATGAGCAGACAGAAGCCTTTCAACTTTCAACTTGACCTGGTCTTTTGGTATGGAAATTGGATGCAAATCGGGCAGGGAAGCAAAGAATGGCGTGAGGTCTTCTGACGCCAGCCGTTTGTTAGCTGCAAATTATTATTTGGGGGGGGGCGGGGCGGAATCCATATCACCCCTGAAAAATTGCAGGACTGCTACGGAGAACAAGGGGAAGGAAAGAATTTGAAAGAGGTATATCCATTCTCCGTTCGTTTCTGCCATATCTATATGCATACCCTCCAGCGTGAAAATAGGGATGCCCTATATAATAATAATAATAATAATAATAATAATAATAATAATAATAATATCCTGCCCATCAGACTGGGTTGCCCCAGCCACTCTGGGTGGCTTCCAACATATATGAAAACATAATAAAACATTAAACATTAAGAAACTTCCTTATTCAGGGCTGCCTTCAAATGTCTCCCCTAATTGTTGTATAGTTACCGGTACTTCTCCTTTTTGGTATATAATTTTTATTAAATTTTCTGTTTTACAATTTAAAATACTCATTTTTACATCCTTAAAATATCAATGAATTCCCTTCTTTTCTTTCCATGGTTCATTTTACATATCATAAATCCCTGCATATTTTACAAAAACTATATACCTTTCAGTATTCCCTTATTGCATCCATCGAAGCTTATTTACACTGTTGAATTTATCTTAATGCTGACAACGTACACAATTAGAATCGAATTTATTAATTTCGGTCACAGACCAGTTCCAGCTCCCATACAATATCAGGGACGTCCTAAAACATGATAGGGATATATTTGAATTTGCAATTGGGTATATGAGTGCACAACCCTAGAGTCTGTCAAGACTGGCCCATACGGGCAGCGGTACCTTTACCTTTACCTTTATGACAGGGGCAATACAGATATAGCAGCAGTTAAAATATATATGTCAAATCTTAATCACTAAAATATAACCTAAAATTGTCATTTAAGGCCTTAGTCATTATGGTAGCACAGCTACCATACACAATTATTTCCCATATTGGCTGGGGGAGGGGTCACATAACTCCATACCCCCCAACATCTCTCCAATTAAAATAGGGACATCCTAAGGAAATACTTTGGCCACCTCATGAAAAAAGAAGACTCCCTGGAAAAGACCTGATGTTGGGAAAGATGGAGACCACAAGGAGAAAGGGGACGACAGAGGACGAGATGGTTGGACAGTGTTCTCGAAGCTACCAGCATGAATTTGACCAAACTGCAGGAGGCAGTGGAAGACAGGAGTGCCTGGCGTGCTCTGGTCCAGGTGGTCACGAAGAGTTGGACACGACTAAACAACAACAGCTCCCCTTCAGGTAACTAACATGCTATGCACCCACAAACCTAGACAGCATCTTAAAAAGCAGAAACATCACCTTCCCGACAAAGGTCCGTCTAGTTAAAGCTATGGTTTTCCCAGTAGTGATGTATGGAAGTGAGAGCTGGACCATAAAGAAGGCTGATCGCCGAAAAATTTATGCTTTTGAGCTATGGTGCTGGAGGAGACTCTTGAGAGTCCCATGGACTGCAAGAAGATCAAACGTATCCATTCTTAAGGAAATCAGCCCTGAGTGCTCACTGGAAGGACAGATCCTGAAGCTGAGGCTCCAACACTTTGTCCACCTCATGAGAACAGAAGACTTCCTGATGTTGAGAAAGATGGAGGGCACAAGGAGAAGGGGACGGCAAAGGACAAGATGGTTGGACAGTGTTCTCGAAGCTACCAGCCTGAGTTTGATCAAACTGCGGGAGGCAGTGGAGGACAGGAGTGCCTGGTGTGCTCTGGTCCATGGGGTCACGAAGAGGCGGACACAACTAAACGACTAAACAACAACAAAGGAAAAGCTGGACATTTCAGGAGGAAATCAGAAACTAGGATGCCTTCTGTAAATCCGGGACTGTCCCTGGAAAATAAGGACACTTGGAGGGTCTGCTTAAGTGGTCATTTTCCCCATTTAGGTAAGAAGCAAATCTCCTTCCCATTAGGTCTTGAAAGTTGCCTGCCTGTTAGATAGAGGGCTTATTTATACTTCTGTTTCTCTTAACATGGGTCTGAGATGTTCTTTCATTATTTGGCTGCTTTCCCAGGGAAAACTCTCTTCTGAATCGGAGCAGGCATAAATATGCAGAAAACCTGATTGACATTTGTTCTGATTCAGCTGTAAGCCGTGGCTTTTCCAGGAGGAAGTGGTGGGATAAAAGAAAAACCTCTTGGATTTGTGACTAGAAATCAGGGGACAAACAGACGGAGCCACTGCTCCCTTGGTTGTTATTATAATTTTATTATCATGGTTCCACCAACTCATCCCCAGTGCCCGCTACCCTACCTTATGAAAAGCGCTACTGAGAGCTTGCACAACCTACTCAGAAAGATATTGGTGCAATAAAATTCAGAAGAGTAACAATTAATTGCACGTTTATTCAAAAGCAAAGCGATTTAGTTTAATTAACTCAAGGGAGTTGGTTAACTTGATCTGGGGATACCAGCTTCTCAAAGTCTGATAGTCATTCGCACCTCCAGCACCTACTTGCTGCCCCCTCGCTTCTTAGCTCCCCAAAAGGTAATCCCCCCAGAGGGTGCTACAGCACACTTTCGAAAGAACTGGATTTGGCAAAGAGCTGCATAATTCTACAAACAGTAGAACAGGACTTCCGGAGGCGACGCGAAACGGCAATGGCGGTCCTCTTTACGCTGTGAAGAGGGGCTCCGCGGAAAAGGGTCGTCCGCTGCGGCAAAGCGGAGACCCATCAAGGAAAACCGCAGGCAGAGTGAGCCTGTGGCCGTGGGACTCGGCAGGTGCCAGAAGCCCCCCCAGAAGCGCAGAAGGGACCCTGTAAGGGGCTCCGGAACGTGAAAGGGGGAGCGGCACTGTGAGTTCATCGCTCTTTCCGTGGATGCAAAGCCGCGCAGCTGCTGCCGATGAGCGCCGACCTTTCTTCCTGAAAAACATCAGATTGGCTGTAATTTACCCGTGAGTAAGGGGTATTAAAATCTGGATCCAAAATTTAAAACTTGGAAATTCGGCCGAAAACGGGAGGCGAGTAACAGGAAGTCCGTCTCCCGATCTTGCTAAACAGATCAAAGCAAAGACTCTGAGGAATGCTGAGGAGTTTAAAGGAGATCGTAAAAGTGGAACTATTGTGCATTTACAGACTTAGTTAAAGGATAAAGGAGAAATTATTCTTAAACCTGTGGGATCTGCTTTTGGAACTTTCTTCTTGTTTTTCCTTTGCTTTTGGATTTAAAAGGGACAACCAAGCCGTCGGGCTGCCAGCGCGCAAGAGAGCTGTCAAACTGCGGATTACTGTTGCAAGAGTTTAAACTGTTACACGCATTGAGGTCTCAACACTTAAACATTGTTGCTGTCACCTTTCTTGTTACCTTGTGGCTTTCCTTTAAGAAACAGAAGGCTTTTGGGAACTTTCCTTTTGTCTCGGAACTATAAGGATTTAACATAGGGAATATAGGAACTTTAATGGCGGAAAAATTATTCCCTTCCTTGAAACTGTGAGATACCCCCCCTAGTGGATTGTGGAGATATAGAGGCCTGGGAACTACACTTTGTTTGGACTTTCTGAGGTTTAATTGTTTACATTCTGGACTTGTCTATCCCATGGAATAAAAGATAATTTGACCTTGAACAGAGGCAGGTGGGGAATGAGCGGCACAGGGAAAACAAGAGCAGCTAAAGCTAAAGAAAAAGAAAAAAAAAGCTGTGCAACTCGTTCAAACAACTTTAACTCATCAACGGAGATCATCTGTCCCAACTGTGCTGACAGCACAGGAGGTGGAAGCTGAACAGCCTGCTGCAGAAGATATGGCAGCAGGAGGGTCTGAAGCAGTTTTGAAACAAATTTTGGAGCAATTAGCAATTTTGAACCAAAAGGTGGACAATCAATCAACAAAAATTGACCAAGCAACATCCTCTATTAGTAAACTGTCTGAAAAGGTTTCCCAGCATACCCAAGCAATTGAGAATTTGCAAGGAGCAACAGCTGAAAATCATAAAGTAGCTGAGGAAGCCTTTCAAAAAGCAGAGCAAGCGAACAAAAAGGTTGATGAGATTAAGGGAGAAGTTAGGCCTCTGCAAAGACAGGTAGGGGAACAGCAAGCCTACCTGTCAATGGTTGAACTGAAAAATAAGGAGAATAACCTCAGGCTGAGGGCCATCCCAGAATCGGAGGAAGGTAATTTGGAGGGATTTTTGACACTTTTATTTTCCAAGTTCTGGGGAATAGAAGAAGATAAAGACTTTAAAATTGTGACGGCATTCAGACTGGGTAGATCGGTAAAGAAAGACAAGGCCAGAGACTGTTTGGTCATCTTGAGATCAAGAGAAGAAAGAGACAAGATACTAGGCCTACATTTTAAAAAATCTTTGGAGATACAAGGTAAAAAGGCTGAAATTTACAGAGATATACCCAAACAGCTTTTGGATCTTAGAGCCTCATATTTAGAACTGACAAAATTGTTGAGATACAACGCAATCCCTTATAGGTGGGAGTTTCCGCAAGGACTATCATTTACCTACAAAGGAAGGAAAGTAAGAATTAAAACACCAGAGGACCAGCAGAAGTTCCTACACGACCACGGGGAAGACCTCCAAAAAGGGGCAGCAGCTTCTTGGCCACCGCCACTACCGGAACCTACACCTGGAGCTGGACCAGCATTACCACCACCGGGATCGGAGGAAAATCAAGATACCCCATTGTAAGACTTACGAATTGATCCAGGATGTCTCTGCAACTGCTTAGTTGGAACATAAATGGCGGAAACTCCCCGGAAAAAAGAAGAAAAGTGTTTCATATCTTGAAAAAAGAACAATTGGACATTATTTGCCTGCAAGAAACCCATGTGACAAGGCTCCATAGGAAAGTGTTAATTAACAAAAGGTTAGGCCAGGAATTCATTTCTTCGGATAAAGTCAAGAAAAGAGGAGTGGTGATATATGCAAAGGAGAGCCTGTCACCGAAATTTTTATTTAAAGATGAACTAGGCAGAATTTTGGCGATTGAAATTCAAACACAAGGAGAAAAATTTTTGATATTAGGAATTTATGCACCAAACGATGGAAAATCGGAATTTTTTAAGAAGTTGCATGAGACCTTACTGGATTATCTAGATTACAACAACATCATCATGTTGGGAGATATGAATGGGGTGGTGTCTGTACATATGGATAAGTCGCAAAGTGCAAACATAACGAAAGATGGCAGACTACCTAAGACCTTTTTTGAAATGACTGACAATATGGACCTGATTGACATATGGAGGGTTAAGAACCCCCTAGGAAAAGAAGGAACTTTCTTCTCTGAAGCTCATCTGTCATGGACACGAATCGACCAAATATGGATAACTAAAGGACTGGCACCTAAGACTAGAAAAGTGGAAATCTGCCCAAGAACCTGCTCCGACCATAATGCCTTGAAAGTGGAATTGAGATTAAATACAACCGGATCCTTCAGATGGAAAATGAATGACACCTTACTAAGAGATCAGGAGACTGTTAGGAAGGCCCAAAAAACTCTAAAGGACTATTTTGAGATAAACTTAAACACTACGGTGGAAAAAAGAACAATCTGGGACGCAAGCAAAGCAGTCATGAGAGGGTTTCTAATACAACAAAATACGATAAAGAAAAGACTCTGGAATGAAAAGAAGGAGAAGATATTGGAGAAAATAAGAGAAGGAGAGAAAAAATTAAGATCTAGGCCTAAGTCGAAGGAAGTGCTGAGAGAAGTGAAATTTTTCCAAGCACAATATTCGAAATTGATAAACCAAGAAGTGGAATGGAAAATTAAGCAAATGAAACAAAGATCTTTTGAATCAGCTAACAAGTGTGGGAAACTGCTAGCATGGCAGTTGAAAAAAAGACAAAAATTAAATATAGTTACAAATCTAGAGATTGAAGGGAGAATTGTTCAGAAACCCGAGGAAATTAGAAAGTGTTTCCAGAGATATTTCAAAGAACTTTATGCACAAGGGCCGCAGAAAGAGTTTGAGGTGGATCAATATGTCAAAACCAATGGATTACAAAAAATACCCCAGGAAATGAGAACAATCCTGAATGGTAAAATTACACGGCAGGAAATCGAAAGTGTCATACAGAACCTCCAACTAGGCAAATCTCCAGGCCCTGATGGACTTACCTCCAAATATTACAAGGTTTTGAAGGACTACTTGATACAACCCTTGATGGAGGTCTGTAATCAGATTATGGAGGGGAGGAAGGCACCGGAAACGTGGAAAGAAGCTTTCATCACATTGATACCTAAACTAGAAACTGAAAAGACCCAACTTAAGAACTACCGTCCCATCTCACTCCTAAATGTGGATTATAAAATCTTTGCGGACATTTTGGCAAATAGATTTAAAAAAGTCCTTAATGAAGTGATCCATAAGGACCAGGCAGGCTTTCTCCCTGGTAGGCATTTGTTTGATAACACAAGAAACATCATCGACATTTTGGAACTTTTACAAACAAATCTTAACACTAGAGCGGTGTTAATATTTATTGATGCGGAGAAAGCCTTTGACAACATTTCTTGGATGTTTATGAAGAAAAATTTGGAAGGGATGGGAGTGGGACGGGGGTTTGAAAATGGAATAGAAGCAATTTATTCAGAGCAAAAAGCTAAATTGATTGTTAACAATGTGGTGACAGAGGAGTTCAAAATAGAAAAAGGGACACGACAGGGGTGCCCCCTATCACCTCTATTATTTATTTCAGTCCTGGAGGTGCTATTGAACATGATCAGAAAGGACCGGTTGGTACAAGGAATCGAGGTCGGAGTGAAACAATACAAACTGAAAGCATTTGCAGATGACTTGGTATTAACATTACAGGAGCCAGTCTCTAGTTCTAAAAGAGTTTTAGAATTAATTTCTGATTTTGGTCGAGTGGCGGGATTCAAGTTGAACAAGCAAAAGACTAAGGTTTTAGCAAAAAATTTGACATCTACAGAAACAGATGAGTTCCTGAAAGAGACAGAATTAAATGTGGTTAAAAAAGTGAAATACCTAGGGGTGTATCTGACCTCCAAAAATTTGAATTTGTTTAAAGATAATTATGAGAAATGTTGGTCAGAAATTAAACGAGATATGGAAATTTGGTCAAGATTGAAACTTTCCTTGTTAGGTCGAATAGCAGCTATAAAGATAAATGTATTGCCGAAAATGTTATTTTTGTTTCAGACCCTACAGATTGTGGACAAGGTGGAATGTTTTGGAAAGTGGCAGAAGGATATTTCTAAGTTTGTTTGGCAGGGCAAAAAGCCCTGAATAAAGTTTAAAATTTTAACTGATGCGAAAGAAAGAGGGGGATTTGCCCTGCCAGACTTGAGGTTATATTATGAATCTGCAGCCTTCTGCTGGATGAAAGATTGGATTTTGCTGGAGAACACTGATGTCCTAGATCTGGAAGGGTTTGATAATGCTTTTGGGTGGCATGCATATTTGTGGTATGACAAGGTTAAAGTTCATAAACTGTTTAAAAACCATATTGTTAGAAGAGCAATTTTTATGGTCTGGACAAAATACAAAGACTTATTGGAAAGTAAGACCCCGAGGTGGCTTTCACCGGTGGAGGCCAAGGCACGTAAGAGACTCAATATGGAGGCCTATTGGCCAAAATATTGGGAAATAATTGAAAAAATTGGAGACAATTGGAGGTTACAGAGCTTGGAAAAATTAAAAAACAAGGTGCGAGATTGGTTGCATTATGCCCAAATTCAGGAGGTTTTTAAAGTGGACAAAAAGGTGGGATTCCAGGTGGAAAAATCGAAATTAGAGACAGAATTGTTAGAACCAAAAAATAAACTGCTCTCCAGAATGTACAACTTGCTGCTTAAATGGAACACACAGGACGAGATAGTCAAATCCGCCATGATAAAGTGGGCACAGGATATTGGACACAACATTATGTTTGAAGACTGGGAAAGGTTATGGAACACCGGAATGAAATTCACGGCATGTAGTGCCTTGAAGGAAAATATTATGAAAATGATATACCGGTGGTACATGACCCCAGTCAAGCTTGCTAAGATATATCACCTGTCTGATAATAAATGTTGGAAGTGTAAGGAGGCGGAAGGGACATTCTTTCACCTCTGGTGGACATGTCCGAAAGTGAGGGCCTTCTGGGAGATGATTTATAATGAGCTAAAAAAGGTATTTAGATATACCTTACCTAAGAAACCGGAGGCCTTTCTTCTGGGCATTGTAGACCAGAATGTGTTAAAGAAGGATAGAACCTTTTTTATGTATGCTACTACTGCAGCAAGAATTCTCATCGCAAAGCATTGGAAGACACAAGATTTACCCACACTGGAGGAATGGCAGACGCAGTTGATGGACTATATGGAATTGGCTGAAATGACTGGCAGAATCCGAGACTTGGGAGAAGAAAAAATGGAAGAGGACTGGAAAAAAATTAAGGATTATCTACAAAAACATTATAAGTTGTATGAATGCTAAGAAAATGCACCTTTTAGGAAATCTTAGCCCCAGCAATAGCAATTAGGTGAAATGAAAATTAAGGTACAAGAAATTTGAGGTGGAATTAGGAAATAATTTTATTGTGTTTTAATTAAAATATATAAGAATTGGTGTACAATATTTGGAATTTGATAACATGATAAATTGAAAGATACAATAAGTTATGAAATAAGATGACAAATTGCTGAAGTTTGTATTATAAATAATGCAAGGTCTGGAGGATGTGGGGAAGTCCAGTAGATTTGATAAAAGGATTACGGAAATTTGAAACTTTTATATTCTTTTTCTTTTATCTGTTTTTCTTTTCTGTATCTCTGTGTCCTGTAAAATTAATAAAAATATTTTTTTAAAAAAACAAAACAGTGCAAACGTTGGGTTGAAGCAGCAGAGTGTGAATGTTCTGCTTGCACAACAAAATGTTCTGCCCTTTTCTTCCCGTTCTAGGGGTTCCCCCAGCCTTCTCAAGCAGAATTGGAAGGCCATGAGGCAGGCACATTGGTGGTGAATGGGAGAGACCCATTGTGCAATCAGAAATCCCAACGCTGATGGGACCCATAAATTGAATATTGCCCTTTGTATTTGACTTGCAGAGTCATTGAGAGAATGATTGCATTTGGACTCCTAGATAGCTCCTATCTAAAGTCTTGCAAAGTCCTATATATGAGCTGTTAAACTGCTTTGTAAAAGTGTAAGGATCACCCAAACTATCGAATTTATGTCATCTACCTTTCCACTGACAAACCTAGACAGCATCTTAAAAAGTAGAGACATCACCTTGCCAACAAAGGTCCGTATAATAAAAGCTATGGTCTTCCCAGTAGTGATGTATGGAAGTGAGAGCTGGACCATAAAGAAGGCAGATCGCCGAAGAATTGATTCTTGTGAATTATGGTGCTGGAGGAGACTCTTGAGAGTCCCATGGACTGCAAGAAGAACAAACCGATCCATTCTTAAGGAAATCAGCCCTGAGTGCTCACTGGAAGGACAGATCGTGAAGCTGAGGCTCCAATACTTTGGCCACCTCATGAGAAGAGAAGACTCCCTGGAAAAGACCCTGATGTTGGGAAAGATGGAGGGCACAAGGAGAAGGGGACGACAGAGGACGAGATGGTTGGATAGTGTCTTCAAAGCTACAAACATGAGTCTGACCAAACTGCGGGAGGCAGTGGAAGACAGAAGTGCCTGGCGTGCTCTGGTCCATGGGGTCACGAAGAGTCGGACACGACTAAACGACTAAACAACAACAACAACCTTTCCACTAAGAAGGACAGATGTGCATTTTAGCTTCACAAAAAATCCTGGGAGGTTTTGCTGAGAGAGGTTGCTATTTTCCTTAAGGTCTCTCTATTACCAAGGCCAAGACAGAGCTGGGATTTCCATATCTCAGCATCCTGGGCTATTACACCACAATGTCTGTCTACCTAACCAATAAATGCTTGGATTAAAAACTGCAGAGAAAAGTAATCTCCCCAAAGGATTACTCTCTTTCAAATAATCCTTGAAATTTGGCATTCTAAAGCTTCTGGAACAGCTTATAGAAATGCACGGAGTGAAACATATCACCATTTTTCTTGTCTTGCATTTCGCGTGAAACATTTAGGCTGCAATCTTCTATCTGTATACTTACTTACCTGGGAGTAAGGCCCATTGTATTCAATGGGCTTTGCTTCTGGGTAGAGATTGCATAGGCTTGCGCTATCAAGAGGCTTCAAGATCAAAGTCAGCAGACTCTGTTTACCACTTTTGGGACTTTGCAAAACTGGCTAGTTAAGTCTGCCTCTTCTTGTCACCATTCGAGGAAGCAGGATTCTCAGAGGTCGAAGTGTCCCCTGAGCCACAAATCCCTCATTCCAGTCATGCAGTCCTGTAGCAGGCATGTTGCGTGTGTTTCTGTGCTAGGCAGACCTTTGCTTTCAGATAATAAACTAAATGTTTTGAGAAGGGGTGCATGATGCTTGCTTACATTCTGGAAAGTGCCTTGTGGAAACCTGTGGCTGATGAGTCAGGATAACATAGAAGGCTGGCAGAACCAAAATGAACATTCCTACCTGGTTACAGATAGGTAGCCGTGTTGGTCTGCCATAGTCAAAACAAAACAAATTCCTTCCAGTAGCACCTTAAAGACCAACTAAGTCAGTTCTTGGTATGAGCTTTCGTGTGCATGCACACTTCTTCAGATAGTGTGCAAGCACACGAAAGAAGTGTGCATGCACACGAAAGCTCATACCAAGAACTGACTTAGTTGGTCTTTAAGGTGCTACTGGAAGGAATTTGTTTTGTATTCCTACCTGGGACCTTTGTCCATGGAGTTTTCTTGGCAGGGATACTGGAGTGGCTTGCCAGTTCCTGCTCCAGGTGGATCACGTTTGCTCTAAACTCTCCACTATGACCTGTCCATCTTGGGTGGCCCTGCACGGTGGGAATGTGGCCTTGGATGAACCAGCGGCCTCACTGGGCAGGAAGCTGTTGAAACATGTACCTCTTTTTTACTCCAATGTGATGACCTGCTGCTTCCTACAATGGAAGTTGAGGGTGCACACCTTTACATTCACATCCACTGGCAGCTGCACTGGCTCCTGGTGGAGTACAGGATCAGGTTGAAGGTGCTGGTTTTAACCTTTAAAGCCCTATACAGCCGGGACCGCCTCTCCTGGTATGTCCCACAGAGGACCTTACGGTCCTCAAATAAAAACATCTTAGAGGTCCTGGGCCACAGGGAGGTTAGGCTGGCCTCAAACAGAGCCAGGGCTTTTTCCGCTGTAGTCGCGATCTGGTGGAACGCTCTGTCACAAGAGACCAGGGCCCTGCGGGACTTGACATCTTTCCGCAGGGCCTGCAAGATGGAGCTGTTCCACCAGGCCTTTGGCCAAGACACAGTCTGACCTCCTCCTCTGGTACTCCTCATAGAACTCTAACCTAATGGTTGCCATTAATTTGACTCTGAATTGATTTTAGAATATATTTCAATTAATTGATTGTGGTTTTATGTATACTGTGCTATTTTTACTTGTTAGCCACTCTGAGCCCAGCTTTGGCTGGGGAGGGCGGGATACAAATAAAATATTATTATTATTATTATTACAGTGGTGCCCCGCAAGATGAATGCCTCGCAAAACCTGCTAGACGAAAGGGTTTTCCGTTTTGGAGGTGCTTCGCAAAACGAATTTCCTATGGGCTTGCTTCGCAAGACAAAAATGTCTTGCGAGTTCCTGTGGGGTTTTTTTCCTCCCCCCCCCTTTTTCTAAGCCGCTAAGCTGCTTATCTGCTTATCCGATAAGCCGATAAGCCGCTAAAAGCCGCTAATAGCGCTAATCCGCTAAGCCGTCAATGGGCTTGCTTTGCAAGACGAAAAAACCGCTAGACGAAGAGACTCGCAGAACGGATTAATTTCGTCTTGCGAGGCACCACTGTATTATTGTTCCCCGCGAATTGCTGGAGGGTACGCTGTACGATGAGCATCTTCAAATATCTGAAGGGCTCTCACACAGAAGATGGAGCAAGCTTGTTTTCTCCTGCTCTGGAGGGTAGGATTCGAACCCATGGCTTCAGTTTACAAGAAAGAAGATTCCAGCTAAACTCCAGGAAGAATTTTCTAGCAGTAAGAGCTGTTGGACAGTGGAACGGTCTCCCTCAGGATGTGGTGGACTCTCCTTCCTTGGAGGTTTTTAAGCAGAGGTGGGCTGCTCGTCTGTCGGGGACTATTTAGCTGTGATTCCTTAATTTTTTTGGGTTGGTCTGAATGACCTTTGGGGTCCTTTCCAACTGTATTATTCTGTGTCACACAATGTTGATTCCTGAAGCTGCAGCACCCGGGCACGTGTCCCTGGGTCCCCCAGCCCAGACCCAGCCAAGGAGGGTCACGCTTCCAGATACCCCTCAGCTGCCAAATGTCGTTGTCTTGCGCCGGGGGACTTCGCTCACATCTGTTCCGGTCTCAACTGGGGCAACTGGGATTTGACAGGCTGCCGTCCTCCTTGCATCGCCCCGATCTGTTGGCTGACGTCTCAGCTGCTGAAGATAATTTGGGATGGGGTGAGGGGAGAGGAAAAGGGGGGGAGAGAAATTTCACGCTGCCTCACCCAGACGGGGGAAGGTGGCACGTGTCGGGAAGGGGGCGCCTGGGGCGATGGGATGGTGCAAACCCCCCCTTCCACGCGGATTACTTCCCCCTTTTGTCTGTCTCTTGTTCACCCTCTCCCCCAGCAGCCAAATTGATTTGGAAATCGCCTTCATGCTGACGACCACACAGCAACTGCGCCAGCCAGCCCTCTTCCTTTGTGCTCCGTGGGGCTCAGAAATCAAACCCGAGACAAAAGCCTCTGAGCATCGCCTCCCTCTCTCTCCTCCCCAAACCTCCAGAGATCTCTCAGCTTTCGACTCTGAAAGCAGGACCATTCTATAGGACGCATTTCTCCATCTCCCCAGAGCAGAAAGGACAAAGAGAGCTCGGGATGCGGGGAGAAAGACCCTGTAATAATTTCCAGAAAGGCAGCGGCGACCATCAGAGGAGATGAGGGGAACCCCTGGTTTCGTCAGGGAAGACGTCTGGGGCCATAATATTAAAACCAGTGGAGGCTGGTCCATTGGGGGCAAGTGGAGCACTGCTCTACAAACCCCATTAGCCATCAGCCACCTGGCTGCTTCCAGGTTTATAACCTGCCTAGGGGATGGCAATGGCAGCCAGTCTCCTCCTCAGATTACATTTGTGACACACAGGGCCACTTTAATTTTCTCTGGTTTTCCCCAAAGTAATCTGGGAGGTGTAGTTTTCTCAGGATGTTGGGAGTTGTTAAGAGGCCTCTACTCCCCTCCCGAGGGACACAGGTGGTGCTGTGGGTTAAACCACAGAGCCTGGGACATGCTGATCCAAAAGTCGGCGATTCGAATCCCCGCGACGGGGTGAGCTCCCGTTACTCGGTCTCTGCTCCTGCCAACCTAGCAGATCGAAAGCACTTCAAAGTCCAAGTAGATAAATAGGTACCGCTCCAGCGGGAAATTAAACGGCGTTTCTGGGCGCTGCTCTGGTTCGCCAGAAGCGGCTTAGTCATGCTGGCCACATGATCCGGAAGCTGTACGCTGGCTCCCTCGGCCAATAAAGCGAGATGAGCGCTGCAACCCCAGAGTCGTCCGCGGCTGGACCTAATGGTCAGGGGTCCCTTTACCTTTACCTTTACTGCCCTTCCAGAAAGGTTCAGGAATGTCTGCCACCTTCCTCTTGATCCATTCCAATTTCTCAGTATCCTACTCAACTGTGGTATCCACAGTCCACTAGGGACACATTCGCATCACTTCTCCTACCTGGGCAGTTATCTTTCCACAAGGGGTGACACTGATGCCGAAATTCAACATCGCCTGAGCTCTGCAAGTGCAGTTTTATCTCAATTGAAGTGCAGAGTGTTTGAGGACTGGGACATTTGCAGGGAAACCAAAATGCTTGTTTACAAAGCTATTGTGCTACCAACCTTACTGTATGCTTGTGAAACATGGACCACTTATAAACGCCATCTCCAACTCCTGGAAAATTTCCATCAACAGCGTCTCCTAAAAATTGTATGCATCACTTTGGAAGACACACAAACCAATACCAGTGTACTGGAAGAAGCAAAGATCACCAGTGTCGGAGCAATGATTCTTCAACATCAACTTTGTTGAACTGGTCATGTTGTGCGGATGCCTGATGATCGTCTTCCAAAGCAACTACTCTACCTCACATGGTTGTTGTATGTAGAACAGAAGATGGAAAGCAGGCACTTTTCCTTGAGATGATACTTGGATGAAATAGCTTGAAAGAAAAAACCATAATAATAATAATAATAATAATAATAATAATAATAATAATAATAATTTTATTTATATTTATATCCCGCCCTCCCCAGCTGAAGTAGGGCTCAGAGCGTCTAACAACAGTAAAAATAACAGTTTACATAAAATCAGCTCTGATGCCCAGAATGTATCTTTCTTTCTTTCTAGTATTTGCAGCTTTTACAACTGACAGCCACTAGATGTCACCCCTGCATAGCTTTATAAAGTTATCTCTGCTCTGTTAACTCAAGCCTTTAAAAAAGACCAAAAACTTTTGCAGTTATGGTGCAAGCCTATGCATGGCGTAGCAAGATCAAGTGGCACCCGGTACGGAAAATTTCTTGCCACCCACCCAATGAAATTATTAAAAGAATGCAAAATAAGATACAGATCCTATGTCATTGTTTATTCTCAGGCAAATGAAAGTCCTGCTATGTCCAGTCACAGGGCTTACTCCTGGGAAAGTGTAATAGAATTACAGCCTTAAATTCCCTTCCGGGGGTGGGGAACTTCCAGGCTGTTGCTATTCAATCACCTATTGTAAATTTCTGGTTGTACAATTTTAAGATTTTGTACAAGTGGATTTGTTATCACAGCCCCATCTTCCCACACTCCCCCATGGTCAGACTTCCACACGCATAGGGAGGAAAGGATCTGTCAATTTATGCCCTCACAGTTTCTCCTTCTATTCTTCAATCTACATTTTGCATCTAAAAAAAGCAAATCCTTTTCGAAATCCATCAGCAGTTTTGTGCGACTTTCTCCTAACAAACATGCGTTATATGTGGTTTTGACAAGCGCACCATATATTTTTCCAAGCAACGCCCCCTAATAGAATGTGTTTCTGTGTGATAATTTTGCCAACGTATTCATTTTTATTCACACTTTCATCTAAGAGGTGCATTTTTGGAAACATTGTTTGCTTAGAGAATTGCATTGCAAAATTCAGAAATGCGCAACTTTCAAAGGATGGCTGTGCTCCCGGTTTTCATGTTGTGTCGGAAAGTGCAAAAGATTCAAAGATTCGCCTTTTAAGTAGGAGGGAAGGAAGTCGACAGGCTCTAAAGAGCCAGGGTGGTAAAGTTGATAATGATGATGTGAATGTATTAATTTTAAATGGAAAATAAAAAAAAATTTATATATATATATATATATATATGCTTTCGTAGATTTTCACGGGTACAGGAATGCAGGTTTTGGTGTCCTCGGGTGTCTTCCCGTGTAAAAGTTGGGGTGTCTAGGCGACGTTTCGACGAGGTCTCACTCGTCATCTTCAGGCTGGTGCTTTCGGCTTCTTGTTACTGGAACAGAGCAGGATCTCAGTGTTTGAGTTCCTATAAATACTGTAGAGGGGGTGTGGTGTATAGCCTCCAATGTTCTGGGCAGAGAGGAAGTTCCCAGGCTAGTGTGCCTTTTCTTCTTTTGTTCCTTAATTACTTGAGAGATATCTTGAGTGATTTCTTGAGTGATATCCTGAGTACCACTTAGGTGGGTCATTAGGTGTGGATTAGTTGTTAAAGTCTTTGTGTCTTGACCTCTTGAACTTTGTGAAGAGTTTTCCTGAGAAGATGGCTGTACTGTACTTAGTTGTGCTCTGGCTTGGCTTCGTGTATAGGGGCGAGCTGTGGTTTTGTGGCTTGTGTCAGCCAGATCTGTGTAGGGATTGCAGGGGGGTGCAGCATCCGGAGGTGCCACCATGGATTGGCTACTGGATGGTGTCTGTAATTCATCTGTGGAGAGGGTCTGGGTTTGGGTCTGGTGTGGTTGATTGGTGTTGGCGTTCTGTGTGCCTCTGGATCTGGTGTCAGTTTTTGTGGGGAGGGCTAATTTCCAGATGTCTGGCAAGCGGGATGTGTCGTCACGCTTGTTCATGTTGTGAGGGTGTTTCTCTATCTCGATGGCTTCCATGATTATTCTCTTGTGGTGATGTTCCGTGTTAAAGAGCAATTTGGAATCTGCAAAATTAATTTCGTGTCCTGTTTCTTTCATGTGTTGGAAAAGAGAGGAAGTTTTTTTTGCCGTCAAAAAAGAAGAAAAAACTTCCTCTCTTTTCCAACATCTGGAAATTAGCCCTCCCCACAAAAACTGACACCAGATCCAGAGGCACACAGAACGCCAACACCAATCAACCACACCAGACCCAAACCCAGACCCTCTCCACAGATGAATTACAGACACCATCCAGTAGCCAATCCATGGTGGCACCTCCGGATGCTGCACCCCCCTGCAATCCCTACACAGATCTGGCTGACACAAGCCACAAAACCACAGCTCGCCCCTATACACGAAGCCAAGCCAGAGCACAACTAAGTACAGTACAGCCATCTTCTCAGGAAAACTCTTCACAAAGTTCAAGAGGTCAAGACACAAAGACTTTAACAACTAATCCACACCTAATGACCCACCTAAGTGGTACTCAGGATATCACTCAAGAAATCACTCAAGATATCTCTCAAGTAATTAAGGAACAAAAGAAGAAAAGGCACACTAGCCTGGGAACTTCCTCTCTGCCCAGAACATTGGAGGCTATACACCACACCCCCTCTACAGTATTTATAGGAACTCAAACACTGAGATCCTGCTCTGTTCCAGTAACAAGAAGCCGAAAGCACCAGCCTGAAGATGACGAGTGAGACCTCGTCGAAACGTCGCCTAGACACCCCAACTTTTACACGGGAAGACACCCGAGGACACCAAAACCTGCATATATATATATATATATATATATATATACACACACACACACCGTATATACTCGAGTATAAGCAGACTTTTTCAGCACATTTTTTTACGCTGAAAAAGCCCCCCCCCCCCTTCCCAGCTTATACTCGAGTCAATAAGTTTCCCCAGTTTTTTGTGGTAAAATTAGGTGCCTCAGAACTGGCCAAATTGACTTACAAATTGCAAGACAACTGTGACTTCAAGGAGGAATGGGAACTTTTTACAAATTATCTAAAAAAGACAGCAAAATGAATTGAACTCCTTGGCAGGTTTCTAATAAACATACACAAATTTATTGGCAACATGATGGATAGATATGTAAGGATATGTACAATTTTATAATATGCAGAGGAAATATGTGAAGAGAAATCAGGGAGAGGAGCTGAGGGAGGTCGGGGGGGGGAAATAATGTATGTGATTATATGGTCTGATAATTTGTTATGTGGAAACTGATAAATAAGAAATATACATTTTTTATAAAAAATAGGTGCCTTGCCAAATATTCAGGTCAGCTTATACTAGAGTATATACGGTATGTAAACAGAGGAGAATCCGCTTGAAAGTGGATCACAGAAAGTGGATCCCTATTTCCTACAGCCACTGGGACATCCTCCCAGGAACCACAGGGATACACAGGGTTGTTTTATTCTGGTATTCCTAGTCACCTGTAGGAGGAAAGAGTAGCATTGGAAGTTTTCTTGAGTCACCCTCTTGGTTTCTGGGTGTTCTGCAGCCCACACGCTTTCGAGAAAATCTGCTCCATCGAATGCCCAGGATCTTATGGAATCTCTTGGCAGCACAGCACATTCTGGTGGTTTCCAGAATACCTGTGTATTGAGCGCTCTTCCTGGTTCAATTTGCAAGGGGTGGTGAAGGTGATTAAATTAATTACCTGCCCATTTGCAAAGCAGGCTACGACAATTAAAAACAGATAAAACAGATTACAGGCAAAAGGAATTGGGTGAGCCCTGGAAAAAAACCATCTCCCAGGTGTCAAAGGCAGTGCCGGATTTGCGTATAAGCTAAACAAGCTATACCTTAGGGGCCCACTTTCTTGGGGGCCCCCAAAAAAAATTAAAGGAAAAAAACTGGATGTACATATCCAGAATGTAAGGTAAAAAAACAAATAAAATAAAGCCTACATACAGCAACAGTGTGTTGTGTTGTGTTGTGTTGTGTTGTGTTGTGTTGTGTTGTGTTGTGTTGTGTTGTGTTGTGTTGGCTCCTATGATGGAAGTCAGGGGTCAGCAAACTTTTTCAGCAGGAGGCCGGTCCACTGTTCCTCAGACCTTGTGGGGGGCCGGACTATATTTTTTTTTGGGGGGGGGGGAGAGAATGAATGAATTCCTATGCTCCACAAATAACCCAAAGATGCATTTTAGATAAAAGCACACATTCTACTCATGTAAAAACACCAGACAGGCCCCACAAATAACCAGAGATGCATTTTAGATAAAAGCACACATTCTACTCATGTAAAAACACCAGGCAGGCCCCACAAATAACCAGAGATGCGTTTTAAATACAGTGGTGACTCGCAAGACGAAATTAATCCATTCCGTGAGGCTCTTCGTATAGCGGTTTTTTCGTCTTGCGAAGCAAGCCCATTGACAGCTTAGCGGATTAGCGGCTTTTAGCGGATCTGCTGATAAGCGGCTTATCAGCGGATCAGCTGATAAGCGGCTTAGTGGCTTAGGGAAAGGGGGGGGACCCGCAGGAACTCGCAAGACATTTCGTCTTGCGAAGCAAGCCCATAGGGAAATTCATTTTGCGAAGCGCCTCCAAAACGGAAAACCCTTTCGTCTAGCGGGTTTTCCATCTTGCGAGGCGTTCGTCTTGTGGGGCACCACTGTAAAAGGACACATTCTACTCATGTAAAAACACGCTGATTCCCGGACCGTCCATGGGCCGGATTTCGTGGGTGATTGGGCTGGATCTGGCCCCTGGACCTTAGTTTGCCTACCCATGATGTAAGTAATGGGCCCCACCTGCTAGCCTGCTCCCTAAAATATCCCTGGTTTCCTCATTTCTATATATAGGGTGCCTACATTCTGCATAGACTGGTTGCATGGCAACATCTGCAAATGGCTTTGGAGGACTATTAGGTCCATAAATTACCATTTAGCATATATTCATATAGCATATAACCCATTCCGGTACTTCCAGGTTTTGGTGGTCTGCAACCCAAAAAAACCGCAACCTGAAGCAGCTGTTACCCGAGGTATGATTGTAAATCTGCAACACTTAAAATATAAATCCAGGAACATTAAATGAAATCCGGGGGCATTGCAGGGATGGATTTTGTCTGGGGACAGACATGTACCGTATTTTTCGCTCTATAGGACTCACCGGACCATAGGAGGGGGAGAACAGGAAAAGAAAATCTCCCCCTTTCTGCGCAGCGCCCCTTCAGCGAAGCAGCAGGAGAAACGGAGCCCCTTCCATTTCTCCTCCCGCTTCGCTGAAGGGGCGCTGCGCAGAAAGGGAAAACTGTGCAGCGCCTCTCCAGCGAAGCGAAGCCTGGAGAGCAAAAGGAATCGGTGTGCACCGACCCCTCTCACTCACCAGGCTTCAGGCGGCTATCTGCAAGCCTTCGGAGCACAGTGGGAACTCCCGCTGCGCTCCGAAGGCTTGCAGATAGCTGCCTGAAGCCCCCGAAGGGCAGCGGGAGTTCGTGCTGCGCTCCGGGGACTTCAGGCGGCTTCAGCGAAAGCAACGCGAATCCTCCGGGGCGTGGGGGGAGCTCTCCCTCTGCGCTTAGGAGGCTTCCCGTTGCTATCACTGAAGCCAAGGAGCCTGCATTCGCTCCATAAGATGCACACACATTTCCCCTTAATTTTTGAAGGGGAAAAAGTGCGTCTTATAGAACAAAAAATACGGTAAATCTGGGGACTATCCCCAGGAAACGGGGATGTCTGGTAACCATACATTACACCTTTCCTTAGTTTCCCCCTTTGGCCCAATTTCCTCCTTCAAAGACACAAACAAAGTTAGAATACTGCAACCTGACTCACTGTGGTGCAGGCAGAATTACTACTCACAGCATTCCCTACTTAATATGCTAATGACATTTGCTTCCTCAAATGAACCAGGAAGTTGGCGGCTGGGACACAGATGCAACAATATCCTACTTCTCCTACTTCATACAAGTGTGTAGCCTCTTTCCCTTTTCTGCAAAATATTTTTAAGTTCACGCTTAATGGTTTCGCTTGCTCGTTTTGCTTAATTCATCTGCGCAACAGATGCATTGAAGTACCAACCTGGTTGTACTTCAATCTAAAGGAATAAGAAAACACTTTTTTGGGTGTCTGCAGACTGCCACTTGCAGGAGTCATTCGAACACCTACCGTAAATTTAGGGTTGCACAATTGAAGTGGTTTAAAGGGTTCTGTCAACCTGGTACAACAGATCCACCTTTATAAAAAAAAAAAGGAAAGAAATTGACAAGGGAAGCAATTAGGAAATGCACTGAAAAGAGTGTAATGGGCAAATGATTGATGTGAAGATGTAAAAATGCCTTACAAGAAAATCAGGATGAATGCAGGAAGAAGGGTTGCAGCACTTTAAAGTGGAAGCGATCCTAAACTTGTCCACTCAGAAGTACCGGTAGGTCCTTTTAGATCCAGTGGGGCTTACACCCAGGTAAATGATTATTTTTTATATCATAAAATTTAAACACCACTTGAGTGTAGCAACAGCAACCTCAAAGCCATTTACAAAAAAAGGTATAACAACAAAATCATCAGCAAGAAAAGTTAACAGCAATAACTAAAGACTTTCAAAAAGTTAAAATAACAACAGATAAAGAACCAATTAAAACTCACATCGACTTTCTAAATGTCTGGGCTTGTCTAGCCAAAAATGTTTTAAGCAGGTGCCAAAAAGGGCACAGTGAAGGTGCCTGTCTGAAATCAATAGGCGGGGAGTTCCAAAGTGTAAATTAAATTAGGACTGCAACCTTAATCGTGAAGAGTTGCTGGATGGGAGCTGGGGAAAATCAGGGCTGGAATTTTAAGAGAGGGAACCTTGGCTTAGGCTAAAACTCTTTCATTCCTCCCTCTTCCCCTCCCTGGTTTCTGCCACACATTCTCGGATGTCTCTTTGAAGAGTATTGTCTGCCTGTTTCCGGAAAGAGAGAAAGAGAGATTAAATTCGTTGTGCAAAGGGTGAGTCAGCAGCAATGAAAAGATTGATTAGACACATGCTTGGCGACTCTCTTTTTGAATTAAATCCTACCATTGTTTCAAAGAGTTTGGGGAAGTTCCTTTTAGCAGCTGCAGCAGCAGGAACACCAATCCTTTAAAGCAGGCCAGATGGAGAGATATTACGTGGATATTAAGTCTGCTCATCAGCCAGAGACTGAACAGAGACTGGAACCCAGCCCCTTTCTCCAGAACAACCCTTAAAATGTTACTTAACACATTAGTATGTTGTCCTTTCTACGAGGAATTCAGGGTAGCCATACAAGAAGCTCTCACGACGACCCTGTGAGGTAGGTGAAGATGAGACACAATGACTGAGCGAAGACTGACATTGGAAGGATTTAAGATCAGCAGCACAACCCTATGCACACAAGCTGTGAAACAGTCCCGTTGACTTCAGTGCTTTTTAGTTCCAGGTAAATGGGTGCAGGGGGACGCGGGAGGAGCTGTGGGTTAAACCACAGAGCCTGGGCCTTGCCGATCAGAAGGTCGGCGGTTCAAATCCCTGCAACAGGGTGAGCTCCCGTTGCTCAGTTCCTGCTCCTGCCAACCTAGCAGTTCGAAAGCACCTCAAAGTGCAAGTAGATAAATAGGTACCACTCCGGTGGGAAGGTAAACGGCGTTTCCGTGCGCTGCTCTGGTTCGCCAGAAGCGGCTTAGTCATGCTGGCCACATGACCCGGAAGCTGTACACCGGCTCCCTCGGCCAATAAAGCGAGATGAGCGCCGCAACCCCAGAGTCGGTCACGACTGGACCTAATGGTCAGGGGTCCCTTTACCTTTACCTTTAACTTGTATTAGCAAGTTCCTTTACTGAGCAAAGTTTACATTCCCCTTTTAAACGCCTAATGGACAGGGGTCCCTTTACCTTTAAGCGGGTGCAGGACTGAAGGCAAAGTTATCGAATTGAATCTCCTCCTTTGCCTTTTTGGTGTGCAGCCTCCTCAGGGCAGAGACCTATCTTGCGGTGCAACTCTAAACAAGCTTGTTGTTGTTTAGTCATTTAGCCGTGTCCGCCTCTTCGTGACCCCATGGACCAGATCACACCAGGCACTCCTGTCTTCCACCGCCTCCCGCAGTTTGGTCAGACTCATGCTGGTAGCTTCGAGAACACTGTCCCACCATCTCGTCCTCTGTCGCCCCCTTCTCCTTGTGCCCTCCATCTTTCCCAGCATCAGGGTCTTTTCCAGGGAGTCTTCTCTTCTCATGAGGTGGCCAAAGTAAACAAGCTTACTCGGAAGGAATTCCCACAGAGCTCAGTGAGACTTGCTCCCATGTAGGTGGATATAGGATCTGAATTTTCTTCCTATAGCCTCGAACACTTTTCAAAATAATGGTTAGGGCAGGATGTTTTAAAAAACAGGAACCACAGGTTTCATTGAGAAAGATTGGTTTGTGGTTAACTCCACTGAAACCTACAAAACTTCAAAACAGAGGTGTCTCACCTGTGACCTTCCAGGTGTTGCTGGAACTACAGCTCCCATAATTCCTGGGCACCAGCCGTCTTTGTTGGGGTTAGGAGTGTGCAGAATGGAAGAAAAAATTCCTTCCAGTAGCACCTTAAAGACCAACTAAGTTAGTTCTAGGTATGAGCTTTCGTGTGCATGCACACTTCTTCAGATACACTTCTTCAGATACACTTTCGTGTGCATGCACACACTTCAGAAGTGTGCATGCACACGAAAGCTCATACCTAGAACTAACTTACCGGTAGTTGGTCTTTAAGGTGCTACTGGAAGGATTTTTTTTATTTTGTTTTGACTATAGCAGACCAACACGGCTACCTATCTGTAACCAGAATGGAAGAGAGAGGCAGCAGCTTCGGAAACAAGATTGGGAAGGTGGAAAAGAGACTTAGGAGTTGCATTTGGGGGGGGGGAATGGGAAGGTCTGATGGGGGGAAGCAGAGGCTGGCGAGTGGAACTAGCAAATGCAGAGCCTCTCCATGTACTATAATGTCTGTTTGCTTTTAATCTACACTTACAGTCTTTAAAATGGTGTACTTTAAAAAATAATAATGTTGAGACCTCTGTGGTGTAAGCAGGCAAATAATAATGTTAATGCCCCCTGACCAGGATTTTTATTTATCAGAAAATAAAATAAAATAAATGTGCATGCTGCTTAATTGCAAATAAAACTGCAAAGTGGTTTGCAAAGGGTGACAGTCAGCTAAGATTTATGTATTTATTTTATTGCAATTCCACCCCGCTTTTTCTCCAAGGAGCTCAAGTTAGTGTCTGCGGTTCTCTTAACCTCCTCATTTGACCCCCACAACAACCCTGTGAGGTAGTTTAGGCTGAAGAGGCAGTGACTGGCCCAAGATGACCCAGCGAGTTTCATGACTAACCAAGGCAATTTGAACCCTGGTTTCTTCCAGGTCCTGGTCTGACACACTGCACCCTGCTGAATTAGACCCGCTGAAATTACATGACTAACTTAGTCATGTTCATTTAGCTGTGATTCCTGTGTTTCAGGGGCGGGGTGGACTAGATGTCCTTTGGGGGTGCCCCTTCCAAGGGTGCTACAACCTACTTCATGCAATTAATTCCTGTGGGTCTACTGTGAGTAAAACACCCCCAAAGAACATAAAACATGCGTTGAAATGATCAAAGTTTTTTTTAAAAATTGGGGGGGTTAAATTATAAGCTTAAATCACTGATTAAAATAGAATAAACTTGACTTGAAACATGAAATTTATTACGGTCAGCTTGAGAAACATGAATGGAACTGCAATCCCAATAGCAAAACAAACATTTAAAGCAATATGCAACAATGGATTTTAATGGGTGGGTGGGTTTGGCTGAGCAGAAAGCTCTTTGGCAGGTGCCAAAGGAGGGATGCAATGACGCCCTCTGCTTAGCATCAATTGGCAGGGAGTTCCAAAGGGCAGGATCTGCCACTCTGCACTCTGCGGATCAGCCTGGGCAGAAGAGAGGGATTAATAGCTCCCGGCAGCCATAATATATCCAGCTGAGCTGGCTTAGCCACTTCATCAAATATCAAGAGTGCCTTTGGGGTGGACAGAGGCCAATCTTGGTGCTTCCGAGGCTCCAGTTTCAAGGCGGAGCTTCTGGAAGATACTCAAGGATTTCTAAAGAACCTGCCTGAGCAGAAACCAGCCTCAGCATTTCCTGGTCCATGTCTTGAGCACGCAAATGGTCTCGCACCTTTGCAGGTTCTGCTGGGTTGGGATAAATGAGGAAAGGTACTGGGTTCAGGATGCCCTGGGACCTTTTACTGCTGTGAGGGCTAGAGCAGAAGGAGGTCACCATTGTTCTCCTAGGAAAGTGAAGTTGGAGATCTGCTTCCATCACTGAAGGTAGGTGGACTCAAAGACATGGGCTTCTCCACCCAGCTGAGCCTCCTGTTACCCAGCCAGGTCTGCATTTTGTGCATAGGTAAAGGTGAAGGGACCCCTGACCATTAGGTCCAGTCGTGACCGACTCTGGGGTTGCAGCGCTCACCTTGCTTTATTGGCTGAGGGAGCCGGCGTACAGCTTCCGGGTCATGTGGCCAGCATGACTAAGCCGCTTCTGGTGAACCAGAGCAGCGCACGGAAACACCATTTACCTTCTAGCGGTACCTATTTATCTACTTGCACTTTGATATGCTTTCGAACTGCTAGGTTGGCAGGAGCAGGGACCGAGCAACAGGACCTCACCCCATCGCGGGGATTCGAACCGCCGACCTTCTGATCGGCAAGTCCAAGGCTCTGTGGTTTAACCCACAGCGCCACCCGCGTCGTATTTTGTGCATAGCACATGGTTAAAAGCAATGACTTGTCTCCAGCTAAGTCTGACTCAGAATAGACCCGGAGAAATTAATGGCACTAAGTAAGTGATGTATGTTGGCATCTGTCCGTCTCGGGAGATGATGGAGGAATGCTCTGTTGTGGGTGACGTCAAACCGTCAGAGTTACAGCGCCTGCTGTGGCTGTAGAGACAGAAAAGGGAGAGACATGTTTTGTTGCAGCTGGGGCAGATGGTTGTGTTAATGCAGATAGAATCTCAGAGCTGGAAGAGACCCCCAAGGCTCATGTAGTCTGACCCCCCAGCAATGCAGGAACAGGATATGCAGTGAGGTTGAGGGGATGTTCTTTCACATGTGGTGGGCTTGTAAAAGGGTAAAAGCGTATTGGGAAATAATCCATAATGAATTGAAAAAAGATGTTTAAAAGTACTTCCCCACAAAAAAAACAGAGTCCAGGTGGAAATTCCCAGGTTTCAAAAAAGGTTATTTATGTATGCCACTACTGCGGCCCGTGTTTTGTTAGCCCCAAATTGGAAAACTAGCAAAGTCCCAACCAAAGAAGAATGGCAACTTAAGTTGATGGAATATGCGCAGCTTGCAGAACTAACTTATAGAATAAGAGAACGAGAAGAACATATGTTTAGAGAAGATTGGAAAACATTTATTGAATAAATGGGGGGAAATTGTGTGCACTTGAAAATGGCAGCATTAAGATCGACAGTACAAATAAGTTTTGATGGCTGTAATAATGGAATACTGTTTGGTAGAGTTTTTGTAAAATATGAAGGCATTTATGATATGCAAAATGAACCATGGAAAGGGAAGAAGGAAAGTCATTGATATCTTAAGGATATTTAAATGAGTATTTTAAATTTTAAAACAGAAAATTTAATTTAAAAATTATAATATATATATATATACACACATATACATATATATATATATATATATATATATATATATATATATATGCAGGTTTTGGTGTCCTCGGGTGTCTTCCCGTGTAAAAGTTGGGGTGTCTAGGCGACGTTTCGACGAGGTCTCACTCGTCATCTTCAGGCTGGTGCTTTCGGCTTCTTGTTACTGGAACAGAGCAGGATCTCAGTGTTTGAGTTCCTATAAATACTGTAGAGGGGGTGTGGTGTATAGCCTCCAATGTTCTGGGCAGAGAGGAAGTTCCCAGGCTAGTGTGCCTTTTCTTCTTTTGTTCCTTAATTACTTGAGATATATATATATATATATATATATATACACATATATATATATCTAGCAATGCAGGAACTGCAGCTGAAGAAAGCCCGACAGATGGTCATTTGTTACTCTCAATGGGTCTACTCTGATTCAGGCTAGAATTGGTACAGCCCTCTGGAAGATGCTGCTAATCTTGTTCCCTGCAGCTCCACTTACAGACTTTAGATGAATCACGCATCCTGCACTTTGAGCCCGTGTGGTTTTCTTGCGCAACGCTTCCAGGTTTCCGAGAGCTGAGAGTCAAAGTCTGAGGGTGGGAGGCCAAGAGGACATTTGAGGTATTTGAGCAGCCTACCCAAGCATTGGACTTGTATTGGAATGTGCTGTTTTATTTCGCAATGTACTGTATATGTTTAAAAAACTGCTGGTTTTATGATGAGGTTTATCTTAAGCAAACTTGTTTTCAACATCTCATTTTGCAGCAGTAGAACAAGCGTTCTGTGGTTCTTGAAAGAGTAGAGGTGGCCCCAAGTTCTTAAGGTCTCTATCAACCCATTTTGATTGATTGAGTTTATCTAAGGCATTCCCCCCCCCCCACGGTACTACATAATCATTAACATTTCTAAGCAGTTTTTAGCACTGCAATGTTTTCTCAGACAAAGAGACCACGAGGCGATTGGAGCGCTGCGTCCATCCTTCTCCATTTTTTCTTTCTTTTAAGAAATTAGCAATCCAACCCACCTCACAGCCTTGGGCAGCAAGGGCATGGAGACCCATGGGAGCAGCAGGACGTTGGGGCATTCCTCCGCTCTCTGGGGGGATTGTATGGGGAAAAGATGGGTACCCAAAGTGCTGGCTTTAAACCGGGTCTGGACAGAAGCAGGCAGCCGGCGTCACTGGCACACAACTGGTGTCCCGTGTTCTGAACACCTGGCCCCTGCCAGGATTCCCGCTGCCATATTCAACTTGGAAGATTTTGCTGGAGAAACCCCACAACATAAGAAGCAGGCGGCAGCGTGGTGCGGTGGTTAGAGTGTTGGACTAAGACCTGGGAGACCAGGGTTCGAATCCCCACTCGCTCGCAAGCCTTGAGCCAGTCGTCGCATCTTAGCCTAATCTACCTCGCAGGATCGCTGTGAGGAGAAAATGGGGAGGAGAAATATGTATGCCACCTTGAGCTTCCTGGAGGAACGGTGGGGTATAAATGTAAAAATAAATGACCAGGGAGAAGAGTCGGTAGAAGAAGATTGGAAGAAATTTAAAGACTACTTACAGAAACACTGTAAAATTAAGGAATGTTAGAAGGATGCGGGAATGAAGTTACGTGGTTTTAGCAGTAATGTTATAGAATTAGGTAAAATTGGATTATAAATAGGTGAGAATGTAAAGTGACAATATATTAAGATAAATTATTAAGATAAAAAAGCAAAAATGGAAAGGATTTGCTGAAACTGCTAATTGAATTAGAATACAAAAAAGGGAGGTGTGAGGAGGTCAGGGAAACAAGTAAATGAAAGACAAGACATAGAAAGATTGGAATGTTTTTAATTGCTTTTATTTTATTTTTCTGTATCTTGTATTTTTCTTATTTTCTTTTTCTTTTTCATTTTTGTAATATTTACGAAACTTTAATAAATATTATTTTTTAAAAAATGTAAAAATAAATGAATGAGTAACATGAGATCAGGCAGTGGCCTATCTGCTCATAGAGTCACAGAACTGGAGAGTTGGAAGGGATCCCAAGGAATAATAATAATAATAATAATAATAATAATAATAATAATAATAATTGTATACTTCCCTAGACCCATGGGTCTCAGGGCGGTTCACAACCCACAATATGAAAACAAAAATACATAATCAAAATATAAACAGAACCAGCTGAATAACGCCCCTCCAAAACACATAAAAACAGTTAAAAACTATTTTTTAAAAGACAACAACACACAGTTTAAAAGCACTTTAAAAGAATGTGAACAGTACTCTCTGCTGGGCAGCAGCAGCCCTTTTGTAGTCTAGACCATCTATGTATTTCAACATGGAAACCAGAGACGGCGGTTATGTGCTTCTTATTACAGGGGAGAGACCAGGAGCTCACCAAGACAGTAGCTAAGCTCCTCTATTTGATTTTTTTGTTGTTGCCAAAGTATGCTACAGGATCCTGCCCTTGCTGGAAACCCACAGAGATGAGGCGGATCGCTCGCCTCTTCTGCCCTTTGGCGGGTGACTCTGCTGTTGGTGTCTCACTGGCCTGTCTATTCTGAATGTATTCTGAATGTTCTTATGTGATGCCAATAAAGGTTACTTGGCTTGACTTTGGCTGGACTTAACAGTCCAGGGATCCTTTACCTTTTGACATGGCTTCATCTTCAAGCCTTCCCAGATGGTTGCCTGGGAGGAACTGCAACCCCTCCTCTGATCCGTCTCTCTTCTCCAGCAGGTGCACCACCGAGGAGCGAGATGGCTCTGCTCACCCATGTGCTGGCATGCATCTTTGGGATCGGCTCCTGGATGTCCATCAACGGCGTGTGGGTCGAGCTCCCAGTGCTGGTGAACGTTCTGCCCGAGGGCTGGTACCTGCCTTCTTATCTCATCATCATCATCCAGCTGGCCAACGTGGGCCCTCTCTTCATCACCCTCATGCACAAGTGGAAGCCGGGCTTGCTGAGCGAGGTCCTCGTCATCTGCGTCGTGGTCTCCACCGGAGTCGTGGCCTGCTTCCTCTTGGCCTTCCTGTGGCACTACACCATGGATTTCGGCGGGGCTCGCCACAGCGTGGCCTTCTTCATCTTGACCTTCTGCCTCTCGCTGGTGGACTGCACCTCCTCCGTCACCTTCCTGCCGTTCATGGCTCGCTTCCACCCTCGATACATCACCTCCTACTTCATCGGGGAAGGTCTCAGCGGGCTGGTCCCTGCTCTCTTTGCTCTGGCGCAGGGAGCAGGGATCTCCAGCTGCGTCGAGGTTGCCATCCCAAGCAACCACACTCACCGCAGCAACGCCACCTTGGGCAACGTGAGCGCGGGCGACCCCGTCCCTTTCCGCCTAGAGACCCGCTACTCCCCCGCCAACTTCTCCAGCCTGGTCTTCTTCCTCATCCTGTCCGGCCTGATGTTCTCCTGCCTGGTGGCTTTCTTCTTCCTCAACCGCCTGCCCAGGGTGTGGGATCTTTCGGAGCAGAAACTCTGCACCAGTGAGATCACCCTCCACTCCATCAGGAAGATCCCTGCGGATGGAGGGCTGAAAGAAGGGTTCGCTAACTTCCCTGTGGAGGGAAAGGCAGAAAGTTGCTCCAAAGAAGACGAGGAAGGAGCTCCAGAGAAGGTTGTCTACTCCTGGACCACGTTGGCCTTCATGTATGTCCTCATCACTTGGTGTAGCTCCTTGATGTATGGAGTCCTGCCCTCAGTGCAGAGCTACTCCTGCTTGCCCTACAGCAACTTAGCCTACCACCTCTCCACCACCCTGGGTGCCATGGCTGTCCCTCTTGCCTGCAGCATCTCTACGTTCTTGCCCAGCAGGTAGGTACCCACCCGTCTTCGCAAGAATTCTTGAGTTCTCCGAGCTCTGGGATTGATTCTGCTTCATGAGTATGTCTTGCTTTTGCCACCGCCCCTTTAAAGAAGGCTTGAGATGCAACTCGCAATGAGGAAAGGTTGCATTTTATAGAATCCTTGGGTTGTAGAGTTGGAAGGGACCCCCCAGTCATCTAGTCCAGCCCCCTGCAATGCAGGAATCCCAAGCAAAGCATACCTGAAGGAGCGTCTCCACTCCCATCGTCCAGCCCAGTCACTGAGGTCCAGCGCCAAGGGCCTTCTGGCGGTTCCCTCCCTGCGAGAAGCCAAGTTATAGGGAACCAGACAGAGGGCCTTCTCAGTAGTGGCACCCTCCCTGTGGAACGCCCTCCCACCAGATGTCAAAGAGAACAATAACTACCAGACTTTTAGAAGACATCTGAAGGCAGCCCTCTTTAGGGAAGCTTTTAATGTTTAACAGACTACTGTATTTTAATACTTTGTTGGAAGCCGCCCAGAGTGGCTGGGGAAACCCAGCCAGATGGGCAGGGAATAAATTATTACTATATTATTATTATCTATGACAGATGGCCATACAACCTCTGCTTAAAAACCTCCAAGGGAGGAGAGTCCACCATCTCCCATGGGAGACTGTTCCACTGTCGAACAGCTCTAACTACCAGAAAGTTCTTTGTAATGTTTAGTTGGAATCTCCTTAGAATTTTAATCCGCTGGTTCAGGGCCTACCCCCCCGAGCAGCAGAAAACAAGCTTGTTCCATCTTCCATGTGACAGCCCTTGAGATATTTGAAGATGGCTCTCATATCTCCTCTCAGTCTCCTTTTTTCCAGGCTAAACATGCCCAGCTCCTTCAACCGTTCCTCATAAGGCTTGGTTTCCAGACCCTTGACCATCTCAGTCACCCTCCTCTGCACACCTTCCAACTTGTCAACATCCTTCTTAAACTGCAGTGCCCAGAACTGGACACAGTATTCCAGGAGTAGTCTGACTAAGGCAGAATAGAGTGGTTTATTTATTTAAATATCGCGACAAAAACTCGGGAGGATTTGCCTAACCAGGTAACCAAACTGAACCAATCAGCCAGATCCAATTAGTCAAGCAGCAACATTTGCTGCCGAGAAAAGGAGCGTCTCCCTTCCTATTCCTGGGCATAACATCAGACGCAACCTCTCATCCTGCAACAAGGCAGGTTTACGGAAGTGTAGCCAGTTTGTCCACATTAAGCGCCAAGCTGAGGGGGCACTACAGGTGGCGCTGAAACACTAATGTACGAAAGAAGGTGAGAGGCGGGGGGTGGCACCAATTTTTGGTGCCGCACATGCCCTACTGAAATTTTAAAGCCCAAAGTCCACCACTCCTTAGAGCTGCCATATTTTTTCACTCCATAAGACGCACCTGACCATAAGACGCACCTAGTTTTTAGAGGAGGAAAACAAGAAAAAAAAATATTCTGAACGAAACAGTGGATGTATGATTTTTGTGGTTCATGCTGTGGCCACAGACATGTGATTTGACAGTGAATTTGGGGTGACCCAATGCAAAAATCCTGAGCATCCATGTGGATCTGTGCTTTGTAACCACATTTTTGCGCCATTGCGGCCCCACGCAACAGTGGGTGCGTGATTTTTTTTGGTGCAGGCAGTAGCCATGGACGTGCCATGTGATCTGATGGTTAATTTGGGGTGACCCAGTGTAAAAATCCTGAGGATCCATGGGCTTTTACCTCCCCCCTCCCAGGCAGCCTCCTTTATTGCTACTGTCTCTTATCTCGCTCCGGATCGCTTGCCGATCAGCTGCTTTGTTTCAACACCCACTTCCCTCTTTAAAAAAAAAAAAAAGCATGATCTGCTTTTTGTCCCTGGGCAATTCGGCTCCAGGGACCACGCATTCACTCCATGAGATGCACAGACATTTCCCCATACTTTTTAGGAGGCAAAAAGTGCGTCTTATGGCAGTGGCGTAGTGTGGGGGGTGCAGGGGGGCCGGCCGCACCGGGCGCAACATCTGGGGGGGGCGCACTCACACTCGCAGCTCTCTGCCCCTGCTAAAATCCACGGGTTAGGGGGCGCAAATTACTTGCCTTGCCCCGGGTGCTGACAACCCACGCTACGCCACTGTCTTATGGAGCAAAAAATACGGTAGCTTATTTTTTACAGTCCAACAGCATATAAATGTTGTTAAAGAAATAAACACCCTGTAAGGAAATGTAGGACAAAAAGAATCGCTGTTGTGTAACCTCACTGCAAGGAAATCAGTGCCGGATAGAATCTAACCTCTGCTTTGAGATTGGTGCAATCAAATCAGGATGAATGCAAATCAAAGACGCTCAATAAATAGGTCATCTGAAGGAGCTCTGACTCTCTCCCGCTCTCTGTTTGAGGCTTCATCCCATGTGAAATCCTGACCCCAATTTGGCTTGAAATGCGCTGCCTATTTGCCTCGATGCTTTCCTTTGCTCTCCCCCCCCTCCCCAGGTCCCTCGCCTTCTTGAGTGTCTTGGCAGCCACCGGGACGGCCTTTGGCGCCTACAACATGGGCATGGCTGCCCTGAGTCCCTGCCCGCCCCTAAACCACTCGGAGTTGGGGGATGCACTCATCGTAAGTAGCTTACACCAAAGGCTCTGGCATTCTCTGTTTTGCAAGAGGGATGTTGCTCAGAGACATGATGGGGCATCCTGCAGCTTTGCAAATGGGTCCCGGAAACTTCCTAACCCAGAATGGGACTTGACAAGGACCCAAAGGCTGCAACGGTTGCTCACTAGCTGCGAGGGCCACATTCTGCCCCAGGTGGCCTTCCAAGGGCCGCTAGCCGGTGGTGGGTGTGGCCCAAGGTCAACAGGGGGCAGGGCCTTGGGTGCGGATTTTGCCATTGTTCAGCAGGCATATGAAAATTCAATTTTCTCCAGCCTCTGTTCAGGCAAGAGGTAGGCGTTCGGCCAGTTCAAGGACAAATTCCAGCCAAGCAAAAGTGTGGACACAGGTGGGTACAGGGTGAGGCCAAAGGGGGGTGGGCCCTACAGGGAAGGGTGGGGCCTTGGGAGAGTCCCAAAGGCCAAGTAGAAAGCCCTACAGCTTCTCCCCTCCTGCCCTAAAAGAAGATGAGGCCAGTTCCTGGAGGAGAATAGGTCTGCTTGGCTACTAACCAAGACAAGTGGGACCTGAGACTGTTGTAAACAAAAATCTGCCCTTTTTCCCTTATGGGGTATCCAAGAGCCCATTTAGAGTCCTTACGTAGGTTCCCTATTGGTAGGAGAAAATAACAGAGGCCAACCAGAGAATATTGAGAAGCAAAGCAGCTCGTAAGCCTGATCTTTATTGATCTGTTGTAACAGGGTGCTCCCCTCACATGCAGGAAAGGAGGAGGAACCCAGAACAATGGTGTGCAAGCCCTTATACAGACTTTTGAATTTGCCACCCTGTAGATCAAGACCACCCCGAGAAACATCATACATACATCACAGAAGGGGTGTAACCTAAGACCACCCCTCAGATACATCAAACCTACATCACAAAAAAGGCAGTCTAAAACAGAAATTTGAATGTTGTTTTTCTCCTGTATTTGTTTATCTCCTGTCTGGCAGCTTACTTGATTGGATTGCCTGGGGAGCTCGGTCATTCTTTTGTAGTGATAAATATTTAGTTCCTGGGCCAGGTCACAGGCTCACACCCTATTCAAACACAGACATACCCTTAAGACAGGATTTGTGAAGGAAAAGATAATGGGGAGTCTCTTCCATTTTCCTTTGACCTTGCAGAGAAAACATTTGGTCAGTTTGGGACAGTTTGGGAATCAAAAATGGTTCCAGGTTGGTCCCCCTGCGCTGATCTATGTACGTGCTTGGTTGGTACACTTAGGAACATTGAACATATAACAAAGACCTCAAAATTCCTATCACAAGACAAAGGGGAGTGATGCTCTTCAGGATTTTACCCACTCCAGTTCATCCCTCTTGCCATGTTTCCCATTCCCAACGCCCCTTCCACAGTCCATCAGTTGCCCAGTATGTTGTGCAGAAAGCATGACCAGTCCTTATTGAGCCTTTGGGGTTGTTGTTTTTTTTTGCCCCAAACATGTTTTGTACTTCTGCAAACCTTGTGGGTTCCATGGGGCCTGCGCATGCCTCCCTCTCATGTGTGGGTGGCACTGTTTTGGCTACATAACACTCGCTCACAGACCATTGGGAAGTGAAGCCTGCAACAAAATGTTGCAGTGTGGAATGCTTCTACTCAGCCAGCCAGGCCCTTTTTCGGCACACCTCATCCTGTTCCTACCCCACTCCATCATCAGCATTCTGTGCCCACTGAGCATGCTCAATCGTCATTTGGGTGCTTATTGGAGGGGGTGCAGGTTCATCCAAACCTCATTGGGGTTTGAAAAAATTTCCTCTTTTTGCCATTCCCCCAAACCTGCTGATACTGCCTCTTGAACTGAGATTCCTGTGAGCATGTAGGGTGATGGCAAGATGGAACCTCCAGGTTTAAAAGCACGCTACCACCATTTGTTGATCGGTGGGGAACAGGAAAGCTAATGTTTTCATTAAAGGTGTTGACCTTTAAAGCCCTAAACGGCCTCGGCCCAGTATACCTGCAGGAGCATCTCCACCCCCATCATTCTGCCCGGACACTGAGGTCCAGCGCCGAGGGCCTTCTGGCGGTTCCCTCACTGCGAGAAGTGAGGTTACAGGGAACCAGGCAGAGGGCCTTCTCGGTGGTGGCACCTGCCCTGTGGAACGCCCTCCCACCAGATGTCAAAGAGATAAACAACTACCTGACATCTGAAGGCAGCCCTGTTCATGGAAGTTTTTAATGCGTTACATTTTAGTGTATTTTTGGTCTTTGTTGGAAGCCGCCCAGAGTGGCAGGGGGAATCCAGCCAGATGGGCGGGGTACAGATAATAAATTATTATTATTATTATTATTATTATTATTATTATTATTATTATTATTACCCTTATCTCAAGTATCTGGCTAGCCAAGTGGGAAGCACTTGGCTGAACTAGGTTAATGTTTAGCTTGTTCCAATGCAGCTTCTGTGTGCTTAATGGAATAATGAAAGGGGAAGGTGATAATTCATTGGCTTCGGGCCAAGAAAGGAATGCAATGGCAGAGGTTGAAACACAGCTGCTTCTGTGCCGACAGGTGATCTCCTGGATCCTCTTCAACGGGACCCTCGCGTACGTCAAGGTGATGCTGGGAGTGATCCTTCGCGGCCACAGCCAAAGCGCCCTTGTGTGGTACGGAGCGATGGAGCAGCTCGGGGGTCTAGTTGGAGCTGTCATCATGTTCCCCTTGGTGAATGTCTACAGCGTCTTCAAATCGGCTGACTACTGCAGCTTCCGGTGCCCGGCGTGAGCTCAAGAGGAGGCAAGGGCTCGTCTCGGATCAATGCAGCAGTCAGGATGCTTGTTCTGTTTCCAAACTGAGGGAAGGGACCGTGCGAATAAGTTCCCCTTAAGATCAAGGCGAAGGGACGCAAGGGATCGTCGGCCAACGTCACCCTTGACTTCGTGTAACAGTGACAGATGATGAATTAACTTTAGACATGGCTCCACGCTCCTCCTCCTCCTGCCCTTTCTTAACCTTGGATGGACAAGAACCCTGCTGCAGGCCTGTGTTCAGAACCTGGCCAGGGAGTTGTATAATGCCTTGTAAATAAATCAGTCGAATTACCAACTCCTGTGTCGAACCTGGATTCAGCACAGACGTTGCCACCAGTTGCTTAAGGTCCCTTTGGGCAGCCGTAAGCCACAGCCCACACCAGTGAACTTGCCTTTTTGTAAATTCAGTATTAGGACCTTTGAGTCCTTAATCCTTTATTACTGCATTTTGCTTCACCTAGGTCGAGCTAGGATTATAATACTTCAGAATTTTTGGGAGTTGTACCCCCTTTTTTTGAATTTTGGTCATTTAAGGTTTATGATTTTTCTATTTCCTTCTGAGGAAACCGAATAGTTCAGGGAAATGAGGTTTGTAGCCGGCATCCCGTCAAGGCTTTGTTCTGTTTTAGGTTTTTCTGATTTTTTCCCTTAAACATTTTGATTCTTATTACCGGTATTTAGTTTGTTTCCTAAGATAATATTTCTAATAGATTACTTCTCGTTTCAGGGAATTTCACAGTATTTCATTTGTTTTGTGCAATTTCTCGGTTCTGTGACTGTCTTTTTTTCTACTGGCTACACCAGTGAGCTTGGCAAGACTGGGGAGACACCAGAGGAATTGTAGCATGTGCCAGCGTGGATGGTGCTGCAATCCACAGGGTGATCCTTAATCCACATGGAAGAGGATTTCTATGTCACGTGCAAAGGGGGAAAGGAACCAGGATGGAGCCCAGGGAGGGGGGGACAAACTGGTCAATTTCAGTTCTCATTTTTTCAACCTGAAGTTCATTTCTGCACATTTCCACATCAGTTTGCAAAACCAAAATTCACATAAGAACGTGAGCCTTCTGGATCAGGCCCATGACCCATCTAGTCCAGCATCCTGTTCTCACAGTGGTCCACCAGATACCTGTGAGAACCCCACAAGCAAGATCTGGTCACAAGAGGACTCCCCCCCCCCATGGTTTCCAGCAGAGCCATAACAGCTGCACATTTTTGTTTGCAATTTTGCTTTATTTCTGCAGAGCAGTTTCTCCTAATATAATGTGCTTCTATGTGCGATTTACCCCAGTATTTGCATATTGGTAAGCGTTATGTGGCTAGAGAACTGAATTGCAGTATTCAGGGAAGCACAAATTCCAAAGGATGGCACATGGGAGTTGTACTCCGAAACATTCAGAGGGCACCAGGTTGGGAAAAGCCGGTCTCTGGGCCAGCCCAAGACCTTTTGGTGCCTGAGGCGAAGGACAGGCTGATGCCTCCTTCCACTTTGTGGACAGGTGCAAACCGAACAAGTGCTTCCCTTCACCTCAAGACAGCAGCCACACACACATCACTCTGCCCTCCATCCTCCTGCAGCTGTTTTCCACCCACATCCCTCCCCAGTATCTCTCGCTTGAGGAAGCTACCTTGAACCGCATCACTGTGGCCGCCACTGGATGATCTATAGCAGCACAGAAGGTGCTTTTCCTGATTTGCAAATATCTGAGAATAATCCAAGAATCCCTTAGGTACGCAGGTGGCGCTGTGGTCTAAACCAGTGTTTCCCAACCTTGGGCCTCCAGCTGTTTTTGAACTACAATTCCCATCATCTCTGACCACTGGTCTTGCTAGCTAGGGGTGATGGGAGTTGTAGTCCAAAAACAGCTGGAGGCCCAAGGTTGGGAAACAGTGGTCTAAACCACAGAGCCTCTTGGGCTTGCCGATCAGAAGGTCGGCAGTTCTAATCCCCACAACAGAGTGAGCTCCTGTTGCTCTGCCCCAGCTCCTGCCAACCTAGCAGTTTGAAAGCATGCCAGTAAAGGTAAAGGTACCCCTGACCGTTAGGTCCAGTCGTGGACGACTCTGGGGTTGCGGTGTTCATCTCACTCTATAGGCCGAGGGAGCCGGCGTTTGTCCGCAGACAGTTTCGAGGTCATGTGGCAAGCATGACTAAGCTGCTTCTGGTGAACCAGAGCAGCACACGGAAATGCCGTTTACCTTCCCGCCGGAGTGGTACCTATTTATCTACTTGCATTTTGATGTGCTTTTGAACTGCTAGGTTGGCAGGAGCAGGGACTGAGCAATGGGAGCTCACCCCGTCGCAGGGATTCAAACCGCCGACCTTCTGATCGGCAAGCCCTAGGCTCTGTGGTTTAGACCACAGCACCACCCGCATCCCTAAGCATGCCAGTACAAGTAGATAAATAGGTACTGCTGTGGCAGGAAGGTAAATGGCATGGTAGACAAACTAATGCCCCGGAGCCGGAGCCAGCCCAATTGCCTTCTGGATCTGGCCTGCAGATGGTTGGGAAATCGCTGCATAGATCAACGTGGAGATTCTGATTGTTTGGGCTGCACCATTTCCCCTCACCTCCCTCAGACACACCACGGTGGAGCCTCCTCCCTCCCTCCTCCTGGCTTCTCCCTGCCCTGCCTAGAGGAGGAAGGGGGCTGGGCTTTGTTGAGCCACAGTTGGCTGAGCGCCATTTTAAGCAGCCCTTCTCCAGAGCCAGCCCTTTCGGCCCCTCATTGTCCCACTGCTGCCACTGCCAGCCTCTACCACTCGCAAGGCAAAGGTAAGCAGCCACCGGGGCTCGCCCAGCACTGTGGAGAAGGGAGGGGAGAGTCAGTGGGGAGGATTCCCCCCCCCAATATAGTCCGGCCCCCCACAAGGTCTGGGGGACAGTGGACCAGCCCCTTGCGGAAAAAGTTTGCTGACCCCCGATAAACGGCGTTTCCGTGCGCTCTGGTTTCCGTCACGGTGTCCCGTTGCGCCAGAAGTGGTTTAGTCATGCTGACCACATGACCTGGAAAGCTGTCTGTGGACAAACACTGACTCCCTGGGCCTAAAAGTGAGATGAGCGCAACAACCCCATACAGTGGTACCTTGGGTTAAGCACTTAATTTGTTCTGGAGGTCCGTTCTTGACCTGAAACTGTTCTTAATCTGAAGCACCACTTTAGCTAATGGGGCCTCCCGCTGCCACTGCACAATTTCTTTTCTCATCCTGAAGCAAAGTTCTTAACCCGAGGTACTATTTCTGGGTTAGCGGAGTCTGTAACCTGAAGCGTCTGTAACCCAAGGTACCTCTGTAGTCGCCTTTGACAGGACTTACCTTGAGATCCACCAGATGGCGGCATAGGTTCAAGGAACCAGGTCCCGACGCTGGTTCAGCGGTTTTGCTTTTCCGCCTTTGTGGTTTTCTGCGTAGCCTTGCATGCCATGGAACTGGTGCTGCACAATCGGCAGCAACAGGAAGGCAAGAAAAGCCATGTGATTCTTTTGGGGCTGCTCAGCCACCACTGCTGATTCTTGCACTTGGAGCACATCCTCCAAAAGCCCAAGAGGTTTCTGAGCAACTCAAGTGGAATGAAAGCCACTACTCTGCTTCCCATGGGCTTGTTTGTTTTTCTCAAGAGCAGGGAACCCTTTTCTGTCTGGGGGCCACATTCTCTTCCCAGCAGCCTCCCAGGAGCTGCATGCTGGGGTTGTCTTCTCTTCTCATGAGGTGGCCATGGGCAAAAGTGGGCGGAGCAATGAATGCAAGTTTTACTGTTGTGGTTTCTAAGCACACAGCCCTCTCTATCCTGCACCCAGGGAAAAGAGGCACAATACCAGAGTTCAATGACAAACCTAGACAGCATCTTAAAAAGACTGAGGGCACAAGGAGAAAGAGACGACAGAGGATGAGATGGTTGGACAGTGTTCTCGACACTACCAACATGAGTTTTACCAAACTGCGAGAGGCAGTGGAAGACAGGAGTGTCTGGGGTGATCTGGTCCATGGGGTCAAGAAGAGTCGGACACGACTAAACAACAACAACAACCAGAGTTCAAGAACGCATTCCCATCAGGTGAACACACTTGAGGAAGAAGAAGAAGAGTTTGGATTTGATACCCCGCCTTTCACTCCCTTTAAGGAGTCTCAAAGCGGCTAACATTCTCCTTTCCCTTTGTCCCCCACAACAAACACTCTGTGAGGTGAGTGGGGCTGAGAGACTTCAGAGAAGTGTGACTGGCCCAAGGTCACCCAGCAGCTGCATGTGGAGGAGCGGAGACGCGAACCCGGTTCACCAGATTATGAGTCTATCGCTCTTAACCACTACACCACACTGGCTCTCCAGGCTGTGATGTAGGGCGAGTGAGAGGCATGGTGTGCAAAGGGGGGACTGGGGAGGGCAGCAGGGTGGGAAGAATCATGGGGGCCAGATGGAGAGGTGTGGAGGGCCACATACTCCCCTCCCCTGTTTAATATGCTGATAACACAGATTTTTCCAGCTGATTCATATAATTTTATAATTAATCTAAAGGCCAGAGAAAATCTGGAGAGGATCAGACATTTGCTTGCAAATCTTAAGGTCAACCATGCATGTAATATTCTCTTCTGCAAACTGCATAAGATCATATAAAGTGGTGAGTGGAGCATGGAATGACAAATATAATTTCGGTACCGTGTTATGCTTAATGCAAATTGGCTCAAAAGGGCAACGTAAGTCACTAGGTTTCGCTACCTCTGTATCTGGAACTCAGTAAAGGGACATTTTTGCTCCTTACAATATGCTTTCGGCAAATGACCGAAATCTCATCCAGCATTTAAAATGCCAAAAACAAGGCTTGCGAGGCAATAATTTTAGGCATTCTCAGAGAGCATTGTCACTTCTGGTGTTAAGCGGTAAATGATGATAGACATATGCAAAAACTGCCGCCTCTTGGGTTCTTCTAGGTGCCTCAAATCTTCACTTGTGAAATGGGTGTAATCCCTTAACAGCTGCCACACACAGTTCTGGCAAGGATGGAAGAGCAGCTGATGACTGGATCCAGCTCTACAGTTCTGTAGATAAGATATATGGTGCATCCAGCCTCAGTTCTCCATCTGGAAAATGGAACTTCTGTGGGCATTTCAAGGACTTGGAGGCCCTCTCATTAAGCATGGTTTTGCATTTCCCACTGCTACAATTCAGATACAAAACCCTTCCACTTCTCCCCCTGCAGGAATAACTTTCATGGATGGGGCGTCACAGTCTACAGGAAGTTTGTAGTATCACCTGTGAGGCAGTTTGCAGTGGCAGCTGGGAAGGTCTCCAATAAGTATAAGGTAAAGGGGTAAAGGGACCCCTGACCATTAGGTCCAGTCGTGGCCGACTCTGGGGTTGCGGCGCTCATCTCGCTTTACTGGTCGAGGGAGTCGGCGTACAGCTTCTGGGTCATGTGGCCAGCATGACTAAGCCGCTTCTGGCGAACCAGAGCAGCGCGCGGAAACGCCATTTACCTTCCCGCCAGAGAGGTACCTATTTATGTACTTGTACTTTGACGTCCATCAACTTCATCTCTGGTTGGGACTTCGTCTTCTTTCTATCTCTGGGCCATTAACATCTGTGCAGCTGTGGTCGCATACATAAATAGTCTTTTCTTCTCCCTTGGGATTTCGGCACCTAAAATTCCTAAAAGGAAGGCTTCAGGGCTTTGTTTTGTTTTTGTTTTTGTTGTTTAGTCATTTCGGCGTGTCCACCTCTGTTGTCCCCTTCTCCCCAACATCAGGGTCTTTTCCAGGGAGTCTTATGTTCTCATGAGGGGGCCAAAGTCTTGGAGCCTCAGCTTCAGCATCTGTCCTTCCAGTGAGCACTCAGGGCTGATTTCCTTCAGAATGGAGAGGTTTGATCTTCTTGCAGTCCGTGGGACTCTCAAGAGTCTCCTCCAGCACCAGAATTCAAAAGCATCCTTTCTTCGGCGATCAGCCTTCTTTATGGTCCAGCTCTCACTTCCATACATCACTCTGGGAAAACCATAGCTTTAACTATATGGACCTTTGTTGGCAAGGTGATGTCTCTGCTTTTGAAGATGCTGTCTAGGTTTGTCATTGCTTTTCTCCCAAGAAGCAGGCGTCTTTTAATTTCGTGGCTGCTGTCACCATCTGCAGTGATCATGGAGCCCAAGAAAGTAAAATCTCTCACTGCCTCCATTTCTCCCCCTTCTATTTGCCAGGAGGTGATGGGACCAGTGGCCATGATCTTCATTTTGTTTTTAGCAAAGGTGAAAGATTTTAGCATCTTGACGGAGTATATTCCTGTTATCCTTCCCTTTTTCTGTCCACCAACAGCATCTTCCTCCCCACCCCCTTTGACAATCGGCCAGAGGGGGGTTCCCCCTATTTGTGTCCGCTGCCCAGCTGCTTGCAATTTCCTCCTCCGCAAAAGCTGTTCTTTAAGGAGGCTCACGACTCGCATGAGACACGCACATATGTGTATACACACACTCTCTCTCTCACACACACACTGCAATGCTTTGCCCCCCCCCCCACATTTGTCTGCCCTGCACTTAATCACAATTAGGCAGAGGGTGTCAGCCCCATTGTCCAGATCATCAATCAGAGCAGGCACAGCCGGCAGAGGCGGCCAGAGGAGAGACTGGGTGACCCACTTGCCATCCGGCCAGCTTGTCAGGCCAGTGAGTGGATGGCATGTTTGATGCCCCGGGAAGGCCAAGGCAGCTCCTTCGCCTGTCAAAGAAAGAGGGGGGGCAGCCACTGGGCTCCCCCATGCCTGGCAGCAAGTGATCCTATTAAGAGCAGGATGGGAATCTTTGCATCTGAGCACAATTTGGGAGTAAGGATAAGGGAGAAATGGATTTCAGTTTGCATTTAAAGACCGTTTCACACCTTGCAAAACGCAAACTGACACGTAAAGGTAAAGGGACTATTAGGTCCAGTCGCAGACGACTCTAGGGTTGCGGCATTTACTGGCCGAGGGAGCCAGCGTACAGCTTCTGGGTCATGTGGCCAGCATGACTAAGCCGCTTCTGGCGAACCAGAGCAGCGCACGGAAACGCCATTTACTTTCCCGCCAGAGTGGTACCTATTTATCTACTTGCACTTTGAGGTGCTTTCGAACTGCTAGGTTGCAGGAGCAGGGACCGAGCAATAGGAGCTCAGCCTGTCCGGGGGATTCGAACCACCGACCTTCTGATCGGCAAGCCCTAGGCTCTGTGGTTTAACCCACAGCGCCACCCGCGTCCCCAGACAGGAAGAGGAACACACTAATCAGAAACGGAGGGCTATAAAAATGGAGCACGTTCAGCTTTTTAAAAAAAGAAGTTCGCAAACTGGAACAGTCACTTTTGGGTTTGCAGCGTTCGGGTTCCAAGGTGTTTGAGAACTAAGCTGTTCAAAAACCAAGGTACAGCAAGGTAACAGCAGCAGTAACAGCAGCAAGAATATTATTGGCCCAAAAATGGAAGCAAGAAGAACTACCAAGATTAGAAGAATGGAGGATGAAGGTGATGGACTACACAGAATTAGACAAGCTAACAGGAAGGATCCAAGACCGGCGGAACCAGAGGTTTACCGAAGACTGGACTAAATTTACTGAGTATTTGAAAAGTATTTGTGATGATCAGATTACGTTTGTAGGACTACAAGAAGTTCTGTAAGGAGTAATTTAAGAAATATTGTAAAAATGGAAAGGGAGAAACGATTTGTTAGAAAATGTAAAGGCAATATTAAGTTAAGAATTGCAGGAGAAATAATTAAGACGGAAGACTATCAGAGATGCTGAAGGAAGTCCAAACAAGGATATATGTATAATATAATTTGTGTGGTATGTCTTTAAAATTTGTATATGCTAAAAATTAATTAAAAAAAAATATATATATAAAAAACCAAGGTACAACTGTATTTGCGTGTGAAACGTACACCCTCCCCCCCCCCAAAAAAAATTGAACAAAGCCCTTGAGATACGGATGGGTGCTGTTTCGTACTAAAATGGCATGGAACCTGCACACAGAGAAGCAAATTCTGAAACCAGGGGTTGTCTGTGTGTCCCTGACTCCAAGTTCCATCTGTCTGGAATCCCCCATAAAGTTGGCAGAAGGTGTAGAATGATTCCAACCCCCCTCCCCTCTCGCTCCAGCCCTGGCCAATTTTCCAGGCATAAATTTGGTTGCAATTTTGCCTCCAGCCTGCAGGAGTCATCCTCAAGAGACGTGTGTGTGTGTGTGTGTGTGTGTGTGTGTGTGTGTGTTGATGTGATGGGGAGGGGTATAATTAACTTGGAGCTAATAAAATGCCGATTTGGGGGTTCTTTTGTGCTGGCTGCAGAAGGCAGCATTGAGATGCAAAGTGCATCATGTCAGCGCCTGGTTGCCGATATCCCTCCTTGGCTGCAGCTGGCCAGAAATGGACAGCTGTACATGCCAGATTTATCTGAGGGTGCAGATCTGGAGCTGGAGTGGGGGGAGGCAGGAGAGAAAACCTCCCCCCCACACCCTATTTCTCCTGCAAGTGGCTGACTCCATCCACTCAGGCCTCTAAAGTCTCTCTGTTTGCACACAGGAGGACAGTACGATTGGACACTCTTAGGTGCAGCCAGGATAGATAATAATAAAGCAGATTATTATTATTATTATTATATTTTATTTTTATTATTATTATTATTATTATTATTATTATTATTATTATTATTATTATTATTATATTTATATTTATCATTATATTTATTATTATTATTATTATTATTATTATTATTATTATTATATAATTATTATTATTATTATTATTATTATTATTATTATTACCCCGCCCATATGGGCAGCTTCCAACAGAATATTAAAAACATGATGAAACATCAAACATAAAAAAACTTCCCTGAACCGGGCTGCCTTCAAATGTCTTCTAAAAATCAGATAGCTGTTTATTTCCTTGACATCTGATAAAAGAAAGGAGATTGTGCCTGAAAAAATCAGGAAGAACTTTATGACAGAAAGAGCTTCTTTGACAGTGGAACAGTTTCCCTCGGGAGGTGGTAGTAATAATAATAATAATAATAATAATAATAATAATAATAATAATAATAATTTATTTATACCCCACCCTTCTGACTGGCAGAAAATTAAAAGAGTGTTTCGAGGGGCCCCATGGATTGAGCCTGAGAACCTGGCATGAAGGGAAAGGGTTCAAGCTCCCCCTTCTTCTCCCTGTTGCTTTCATCTTGACTTCCACGGCTGCTTTCAAGTTAAATCAATTGTTCGATCCATCAGGAGTTGCAACGTCATGTCAATCTGGCCCTGCAGACAAGCGGGCAATGAGTCCATCAAATATCACCCATGCGCTCTTTCCTTCCCCAGGTGGTAAAGCAGGAGTGGGACAATCTATGGCCGTCCATAGGTGATTGGACTCCAACTCCCAGGCACCCCAGGAAGCATGGACAATGGTCATGAGAACATAAGAAGGCATCAGGCCAATGGCCCATCTAATCCAGCATCTTGGATCTCACAGCGGCCAACCAGCTGACCGTGAGAAGCATGCAAGCAGAAAGAGGAGCACAAGGAAGCTCATCCAACTGTATTCTGAAGCAACTGTACAGGCAGAGCTTCTTTCTTCTTCTTTCTTCTTCTTTCTTCTTCTTTCTTCTTTTTTCTTCTTCTTTCTTCTTCTTTCTTCTTCTTTGGCGACAACACGTAGCCAAGTAAGATTGTCTTCCATAAACAGTCCATAAGTGACTGTGGAGGCCAATTCTGGATCCACACATCCTTCCACAGTGGGGACATAAGTTTCCAGGCAGGAGTTGATCACGGTGTGGATTTGCTAAACATGCCTTCCTCTTAGCCTGTTTCTCCCTTTCATCCTGAGTTCGAGGGTCTTCAAAGCCCATGGCACCTTTGGTAAAGGCTGTTCTCCAGTTGCAGCACTCGCAGGCCAGTGTTTCCCAGTTGTCGGTGTTTAATAATACATTTTTTTAGATTTGCCTTGAGACAGTCCTTAAACTTCTTTTGTTGACCACCAGCATTACACTTTCCATTTTTAAGTTTGGAATAGGTAGTTGTTTTGGAAGACAAGAAGAAGAAGAAGAAGAAGAAGAAGGAGTTTGGATTTGATATCCAGCTTTATCACTACCTAAGGAGTCTCAAAGTGGCTAGCAATCTCTTTTCCCTTCCTCCCCCACAACAAACACTCTGTGAGGTGAGTGAGGCTGAGAGACTTCAGAGAAGTGTGACTAGCCCAAGGTCACCCAGCAGCTGCACGTGGAGGAGCGGGGAAGCGAACCCGGTTCACCAGATTACAAGTCCACCGCTCTTAACCAATACCCCACACTGATAATCAGGCATCCGTACAACATGACCAGTCCAACAAAGTTGATGTTGAAGAATCGTTGCTTCGACACTGGTGATCTTTGCTTCTTCCAGTACACTGGCAATCGCCTGTCTTCCCAAGTGATGTGTAAAAAATTTCAGAGACACCATTGATGAAATCTTTCGAGGAGTTGGAGATGGCGTTTATAAGTGGTCCATGTTTCACAAGCATGCAGATCATGGGTTGGTGTCATCAATAGCCCTCTCCTCCATGAATTGGTCTCATCCTCTTTCAAAGCCAGCCAAGTTGGGAGCCATCACTGCCTCATGGAGGAGTGCATTTCAAAGTACAGTGGTACCTCGGGTTAAGAACTTAATTAGTTCTGGAGGTCCGTTCTTAACCTGAAACTGTTCTTAACCTGAAGCACCACTTTAGCTAATGGGGCCTCCTGCTGCCGCCATGCCATCGTCGTGCAATTTCTGTTCTCATCCTGAGGCAAAGTTCTTAACCCGAGGTTCTATTTCTGGGTTAGCGGAGTCTGTAACCTGGAGCGTCTGTAACCCGAGGTACCCCATAAGATCAATTTCTTGCAAGTGCAGAATTAATATTACTTGGCCCTTACAGCATTGCCAGTTCAGTAGTTTTCTGGTGTGGCATAGAATACACACGCAAACCCATGAGCAGTAAGGGGGCAGCTGTCACCTCCACTCACTCCACACCCATGTCCTGAGGGCAGATCTGGAGCTGTCAACAACCCCCAACAACAACAACAACAACAACAACAACAATTCAGTGCAAGAGAACAGGGAATAATTGAGCTTCCCTTCCTTTCCAGAAGGAAATGCAGACGCTCCAATTTGTTTGCTGTCTTGGGCTCCCCAACAAATGGAGCAAGCAGCACGGGGTGTCACAAACAGCTCGATCCAATCAAGGTGCTAAGCGAGGACCCTCCAGTGTGTGGAGCACAGCTATCAGGAAAACCACATCAATTTCTGCTGAGAGAGAGAGAGAGAGAGAGAGAGAGAGAGAGAGAGAGGAAGGTTTCTGCAAGGAGTCTGATAATTGCATTCCACCTGCATCCTCAGCTTAGGATGTTGAACTATTGATCCGAGACCCCACTGAGAGATGGGCTGGGGGACTATGCAGAGGGGGGGCGCAAAATGGATTTCAGAGAAAGCCTTATGGCGGACAGCTCCATCCACAACTATTAGGTATGATTGCCTAAAATGGTGGCACCAAGCTGAGAGGCAGCATAACTTTCCTCCACGCAGCGAATGCAAACAACAAAGGCATCCTTGCTGCCTGTATTTTTATTTACTCATGTTTTAGTATTACTAATTAAATTTGTATAACACGTTTCATCTGTAGATCTCAGGGTAAGGTAAAGGTAAAGGGACCCCTGACCATTAGGCCCAGTCGCGAACGACTCTAGGGTTGCGGCGCTCATCTTGCTTTATTGGCCAAGGGAGCCGGTGTACAGCTTCCGGGTCATGTGGCCAGCATGACTAAGCCGCTTCTGGCGAACCAGAGCAGCGCACGGAAACGCCGTTTACCTTCCGGCCAGAGCAGTACTTATTTATCTACTTGCGCTTTGATGTGCTTTTGAACTGCTAGGTTGGCAGGAGCAAAGACCGAACAACAGGAGCTCACCCTGTAGCGGGGACTCAAAACGTCAACCTTCTGATCGGCAAGTCCTAGGCTCTGTGGTTTAACCCATCCAGGGCTCCTTTACCCGCACACAATGGCTCCTTGATACAATCCCTTGCATCTTCAGATTTGGTTTGCAGAAACCCAGAGCTGAATCTCTGGACAGCTACTGCCAGTCATTGTAGACAAAAGCTAGATGAAGCTACTCTGTATAAAGTCTTTTTCTTTCAAAAGTGGAGCGACGTGCATGGCAGGAGGTCGGACTAGATGACATGGATGTCATCCAAAATGGACGTATTATTCAATGTGAAAATTAAGCACTGCGCTTTCTACATGTTTCCAAAAAAACCGCCCATGCAAGTGCTGCAGATGGTAAGGAAAACCTCAATGAGAGGCGTCGAGAGTTGTTGTTTTTCGTGGCTACACTGTGAAATCCTGGCTCCCTTTTCCCTCCTGGAGAGACCAGGTTCCTCTTTTCGCTGGCCATCCCTTCATCCCCCAAGCAGAACCCCACTTGCCCCCCAAAGGAGACCCTTTTTATCTCTGGCCCTTTTGACGACCGGCACGTTCAAGATCAAATTAACTTTTGCACACTTAATTATGCCTCCTTCTCCTCTCCTACCCCCACAATGACACACACACACACACACACACACAAGGCAGCCAGATCTCACACTCCAGTCCTTTGGGCAATTAATCTTCGCACCTCAACCAGCCAACTGGCTATTGTGCGGCCATGAATGGGATGGGGGTGCAGGCAGGAGCCATGGGGCTCAGGGCCTGTTCATGGTGATAAGGAAGGAGACGCACTGCCAAGGCTGCTTCCCCCTTTGTGAGGGGCTCAGGGAGGAATGGATAACCCCCCCCCCCACGGCACACTCCTCCTTGGCTGTCTCGCTCCCCTCCTCCTTCCCCTTTTGCCTTCCATCCATCTGTTTGCACAGGACTATTCCCCCAGGGTGCTGTGAAGGGGGGAAACAGAGAGAGAGAGAGAGAGAGAGAGAGAGAGAGAGAGAGAGAGAGAGAGAGAGAGAGCTGATCTATGGCTTTTGTGTGTCCTCGTTACTGCATGAAAGTATAATTATTTGGGGAAGGAATGGGTTGGGGGTGGGAGGTTGCAAAATCATTGTTCTGGAGCTGAACTTGGCATCCCGATCATGAAGTCACCCGGGGCCATCAGAAAGAGGCCCATGATTTCCTCCCCATCCTCTCTCAGCAATGGAGATCAGGAAGTTCGAATCCAGGTGGGAATGTCAAAGAGGAAAAAGACCACCTTCAGCCAGGTCACCTCCTGCCCCAGTTCAAATAAACGGGAGCTGCGCAACACAATGTTGGAATCCTTGCCCCTTCCCATTTTGGGGCAAATGCAGGCAATAATATAAATTCAGCAACGGCATTCAGTTTATGCAGGACAAAGGATTCTATTTTTTCTCGGAACAGAATTTGGGCTGCCTGGGGGCCTCATTATGTTTCCGCTTTATATCGGCATACAAGGAGACACAACTTTGCCTGCGTGGGCCTCTTGCTGCTGGGTCCTGTCACACATGAAAATAGGTAAGAACAATCTAACAAATGGGTTGGTGGTAGCAGGCAGGCAAGTTTCCCAGCACCACCACTCCACACAAAAAAACAGCATTTGTTTGCTGGTTTGCGCTCTGAGGAGAGCAAACCCGAGTAGGGGGAAGCCACAGCCAAGAACTTGATTGATCACAATAATAATCCAGTTAATTAAAATTGGAATCTGGGAAGGAGGCATTCTCCGAGGCTCTGGGGAAGGCTTCGATACATTCTGTTATAAGCTCGGGGTTTTTGGACTGCAATCGTTGGCACTCTGCTGCATGGGCCTCTCTGGTGTCCACGCCACTCCTGATCCAATTTCCCCTTGCTATGTTAGAATCAAAGAATTGTAGAGTTCGAAGGGATCCCCAAGGGTTATCTAGTCCAACCCCCCAACAATGTAGGAATACGTTTTTGCCCAAACTCACGACAGAGCCAAGGCTGAACTTGTGCAAATTGCAAAATCACTCAGGCTACTGCCAGGGGCAGGATGGATGGCAGCTAATGGATTGAGGTTGAATCCTGACAAGACAGAAGTACTGTTTTTGGAGGAAAGGAGGCGGGCGGGTGTGGAGGACTCCCTGGTCCTGAATGGGGTAACTGTGCCCCTGAAGTACCAGGTGCGCAGCCTGGGAGGCATTTTGGACTCACAGCTGTCCATGGAGGCACAGGTCAGTTCTGTGTCCAGGGCAGCTGTTTACCAGCTCCATCTACTACGCAGGATGAGACCCTACCTGCCCGCGGATTGTCTCGCCAGAGTGGTGCATGCTCTGGTTATCTCCTGCTTGGACTACTGCAATGCGCTCTACGTGGGGCTACCTTTGAAGGTGACCCGGAAACTACAACTAATCCAGAATGTGGCGGCTAGACTGGTGACTGGGGGCAGCCACCAAGACCACATAACACCAGTCTAAAAAGACCTACAATGGCTCCCAGTACGTTTCCGAGCACAATTCAAAGTGTTGGTGCTGACATTTAAAGCCCTAAATGGCCTCGGTCCAGTATACCTGAAGGAGCGTCTCCACCCTCATCGTTCTGCCTGGATGCTGAGGTCCAGCGCCGAGGGACTTCTGGTGGTTCCCTAACTGCGAGAAGCAAAGCTGCAGGGAACCAGGCAGAGGGCCTTCTCAGTAGTGCCGCCCGCCCTGTGGAACGCCCTCCCATCAGATGTCAAAGAGATAAATAACTAACTGACATTTAGAAGGCATCCCTGTTCAGGTAAGTTTTTAATGTATAACATTTTAATGTATTTTTAATATTGTGTTGGAAGCTGCCCAGAGTGGCTGGGGAAACCCAGCCAGATGGGCAGGGTACAAATAAATTATTATTATTATTATTATTATTATTATTATTATTATTATTATTGATGACCCTTAGGGATCCCTTCCAAATCTACCATTCTGTGGTTCTGCGATTCCATGCGCAAACACTCCACTCTCTCCCCTACGGAGAGGCGCTTCGCACATATCATGTTTGAAGCAGCTTGGAAACGGCTCAGACCTCTGGTGCTCCAGCTGCTTAATTGATACACAGATCGATCCGTTTGATTGGCCGCTGCCGGAGACCTTCTCCTGCGACCTTTTGGCATGGAGGGCCAAGCTGGGTGGGCTCCATTTGCCCACCCTGTGGTGAAGAACAGAGATCACCGAGCGTGTGGTGGGTCTAATTGACACGTGGTTGAGAGGGCCTGAGTGGAGCAAGTTGCAAAAGCGAAAGCCACAGGGCTCTTACCTCAAGCCGTGGGCAGCCAGAGGATTAAAGGTTTACGAGAGAAAGAGACCAGGAAAAACCCTTCTCATTGTTGGCCGCCATGTAAGTCATCCGGCCAAGCGATGAGAAGCCCTGCGGCAAATTAACTGCTCTTTCGAAGCTTGAGGTTGTTCAAATAAATATGTATTTACATAGTATGGAAAAGATTTGGAAGCGGCCATGCCTGGTTATCATATCTGATTTAGACTGTCAAATTCTGAATCTTTAGAATGGAAAGTTCTGTTGATATGCTTGTGCCCATACTTCACTTACCGTATTTTTTGCTCTATAAGGCTCACTTTTTCACTCCTAAAAATTAAGGGGAAATGTGTGTGCATCTTATGGAGTGAATGCAGGCTGCGCAGCTATCCCAGAAGCTAGAACAGCAAGAGGGATTGCTGCTTTCACTGCGCAGCGATCCCTCTTGCTGTTCTGGCTTCTGAGATTCAGAATATTTTTTTTCTTGTTTTCCTCCTCCAAAAAGTAGGTGCGTCTTGTGGTCTGGTGCGTATTATAGAGCAAAAAATATGGTACTTGCCTTCACTCACCAAACTTAGTACAGTGGTACCTTGTGATACAGATGCTTCAGGTTACAGACGCTTCAGGTTGCAGACGCTTCAGGTTACAGACTCCGCTAACCCAGAAATAGTACCTCGGGTTAAGAACTTTGCTTCAGGATGAGAACAGAAATTGCACGACGATGGCACGGCAGCAGCAGGAGGCCCCATTAGCTAAAGTGGTGCTTCAGGTTAAGAACAGTTTCAGGTTAAGAACAGATCTCCGGAACGAATTACGTTCTTAACCCGAGGTACCACTGTAACATAGAACTGTCTAGTTGGAAAGGGATGCCAAGGGTCATCTATTCCAACCCCCTGCAATGCAGGAAATTCAACTCAGAGATCCAGATGGCCACCCAACTTCTGTTTTGAAACCTCCAAGGCAGAAGAGTCCACAACCTCCCAAGGAAGACCATTCCAATGTCGAACAGCTCTTACTACCAAAAAATTATTCCCGATGTTTAGTTGGAATCTCCTTTATTGTAGCTTGAAGCCATTGGTTCGAGTCCTACAGAGCAGGAGAAAACAAATTTGCTACCTCTTCCATGTGACAGCCCTTTAGGATATTGGAAGATGGCTATCTCTTCTCAGTCTCCTCTCTTCCAGGTTAAAGATACCCAGCGCCTTCAAGGACTCCTCATCAGGCTTGGCGTCCAGACTCTTGATCATCTTGGTGACCCTCCTCTGCACACATTTCAGCTTGTCAACATCCTTCTTAAATTGTGGTGCCCAGAACTGGACACAGTATTCCAGGTGTGGCCTGACCAAGGCAGAATGGAATGGTCCTATGACATCCCTTGACCTGGACACTACTATTGATGCAGCCTAGAAAAGCGTTAGGGTTTTCTTTGCTGCCGCTGCATCACACTGTTGACTCATGTTCAGCTTGGGGTTCACCAAGACCCCCATATCCTTTCCACATGCACTGCTAGTAAGCCAGGTGTCCCCAGTCTTGTATTTGTGCATCTGGTCTTTCCTGCCTAAGTGCAGAACATTACACTTGTCCCTATTGAAATTCATGTTATTAATTTGCGTCCAGTTCTCCAATTTGTTAAGGTCGTTTTGAATCACTTACCTGCTCTTATGCTCTATATGTTTCCTTTTTTAAAAAAATAATAATATTTATTAGCAGTTTAAAGATTACAAAAGAAAAGAAAAAGAATTAAACAATACAATACAATACAATACAATACAATACAATACAATACAATACAATACAATACAATACAAGAAATACAGAATACAGAAAAAATAAAAACAGTTAAAAATAAATCCCTCTTTCTATGTCTTACAATTCATTTACTTGTTTCCATGACTCCCTCACACCTCCCTTTTTTGTTTTCCTGTTCGAATAGTTAATTCAGCAAATCCTTTCCCTCTTTGTTTTATCTTAGCTCTTTATCTTAACATATTATAACATTATATTTTAATCTATTATCAATCCATTTTTACATATTCCTTTTTAACCTTATTACTAAAACCGCTTCGTTTCATTCCAACATCATATTAACATTCATTAATTTTACAATGTTTCTGTAAATAGTCTTTAAATTTCTTCCAATCTTCTTCCACCAACTCTTCTCCCTGGTCTCGGATTCTGCCAGTCATTTCCGCCAGTTCCATATAGTCTATTACTTTCATCTGCCATATATGTTTCCCATACTCACATGCTTCCCACAGGCATCTGGTTAGCTACTGTGAGAACAGGACGATGGATTAGTTGGAGCCCTGGCCTGATCCTGCATGGCTTTTCTTGTGTTCTTATATTCTCATCATCAGGCAAAAACGGCCCTGTTCTTCCAGGCATTTGATATCTGGTTCCTGTCCCTCTATTTGTTGCTGATGTTTTGAGCAGCTGACAATATTGTTTACGGTTCCATGGCTGGCGTTGGCTCAGTAATGTTAAGTTGCTAACTATTTGTGGTTTTTGTTCTAAATGGGTGTGTGTTTTTAAATCATGTTGGAAGTTGCCTACAGACCATTTGGAATTACACAACTAGCACATGAAAATAAAAACAGCAGCAGCAACAACAACAAACTACTCATGAAGGCATTTGATCCACAAAGTAGCTTGCTGACGGGATGGCGAGTGATCTGTTGCACATTTTAACTGCACAAAGCATGCTGGACTCTTAATTTTAGCAACGAGGTGAAAGAAGAATGGCAGACGAAATTCATGCACTATGCAGAATTGGACAAAATGACAGGAAGGATTCGAAACCTGCGGAACCAGAGATTTACAGAAGATTGGAAGAAGTATATGAATTATTTGAAGAGCAACTGTAATCAACAAACTACGCTAGTAGGACTACAAGAAATTTTGTAAGGAGAAACATACGGAGTGTTACAAAGTAGAAAAAGATAGAGATATTGGTTATGAGTTTGAAATGTAATAGGGAAGATAAGAAATGCATACTAAGAGATTAGATTGGAACATTTTCAGACAGGATTGATGGAAGTCAAAAAATTGAGTATGATGTAAAAGTATGTCTAATTACAGTTGAAAATGGTATGTTAAAAAACTAATAAAACATTTTTATTTTTAGCAACAAGGGGCACCGTTCCCAACCTGTACATCTTGCAGGGCTGAGCCTCGTGAATGACTCAAGGGGAGACCTTCCACAAATGATTTTACACAGCCAGATTCCTGTGCAAAGAACACTGACTTTTGCAGTTGGAGGTATCGTCTACTTAGCCCATAGGCCCTTGGTGGTGGTTTCACTAGCAAAAAAAGGACATTCCACTTCCCTCACAGAAATTGCATTATTGTCTGTCAAAAACTTATTGCTGAACAATTTAACTTCAGCCATTTGAATATACACACAGAGGTGGTTTTAGGGGAGCACGACCTGTTCTATTGCACTGGGAGCCAAGCCTCAGGGGCGCTGCAGGGGATGGAGCAACTATGATTTAGAAAAGGGGGAGATTTTGGCACTGCACAGGGCACTGCTGGAATTGGAGACCCCAAGGTCCACCACCACTGATACCCAGACCCTCTAGGACAGCAGTTCTCAACCCGTGGGTCCCCAGAGGTTGTTGGACTACAACTCCCATCATCCCTGAGCTCTGGCCTTGCTAGCTAGGGGTGATGGGAGTTGTAGTACAACAACATCTGGGGACCCACAAGTTGAGAAAGGCTGCTGTAGGAGATCACAGCAGTGGTAGCTGTAGGTGAGACCCAGGGGGCTCCTCTGCATTGCTGACCCAAATCGGTTTGAATCTGGAGAGCAAAGAAAGTCAAGGCATTAACCCCGCCTCTGGTTATTTGAGCTTTGCCAAACTGCAAGTGTGGCAAGAGATCCAGGATGAAAGGGGCAGCCCTAACTCAGCAGGGTCAGTCAGAAGTTAGTCCCACTGAACTCCATGGGATTTACTCCTTTGCTAAGTGTTTTCAGGATTATGTTAATCTGTCATTCGCCGAATGGAGGATGAAGTTAATGGACTATGCAGAACTAGATAAACTAACAGGAAGGATTCGAAACCGGCGGGACCAGAAATTCACGGAAGACTGAAGTAAATTTACGGACTATTTGAAAAGTATTTGTGAAGATCAGATGACGTTTGTAGGTTTGCAAGAAGTTTTGTGAGTATTATTGGAAGTATTGCAAAAATGGAGAAGAGGAAGGATGATTTGTTAAGAGATGTAAAGGCAATATAAAGTTAAGAAATGCATAAGAAGTGGTTAAAATGGTGGATCATCAGAAGTGCTGATGGAAGTCTAAAAAGATTGTATAAGTGATAAGTTTTGTGGTACGTTTTATAATTTATATGTTAAAATCAATAAAAAATATTTTTTTAAAAAATAATATTCTGTCATTCGCCATGTTGGCCAAATTTAAATGAAATTTACATGTGCTACTTTATGTGCTGCTGCCAACCTAGCAATTCAAAAGCACATCAAAGTGCAATTAGATAAATAGGTACCGCTCTGGCGGGAGGGTAAACGGCATTTCCGTGCGCTGCTCTGGTTCGCCAGAAGCAGCTCAGTCATGCTGGCCACATGACCCAGAAGCTGTACACCGGCTCCCTCGGCCAGTAAAGGGAGATGAGCGCCACAACCCCAGAGTCGGCCACAACTGGACCTGATGGTCAGGGGTCCTTTTACTTTTACGTGTACAGGTATAAAGAGCAACTGATTTTCAGTTTTGTTTGTGAAAATTCAATAAAAAGCATTTGGGGGGGGGACAGAGGGGAAGTCACCTAAGGTTCTTTTATTTATTTTTTTTAAAAAAGAAGAGTAATGACCCAGGAGAGGAAAATACTCAGATACAGGCTCAGCGTTGAATAGACAAAAGGGAGCCAGAAACTCAGGTGGTGTGATCAAAACTCTCCAACCACCACAAGTTATGCAGCCTTAAGGAAATGCAAAACTCCTTGTGTGCCACCCATTTGAGCAGCTGGCACTGTCAGCATGCAAAGCAGGGCGGCTCCTGACCCCACTCTGAAAACGCCCAACAATTCCCTTCTGAAACTGGGGCACAATTCCCAGGCCACCATCCTCAGCTGCCCTCCTCATGCCAGCAAGGAAGAACAGCCGAAACACCTGTTTCCTCCTTCCCCTTTAAAAGGGTCCAAGATGCCCGGTCGTTTCTCTCCCCCCCCTTCTTTTATTTGGGGTGCTTCCCTCTCTGTCTGTGACTCCAGCTGGGGGTTTTATGGGACGGCTGCGGTACTAACCTGTCTTAAATCAAGGCAGCCGGGGCAGGCAGGATGAAAGATGCCACAGGGAGCCAGGTGTGCCCAGCAGAAAAGATGGAGGTCTGAGGTTGTGAATGTGCCACCTGTGAGCTCTCTGCCCTCCCCCAGGCTACCGCCTGCCCCCCCAGCCCCTCCAGGCTACAAAGGAGGGGGCCACTTTCATGATTCATGAGCACGTCAGGCAGGTGGTGCCAGGGAAATAACCAAACAGAGCCCAGTCATCCACAATTCCAACTCTTAGGTTTAACACAGAAGCATTCAGATTATGATTCCCAGAACCAATGCTTAATCCTACACAGGGGCGTAGGAAAGGGGGGCATGGGGGCGGGCTGTCCCAGGTGCCATTATGGAGGGGGGGATGACAAATTATCAAGGAATAATAACTGCCCTGCTAGGGCAATTCATAAAAAAACTTTTTTTTAATAAAAAAAGCCTGCTCCAAAGGTTCTTCTCTTACTACACTAGGGATTATATAGCTATATATGAAATGTCATGCATATCAGTTAATATCTTGACCTCCTCCATGAAAACAGCTGTTTACTTGACCGTTTTCCTATGTCGTGAAGGCTGGAATTTCAGTTCAGTGGAGCACTTACTGTTCCCAACCCTAACCCTGCGGAAAGCCATCTAATTAGACTTTAATTTGAATTTGACATGTTTTTAGGAGGTAATTTAATTATTGTTTGATTTTACACCAGTGTTATGTATCTGATGTTAGCTGCCCTGAGTCCGACTTCGGCTGGGGAGGGCGGGATATAAATAAAAGTTTGTTATTATTATTTATTCCTTTGTAAGAAAATATGAAATAACATAAAGCCATTTTTGCAGGCAAAAAAAAAAAGTCAATGTGTGTGTGGGGGGGAGACAAGAAATTTTCCGCACCGGGTGCCACCTGAACTTCCTGCGCTTCTGATCCTACGTTTAAAAAACACACACCCCTATTTACACTTAGAATTGTAGAATTGTAAGGGAAGAAGAAGAAGAGTTTGGATTTGATATCCCGCTTTATCACTACCCGAAGGAGTCTCAAAGCGGCTCACATTCTCCTTTCCCTTCCTCCCCCACAACAAACACTCTGTGAGGTGAGTGGGGCTGAGAGACTTCAGAGAAGTGTGACTAGCCCAAGGTCACCCAGCAGCTGCATGTGGAGGAGCGGGGAAGCGAACCCGGTTCTCCAGATTACTAGACTACCGCTCTTAACCACTACACCACACTGCCTCTTGGGAGACCCTAAGAGTCATCTAGTCCAATGCTGGCATCACAGCTAGAAAATCCCTGACAGGTGGCCGTTCAGCCTCTGTTTAAGGAGAGACCACCACCTGTCAAAGTAGTCTGCTCTGCTGTTCTACCATCAGAAAGTTCTTCCTGACTTTCAGTCGGAATCTCCCTTCTTGCCATTTAAATCCATTGGTTCGGGTCCTACCCCCTGGAGCAGCGGAAAACAAGCTTGTTCCATCTTCCGTGTGACAGCTCCTCAGCCCTTCAGGAGGGCTGCCCACTGAGGACCTCAAGGGCCCTGCCCTTTCCTCTCTCAGCGCCAGTGTGGTGTAGTGGTTAAGAGCGGTAGACTAGTAATCTGGTGAACCGGGTTCGTGTCTCGCTCCTCCACAAGGGTGACCTTGCACCAGTCACACTTCTCTGAAGTCTCTCAGCCCCACTCACCTCATAAGAGTGTTTGTTGTGGGAGAGGAAGGAAAGGAGAACGTTAGCTGCTTTGAGACTCCTTTGGGTAGTGATAAAGCGGGATATCAAATCCAAACTCTTCTTCCTCTTCTTCTCTCCACCTGGCTTGGGGCAGGGCCTGACGGGCTTCACAAGGACCGCGGCTGCTGCTCAGCAGAGAGGGCTCCTCTTTCAAAATTGTTTTTAATTTTTATCTGCATTGTTTTAAATGAGACTATCTTATTGGCTGTGAGCCCTGGAAGACCTGCACCCTGCCTTGCTGGTCATTTCCCATCTGGCCTGGAAGAGTGGAGTGCGGACTGACTCCAGCTACAAAAGCTGAGGCCGTTTAACAGATTATTGGGCTGGAGTACAGTGGTATCTCGGGTTACAGCCGCTTCAGGTTACCGTCTCTGCTAACCGAGAAATAGTGCCTCGGGTTAAGAACTTTGCTTCAGGATGGGAACAGAAATCGCGCAGCTGCGGTGCAGCGGCAGCAGGAGGCCCCATTAGCTAAAGTGGTGCTTCAGGTTAAGAACAGTTTCAGGTTAAGAACGGACCTCCAGAACGAATTAAGTTCTTAACCCGAGGTACCACTGTATTGTTTACGGAGGATTGAGAGAGCTGCTGCTGTTATGGGTATTATTGTTGCATCTTTAGTTTTTGATCTTATGATTTACGTGAAAATTGTTTCCATTTGGTTGTGTACTTTTTGATGTGTTTTATTTATTGTTTATGACTTCTGCTATGTTTGTAATTGTGTATACCTTGTTGTGTTGTAAGCCGCCTTGAGCATAGTTTCAACTATGGAAAGGCGCTATACAAAAAAATGATAATGATGCTCATGATTGAAGATGGCTCCCAAATCAACACCCAGTCTTCTCTCCTCCAACTTGTTTGCTCAAACCACATCTCATATTTGCTCTCATTGCATAGCCTCCAACATTTCTCTGATAAAAATAGGTACATCATCAGGAAAAGCGGGACATTCTGGGATCAAATAAAAAAACAACAACAGGGATGGCTGCTGTAAATCTGAGATTGTCCCAGGAAAATCGGGACAGTTGGAAGGTCTGCATTCATGCTTTCCACCTCCAAATCACCACATGCACATAACACCCTCCTGAAACGACACATGGCCCATGAGAACAATCTGGGGCTCTTTATGACATCATAGCCCATCTGTCTCCCCGGCAAGGAGCTGTGACATCACACGCCTTGCAAGTTCAAGGTTAGCGGTCCCGCTGGAGCAAACAGAAGCCACCTCTCCAGACAACTTGCCTTTTAGGTCGGCAAAGGGCAGCTTTTATTTAAATGCCGCTGCTTAGCATTGCTTCCCCCCTCCCTTCTCCCTGAGCCCATCTCCTTGTTGCTCCTTTATTGCATGCTTCGGAGATTCCCTTTCGCAAGGCCTTGGGCGGTGGTGGGGAGATAGAAGCGTCCGGTTTTCCCTGTACCTTATCTATTAATATGGAATCCTGTTTCCCTTTCCTTCCTCGGAGGCACAGCAAGCGAATTGGCGATTACTCATGCCCTATTTGTGCCAAGCACACTTGCCCGCTGCCCTGCAATATTTCTGCACCCCCCCCCCATGTAGTGCAATAAGCGAGGTAATTAAGTGTAAAAGACAAGGTAGGGGTGCGGATTGGGGAGAGGGGAGCGAGAGGGACGGCTGGGGAGGGGAGAAAGAGAATAGCCCCCCCTCTCTTTTCAGGAGCAGGGGACTGAGATAATATATGCTAATAACCGGCAATCAGAGCTGCCGAGTGGCATTAATACTGCTGACTGCAATAAGCCTCTGTGTGCAGCCCCCCTCCCCAAATGCACACAAAGAACCCCCTTCTCCATGCACAAAAAAGGACAGAGGGGAGAGACACACAAGGAAGAATGCAAACCTTTTCTTCCACGCTAGGAAGAAACGACCCCCCCCCCCAGCCTCCAGCAACCCACAATGATCTTAAAATTCGCGGCTTTCTGGGCAGCTGTATGGAAATAATTTTCCTCAACTGAATGTGATAGCCCCCAATGTGAGGTTGGTGAGGGTTTAAAAAAAAAGTGGGGGTGGTGAAGGAGTTAAGAGTATGGGGCTGTATTGAGGAAGGGGGAGCAGATACAGAAAGCCAGTGGGATGCAATGGTTAGAGTTTCAGACTTGGGTAGACAAGGGCAGGGTTTGAATCCTCCCTTGGCCATGAAGTTCTCTGGCTGACCTTGTGCCAGTCAACAACCTCACAGGGTTGTTGTTGGCATTAAATGAGAAGCGGGGAGAACCACGTACACCTTCTTGAGCTCCTGGGTAGGGAGAAGGGGGGATATGAATAGAATAAACATAGAGGCCAACCCATCTGGGGCAGGTTGAAGCATAAGAGAAAGAAAGAGAAGTTGCAATTACAAGCTTCTTTTGGATGGAGAGGTCAAAAACTCTGGTTGTGTGTCCAGAAGCGGTGGCCATCTGGGCTTTGTCTGGTCTCCTTTCCATCTTCCTGTTTTCTAGGGCAGTGTTTCCCAACTTTGGGCCTCCAGCTGCTTTTGAACTACAATTCCCATCATCCCTGACCACTGGTCTTGCTAGCTAGGGATGATGGGAGTTGTAAGTCCAAAAACAGCTGGAGGCCCAAGGTTGGGAAACACTGTTCTAGGGTGTGACACCGGCACTGGCATCAACAGCAACAACATACAGGGCCATCAGCTTGCATCAGGGGTCTTTTTCAGCCTGTGGAGCCACATCCAGGGGCCCCATGCTGGTGGTGAGTGGGGTCAAATACTAAAGTCTTCTTCTTTGGCGATCCCTCGTAGCCAAGTAAGATTGCCTTCCATAAACACAGTTTTAACAATGAGTTCATAAGTAACTGTGGAGGCCAATTCTGGATCCATACATCCTTCCACAGTGGGGACATTGGTTTCCAGGTGTGAGTTGATCACACCGTGGATTTGCCAAGCATGGCTTCCTCTTAGCACGTTTCTCCTTTTCACCCTGAATTCGTGATTCTTCAAAGTCCATGACACCTTTGGTAAAGGCTGTTCTCCAATTGGAGCACTTGCAGGCTGGTGTTTCCTAGTTGTCGGTGTTTATACTACATTTTTTTAGATTTGCCCTGAGAGAGTCTTTGAATCTCTTTTGTTGACCACTGGCATTATGCTTTCCATTTTTACTTTCGGAATAGAGTAGTTGCTTTGGAAGATGATAATCAAGCATCCGAACAACATGACCAGTCCAACGAAGTTGATGTTGAAGAATCATCCCTGCAGGAGCAACACACAAAACGAAGTAAACAGGCAGCAGTGATACGATCACTTACCTGGCTTGTGGCCCAGGGTGGAGTGGTGCGAGCTATTGTTTACTTTTTATTTATTGTTATATTTAATTTCCATTCTGTGTTTATATACAATATGTATATCATTGAAAGACCAATTTCAAAATAAATTTTATTTCAAGGTTTTGTTTTGAAATTTCATTTTAAAAGGAAAACTGCACAGGGCAGGTTGTGGGACTCCAAATCCCATCAGCCCCCAGTAGAGATGAGGAGAGAAATTTGGCACAGTTTACATTTTAATGCAAGCCTACATGATTCACGTGGGACGCGGGTAGCGCTGTGGGTTAAACCACAGAGCCTAGGACTTGCCGATCAGAAGGTCGGCGGTTCAAATCCCCGTAACGGGGTGAGCTCCCGTTGCTCGGTCCCTGCTTCTGCCAGCCTAGCAGTTTGAAAGCACATCAAGTACAAGTAGTTAAATAGGTACCACTCTGGCGGGAAGGTAAACGGCGTTTCTGTGCGCTGCTCTGGTTCGCCAGAAGCGGCTTAGTCATGCTGGCCACATGACCTGGAAGCTGTACGCCGGCTCCCTTGGCCAATAAAGCAAGATGAGCGCCACAACCCCAGAGTCGGTCACGACTGGACCTAATGGTCAGGGGTCCCTTTATCCTTTACCTTACATGATTCACAGTTCCTGAAACAATGCGGAATGAAACAAGGCTCATTTTCACCCGGGTCAAAGAAACGTTGCTGTGTACAAACACAGGCTGGGAGCTTCAATGGTGCCTCTCTGGAGGCTTCACCCAGAACAACAACAAAAAAAAAATGTGGCTAAACCACCCCACCCCAATAGCTACGGCTCTGAACAATGCATGAAATAAAACACAGGTATCCAAAAGTCACACTTCTCCAAATTTTGGGGCGAAGCTTTCCAACCAAATAATGTGTAGAAGAATGCATATGCCGCAAAAAAGCGAGCATTAAAATGCAAATAAAAGTGATAGTGTACTACTACTATTATTAGTTTGCAAAATGTGTATAGCGGGTAAATATGCAAATATTAGGAGAAATTTGCACAAAAATGCTGATTTTCATAGGGCCTCTTTGCAGTTACATAAATGTGGAGAACTGAACTATTTCCAAAATGAGAAAGTTTAAGAAACCAAATTGAAAAGATTTGTCCATCCCTGAGCCCCAGTCAGAATGGGCAATAGTCTGGGATAATGTGAACATCTGGGATATGGCAACATCTGTAATGTCACTGGTCTGCCGCAGCTGCTTCCTAGATTAAGGACGGTGCGTTAGTTTCTGCTCTGAAAGCTGCAGGGAAACTTTGCAATCTGTAGCCTTCCTGGTGCAGTAGTTAGGCCACAGGCTAAACAAACAATGGTTGCGATAAAATGAATTATCCAAGGACACGGAGAACAGGATTCATTTCATCCCCAGGCTGGCAACGCTTTGTGGATTTGAGAGGGAGCCATTTCAACAGGCTGCTTGGCCCAAGCTGACAGGCATTGGCAACAGGCAAAGAAACACCATCCGTCAAACGCCTGGTGGACTTTTTAGTGGCTGTCCTGGCCTGATGGCACAGCGCAAGGAACAGGCCCTGATTTATACCCTGAAGGAACTGGAAATGGTCAAAGTCAAGAAGAGTCTGTGCAGAACACACACACAGGTTTGCAATGCATCTTGAACAAGCTGGGGTCTGTGCTGTCCTCCCATTACGACTGCCCTTTTCTGGGGTCAAATGAAGACACAGGCAGCTTCACGACCAGGCAAGGGGCAGCTGGATGATTAGGGGTGTGATCAAAGGCTATGGAACAGAAGACCAAGTTGGAGGTCTGGACCCTCAGGGGTCTCAGATTTCAGCGGCGCCCTGTGCGATGCCAGAATTCGGCCTACACAAACCCTGCTTGCCGTGCGACCTAACCAATCGCACTGCCCTAAATTCGGCTCTGTCTGGGGTGCAATCCTCTGCAAACGTCTCCCCTTGAAAAGGAACCGGGAGCTGTGCACTGGGGCTTGTGGGGGAGAATTACCTCCATGAGTTGTGTGCCTCGCATTATTTTGGAGGGTGGTGGCACCATCGAGGGTTTTGTTTTCTCCTTCTCAAGCAGCGAAATAACTTCATCTGGTTCTAGATAAAAGGAATAAACAGACTCTTCTCCTTCTCTATTCTCACTTTTCCAAAGGTCAAAGTACTCCACCTTTTGTTGAACTGGGAAATCAGGGTTTCTCACCGCCCTTGAATCCAGGCTCAATAACAATAATAATTTGCTGGGTCTTAAACCACCCTGGGTTTGCACCAAGACAAAGAAACCGTGGATGGTGGTGAAGAGAGGGATGGGGGGGGAGAGAGAGGGAGAGAGAGAGAGAGAGAATATTTACCCCCCTCCCCACCCCCTCTCCCCTCCTCTTCTTCCTCAGACACGTGTCCCTATTGTTCTGCCTTTGGCTGGACACGAGGAAGGGGAGGGGAGGCAAGAGTTAATCAACCCTCCGGGTGGAGAGAAACGACTGTCGAAGGAGCAGTTTTGCTCGAGGGGAGGGGGTCGATTTGGAGGAGGAAGAGGAGGGGAAACGACGAGGGGGGCGGAGGAATTCCCTGCATGGCGAGGAATTTGGGTAGCTGTGTTAGGAAACGTTGCGGGGGGGGGGGCGGAGGAGAGGAAGAGTGTTTCCAAAAGGGGCAGAAAATGCCGGCCTGTTCTGGAGCTTTGCTCAGTGGGAAGAGAAAGGGACGGATGCAGCAGAGGGAGCGATAGGGATCGATAGGTACCTATTTTTGCCTCCATCCCTCTGGCAACCAGCATCCCATTTTATTTTCTGGGGTGCAGAAGGGGAAGAAAAAAAGTTATCTTGCACTGATTTTAGAACAGAGCGCCGGCCTCTCTCCTCATCCTGGGTACAGACTTTGCCTGCGAATTTCTCCCGGAGCTGAAATTGGCCGTCGCCGCGCGGGTTATACAATGCTGGCGCGGGGGTGGGAGAGCCGAATAATGTGGGGAAAGGTGTTTATAGGCTCAAACCTTGGACTCTAGACGTGTGTGTGTGTGTGTGTCGCAGTGTTAACCAGATGGGCAATGGAATACTGTGTTCCCTCCCTCCTCTCTCTCTCCCTCCCTCTCTCTCTCTCTCTCTCTCTCTCTCTCTCTCTCTTTCTTCCTCCCCCCCCCCCCGCACCGCACTGCCAACCCGGTCCCCTTGTCTGCTTCACCCTCCTCTCACTTTCTCCCTCCCCTGCCCCCCTCCCCTCCTCCCACCCTTGCCTTGCCTCTCTCAATATCCCCCCAACTCCCCCCCCCAACACACAAGGCCCCCATCCTTTAGCCCGGCCTGTTCTTTGCTCACGTGCTGACGGTCCTGGGGGACCGTTGATGGATTAATCCACCTGATCGCCCCCCCCTCCAACCCCACTCCCCCACAGCCTGCGTCCCATATAAAGACAGGAGGAAGGGGGGGCGAGGCTGGAGCGTGCTGCTGACCTCAGCTATTCCTCGGCAGTTCCCGCCTCCCCCCCCCCCACCTTGTCTCCTCCTCCACTTTCCTTCCCCCCCTTCCCATCTCCGCCCCTCCCTCCTCTCGCTCCCCAGCGGAGAGCGGGCGCTGTCCAAAGTGCTGATCGAGGCTCAGGAGGCGGCAGCAGCAGTACCAGAAGCCAGAGGCGGCGGCGGCGGCGGCGGCGGCGGCGTCTCGGGTCCTTTGCACGATGCCTCGCTCTTTCCTGGTCAAGAAGATCAAGGCAGACGCTTTCCAGCCCAGCCCGGCGACCCCCACTTACCACCCCTTGGAAACTTCCTACAATGAGTTGGCGGGACCCCTGGGGGCCGGCGACCCTGGGGTGGAGGATGGTAAGGAGGCGAGAGGCGCTCTGAGAAGGGTCGGAGGGCGGCTTGGGCGGGGGGGGGGGGTGTCGCGTGCGATGCTAGGAAGGGGGCGCCGTGCGCGTGAGAGCGAAAGTGTGGGGATGAGGGAGAGGGGACTTAGAAGGGGACAGGAGGAGCGTGTGAAGGGGAAACACTTGGTTACGCGCGTGCGGGGTGAGCCAAGAGCGGGCGCAACCTATTTGGCAAGGTCTGGGTCGTTTTGCATAGAGGGACCTCGATTATAACCACGGTGGGTGTTAACGGAGTTCTCCTTCCCTCTACCTCGGTCTGTCTGTTGCCCGGACACAGTGACACCTCCCCCCCCCCTTCGTTGCTCCTTTAGGGAACGGAAACAGGCACCAAAAAGTGGTGTCAATATTTTTTTAAAAAACACACACCATAAAACACAAAACTGCCTGCAGGGTGAGCGCGGGGGGGGGGTCTCTTCTACTGCTCCCACCCATCCTCCCACAGCATCATTGTACCAGAGGGATAGTTCTGAACGTTAGAACAGGATTGTGTGTGTGTGTGATTGCCCCCCGGGGGTACATCGCCAGTGAGCAGGGAGAAATAACCTTTGTGAGAGAGCGTTGGGTGCGTTATGACACATCGGCACCCAAAGTCTGGGTGGGCAAAGTTTGGACCCGGCGGTGGTCCTCACTCACCCCCTCTACTACCGAAAGGGTACACAAAACGGGGGAGGGCAGAGATAATACTGTAGTTAAATTGGGATGCTTTTTTCCGTTATGCAATGTGCAATGTGAGTTTTCTGTAGGGGGGAGAAATGTTCTGAGTCCAAGAGATTTGTATAAATACATTTTTAAACGGGGTGCGGGGGCAGAGTGAGAGATGGATAGGGTTTGCTCGCCCCTAGGCCGCAAAAGGGGGTTTTGAGCTCAAGGTAAGATAGGCAAAGCCTCTGTTCGCGGCCCGGACTCTTCCTTCCTTTCTTTCATCCATTTCGTCCTACAAAGAGGGAGGATGGTCTCCCCTCCCCCCCTTCTCCTCCCAGCAGCTTTCATCCTCGGCTGCCTTCTTCCATCTCCCAAGTTTATGACCCAAAGCAGCAGCAGCAGTACCTCCCATTCTCTCCTCGCTCCCCCCCCCCCGCCCGCCAACCAGAAACCCATGTTGGACAGCTCAGGTGGATGACTTTAGCGGAGCCGTTGCAAAAAAAAAGGGGGGGGCATGGAAAAGTTTGGTCTTTCTCGAGTCTAGCTGTGTGTGTGTTGGAAAGGGCATTCTGCGCGTGTTTTTCGAACCTCCGGGAATGGCCCAATGTATGTGAAAGCGAAGGACGCGTTCGCAAAGAGCGGCTCCGTGTTTTCGTGTGTTGTCGTGCTAGTTTATTGCAGATGAATTCCCATAGGTGCACCCTGCGTAAAACTGCTGCGTCTGCAGAAATATGACATTCCTCCCAGAGTGGATGCGGTGGCCTTTGCAAGGAGTTTTGGTTCTGTGAGTGGCGTCGCTCCAGTCCGTTCGCCCCGACAGGACTGCTGTGCGAAGCTTCAATAGGTCAAGGGTGTGGATGTGTTTCTAAGGATTAAAGAGATGCTTTGCTGGCTCAGATCAAAAGGTCACACACTCTTTTAACAGCGGTCAGTCCCTTAAAACGCTTGTAGCAAGAAAACAATGGAACTCTCCTAGTATTTGGGGTGAAGAGATATACTGTCCCTGTAGAAGGAGGCTTGATTAAACCACAATGACTAAGAGCTGATGGTAGTCTGATCCACCATAAATTTTAATTAAATTCTGATGGATACATATCATTCATTCATTCATTCATTCAAAAGTGGGATCCCCATCTTTCCTCTGTGAACAATGATACCTGGGAGCAGGTCAGTCCCATTGAGATCAGTGGGTCTTACTTCCAAGTAGACCTACACGGGATTGATGAGGCTATATATTCTGTGGTTGTTGGGTTGCTGTTGTTTAAATCAAATTACTGTACTAAGGAAATCCGACTCCTGTGATCAGAATAATCTGCAGAACGACCCTCTATCCGGCAGTGTTTCCCAACCTTGGGCCTCCAGCTGTTTTTGAACTACAACTCCCATCATCCCTGACTAGCAAGACCAGTGGCAAGGGATGATGGAATTGTAGTCCAAAAACAGCTGGAGGCCCAAGGTTAGGAAACACTGCTCTATCGCATTATTTTGAGAAGGCTGCTTCTTGCATACAATGTAAGCTTCTGAGAGGATCTGAAACTTTTTTTGCAAGTGTTGGGGATGGGAACACTTGATTTCAAGATTTGAGGGATTTAGGGATGGGAGCCAGGAGATAGTGGAAGGAGGAGGAGAACCACATGGCAGCGGGGGGGGGGGGAGCATTGGATTCAAGCCTTCACCCCCACCCCCAGTTAGTGGGAATCCTGCTCAATCACCCTCTGACATATGAGATTTCACACCTGCCCTCCCATTTACAAGGATATACTATGCAGTCATGGAAGAAAAGGAGAGAGAAAGGGAGATTGTAATCCAATTTTTTGTGACTCTTGGGTTGGGCAGCGGACCTCCTTGTTTAAGAACAAGGAATTTGGAGGAGGTGGGAAGAGAACATTCCCGTGTCCAAATGATTTTTGCAAGCATGTGAGAGGTAGTGTCCGGAGTGCTGGACTAGTACCAGGGAGACCCAGACAAGCTATGAGATTCCTGGGGTGTTATTGTTGTTGTTTAGTCGTTTAGTCATGTTCGCCTCTTCATGACCCCCTGGACCAGAGCACGCCAGGCACTCCTGTCTTCCACTGCCTCCCGCAGTTTGGTCAAACTCATGCTGGTAGCTTCGAGAACACTGTCCCACCATCTCATCCTCTGTCATCCCCTTCTCCTTGTGCCCTCCATCTTTCCCAACATCAGGGTCTTTTCCAGGGAGTCTTCTCTTCTCATGAGGTGGCCAAAGTCATGGAGCCTCAGCTTCAGGACCTGTCCTTCCAGTGAGCACCCAGAGCTGATTTCCTTCAGAATGGAGAGGTTGGATCTTCTTTTAGTCCATGGGACTCTCAAGAGTCTCCTCCAGCACCAGAATTCAAAAGCATCAATTCTTTGGTGACCAGCCTTCTTTATGGTCCAGCTCTCACTTCCATACATCACTACTGGGAAATGTCAAATCCCCACTCAAGACATGAGGTTCTCTAGATCAGTGTTTCCCAACCTTGTGCCTCCAGCTGTTTTTGAACTACAACTCCCATCATCCCTGACTAGCAAGACCAGTGGCAAGGGATGATGGGAATTGTAGTCCAAAAACAGCTGGAGGCACAAGGTTGGGAAACACTGCTCTAGATGACTTTGAGCCAACCTCTCTCTAACCTGCCTCACAAGGTCCTTGTGGGTTTCAAAGTGGAGGACAACTTTTCCATTTCTTTGCTACCCTACTTGTGCCAAAGCTAAAATGGGGAAATCAGATTCACCTTACACTCAGATAGCTCAGTTGGTAGAGTATGAGACTCTTAATCTCAGGGCCATGGGTTTGAGCCCACGCTGTGCAAAAAGATTCCTGCATTGCAGGGGGTTGGACTAGATGACCCTCAGGGTCTCTTCCAACAACAATTCTACGATTTCAGCTGCCTCCATTGCAACTAAAGGACTGTGTTGCTGTTCTCCTTATCCATCCTCCCCAAGAACAGTGCCTCCCCTATTTCTTGCCCTTCTAAGTTTACCACCCAAGTCATACATTGATGATGGTGTGCATGAAAATATTCAGTCCATGATCAAGGATGATGGAGTTGTCATCCCATGTTGGCTGCCTCTGATGCCGTCCTTCGTCCTGCCTCCTAAGACCCCCTCTGTGAGAGGGGATGGAGCTCAGTGGTCCCTAACCCTCTCCAGATGGTGTGGACTACAACTCCCACCATCCTCACTCAGCATGGCCAACGGTCAAGAATGATGGGAGCTGTAGTCTAACACTGATGCCTTCCTTCATCCTGCCTCCTGAGACCCCCTCTGGGAGAGAAGATGGAGCTCAGAGATCCCTAACCGGCCACCCTCTCTGGAGGAAGGCATCAGGAATAGCCAACATGGGATGACAACTCCCCTAATCTTTGACCATTGGCTGTGGGCTGGATATTCTAATCTGAATGTACACCATCAAGTTGTGACCTGGGTCCTTTAGTTACAATGCAGGCAGATGGAAGCTGTGGTCCAAAGTACCCTGGAGAAGGCAGCTGATGTAGCAGCTCATTAGCAGAGCGCTGACTTTGCATCCCACAGTCAAGCCCCAACATCTCCAGGTGTTGTTGGTTTGGTTTGTTTTTTTAAGGATCTTGTGTACCTGCCTAAGAAAAGCCTCTTTCTGCCTGGGTCTCAGAAACCCTGGCAGCTCCTTTTTATCCAGCCCAGAGCTCTGAGCATCTGGTAGAGTCTAGCTGCCATTTTGATTCCCCAATGGAGCGCCGTTCGGGGGCATTGTGGGAAATGTAAATGTTGGCTCACTGGGCTCCAGTGCTGCTGGCTGGTAAGGTCACTGGGGCCCAGCCAGAGAGGAGGGGGTTTGCCCAGGCCCTCCACAAACCTACAGCTGACCTTGACCTGGGATACAGCCAATGCACACATTCACCCATGTTCCCTTTTAGCCTTGGCAACTTCCCTGCTGTGACCCTGTGGATAGGCAGCTCTGCTCTGCTGTTGTGTCCACAGTCCCACAGGTGTGCTGAGTGCACAAAATGCTGCTTACATGCAAGATGGGGGCATCTGAAGTTATTTCTCGCTGTTGTGCTGCAACATTTTGTTGTGGTGCTGCATGGCTTATGTGAAATGTTTTCTAAGAGTTTGCAGCAAGAGTCATTGATCTTTGCAGTGGCATAATAAATAATAATAATAATAATAATAATAATAATAATAATAATAATATTTATAGGTCGCCCATCTGACTGGGTTGCTCCAGCCACTCTGGGCAGCTTCCAACAAATTAAAACACAATACGACATCAAACATTAAAAACTTCCCTAAACAGGGCATGATTCTTGATGGGCACATTAGGGCAGGGGTCAGCAAACTTTTTCAGCAGGGGGCCGGTCCACTGTCCCTCAGATCTTGGGGGGGGGGCACACTGTATTTTGAAAAATAACAAATTCCTATGCCCCACAAATAACCCAGAGATGCATTTTAAATAAAAGAACACATTCTGCTCATGGAAAAACATCAGGCAGGCCCCACAAATAACCCAGAGATGCATTTTAAATAAAAGGACACATTCTACTCATATAAAAACACGCTGATTCCCGGACTGTGCATGGGCCGGATTGAGAAGGTGAATGGGCTGCATCCGGCCCCTGGGCCTTAGTTTGCCTACCCATGTCCTAGAAAGCTCTGCCGGTTTGTGCTGGCAATATGGAGATAGGTGGACCAAGCATCTGATTCACTGCTAAAGCAGCTTTCTGTGTTCCGCTGGGACTCTGTCTTGCGCAGGCTCCATCGTTTCCCCTCCCTTTCCACGGGGGACCCTGCAGGACGACATCTGAGGGGGGTTGTTAACCATCGCAAGGAACTGGAGAGTCGATTCTCCCCTGGTGGAACCAAGGCAAAACAAAGGCAAATTGACTGGCAAGAGCTCTCTCTCTCTTGTCTCAGGCAGCGGGGGCTGGCAGATCAATGGCAAGAGGAAAGCAGCAAGACCATATGGATTGCTTTTCCCCAGGGGGGAAGATTCCGGAGTGTGGGGGGAGAGCATGAACAACCCTGCAAAGAGAGAGAGAGGGAGGGAGAGGGAGAGAGGAAGAAAGCAGCAGAGCGTGTTGCCATTGGCCTACCAGGCTGTCAGCTACAAGCATCCATGCATGTAGCTGCATTGTGTTAGATCTGCACTTTAGCCTCCCTGCCCCCACCTACAGTTGTCCCTTGAGGGTATGAGGACTTCCATGTGCACACACAGAGAGAGAGAGCTGTCCTGTATGCAGGCGCTTCCCCATTCCCTTCAATGGAACAGGATACGCAAAGAGCTGCGTCTCAATCCATTCAACGGTAGATTAATCAACTAAAAGTTTCTGTTGATTAATTTATCGGGGAGGGTCCATTTTTACTGGTGGCCAAATCATAATTAGTGGGTCTACAAATTAAAGGCATGTACCCTTCCATTGAACTCAGTGGCGTAGCAGGGGAGGCAGGGGAGCTGTGCCCCAGGCACAAAATTCTGAGGGGGCACAACCAGTTGCTCCTACGCAGGATCCTGCACAGGTCCCCATCTTGTCCCGGTGAAGGCAGCAGAGCAGCCCAGGCCTGGCACTCCTCTCCACAGGCATTGGGGGGGGGATTTGCCTGCCAAGGGCTGTGTTGGCTGGCCAGGATCCCCACCTCTATGTGGGGTGCAGGCAGGTGGTGCAGCACAGCCCTTGGCTCCGGTGGGGAGGGAGGCACCCCAACAGCGATGGCTTGTGCACTCCGGACTCAGGCAACCCACGGTACGCCACTGATTGAACTGTCACTGATTGAACTGTCATTTTGTTGGAAGCCGCCCAGAGTGGCTGGGGAGGCCCAGCCAGATGGGCGGGGTATAAATATTTTATTATTATTATTATTATTATTATTATTATTATTATTATTATTATTATTATTCCCCTCCTGGGCCAAATGCTGCATTTGTGAGGGCTGGCACTTTTCTAGCTGAGGTTAGGCCAAGCTAGCCACCTCTACCACTTCTGCTGTGTATTTCAACTCCTAAAGCAGGGGTTGAAAGATGGGGGGGGGGTTACTGGTAGGAAAGGCATTGCACGCCCTCCTTTCAAGTTTCCAGGTTTCTGCAGCCTCCCTGAGCAGAACAGGCTTGCCAAGACTTTGAAGCGGAAAGCTTTTGACAGCTCATCTTCTCACTCAGCCCAGGACAGCTTAATCCTTCCCCTGATTCTTGCTTTCCTTCCTGAAATGTCTGTTTTTCTTTACAGGGAGGGGAGGAGGCAGCCCACAATTCAGGAAAGGGGAGGGCAATCTGCGTCCCTCTGTTCCTCCTCAGCCTACTTTCAAAGGGTCTCTCCAAGCAGCCAGATCAGACCTCTGGCACAAGCATTCAGAGCCTGCTGGGTGGGGGCAGAAAGAGACAGTGTAGACTAGTGGTTAGAGTGTTGGCCTAAGGCCCGAGTTCAAATCCTCACTCAGCCATGAAGCTCATTGGGTGACCTTGGGATGGTCATTCTCTCTTTCTCAGCCTAACCTACCTCGCAGGGTTGTTGTGTAGGTACAATGGGGGGGGGAGCGCTCCTTGGGGGAAAGGTGGGGTTATGAATGCAATTTAATACATGAAATAAAAATAAATAGCAGGGAGGGAGGGAGGCACTGTAATATGGACTCTGACTGGCAGAAGCTTTTCAGGGTTTCAGGCAGGAGATAGTCCTACCGGGGCTTGAACCTGCGACCTTCTGCGTGCAGAGCAGAAGTTCTACCACTGAGCCACGGCCCTTTGCTCCACAGCAGTGCAGAGAGGATGGACCTGCTCATGGAGGGCATATTGCCTCATCCTTCACAACCCCGTGGCAGGGACTGGACAGTGGAGGAAGGGTGGAGACCCTCTCCCCAGCCTGACCCTTCCAGAGAAGAAGACAGCTCAGAATTACAACAGGGCTTTGAGGGAGATCACAGCTCAGATCAAATCGTGGATCAAATCTATGCTTCCAGGTGCCATAAGAAAGCTGCAGAGATAGCGCAGGATAGTGCGCACCCCAGAAATGATCTCTTTCAGCTTCTGCCTTCTGGAAGAAGGTCCAAGGTAGTAAAGACCAGGACTAGCCGCCTGAGAAACAGTTTCTATCCAAATGCGATTTTGGTTTTAAACACAGTGTAGGGTAGTCTCTGTGTGAGTATATTGTATTTAATTATGGGGTATCAGAGTTTTTAGGGGGCTAACCAGGCTGGGATAGCTGGGATAGCAAGCATGTTGGTTTTTGAATGTCTGATGTAGATTTTTTCAATTTCGTTGTTCTGTATGGGACAATGACAATAAAGATTATTGTATGTATCCTAACTTTGGATATAGGGCAACTAACAGTTTGCTAATTGATCGGCGGATTAATAGCCACTCTTAGAAATAGGATGCCAGCCCAGATGAAGGAGACCTCATTTTGTTTCTCCCAGGGAGCCCTTCTCAGTGCATAAGCATGCGCTGAAAAGGTGGGAGGGGAGAGGGAGAGAATCCAGGAATCCGAAAGAGAGAGAAGGTGCTTTTAGTGCATTAAGGAGCAATCAGTGTCAAGTGTTCTTGAGCTGGGACTCTGGGAATAGCAGGAGAGGCTATGAACGGGCTGCTGCTATAGATCTCCCTCCCCCTCTCTTCCTTAATTCACAAATACCTGCCTGGGGTTTTGAGGCCTGTTTCCCTCCCCCATTGCCATAATCAGAAAAGCTGAGCAAGGCAGAAAAACCCGGTGCTTGGCATGTTCTTTGTTGAAGGGAACAGGTGCCCTTGAGAAGCTGATGTTTCTGAGCGAGGACACCAATAAAGAGAAGTTTGCAGCAACCTGGCGATGGAGAGGGAGGCAAGGTGGATATGGTTGGATTCTGCACACCAGGAACAAGGACAGAGGGGCAGCTGAGATCTGAGCCGTGATAGGGGACGAATTTCCATGAATCGTGACCGAGCCACCCACTCCAAAAGCCCTGCCCACTTTCTGCAATGTTGAGAGGGCTTGAAGAGGGTGCAATAATAATAATAATAATAATAATGTTTGCCTATTGTGCGGGTGGAGGGTACAAGTCCTGGCGCTCCCTCCAGTTTTGTGCCCTCGTGCAATGATGCTGCCATCGGGCAACCTGGCAAAACCAGAGGTTGCTGTTGTTTAGTCGTGTCCGATTCTTCGTGACCCCATGGACCAGAGCACACCAGGCACTCCTGTCTTCCACTGCCTCCCGCAGTTTGGTCAAACTCATGCTGGTCGCTTCGAGAACACTGTCCCACCATCTCGTCCTCTGTCGTCCCTTTCTCCTTGTGTCCTCCATCTTTCCCAGCATCAGGGTCTTTTCCAGGGAGTTTTCTCTTCTCATGAGGTGGCCAAAGTCATGGAGCCTCAGCTTCAGGATCTGTCCTTCCAGTGAGTACTCAGGGCTGATTTCCTTAAGAATAAGTTTGATCCTCTTGCAGTCCATGGGACTCACAAGAGTCTCCTCCAGCACCAGAATTCAAAAGCATCAGCCTTCTTTGTGGTCCAGTTCTCACTTCCATACATATGGTAAAACCATAGCTTTAACTATATGGACCTTTGTTGGCAAGGTGATGTCTCTGCTTTTTAAGATGCTGTCTAGGTTTGTCATTGCTTTTCTCCCAAGGAGCAGGTGTCTTTTAATTTCGTGACTGCTGTCACCATCTGCAGTGATCACGGAGCCCAAGAAAGTAAAATCTCTCACTGCCTTCATTTCTTCCCCTTCTGTTTGCCAGAAGGTGATGGGACCAGTGGCCATGATCTTCGGTTTTTTGATATTGAGCTTCAGACCATATTTTGTGCGCTCCTCTTTCACCCTCATTAAAATCAAAAGTGCCATCCTCCAAAAACACATGCCTCCTCTTCCCCACCCCTCCTCATTTATCATCATCATCATCAGTTTACTTATATGCCACTTTTCCACAGTTGTGCTCAAAGCAGCTCACAAGATACCACACAGGCAATAATAAATATAATTTTAAAAAGTGTTAATTAGAAATAATCATAATGCAGAAGATAAATCCTTATAAAAACATACAAACAAGGCCACACACCCTCATTTGTCTGTCAAAGGGTGCCACAATATCGTCATATTCACTATGTGATCCCTGATTGGCTGAGATCACATAAAGAGTGTGGAGGGGGGAACCCCAAGGAATCAGTAAATGTGTGAGGACACAGGACTCTTCATCCAATGTTCGTGTGTTCAAGTCCCACGTTGGACCTATATGAATAGAGCTGAATTCGCACAGGGTGCCTTTTTCACTAATGGGGATCATATCCAATGAGTGCACTCCTGTTCCAATCCCCCCCCCAAATTATTATTCTCTGACTCCCTCTTAGTGCTCTCCATATGTTTTTGAAATACAAGCACCATGCTGGCTGGGCCACCAAGCTGGCAAAGACTACTCTGTGCTGAAGTGTCACAAAGAACAGGGAGACTTGAAAGACTCGTTATCACCTCATATGGAGCAAAGTGGAGCCCGTCAATCACTCTGAAAAAGGATGGTTGCTCCTGCTCTGAGGGGGTTGGAAGAGTCTTGTAGTGCATCCCCCTCCCCTGTCAACCCCCCCCCCCAATCATAATTTTGATATGCTGGAGAGGATAAACGGAACCCGCTGCTTGACAATTTGAGGAGAGAAGGTTCGTCAGGAAGGAACACGGGACGCATCCTAAAAGATTCCCGACACAGACATTGTTTCCCTTCCATCCCTGTTGCTGGAAGCAGCTCCTTGCCTGAAATAGTTTGCTCCTCTTGGCAATAACCTTGCTGTGCGTTCCAGCGAAAGTGTGAAAAATTGCTGAGGAGTGCATTTTTCCGCCAAGAGTGTGTGACTGCACTTGGTAAACAAGGAGGAGGAGGAGGAGGGGGAGAAGGCGAACCAGAAGGGGGGGAATCGTAGAGATTGCCAGGGTTGGGGGGGGGACGTCTCTTAAACCTTCTGAATTGCACATCTGCCAAAATAATAAAAATCAAAGGTGGGTTCTATTTTTAAAGACCCATCTCAGGCAGAGGGAAGCATCTCCCAGTGATCTTCAACAGCGAGAGAAAGCAAGGATAGCTCTACGCGTTCAGGGATTTCTCCTTCCCTTTCTATATAAAAATCTGTATTCAAGAACAGAGATTGGGGGAGGCAAGAGAGGCGTCTGTCAACCTGCAGTGATCTCTGGTGCTGAGTGTTCAAAATGCAGCGCTGAGGGAATGTGTTTTCCTACCCTTAGAAAACTCACCATCTGTTAGGGAGGTTGTTAGTGCCCTCCTTCCTCTGCAAAGGAATGAGTGATGGGATAATAATAATAATAATAATAATAATAATAATAATAATTTTTTATTTATACCACACCCTTCCCGGTTCAGAAAAGCAGGCTCAGGGTGGCTAACAACAAATTTAAAACACTTAATTGATGCAACAAAAAAACCAGCATAAAATACAGTATAAAACGTGAATAACAATAAATTCAAAAATTCAAAAGCGGTTGAGAGTGGCAAAGCCCCAATTTACAGATACACACCCACACACCTTGATGTTGACAGCATCCACCTGCATTCTCCCTGGTGGAAATTTCACTCCTGTATTGCCTTCATGAAGGCACATTTCAACCTTCAGCTACCCCTCCCCTAAAAGAAATTTGTAAATATGGGACAATAATATTCATCACCGACAGTTAAGAGATTTTGGAAGGATAAGAGAGGGCAAAATTACTCCTTATGTAGAGTTCTGTGGAGTGCCCCCCCAACGTCCAAGTTTTTGGACAGTTTTTAAAAAGCTTCATTTTGAAATGAAAAAGGCGGGCAGATGAGACTGCTACTTTCCCTCCCAGAATTGCCCACCTTCCAGCTCCAACTGCTTGTCTCCCTGCAGAGGAAAAGCTAAGGCATGGGTAGGCAAACTAAGGCCCATGGGCCGGATCCGGTCCAATCGCCTTCTAAATCCGGCCCGCAGACAGTTCGGGAATCAGCATGTTTTTACATGAGTAGAATGTGTCCTTTCATTTAAAATGCATCTCTGGGTTATTTGTGGGGCATAGGAATTCGTTCATTTTTTTCTTAAAATATAGTCCGGCCCCCCACAAGGTCTGAGAGACAGTGGACCGGCCCCCTGCTGAAAAAGTTTGCTGACCCCTGAGCTAAGGGGATCTGTATATTTTCCCCTGTGGAGGAGAAAAAGCTGTTTGTGTGTGTGTGTGTGTGTGTGTGTGTGTGTGTGTGTGTGTGTGTCAGTCAGTTTGGGTGACAAATGGCCAGCACCAAAACGGTTAACAACCCTTTCCTGCTCAGCCTGTACTAAAAATGTTTGTGGGGTGTTTTGAACCCAACTCCTCCCTTGCTTTCCTATCCATCTGGAGAACCTCAGAACCCAGGGGCCAAACTCAGCCCTCTGGGTTTCTTCGCCTGCCCCCACCCAGGTTCTCCCCAGGCCACACCTCCTCAGCAGACCACCCCCCCTCATCGGTCCTGCTCCATCCCCTCCCAGTGCCCTGATTTCCCAGGGACAGTCCCGGAATAACGAAAGCCATCCCCTCTTCTAATTTGATCCCGGAATGTCCCTATTTCCTTCGCCAGCACCGCTGCCAAGCTTGCCGCAGCTGCAAGGGATAATAATTCCATTACTTTCCATGGCCTCTTCACAGTGGCGTAGCGTGGGGGCGCAGGGGGGGCCGGCCGCACCGGGCGCAACATCTGGGGGTTAGGGTTAGGGGGTGCAAATCCATGGGTTAGGGGGCGCAAATCCATGGGTTAGGGGATGCAAATTACTTGCCTTGCCCCGGGTGCTGACAGCCCACGCTACGCCACTGCCTCTTCATGGCCACCGCTGCCGGCCTCCTCCCTTGGGGAGCTCACAGCTGGAAAGCAGGCAAGGAGGAGACTGCCCCCACCAAGGCCCAGCCCCATGTGACGTGCCAGCTCTGAGGGGCAGGCAGGGGCAGGACCACCTTGGGCGGGCAGAAACAGGGAGCAGAGAGGAGTGCAAGGAGTCTTGGGGTTTTGTTATGCTTTGTGCATCCGTTGGTAATCTTGCACCTTTCTAAAATTTATTTATTGGGGTGTGTGTTTTTTTTCTTTCTGTAAATCTACCAAAGAATCAAATCTAATCAAATCAGGATTAAGGGGTGTTCTTAGGATGCTGGAGGGCATGTGTGGCACGTCCTGTTGGCATAATGGTGGTGGAGATGGTCTGCAAGAAGGGGGACAAAAAAATGGTGGGAATGTTCAGGGTGGCAGGAGAGGATATATTGTTTATTAATATCCTTCCTAACTTTTGTTAGCAAGTTTCCAGAGTTTGTTGTCGTTTAATCGTTTTTTATTAATATCCTTCCTAACTTGTGTTAGCAAGTTTCCAGAGTGTGTTGTTGTTGTTTAGTTGTTTAGTTGTTTAGTTGTTTAGTGTCCGATTCTCCATGACCCCCCTGGACCAGAGCACACCAGGCCCTCCTGTCTTCCACTGCCTCCCGCAGTTTGGTCAAACTCATGTTCGTAGCTTCGAGAACACTGTCCAACCAACTCGTCCTCTGTCGTCCCCTTCTCCTTGTGCCCTCCTTCTTTCCCAGCAGCAGGGTCTTTTCCAGGGAGTCTTCTCTTCTCATGAGGTGGCCAAAGTCTTGGAGCCTCAGCTTCACGATCTGTCCTTCCAGTGAGCACTCAGGGCTGATTTCCTTCAGAATGGAGAGGTTTGATCTTCTTTTAGTCCATGGGACTCTCAAGAGTCTCCTCCAGCAGCAGAATTCAAAAGCATCAATTCTTTGGCAGTCAGCCTTCTTTATGGTCCAGCTCTCACTTCCATACATCACTACTGGGAAAACCATAGCTTTTACTATTAGGACCTTTTAAATAACAAATATATATATATATATATATATATATATATATATATATATATATATTAGTATTTTCCACAGAACAACAACAACACGGAAAATATCGAAAAATAACAATACACAACACACACAAACCAACATTCAAAAAACTAAAAAAGCAACAACTAAAAAAACAAAAACCATATCTTACAAAACATTGACTTCCACCAATCCCACAGCACCTCCTTTATCTCTCATTGTGTCTTCCTGTTTTCCTGTTTCTGGAAGGCAGACTTAGTTATAAATATGTACGTGTGGATCTACCCCATAGGGAGAAATGATCCCAGCTCCTGCTATCTGGAAGCTAGCAGAGCAGTCCTAGCCAGAAGCTGCTCAAGCAAAGAAGGAAGTGAAAAAGAGAGAGGGTGGCAGCATGCTTTGTCCTTTTGTTACCTGGACAGTTGAGGCCACACCCACCTTCTTGACACATGCAAGGAAGGATGCTCCAGCCCAGGAGGAACAAGAAGTTTTGACTGGCTAGACCAAACATCCCCTTGCATGTCCACTCTAGGAAAACGAGGAATGTTGTACTTGACTGCTCCCAGTGGATTACATCCCACAAAAAAATGGGGGGTCAAGGAGTGTCAGTTGGGGTGGGGAGTGAGAAATGTCACTGTTTTCATACTGGAGCCTAGGCTGCTCCACCCACTTCTTGAGGGGGGTCTTGTCGTCTGGGCGGCCCAGGACCTCCATGCACACAGCCCAGGCTTACACCCCACGGAGGTCACTTTGGGGCAGCTAACACATAGAATCATAGAATCATAGAATCATAGAATCATAGAATCATAGAATCATAGAATCATAGAATCATAGAGTTGGAAGAGACCACAAGGGCCATCGAGTCCAACCCCCTGCCAAGCAGGAAACACCATCAGAGCACTCCTGACATATGGTTGTCAAGCCTCTGCTTAAAGACCTCCAAAGAAGGAGACTCCACCACACTCCTTGGCAGCAAATTCCACTGTCAAACAGCTCTTACTGTCAGGAAGTTCTTCCTAATGTTTAGGTGGAATCTTCTTTCTTGTAGTTTGGATCCATTGCTCCGTGTCCGCTTCTCTGGAGCAGCAGAAAACAACCTTTCTCCCTCCTCTATGTGACATCCTTTTATATATTTGAACATGGCTATCATATCACCCCTTAACCTCCTCTTCTCCAGGCTAAACATGCCCAGCTCCCTTAGCCGTTCCTCATAAGGCATCGTTTCCAGGCCTTTGACCATTTTGACCAACATAGGTTTGACTTCACCCCTGAAGGCGCATTGTCTCTCAAGACAGACGGATGCCAGCAACAACTAACTGACTCTGACTGTGAAGGCAAAATATAGCCATCCTGAATAGTATCCGTCTAAAGCCCTCTCTCTTTCATGAATTTGTCAAATCGTCCTTTAAAGCCATCTAGCTTGGCAGCCATCACTGGCTCCTGTGGGAGGGAGTTCCACAGGTTAACAATGAGCTGCGTGAAGAAGGACTTTCTTTTCTCTGTCCTGGACCATCTTGGAGAACAGCATTTGTGGAGGCATCACAGAAGCTGCCTGCTGATATGTTGAGGGGCCCGTCTGGAGACATCTTGGCAGATGACCTCAGATCCATTGGGAGACACCTTTCCAGTTAGGGAGTTCTTCTTGGGCATAAGCAAGAAATTGTTCTCTTGTTTTCTGCCCTAGATCTCAAGAAGATCAGAACAGAAACTCAAATGAAGAAAAAAAATACCAGTTTAGCCATTTATTTCTTTTTAAAAAAACCTCAATTTATTTACTTTTATTTGTGGGGGAGGGATTTCAACTCTCCCACTTGCCACATGAACGCCATCTGTAGCTGGAATATACCAAATGGGTGAATCTCTCCTGGTTCTTTTCCATAAGGCACAGATGTTGGGACAAATGGTCGCTTCTGGAACCGACTCCCAAGTAGGCGTAATTTGATTTCCTAACATCATTTAGAGCTGAATACATAAAAGGAGCCTGTTGATTTTCCGTGGTGTGAGTTCCACACTGCACAGGAAGAATCCAATTAGCTAGCAGGGAATTGTCATTGCTGTGTTTCTTTGAACCATTGTTTTAACCACGGACAGCCCAAGTGCCAGAACTTTGGATGGTCCGGTCGAATTGATCGCAGCAGGTTTACGCTAGAAGAAATGATTTCTTCATGTGGTTATACTAAACTAACTTTCCTTTGTAAACTGCTTAAGAGGTTTCATTGACTATTAGTAAAGGTAAAGAGACCCCTGACCATTAGGTCCAGGCGTGGCCGACTCTGGGGTTGCGGTGCTCATCTCGCTTTATTGGCCAAGGGAGCCGGAGTACAGCTTCCGGGTCATGTGGCCAGCATGACTAAACCGCTTCTGGCGAACCAGAGCAGCACACAAAAATACCATTTACCTTCCCGCCAGAGTGGTACCTATTTATCTACTTGCACTTTGATGTGCTTTCAAACTGCTAGGTTGGCAAGAGCAGGGACACAACAACGGGAGCTCACCCCGTCATGGGGATTCGAACCACCGACCTTCTGATCAGCAAGTCCTAGGCTCTGCGATTTAACCCACAGTGCTACCCATGTCCCCATTGACTATTAAGCAGCACACAAATTCTGATGAATGCGAAAAAAGAAATGAGAGGGTTGAGCTTGGGAAACCAGGGTTCAAATCCCCACTTAGCCACGGAGCACACTGGTTGTGCTTTAGCACATTATGGAAAGATGTGCTATAGTGTTGAGATAGTTCCCTCGGTACAGCATGAGGCTCTTAATCTCAGGGTTGTGGATTCAAGTCTCACTTGGGCAAAAGATTCCTGCATTGCAGAGGGTTGGACTAGATCAGAGCTTTCCAAACTGTGTGTTGCGACACGTTTGTGTGTCAGCTGCCGTGTGTAGGTGTGTCGCACAAACACTCCGTGCACTCCTCCTGGGGCTGGAAATTTGTTAGTTTAACTTCCGGTTTGTTAGTAAAACTGAATAACTGTGTCATGAAATGAACCGTATCTAAAAGGTGTGTCACCAACATGAAAAATTTGGAAAGTTCTGAACTAGATGGTCCCTTCAAATTTTACAATTCTATGATTCTAAGTTGGGGCGCAGGTGGCACTGTGGGTTAAACCACAGAGCCTAGGGCTTGCCAATCAGAAGGTCGGGGTTCGAATCCCCATGACGGGGTGAGCTCCCATTGCTCTGTCCCTGCTCCTGCCAACCTAGTAGTTTGAAAGCACGTCAAAGTGCAAGTAGATAAATAGGTACCACTCCAGCAGGAAGGTAAGCGGCATTTCTGTGCGTTGCTCTGGTTCGCCAGAAGCGGCTTAGTCATGCTGGCCACATGACTCGGAAGCTGTACGCCGGATCCCTCGGCCAATAAAGCGAGATGAGCGCCATAACCCCAGATTCGGCCATGACTAATGATCAGGGGTCCCTTTACCTTTACCTTTATGATTCTAAGTTAACTGGTGGGAACCTGTTCTCCCAAAAGAAGCTTCTGCAACAGCTGATAGTGATGACTCTGGGTCCAGTTCCAATCCAGATCAATTGCTGTCATTTGCAGATCACCCTCCCTCCATCCCTGCATTAAATATTTGTGCTGCCTGTTAAGAGCTGGGATGGAATCTGGGAAATAGCAATGGGAGCTCACTCCGTCACAGGGATTCAAACCGCCGACCTTCTGATTGGCAAGCCCAAGAGGCTCAGTGGTTTAGACCACTGAGAGGTAGTGATGGCGGCCACCTTAGATGACTGAAAGGTGATTAAGCAAACTCACGAAGGACAAGGCTACTGGTAACAATGGATATGTGCTATTTCCAGGGTCAGAAGCAAGCTGAGCACTTCACGGTGCAGAAATATTTGTGCATGTGTGCATTTATACGCAAGGGCATTAGAAATGAGATGCACTTAGCCCATCTCAGAGAAATGGCACAACCTTCTTTCTGCAAGCATGCCCTCCTCTTTCTTGGCAGCTTTCTCCTGCCTGAGGGGGCCACCTACTGGTGCAGAAGTTCAGAAGAACAGACTATGAGGAACCCTGCATGCACACACATGCATACATACAGTCGCTCAGATTGTGAACACAGATAGTTGTTACTCCAGCCAAAGCTGTTACTCCAGGGTTGTAGTTTTCTAAAATATCAAGCTCCTGTTTGCACAGCCTGGCAATCCAGTGTGTTTCTCCCTAATCACTTTTTTGGGGGGAAACAAAGTCACAGGGCTTCCCTGTGGGTCACTGCCATCCACACTCCAGGGATAACTACCCTCTTATCATTTACAACGGGGGTGGGGACCCCCCATCCTCGGACATTGGTCTTGCAGGATAAATTTACTTCCTCTTCTCCTGGTCCTGGTGTCATATATGGGAATATTCAAGGTGAAGCTTGGAACTTCAAGCCATAGTTAAAAGGACAAATAATTAGGAGAGAACTCAGAACATTCACTTGACTCCTCCTTTGCATCCTCAACTTGAATTCAAGGGGGCCCCCTTCCAAAGGAAGGAAGGAAGGAATCAGCGCTCAGGAAGGAATCAGATAAATTGGATGGATGGTTACAATATTATCAGATTAACAAATTGTATAAACTTGATAAGAAAAATGGTTTTGCAATATAAAAATCCAAATTGGAAACGGAATTGTTAGACACTAATGTTAAAAATCTCTCCAAAATGTGTAATTTGTTGTTAGAATGGCATACAAAGGACGAACAAGTTAAATCTGTGATGATTGATTGGGCAAGAGATGTTGGACACAATATAATGTTGGAAGATTGGGAAAGGCTGTGGAAGAAAGGGGTTAAGTTTACTGCATGTAATAATAATGACAGTGTTCTCGAAGCTACAAACATGAGTCTGACCAAACTGTGGGAGGCAGTGGAAGACAGGAGTGCCTGGCGTGCTCTGGTCCATGGGGTCACAAAGAGTCGGACACGACTAAACAACTAAACAACAACAACAACAACAATAATTTATTTATACCCCGCCCATCTGGCTGAGTTTCCCCAGCCACTCTGGGTAGCAATCAAGTGTTAAAAACAATACAGCATTAAAAACTTCCCTAAACAAGACTGTATTAAAAGAAAATATTATGAAAATGATGTATAGATGGTTCTTAATCCCATTACTTTTTTTTTGAAGCTGCATCACCTGGTGTCGTGGGGATGCCAGGTGACTGACAGGTGTCCAGCCCCATCCACCTGTCAAAGTGGCCCACTAGGTGTGGCCTACAACTTTGTCAGAAGTTTTAGGTTTTATTCTTTCAGTTTTGACAACCCATATTAAGGTAAAAAGGACCCTGGATGGTTAGGTCCAGTCAAAGGCGACTATCAGGTTGCAGTGCTCATCTCACTTTCAGGCCGAAGAAGCCGGTGTTTGTCCACAGACAGCTTTCCGGGTCATGTGGCCAGCATGACTAAACCACTACTGGCACACGGAGGACAGTGACGGAAACCAGAGCGCATGGAAATGCCGTTTACCTTCCCGCCACAGTGGTACCTATTTATCTACTTGCACTGGCATGCTTTCAAACTGCTAGGTTGGCAGAAGCTGGGACAGAGGAACAGGAGCTCACTCCGTTGTGCAGATTTGAACCACTGACCTTCTGATCGGCAAGCCAAAGAGGCTCAGTAGTTTAGACCACAGCACCACCATACAGGTCAGAACAGGCAGCAGTTAGAAATGGAGGAGTGGGGGAATTTAGGCATCAATTTATTTCATTTTTACATATTTCAGGAGAAGTGGTAGTAAACTGTTCATATATTTCTGGGCTTCCAATTTAAATTGCAAGGGACTGCAGTGAGTTGAGGGAAACAGTCACAATCAGTATTGCAGGGAGCACAGGGGGGTCTTTCCTTTCCCAAAATGAATTGGTTGTGTATCCACCGACCACCTTTGGAGCAAATCCATTGGGTTTTCCCTGTCTCATAAGAAGAGCCTGGTTGCTAAATCATAATCATATTCATAATTTATTATTTATACCCCACCTATCTGGCTGGGTTTCCCCAGCCATGCTGGACTGCTCTCAACACAATTGGTGATGATGATAATAAATCAATAAAACATCAGATATTAAAAGCTTCCCTAAACAGTGCTGCCTTCAGATGTCTTCTAAAAATCAGATAGTTGTGTATCTCCTTGATATCTGGTGGGAGGGCATTCCACAGGGCAGGCACCACTACCGAGAAGGCCCTCTGCCTCGTTCCCTGTAACCTCACTTCTTGCAAGGAGGGAACCTCCAGAAGGCCCTCGAAGCTGGACCTCAGTGTCCGGGCTGAAAAATGGGGGTGGAGACGCTCCTTCAGGTATCAAGTCAAGGGCTAATCTAATCCAGAATCCTATTCGCACGATAGCCAACCAGATACCCCAAATTGGAAATTTACAAGCAGGATTCACAAGCAGCCCTCCTGCAGTTTCCAGGAACTGGTAGCCAGAGGCATATAAGCTCAAGCAGTTGAGGTACAACTTAGCCATTGTGGCTAATAGCCCTTTCTAACCTTATTGTCCATTAAATTGTCTAATCCTTTTATTAAGCCCTCCATCTCATTGGCCATCACTGCATGTTGTAGGAGTTAATTTTATTTTTTGGCTATACACTATGTGAATAAACTCTTTTGCCTGTCTTGCATCAGCCTCCTCAGTGACGGACTTATAGTATTAGCAAACCGAACGCTTAGAAAGTCACCCAGCTTCCACTTCTACCAAAGCTTCTGGCAAGCTGTTGGCCTTTTAAATTTTCACTTTCAATTGGAAAAAAAAAAACACCTTGGGAAGGTGGGTTGGTGACGTCACAGGCCAGCGCCAATCAGTGCTGTGCACGCACCCAGTTTTCCTGGAGTTTGATTCTGGGGAGAGGATTGCACCCCGTGAACAAAATGCACAAAGCACCTTTCCGCTCAGCGTGACTGTGACCCACTTCCCATTTTACTAACTTCTAGGCTATTTGGCAGCTGACAAAATTTAATTCCTTTTTTATTTTCGTGTGAGGCAGATGAGGGGAGGTAATGAGATGACCCGGCTCGCCTCTGCCTTTCCCTCCGTCAATCAAGAGGAAATTGGACAAGACAGAAGGAATGGCCTGAGAAAGAGGTCGGCTCTATTCCACTTCAGCTCCTCTTATTTCCCCAGGGAAGGGGGGAAACACAAGTGCGTTCGTAGTAGCCTCTCACTGTGGAACCGTGCGCCCGATGCTCCTTTGTTTGCTGAGCTCCTTCTGAGTTGCAGCCCCCGTTCATTGACAGCACTGGCTGCCATCAAAGGCTTTCCTGGAAAAGGGAGTCAAGAGGAAGACTTGGTTTTCCCTTCATCCCACACTGGAACACACCGGCCTCTCTTTCTCGAGGAGCTGACATTCTGCAAACACGGCTATGCAAATGTCTGCCTCTCTCCTATGCCCTGTTTCCTAGTTGCAACACCAAAGCATAACTCAGTGGCAAAAACACGTGTTTTGCGTGCAAAGGTTCTCAGGTTCAATGCTGAGACAATCTAGGTTAATAAGGATCGTCAGATGGAAGGCAATAGGACACTCTGACGCAGCCAGATGGGCAACATATATTATTATTATTATTATTATTATTATTATTATTAGCCCTGATCAAAATAGATGGAGCTCTGTGCAGAGTCATGAAAAGACTCATGAATGAATTATGTGGCACTTTCTCCAGTGAGACCACATTGCTCAGATCTTGTTCCTTAATTCCTTTGCAATTATTTGTTTTCTTACTGTATAGCTATCAGATTTTTGTTGCATTCATATTTGGGGCGCAGCACCTCAGAATCCGGGACGCGGGTGGCACTGTGGGTTAAACCACAGAGTCTAGAACTTGCCGATCAGAAGGTCGGCGGTTCGATTGCCCGCGACAGGGTGAGCTCCCGTTGCTCGGTCCCTGTTGCTGCCAACCTAGCAGTTCGAAAGCATGTCAAAGTGCAAGTAGATAAATAGGTACCACTCCGGCGGGAAGGTAAACAGCGTTTCTGTGCGCTGCTGTGGTTCGCCAGAAGCGGCTTAGTCATGCTGGCCACATGACCCGGAAGCTGTACGCCGGTTTCCTCAGCCAATAAAGCGAGATGAGCGCCACAACTCCAGAGTCGTCCACGACTGGACCTAGTGGTCAGGGGTCCCTTTACCTTTACCTTAGAATCCATGTTTCAGATGGATTTAAAAATCTTAGCCATTTTCAAAATTAATAATAATGCTAATACCTCCCCTCCTCCTTCTTTTTTAAAACAGTGGTTTGTCATGCAAACCACAATTTGCAAACTTCCACAGGTATTTGACTGTGCCTTTAAATCATTCTTTAATGTATTTTTAATTTTTGTTGGAAGCCGCACATAGTAGCTGGGGAAACGCAGCCAGATGGGCGGGGTACAAATAAATAATAATAATAATAATAATAATAATTATTATTATTATTATTATTATTATTATTATTATTATTATTATTATTATTCCTGTTCGTTGGCTGTATTATATCTGCTTTCCAGAGAGCAAGAGACATTGCTGAGGGGTACAGCCCCTCTTTTGCATGCAGGAGACCCCAATCTCAATGCCTAGGATCAATCCAGCCACGGCTGAGGAACACCCCCACCTGAGCTCCTAAAGAGCTGCTGCCAGTCCGTGTTGACAATACTAGGCGAGACAGAGCAATGGTCTGATTCGGTATAAGGCAGCTTCCTATTTGAATGCCCTGCTGGCTGTCAGGAGCCTACGGAATGGGGCAGCATAGAAATATTATTAAATGAATCCATTGATTCATTATTCCTGCATTGCTGGGGGTTGGGCTAGATGACATCATCATCATCAATATGATTTCCAATTTTATACATTTCAATATATTTACAATCATTTTAACATTTCAAAACTTGACTTCCTTCCTCTCTTTCTGCGGTTCCTTAAATTTTAATATTGTCTGCATACCCAAATTAACTTAATGTGCTCATTTATTCATCTGCTTTAAATATATACTCTTATAAACATTCAGGTTATTACAATAATCCTGCCAATGTTCTTATCTGTTTGCGGTGTATTTATAAATATTCAATAAACCATTTCCATTCTTTTATATATATAAAAAATTGTTATCTTGATTGCTTATTTTTTCGGTAAATCTCGCCACTTCTGCATTTTCCATAAGTTTTTGTATCCATTCTTCTTTTGCTAGGACTTCTTCTTCTTTCCATTTTTGAACTATAGTGGTACCTCGGGTTAAGAACTTAATTCGTTCAGGAGGTCCGTTCTTAACCTGAAACTGTTCTTAACCTGAGGTACCACTTTAGCTAATGGGGCCTCGCTCTGCCGCTGCATGATTTCTGTTCTCATCCTGAAGCAAAGTTCTTAACCCGACGTACTGTTTCTGGGTTAGCGGAGTCTGTAACCTGAAGCATCAGTAACCTGAAGCGTCTGTAACCTGAGGTGCCACTGTGCATGACAGTAGGTTCCTTCCAACACAGTTCTATGAATACCTGAAGGAGCGTCTCCACCCCCATCATTCTGCCCGGACACTGAGGTCCAGCTCCAAGGGCCTTCTGGCGGTTCCCTCACTGAGAGAAGCAAAGCTACAGGGAACCAGGCAGAGGGCCTTCTTGGTAGTGGCACCCACCCTGTGGAACGCCCTCCCATCAGATGTCAAAAAGATAAACAACTACATGGCATTTGGAAGACATCTGAAGGCAGCCCTCTTCAGGGAAGTTTGTAATGTGCTACATTTTAATGTATTTTTAATCTTTGTTGGAAGCCGCCCAGAGTGGCTGGCGAGACCCAGCCAGATGGGCAGGGTACAAATAATAAATTATCATCATCATCATCATCATCATCATCATCATCATTCTGTGATTTCATCAATGAGTTGACCAGACTCCCTTGGAAGATGGGGGACTCTTCTTCCTTGGAGGTTTTTAAGCAGAGGTTGGATGGCCCTCTGTCATGAATGATTTAGATTCCTGCATTGCAGAGGGTGTCGGGAATCAAGCCCATATCAGGAGAAACTGGCAACTGTCCCAGGCACCCGGCTTGATCTCCTGTTGACCTCCCTGGCTGCATTCCCCAGCAAGATCCAGGCTAGGTCGCAATAGGCGATCCTTCTCAGCGTGAGAAGAACACACCCCTCTTTCCTGCCCCCCCCCCCCCGGGCAGGGGAAAGAGATAGACAGAAACGTATTTACATACCTTTATTTCTGTCTTTGCAGCACTACAAAAAACATGACTGCTCTCTTCAAGTTCCAGCAGTCTAGTGACAAAAACTTCCTGCACTTCCTGGACAGGAATAAACCGAAGAGCTCATATTACACTCTGAGCTAATTCCAGTGCTTTTCACTGTGAATTGACTGTCCCTCTGTTTCCCACGGGCAATCCCAACATTCCCATCATGTTTACTTTTCAAGCTAGCACTTTGCAGCTGCATTGCATCCATATCGTAACATAGGGTTGGACTATATGGCTTTGGGGGTCCCTTCGAACTCTAGGATTCCCTGATTAACTGAACCATTTCTGTCCTCCATAGGGTATCTCCAGACCTGCCTCGCATCGTCCGGCTACAAGAATGAAAAGAAGAAGCTCCACTTGGCGTCCTCAGACCCAATCTACACGCCGTCGCACGAAGACTACAGCGACCCCGAGAGCCCCCAGTCCAGCTTGTCGGCGCACTACTTCAACGGCGAAGCCGCCGTCACTGAGAGCTACTCGATGGACGCCTTCTTCATCACCGACGGGCGGTCGCGGCGCCGGGGAGAGGGCCAGCGGCGGGGGGCGCACCGCCACTCATGCAGCGAGTGTGGCAAGACCTACGCCACGTCCTCCAACCTCAGCCGGCACAAACAGACGCACCGCAGCCTGGATAGCAAGATGGCGAGGAAGTGTCCCACCTGTTCCAAGGCCTACGTCTCCATGCCCGCCCTGGCCATGCACATCCTGACGCACAACCTCAAACATAAGTGTGACGTGTGCGGCAAGGCTTTCAGCCGGCCGTGGCTCCTGCAGGGACACATGCGTTCCCACACGGGCGAGAAGCCCTTCGGCTGCTCCCACTGCGGAAAGGCCTTCGCTGACCGCTCCAACCTGCGGGCTCACATGCAGACGCACTCGGCCTTCAAGCACTACAAGTGCAAGCAATGCGAGAAGACCTTCGCCCTCAAGTCGTACCTCAACAAGCACTACGAGTCGGCCTGCTTCAAGGGGGCTGAGCACGCCTGCGAGGAGGAGAACTGAGCCGGCCAGGGGAAGGAGAGAAGGTCCAGGGGCAGGACGACGACAACCGTCTTCAGGGATCTGGGGTTTGGACAAGAAAGGACCAGCATCACCCTGGGAGGCGAAAGGGACCGCCGCAACAAATTGCAAGTCCTTTTGTTACTGGGAGGAAGCACTTAAGAACCTGGCAACCGCAACCTGTTCTTCTCAGAAGGTGATGGAGACTTTGGGAAGATGGCAAGCATTGGTCCCAAGGCCTAGCAACCTTCAAACCCAGCGGTGGTCCATGGGATGTTCTTCAGATATTGTTGGACCACCGCTCCCATCAACCACATGTTCATCAGCGGTGGGAGCTGTGGTCCACAGAACGTTCTCCACCCCTGGTCCTCCTGACCTGCCTTTTTCTCCTTCCTTCTCCAAATCGTCAACCGAAGCAATAACTCCAGTCAACGCCAGCAGAAGGCCGTCTTCTGGGAGACTCCTTGCTTGGTCTCACACGAGCGAGACAAGCTTTTGACTTTTCTTCAGGATTACCGGGATGGAGAGAGGGAAAGAAAGAGACAGTCGTCTCTCTTTCCATTTCTCTCTCTCGCTCTCTTTCAGATAACTTGGGAAATGCCGGGTGTATTTATATTATTTATTACCTTATTTATTTAGTGTGCTGCTCCTTCTTCTCCCCTTGATGGGGAGGAAGAAAAGCTATCAGTGTTGCCCTTTGAGATCTTTTGGGGACAGAACAAGCGCAGAAGCTGTGAAACCCGACTCAGGGGGGCATTGCGAGGAAGGGTACCCACGAAGCTGACCAGGCTGGGTGTGGGACGCTTGGACGCAACAACTTCTCAAATCAAGCTTTGGAAGCGAGGAAGAGATTGATTTGTTATGTTTGGCATAGGAAACGGGAACTTTTTTTTATGTTTGAAGGACCCAGGAAGGCACAATGTGTGGGGGGGGGGGAGAGAACCAGTCATTTCTTTCTTTCCATATGGTTTTCAGAATTAGGATCTCCCCTAGACAGCCTGTTTGTTGAGCATCCATCCCAATTTGTTTGCACAGAGGTTATAGGTCTTCTCATTCCAGGTTATTTGACATCTCCACCTAGTGGTTGCTAACAGTGATGCCTCTGAGAGGAGACTTCACCAAAGCCGGCCCTCATTCACCCATCTCCACATTGTGGGATGCCCTCAGGAGCTTCTGAGGAACCACATCATGTTCCCGAGAAGAACCCAACTCAAAAACCCCAACCATAACCTCTCCATCCTCCTGTCATCGCAAGAGAAGCATTCTTCATTGAAGGCCGGAAGGGACAAGGGCGAGAAACAGATTGACTAAATCCATACATCGTTTCCAGGCAGCGGCATAGCCAGGCAGTGGCGTAGGAAGGCAGTGCGGTGGGTGCGGGTCGCCCTGGGTGTCATCACTGAGGGGGGTGACAAAATGGCAAAAATATGTGTTTTTGAAAAAATAACTCCCGCACCCACTGCACATCCCTTGCTACGCCACTGCAGAAACACTCTCCCCTCGAATAATTTCCAGAGACCAGAAGCATTGCTGTCTCCAACTTTGCAGGCATAGCACAGCCTTATGGTTAGTAGCCTTCGACAGCCCTCTCCTCCATTAATCTGCCTAATTCAGAGGCGTAGCTAGGTGAGGCGGGGGAACTGGGCGCCACACCGCGGGGCCTGCAGCATACCTGAGCATAGCTGTCAAGTGTCCCTTATTTGAAGGGACAGTCCCTTATTCCAGTGCCATGTCCCGCTGCTGTCCCTTATTGATGGATGTCCCTTAAATGATGTCCCTTAAATTTCAAAGGAAGCAGCTCCTCTCCCTCCCTCCCTTCCGGCCAGGGAGGAGGGAAGCTCCAACTGTGTTGCTTGGCTGTGTTGCTCACCCAATAAGAAGTCTAAGAACTGGGGGGTGGAGCTTGCATGCCTTGTGTGTGGCTAGTTAATGCAAGCTGAGGGGTTTTTTGAAATGCTGGACGCCATTTTGTTGCACGTGCTGCTGCAAACTTTGCAGTGCAAAGCCAGGCCGGGGAGCCATCTTAAGTTGAGGCTGCATAGGCCTTGTGGTGCATGTGATTCAGTTGAAACTCTGGTTACAAAGTTGGTTGGACAGTGTTCTCGAAGCTACCAGGATGAGTTTGACCAGACTGCAGGAGGACAGGAAGAGTGGAGTGCCTGGAAGCGGTGAGGCTGCAGGTCCCTTCTTTTGACTGATGGTCCCTTATTTTCAAGGCTGCTGGTCCCTTATTTTCAAATCTGTAAGTTGACAGCTATGTACCTGAGCCATGCGTCACTCCTGGGGGGGAGGCGGCAGGCGGACTGCCTGCAAGCTCTGCGCTGCTTTTTTGAGCACCGTGGGGCTTGCGTCTGCCCACCACCTCAGCCGCCCTACAACTGAGAAGGAGGCTGCGGAGAGACCCCACACAACGCGCCCTGCCTTGGCTTGCCCCGTCCCCATGGGCGGCTTGCTCTGCCCCTGGCTGCAGGGTGCGTGCACCGCCCCGGGCACCAGAGCGGCTTGCTACACCACTGTAGCCACACTGTAGCTCTTTTTGTTGCCATTCCACCTTTGTTAAAGACGGGTGTGGAATCTCTTGCTGCTACACAGGCGCCCGTATTAGATGCCCATATTCTGTCAATGGATTGTGGCGGAACCATTTGCCTTTCAGCCAGTCAGGAGGCCTCTCTGCTCAGCTCCCGCCTTCTTGCCTTTGCAAGCCCATCAGAGCTATGGGATGTAACGGGGGGGGGGGGGGAAGGCTTTATGCCACTCTCATAGCAGAAATATAGTGCATCCATTTCCCTTTGATTGAGGAATTTGTCCTTTCAAGCGTGTGAGTTAGCAAGAATGGCAGCTGCTGCCATAAATTTAGGAGTTCTCTATTTTAAAGTTCTAATTTATGCTATTTATGCTATTTATTGTTTAAGAAAAATGGGTGGGTGAAACATCTTTGCATGAATCCTAGCAAGCAGGACGTCAATGGCAGAAGCTGTTTGCAGGTACACTATTGTCACAGAAGCTGAAGGCATATTAGAGCTCTGTAGTGGCAGCGGCTGTTTTCAAAGAGCTAGGATCCATTTGCAAGGAGGAATCACCGATTTGCTTTGACCTGTGTTAGAGATGGCTGTTGGATGATGGGAACTGGACTTTGAATATTCACATGCAAAACATACCCTATTTCGTTGCGCTGTGGGTCTTTGCCTAAGGTTAGTCAGGTGCTGCCCCTGGGATGGGATGGGGGGAGACCGAGAGAGAATACAGGGTTCCTCAGATGATCTGTTTATTGAACATGTGTCCTGACTTGCTTGCACAAAGCTTACAGGGCAAGGTAGATAGTACCCGGTCTCTACAGAGCAATCTGAATTGTTTGTGGTGAGGCTATATGACAACGAGCATTCATCCTGCATTCATCCTGATCTGCTTGTGGGAATATTTACATCTCCACGTGTTAACTCATACCACTTTTCACAGCATTTCGCTATTACTTCCCTAAGTGCAAACCGTTCACTTTTAAAGCGCATTTGTCGCGCTAGGGTGGCAAGAGCGCTTTAATCCACTTTAACTGCGCAAACCGAAATTTCCGGTATGTGCTCAAACTCTTCCTGCAAAATAGTGACAGTCTGGAGGCAGCCAAAAGTCACCTAGGCAGCTCGCCACAGAGGCAATATTTCAGACTGAGACTTCCTGATTGGCAGCTCTGCCTCGCAGCCAATATCTGGCACCAGTTTTCTCGAACAAAAAGCAGGACAAAATAAACACGGACATGCTCTGGGAACCAAAGTCTTTCTCAACCAACCATCCGTTCTCTTCCTAGCCATCATCTTCAGCCCAAAACAAAAGTTAAGAACCAGGAGGGGGCAACTCTTCATTAAATGACATTTATATTTTTCTGATAAAGTGACGGATTTTTTAAACTGAAAAAAGGTGGGGGGGGGGGCAAAGAAGTCTACACTCAGCCGAATTGAGTAAAAGCCATGCGGGAAGTGGAATGTTTAAGAAGATAATTTTTCAGTGTCACTGCCCCCTTTGGAACAGGCTGTGTTTTGGGCTGTGCAAGACCTGTTCGAAGGCAAAGCTGTTCTGTCACGTCTTCCTCACCGATGAGAAACGTCGGCTCCTCCATGGGCTGCAATTCCAGGTGATGGGAAGCAACAGCCGTTTCTATGCAAACTCTCCAGGTGAACATTGCCTCTCCAGCCTCCGCCATTTTGCATGTGCTTCAAACTTTTCGGCGCTGCGGACAACAGTACATAAAACAACATCGGTGTCTTCCAGATGTGGACATATAAGCCTCTGGGGAAGGGAAAAGGCCCCAACAATGAATGTGATAAAGAGACTCGTCTGCTTTTTGTGACACCTCCGATTTTCTACCTCTGACCCAATGAGCCATCTCGCAGGACAACGGACACAACTCAGCAATGGTCTCCTCGGTTGTCCAAGAAAACTGTTTGTTGTTAGAACAGGTGCGCCAAACACCACAACTCATCAACGCACCCCCTCCCTCCACCTTTGGAATGCACCCTTCTTCCACAAGCCACAAGTCCCATACATTCTCCTGGAGTTGTAACTTCCGCTGGGGAGCCAAAACACATTAATGCATCACAAGAGGGTTAAAGGGGTATGTAGCTAATAATCAAAGGCTCCTATGAGCTCAAAGAATCCAGGTTGCCTCTTTTCTCTGCACAGTCTCTGCACCAGAGCTGCTCTCAGACCTGTGACTTTATATGGGAAGGGGAGCATTGCCCCTCTGAGGGAAAAGGAACCCTGTCTGCTCCATGCTCAGAAAAAGCAAACTCTTTTGAGGGTGTGTGTAAAAAAATAACATGTGCTTCCAATTTTAATTCAGGGGGGAAGTGTGCCTCGCTACCCAAAGTTTGGAAATGACTGTTCCGTAGGAGCAGGAATGTGTGAATGGTGGAAAAGCAGTTCTGCTACAATTCCACCTTTATGTGCTCATTTGAAACATGGTTTGTTCTCCTCTCTCTGCCCCACAGAGCTGCCTCTCCCAGTCTCTGCCCCACCATCGTTCTCGCTTCCCCCAGGTTTCTTTCCCCACTTCCAACAACAGCAGCACACAAGGTTTTCGCTCCCTCAGCAGCTCACACACACTGGGAGCGAATCTTTGGTGCAGGCTGGCCGTAAAGTATGGGTTAAAGGTAAAGGGAACCCATACCATTAAGTCCAGTTGCAGACGACTCTGGGGTTGCGGCGCTCATCTCGCTTTATTGACCAAGGGAGCCGGCATACAGCTTCTGAGTCATGTGGCCAGCATGACTAAGCCCCTTCTGGTAAACCAGAGCAGCGCACGGAAACACCGTTTACCTTCCTGCCAGAGCGGTACCTATTTATCTACTTGCACTTTGATGTGCTTTCGAACTGCTAGGTGGGCAGGAACAGGGACCGAGCAACGGGAGCTCACCCCGTCCGTGCGGGGATTCGAACCGCCGACCTTCTGATCGGCAAGCCCTAGGCTCTGTGGTTTAACGCACAGGTCCACCCGCATCCCTACAGTATGGGTTACGGGGACCTCGATACAGGCATTATCCTACCTTTCCCCTCCTCTTAGGGCTTGGGCAAGTCTTAGCTATTCCCACCACGGAGTGGGAAAAGGCTGTATACAAGAATCATTTGCAATTTCCCCCGCGGGGCACAAATAGCACAATTCAAAAACATGCCGAGGCTCAAGGTATTGCTAACGTCTTCTTAGGTGCCATGACGACACTTTTGGAATTCTGCACATGGTTTCAGCACCCCCATATTTCTGTGCTTGCACATGCACACTCAAAGCAGCATCCATGTGATGCTTACATTATTTCATCATAGATATCATTTCGTTACAAAAAAAATAAAAACCACCTCCCTCTGACATGAGCGACAAGCAGCAGAAAGCTTCTTTCTGCAAACGAAGGTTCCTGGTTTCTCGCCTGTTGCATTTTGCACTGGGAACGCTCAAGGTCAACCCAGATCCTCGTCAGTGTTTATACTGTAAATAAGATAAGACAGCAATAATTTCTCTGCATGATAGAGTCTTGTTTTCTCCTGCCAGATTTTGAACTGGACAGATCATGGGGAAGAGAAACAAATCTCCCCCAGATGAAACTACCTGCAGTATTGTAAAACGCAATTCAGGGATAATAAAAAAGGGCCTTCTTCTGCTACAGAATTGTGTTGTCTGTGTTTGAATTGGTGGAGTGAGTGGTGGGGGGATAGCAGGGGCAAGCACAAAGCGCTGTACATATTTATTCTGATTATTGCTGTCCTGCCATTTGCACAACCAAGAGGGTAGTTTAAAACTGAATCGAGGAAGAGAAAAAGCATCCATGAAGTAACACAGGCCTTAAAATGCAGCAAAACAACAGCTCAAATAATTCAAATAATTTGTTAATAGCTGCAGCGACCATATTTTTTGCTCCATAAGACACACCTGACCATAAGACGCACCTAGTTTTTAGAGGAGGAGAACAAGAAAAAAAATATTCTGAACGAAACAGTGGATGTATGATTTTTGTGGTTCATGCTGTGGCCACAGACATGTGACTTGACAGTGAGTTTGGGGTAGCCCAATTCAAAAATCCTGAGAATCCATGTGGATCTGTGCTTTGTAACCACGTTTTTGAGCCATTGCGGCCCTACGAAACAGTGGATGCGTGATTTTTTTGGTGCAGGCTGTAGCCATGGACATGCTATGTGATCTGATGGTGAATTTGGGGTGACCCAATGCAAAAATCCTGAGGATCCATGGGCTTTTACCTCCCCGCTCCCAGGCAGCCTCCTTTATCTCTAGCATCCCTTATCTCCTTCCCAATCACTTACTGATCAGCTGCTTCCTTTCAACACTCCCTTCCCTCTTGTTTGCCTTAGTGTCTTTTCCTTAGCTGGAGAAGTTTTTTGCTCTTCTTCTAATTTCTCTCCTCATTGCTTTAGTCTTCCTGTCTCCTCTCCTTGCAAGTCCCCTGTCTTTACCTCCCACCTCCCAGGCAGCCTCCTTTATTGCTAGTGTCCCTTATCTCCCTCCCGATCGCTTGCTGATCAATGGCTTTGTTTCAACACCCACTTCCCTCTTTCAAGAAAAAGAGCATGATCCACTTTTCGCCCCTGGGCAATTCGGCTCCAGGGACCACGCATTTGCTCCATAAGACGCACAGACATTTCCCCTTATTTTTAGGAAGGAAAAAGTGTGTCTTATGGAGCGAAAAATACGGTAATCCCTTTGTCAAAGCAGGTCTCTCTCTCCTCCAAACAGATGTTGAAAGAGTGGGTCTTTACCAATCACCAAAAGCTATAGACCAGGGGTCCACAAAGTTTTTGTGGCTTGGGTCGGTTCACGGTCCCGCACATGCCGCGGCGAGCCGGAGTGTGTGTGCGCGCACATGCGCAAACGCTATTTCCGGTGCTCCTTCCAGTTTAGCGTGGCGCACGGGAGCCGACGGAGCGGGCGGCGGGGGTCCACAGGCCTTAGGCAGCCGACCCCTGCAATAGACACAGTGCCAGGCACACCTAAGGAGACAAGGAGGTTCAAATAATAATAATAATAATTTATTATTTATACCCCACCCATCTGGCTGGGCTTCCCCAGCCACTCTGGGTGGTTTCCCAAAAAATATCAAAATACTGTAATACATCAAACATTAAAAGCTTCCCTAAACAGGGCTGCCTTCAGATGTCTTCTAAAAGTCTGGTAGTTGTTGTTCTCTTTGACATCTGGTGGGAGGGCGTTCCACAGGGAGGGTGCCGCTACCAAGAAGGCCCTCTGCCTGGTTCCCTGTAGCTTTGCTTCTCGCAATGAGGGAACCTATTAGCGGTTTAGCGGCTTTTAGCGGATCAGCTGATAAGCGGCTTAGGTCTTAGGAAAAAGGGGGGGGGGAAACCCCGCAGGAACTCGCAAGACATTTTCGTCTTGCGAAGCAAGCCCATAGGGAAATTCGTTTCGCGAAGCGCCTCCAAAATGGAAAACCCTTTCGTCTAGCGGGTTTTCCGTCTTGCGAGGCGTTCGTCTTGCGGGGCACCACTGTATCTTGGTTTTGCTTACAAAACTCTGCAAGGTACATTGCCCAATTGATGATGGATACATTATCGGGAAGAATAGTAGGATAGCTTGACTTCTTCCCAAGTAGATCTAAATTCCCCTATCACCCCCCTCCCGCAAATCCACCTTCGCAGCTGCAAAGTCCTCATTATGGAGATTTTGGATCCCTCAAAGGCTTCTACACAGTTTGTCCCCAGCAACCAGCTTACAGTGAGATAGACTTCTTATGAAGATGGAGGTTCTTTTAGCAGCAGATACACCTATAGACAGAGATTATTTCAACATGATCTATCTCTCACACACACATACCCCAAAAATTGTATAGTTCTTCCATAACAATCCTTCAGCAAAAAGGTATTTTGAAGGTTAAGCAGTTCCAAGCGTCAGCAAACTTTTTAAGCAGTCCCTGAAAACTTTTTCCACTGTCCCTCAGACCCATAGCTGTCAACGTTTTCCTTTTTTTAAGGGAAATTCCCCTATTCCAAAAAGGATTCCTCGCAAGAAAAGGGAAAAGCTGACAGCTATGTTCAGACCTTGGGGGGGGGGGGCGCACTATATTTTGGAGAGGAAAAGAAATGAACGAATTCCTATGCCCCACAAATAACCCAGAGAAGCATTTTAAATAAAAGCACACATTCTACTCATGTAAAAACACGCTGATTCCCGGACCGTCCGCGGGCCAGATTGGGAAGGCGATTGCGCCCCCAGGCCTTGGTTTGCCTACCCATGAACTAGACCTCTTGACTAATAGGGGAAATAGATGAACAAGCAACCACCGTGTTTGGCCCTCGTTCTTAGTGACAAGAAGGAAGCATAATGCAATAGCCTGATGTCATGAAAGGGACCAACCATCGTTGTGAAATCAGGAAGTACAGTACATAAAACATGACATTTACCCACCTAATGCTTTTAAAATTAAGGAAGTCCCTAAAGACTGAAGCCTAAGGGAAAGATTAAGAAACTTCAAACAGCGCAGATTTATGCTGCAGGCAAAAGGCGGAGACACAATAAATATCACAAGGTGCACTTTTGAAAGGGGGGGGGGGAGAGAGAGAGAGAGAATTTAAGCACCAAGGAACCAGAACAGGGAAAATGTCAACACTCTGCTCCAGGTCAAGATCCAGACCTTCAGAGGGCTGAAAAGACTGTGGCGGCCACCCCACACTAATGTAATTCGAATTAAAAAACACTAAACCTTAAAATAAAATTTTATTTTTTGAAATGGCACAAAGCTTACAGCTATGCTGAAATGCATGTGCCAACATGTCCTTTGCAACACAGGACCAGATCTGATCTCCTCGCATTACAGTGGTACCTCGGGTTAAGTACTTAATTCGTTCCGGAGGTCCGTTCTTATCCTGAAACTGTTCTTAACCTGAAGCACCACTTTAGCTAATGGGGCCTCCCGCTGCCGCCGCGCCGCCAGAGCACGATTTCTGTTCTCATCCTGAAGCAAAGTTCTTAACCTGAAGCACTATTTCTGGGTTAGCGGAGTCTGCAACCTGAAGCATATGTAACCTGAAGCGTATGTAACCCGAGATACCACTGTATTTAGAAAAATGTGGGGAGGCATATAAGGAAGTCTAACAAACCCCTGATTTTTCCCGGGATGGTTAATTGCATGGGTGTAGCTGGGGGAGCAGGGGGGCAACTGCCCCCTAGATCAATAGAAATATTGAACTGACCAATCACGTCGGTTCTGCCCCCCCAAAAAAACAAAAGTCCTGCCCCGCCCTAATAAAACTGCTGGCTACGCCCATGGCTAATTCGGTATAATTATTTAATTCTCCCCCCCCCCAAAAAAAAATAAAACCCCACCAGTGCCAGATTTACGTATAAGCTAAACAAGCTATAGCTTAGGGCTCCACTCTCTTGGGGGCCCCAAAAAAATTTAAAGGGGGAAAAACTGGGTGTACATTTCTAAAATATAATAAAAAACAAATAAAATAAAACCCAAATCCAGCAACAGTGTTTTGTGTTGTGTAGGCTCCTATGATGTAACTAATGGGCCCCACCTGCACCCTAAAATATCGCTGGTTTGCTCTTTCTATATATAGGGTGCCTACAATCTGCATGGACTGGTTTCATGGCAACATGTACAAATGGCTTTAGATACCTATCCGGTCCATAAATTACCATATAGCATATATTCAACACAAAAAAACAGTGACAATTTGTTGTTGACAAAGGACAGCTGGACATACCTTCAGTAGCTTAGGGCAGGGGTCAGCAAACTTTTCCAGCAGGGGGCTGTCCCTCAGACCTTGTGGGGGGCCAGACTATATTTGGGGGGTGAGGAATGAACAAATTCTTGTGCCCCACACATAACCCAGGAATGCATTTTAAATAAAAGGACACATTCTACTCATGTAAAAACACGCTGATTCCTGGACTGTCCACAGGCTGTGGCTCCGATCTGGTGGAACGCTCTGTCACAAGAGACTAGGGCCCTGCAGGACTTGACATCTTTCCGCAGGGCCTGCAAGACAGAGCTGTTCCAGCAGGCCTTTGGTCAGGGCACAGTCTGACCCCCTCCTTCGGTAATCCTCACAGAACTCTAGCCCAATGGTTGCCATTAATCTGATTTGAATTGATTTTATAATGAAATGATTTTAGAATGTTGTATCATTTTACTGTTGTTAGCCGCTCTGAGCCCGGCTTCGGCTGGGGAGGGTGGGATATAAATAAAATTTATTATTATTATTATTATTATTATTATTATTATTATTATTATTATTGCATACCCATGGTTTAGGGCTTCATCCAATCTAAATCCGGCCCCGACTACCGCATTTATTTTTGGTGACTCTGCTTTGTGAGACCTAACTACGTGTTTACTCTGCCCATTGGGCAATCCAACCCCGATGCCATGGAGCTACGATTCTTCTTGGTCTCTAACAATCAATTCCCCCTTCTTCTTCTTCTGTGATCCTGTCCACCCCAGAGGGAGGGGTGGCTAACACCCCAGAGGACAGGATCACACTTCAAAACGACCTTGACAGATTAGAGAACTGGGCCAAAACAAACAAGATGAATTTTAACAGGGAGAAATGTAAATTATTGCACTTGGGCAAAAAAAAAAATGAGGCACAAATACAAGATGGGTGACACCTGGCTTGAGAGCAGTACATGTGAAAAAGATCTAGGAGTCTTGGTTGACCACAAACTTGACATGAGCCAGCAGTGTGACACGGCAGCTAAAAAAGCCAATACAATTCTGGGCTGCATCAATAGGAGTATAGCATCTAGATCAAGGGAAGTAATAGTGCCACTGTATTCTGCTCTGGTCAGACCTCACCTGGAGTACTGTGTCCAGTTCTGGGCACCACAGTTCAAGAAGGACACGGACAAACTGGAACGGGTCCAGAGGAGGGCAACCAAAATGGTCAAAGGCCTGGAAACGATGCCTTATGAGGAACGGCTAAGGGAGCTGGGCATGTTTAGCCTGGAGAAGAGGAGGTTAAGGGGTGTTATGATAGCCATGTTCAAATATATAAAAGGATGTCACATAGAGGAGGGAGAAAGGTTGTTTTCTGCTGCTCCAGAGAAGCGGACACGGAGCAATGGATCCAAACTACAAGAAAGAAGATTCCACCTAAACATTAGGAAGAACTTCCTGACAGTAAGAGCTGTTTGACAGTGGAATTTGCTGCCAAGGAGTGTGGTGGAGTCTCCTTCTTTGGAGGTCTTTAAGCAGAGGCTTGACAACCATATGTCAGGAGTGCTCTGATGGTGTTTCCTGCTTGGCAGGGGGTTGGACTCGATGGCCCTTGGGGTCTCTTCCAACTCTTCTATGATTCTAGGATTCTTCCCAAAGGATCAGCAGCTGAAAGTTTCGGCAGCCGAAAGCTGGGGCTTCGATCCCTCAGGACGAGTGGAAACCGGTTCCGGAGCTGATCCCCCGGTCCAGATCGAGCCTTGGCTGCTGCAGCAGCGCTCCGCTTCCTCCTTCGCCGACTTTTCTGCTGCCTCATCGTGACTCAGCCAAAAAACATATGACCCAGCCCAGGAAAAGCGCTTGCCCACGTGCGCGTGTGATCATCCGGAGGAGACGCTTCCATTGGGGACTGCGGGGGGGGGGGGGGACGGGCGTCGGGATCCTGCCGGGATCCCTTGCTCTCTTGCAAGCCCGGCATCGGGGATCGGGTTCACAAGGCGTCTTGCAGCCCAGGCAAGTGGCGGGTGGGGGTGTCTGTGGCTCCTCCGCCTCCTCTTCCTCTTCCTCTCTCTCGTCCCCCCCCCCGCGGCCCAGCGGTGGTGCGATCCGGTGCAAAGCAAAGGGACGGCGTTATATGAGCCCCCGGGATGTGGGGAGTGAGATCGCGAGCTTGGAGGGCGCTGCTGGGGGCGGGTCTGGGAAGGCGGAGGCGCCTCGGGGCCGAGAACGTCGCCAGCATGGCAAGCGAAGGCAGCGCAGGGCGCAGCATCCATTCGGACAACATCGCCGCGGTCCACGAGGTGCCCATGAAGGTCATCATCAGACCCATCCCTCCTGTCTTGGAGGAGGGCAAGGTGGAGAGCCTCATGAGGACCATCCAGGTAATTTGCGCCCCCTAACCCGGGGCAAGGCAAGTAATTTGCGCCCCCAACCCGGGACAAGGCAAGTAATTTGCGCCCCCGAACCCGGGACAAGGCAAGTAATTTGCGCCCCCTAACCCAGGGCAAGGCAAGCAATTGGCGCCCCCTAACCCGGGAAAAGGCAAGCAATTGGCGCCCCCTAACCCGGGACAAGGCAAGTAATTTGCGCCCCCAACCCGGGACAAGGCAAGTAATTTGCGCCCCCGAACCCGGGACAAGGCAAGTAATTTGCGCCCCCTAACCCAGGGCAAGGCAAGCAATTGGCGCCCCCTAACCCGGGAAAAGGCAAGTAATTTGCGCCCCCTAACCCGGGACAAGGCAAGTAATTGGCGCCCCCTAACCAGGGGCAAGGCAAGTAATTTGCGCCCCCGAACCCGGGACAAGGCAAGCAATTGGCGCCCCCTAACCCGGGAAAAGGCAAGTAATTTGCGCCCCCTAACCCGGGACAAGGCAAGTAATTTGCGCCCCCTAACCAGGGGCAAGGCAAGTAATTTGCACCCCCTAACCTGGGACAAGGCAAGTAATTTGCGCCCCCTAACCCAGGACAAGGCAAGTAATTTGCGCCCCCTAACCCAGGACAAGGCAAGTAATTTGTGCCCCCTAACCCAGGGCAAGGCAAGTAATTTGCGCCCCCTAACCCAGGACAAGGCAAGTAATTTGCGCCCCCAACCCGGGACAAGGCAAGTAATTTGCACCCCCTAACCCGGGACAAGGCAAGTAATTTGCACCCCCAACCCGGGACAAGGCAAGTAATTTGTGCCCCCTAACCCAGGGCAAGGCAAGTAATTTGCGCCCCCTAACCCGGGACAAGGCAAGTAATTTGCGCCCCCTAACCCAGGGCAAGGCAAGTAATTTGCACCCCCTAACCCAGGGCAAGGCAAGTAATTTGGCCCCCTAACCCGGGACAAGGCAAGTAATTTGCGCCCCCTAACCCAGGGCAAGGCAAGTAATTTGCGCCCCCTAACCAGGGGCAAGGCAAGTAATTTGCGCCCCCTAACCCGGGACAAGGCAAGTAATTTGCGCCCCCTAACCCGGGACAAGGCAAGTAATTTGCGCCCCCTAACCCGGGACAAGGCAAGTAATTTGCGCCCCCTAACCCAGGGCAAGGCAAGTAATTTGTGCCCCCTAACCCAGGGCAAGGCAAGTAATTTGCGCCCCCTAACCAGGGGCAAGGCAAGTAATTTGTGCCCCCTAACCCAGGGCAAGGCAAGTAATTTGCGCCCCCTAACCAGGGGCAAGGCAAGTAATTTGCGCCCCCTAACCAGGGGCATGGCAAGTAATTTGCGCCCCCTAACCCGGGACAAGGCAAGTAATTTGCGCCCCCTAACCCGGGGCAAGGCAAGTAATTTGCGCCCCCTAACCAGGGGCAAGGCAAGTAATTTGCGCCCCCTAACCCGGGGCAAGGCAAGTAATTTGCGCCCCCTAACCCGGGGCAAGGCAAGTAATTTGCGCCCCCTAACCCGGGGCAAGGCAAGTAATTTGCGCCCCCTAACCCGGGACAAGGCAAGTAATTTGCGCCCCCTAACCGGGGACAAGGCAAGTAATTTGCGCCCCTAACCCCTAACCTGCCGCCGCTGCCAGCTTCTTCTTGCTGCTGCCTGGGCTGGGGTATTTACGGTAAGGTAGCCACAGCGGCAGCGGGGGGTCCGTGTCAGGTGATCTGAGGCGAGTTGCCGCTGGCGCTGGCGCCCAAACGACGCCGCTTGCCCGGAGGAGGAGGGCAGAGAGGCGAGGAAAATGCAACATGGCCCCGCCGCTGCAGTAGCAGCGGCGGGGCTGTGAGGAGGGGCTGCCTGGCACGCCCTCCGCGGCCCTGACGCGCGGGGACTGCGGCGAGCGCTGAGAGCCGCTGCCTGCTGGACGCCTTCAGCCCGGACGCACACACAGCTTGTCGGTTCCGCAAGACATGGGGCTCTGCTACAGCCTGCGCCCGAGGCTCTTTGGCGACTCCGGAGGCGGCGAGCACGCCCCCCCCCCCGATGTTGCGGCCGGTGCGGCCGGCCCCCCCCCTGCACCCCCCCTGCACCCCTGGGGTTACAGACGCTTCAGGTTACAGACGCTTCAAGTTACAGACTCTGCTCACCCAGAAATAGCACCTCGGGTTAAGAACTTTGCTTCAGGGTGAGAACAGAAATCGTGTTTCGGTGGCATGGTGGCAGCTAAAGTGGTACCTCAGGTGAAGAACGGTTTCAGGTTAAGAACGGACCTCCAGAACAAATTAAGTTCTTGACCCGAGGTACCGCTGTATTGCCAGGTCAAAAGTTATGAATTGAGTATCATTATATGGACTTGAAACCGGTTTTGGACGATATATCGCCCAGCCCTAACACACATTGTGGTTGGTAGACCACCAGTGATCTAATGAGTTTCATTGAGGAAATCCATGGCATGTCAGTGGGTTTGTTCTTGAAGATGGGATACACAGCCTATCCATCATACTGGGTATTACTTTCAATTGCCTTTTAATTGCCTTTTTCACTGCTTTCTTTATTTCTTACATTGTTTTTTACCGTCTTACAATTTGAACCATGTGGAATGCAATACAGTGGTACCTTGGGTTACATACGCTTCAGGTTACATACACTTCAGGTTACAGACTCCGCTAACCCAAAAATAGTGCTTCAGGTTAAGAACTTTGCTTCAGGATGAGAACAGAAATCGTGCTCTGGCGGCGCAGCAGCAGTGGAAGGCCCCATTAGCTAAAGTGGTACTTCAGGTTAAGAATGGACCCCCCAGAATGCATTAAGTTCTTAATTCGAGGTACCACTATATAAGCTGCAACTAATCCAGAATGCGGCAGCTAGACTGGTGACTGGGAGCGGCCGCTGAGACCATAGAAGACGGGTCCTGAAAGACCTACACTGGCTCCCAGTACATTTCCGAGCACAATTCAAAGTGTTGGTGCTACCTTTAAAGCCCTAAATGGCCTCGGTCCAGTATACCTGAAGGAGCATCTCCATCCCCATCATTCAACCCGGACACTGAGATCCAGTGCCGAGGGCCTTCTGGCGGTTCCCTCACTGCAAGAAGCCAAGTTACAGGGAACCAGGCAGAGGGCCTTCTCAGTGGTGGCACCCGCCCTGTGGAACTCCCTCCCACCAGATGCCAAGGAAACAAACAACTATCTAACTTTTAGAAGACATCTGAAGGCAATTCTCCCTGTCATCATGGCCATCTGTAGATATTCTATCATTTGGAGCTGCCACTCATTTATCGTAGGTGTTTTGTCACTTTTCCAGTTCTTTGCGATTAAGATCCTGGCTGCTACTGTTGCACACATAAAAAGTGGTCTATTTTCTTTTTTGATTTCTGGTGACATTATTCCTAGGAGAAAGGTTTCAGGTTTATTCTTAAATGAAAACTGAAATAATTTTTTTTTGGGGGGGGGTGTCCAGGGTTTAAGGAGCTTCTGTTCCTCTTTTTTTTATGTGATTAAACAAGAATCCCCTCCCCTAATGAGTCAGAAATGTCGTTTTAAGGATTTAAGCTGTGGATTTAAGGCTGTGTGGAGATGAACTTTTGAACCAAAGCAATGTTTCAAGACGAATCTGGAAAGTATAAGAGTTTTGGAATGACGCAGTTAAAAATGCCGTCGCCATTTTGGGAAGCACTGTCGGAGGTCTTGAGTCTGGGAGGAGAAAGAGAGAAACAAAGCTGTTTATATATCGTGGATTAACTCCTCAGTGGGACTTAAGAGCGACAACTGCGTAAATTATGATGAAAAGAGCAATGTTATCTATGAAGGAGATGATATATGGAAACCATCTGGACTTGGATTGCAAGAACGGGAAATTCACACAGGATTATTATATTTGTGTTTATCGTTAAGGAGACTATCAGAAGAGATCGTAAAGAAAAAAGAGAAATTATATGAACAAGATATGATGTGGAAACAGCAAGATAAGACTGGATAGAATTATGAACCCTGTTTGGACTGATTGGGACTGATTTGGACATTAACGCAGTAGCAAGAAGATGATTAGAATCCCCCTTTGGATCTTGAAGTATGGGTCCCCCCAACAAAATTTAAAATTTGGCTTTGTAATTCGGAATTTATGTGATGTGATTTAATTTGATGTGATTGGCCAGTTAATAAAAATTATTTTTAAAAAAATAATAAGGAGCTTCTGCTTCTCTCCTTAGCTCAGGGTAGGCGGGAATCATGGGCGGGCAGCACGCTGAATGCCACCCCCCTCGGTGATGACACCCAGGGCAGTCTGCACCCACCTTGCTCCGCCCGGAAGACAGCTTCCTTTTAAAAATAATTTACCTTATTTATGAATCACCCTATACTTTTTTTTAAAAAAAATTAATCATTTTTTCAATACAAACAACAACCACAAAAGACACATACGGTGGTACCTCGGGTTACAGACGCTTCAGGTTACAGACTCCGCTAACCCAGAAATAGTGCTTCAGGTTAAGAACTTTGCTTCAGGATGAGAACAGAAATCGTTCTCCGGCGGCGTGGCAACAGCGGGAGGCCCCCATCAGCTAAAGTGGTGCTTCAGGTTAAGAACAGTTTCAGGTTAAGAACGGACCTCCGGAACGAATTAAGTACTTAACCCGAGGTACCACTGTGCAACAAAAACCATAATAACACTAATAACACAGTTTGACATTTCAGATTTGAATACGCTGATATACCTATGACTACACCTTTTAAAAATTATTTACCTTTTTTATGACTCACCCTTTACTCCATCTCTTGCCCTGCTAGGAAGAAGCTGACCATGTGCCCCCGATAGATGTCCTCTGGATCAAAGGCCGAGAAGGGGGCGACTACTTCTACTCCTTTGGAGGATGCCACCGTTACACAGCCTACAAGCGCCTGGGCAAAGAGACCATCCCAGCTAAAATCATCCGCTCCACCATCAGCGACTTGCGCACTTACCTGGGTTCCTCCCTGCCTGATTTGCGGTAGGGATGCTCTGGGGACCAAGTGGTCCTCAGGAGGGGAGAGTTGATCTTGTGTTCGAATCCTGCTTGCGGCTTTCCCGCTGGCCTCGGGTTGGCCCCTGCGAGAACAGGATGCTGGACTAGACGGGCCGTTGGCCTCATCCTGCCACTCTCTTCTTGTGTTCCTCAAGGAGATGAGCTTTGCTCTCAGGATGGCAGGCTTCCGATAAGGAGACTGTTGAATCGCAACAGAAACAGAGACTGTTTTTTACCTCTGGTAATTTCTCCTCCTGGCTTTAGTCATCTGGCTTTTGTATATTTTTTTAAAAAAACGTTTTTTATATCGTAAAACACTTTTAATGGACTTTTCACAATAGGCTTTGGAAAGATTGAAGAGCAGCCTATAAATGAATAAAGGAAAATGTATCAGAAGTTGTTGTTGTTTTTAATTGTTTAATTCTGTTTAAAAAGTTGCCGCCTTGAGGGTCTCCTGACTGACAGACGGGATCGAGATGCGTAACTTAATGTGAAAAGATTTTGCCCATCCTGTCAGGCCTTTTGCTCCCATTCGGAGTTTAGTAGGGAAAGCAGGGGGTGGTAGAACCATGGAGGCTTTTATCATTTATTTTTATTACATTTATATTTCACCCTTCCTCCAAGGAGCCAAAGCTTATCCGCATGGTTTCACTACCCCTCTCCATTTTGTGCTTTTACAACAGGCATCCCCAATATTGGCCCTCCAGCTGCTTTGGGACTACACTTCCCATCATCCCTGCCCACTGGTCCTGTTAGCTAGGGATGATGGGAGTTGTAGTCCCAAAAATATCTTGAGGGCCAAGTTTGGGGGTGCCTACTTTACAACAACCCTGTGAGGTAGGTTAGGCTGAGAGGCAGTGACTGGCCCAAGCTTTGAACCCTAGTTTGCCAGGACACGCTAACCACTACACAACACTGCTTCCCTAGCTATAGGCTTACCTGCTGGCAACCTGCTGAAAACCACACAGACTAGGCAGGCAGGCAGAGGTGCAGAGTTCAGGCACCAGTAGACCCTCCCAGAGTGTTTGGGCCCTGGCAACTTCCGGCAACTTCCAGGTGTTGCTTCCACAGCTTTCTTCATTTCTCTGCCCTGTCTTGGCTTACTGGCTAAATCAATTCCTGCTCCCGGGATTGGCCTGTTCTGCAATCTTGCTAGCCCTGATTTAGAAATGGCAGGAAGCAAAATAATGCCTGCACAAATCAAAGCTGTGCGTTCCGCATTTGTGAGAATTCGACCGTTTCCGAGCACAATTCAAAGTGTTGGTGCTAACCTTAAAAGCCCTAAACGGCCTCAGTCCAGTATACCTGAAGGAGCGTCTCCATCCCCATCATTGCGCCCGTCCAGCACCGAGGGCCTTCTGGCAGTTCCCTCGCTGCGAGAAGCCAAGTTACAGGGAACCAGGCAGAGGGCCTTCTCGGTAGTGGCACCTGCCCTGTGGAACACCCTCCCACCAGATGTCAAAGAGAAAAACAACTACCAGACTTTTAGAAGACATCTGAAAGCAGCCCTGTTTAGGGAAGCTTTTAATGTTTAATAGGTTATTGTATTTTAATATTCAGTTGGAAGCTGCCCAGAGTATTATTATGTGTGGCAGCATCCATCCTTTGGAACTCCCTGTTTACTGACATCAGGCCAGGTGCCTTCACTGTGCTCTTTTTGGCACCTGCAAAAAACAACAAGATTTTTTAGAGAAGGCCTCATAGATGTTTAAAAAGCTGATGTACGTTTTCATCTCTCTTTTGTTCATTTTAACAATTTGAAAGTTTAAAATTCTTGGTATTGATAATTTGTATCTTTTTTGCAAACGGCTTTGAGGGTCTTTTTTTTTTACAATCAAGCAGTGTATAAATTTTCTGAAATAATACATTTAAAGTACACATCCCCAAAGAATCCTGGGAATTGTAGCTTACCCTGCACTGCCCAGCACCCTTAAACTACAATTCCCCACATTATTTTGGGTGGGAGAGAAATGTGCTTTAAATGCGCATGGACAGCCTGACTCTTGGAATTGCATTGCTTTTTGGTGTTTATGTACATGCTTTTATCTCCAGCGGTAAAATGTTTCCCCATTTCCTGATCAATGTATGAATTAATACGAGCAGTCCATATGGAATGGCCTTTGCTGTATATGAGAGTCTTTGATGTGGAAGAAGTGCCTGCCTTAACAAGAGCGCCAGCAGATGGCGCCACTGTCCTGAAATTATGGGATTGCTCTTGATCTCAGCAACACATTTGGACAGTTTGCATTGAAAAGGGGGAAATCAAATTGCTCGCTGGCATTAAGATTGGAAAGATCACCACCTCTGTTCTGATGCAACAGGAAGCCAGGGAGGGAATGTCCTCCGTACGAAACTGCCTTGTCTCGAACCTTAAAATTTCAACACCTGGTGCTGCCCCAATACAGCTGCTTCCGTCGCTGGGCTCCATTAAAAGCGGCTTCTTAATGGAAACCAGGAAATGACCTCCCCAAACAACAGAATTACTTTTTTTCTTATCCCTCTGGCTGCGATCTCCTGGGTGATGCGGGCACTGTTAGGCAGTTGAATGCGCATGCATACTTCATCTGTTTCCCTCCTGCCACGCAGCCCCAGGAGCTGGCAACCCATGCTACGCCACTGTGTGCAGGCACCAACGTTTTACGAGCCAGGGGAGAACTCTTGGAAAGAAGTGAGCTTTCATCCAAAACACTGGTTGCCATTGCTGGAAACCTAACGCAGGCCTTTCCAGAGCCCTAGAACAGGGGTCGGCAAATTTTTTTAGCTGTGGGCTGGTCCACTGTCCCTCAGACCTTGTGGCGGGCTGGAGAAGCGGCACTGGGGGCGGGCTGGAAGAAGAGGCAAGGCAAGCAAGTACTCCTCCTCCCCAGCCGCTGCGCTTACCTTCCCAAGGGCTGCCACCGCCGCTGCTTCTTCTTGTGGGTAGGTAGAGGGAAGTCCACAGGAGCACCAGAGCAGCGGTGGCAGAGGGAAGATGAGTGGCGCAAAAGGGCTGGCTCTGGAGAGGGGCTGCTTCAAATGGTACGATCCGATAGTTTTTATTGTCATTGTCCCATGCAGAACAACAAAATTGAAAAAATCTACACCAGACATTCAAAAACCAACCAGCCTGGTTAACCCCCTAAAAACTCTGATACCCCATAATTGAATACAATATACTCCCATAGAGACTACCTTACACTGCATTTAAAACCAAAATTGCAACTGTTTCTCAGGCGGCTAGTCCTAGTCTTTATAACCCTGTACCTTCGTGCTGTGGGTTAAACCACAGAGCCTAGGACTTGCCGATCAGAAGGTCGGCGGTTCGAATCCCCACGACGGGGTGAGCTCCCGTTGCTCGGTCCCAGCTCCTGCCAACCTAGCAGTTTGAAAGCACGTCAAAGTGTAAGTAGATAAATAGGTACCGCTCCGGCGGGAAGGTAAATGACGTTTCTGTGCACTGCTCTGGTTTGCCAGAAGCGGCTTAGTCATGCTGGCCACATGACCCGGAAGCTGTACGCCGGCTCCCTCCGCCAGTAAAGCGAGACGAGCGCCGCAACCCCAGAGTCGGTCACAACTGGACCTAATGGTCAGGGGTCCCTTTACCTTTACCTTCTTCCAGAAGGCAGAAGCTGAAAGAGATCATTTCCGGGGTGCGCACTATCCTGCACGATCTCTGCAGCTTTCTTATGGCACCTAGAAGAATAGATTTGATCCAAGGTGGGAAGAGTGCACCCAATTATTCTCCCTGCAGTCTTTACAACCCTGGACAGCATTGTTTTTTCCCTGATGGTGCAGCTTCCAAACCACACACACAGAAGATAAGTTAATACACTCTCCACAGTACAATGGTAAAATGCCATCAACAGGTCCTTTGAGAGATTGTTTTTCCGACCCAATCATAGAATAGTGCAATGGTGCTCAGGCAGCTCAGCCCAGCCCCCTTCCTCCTCTAGGCAGGGCGGGGAGAAGCCAGGAGGAGGGAGGGAGGAGGCGCTGCCACGGTGTGTGAGAGAGAGGGGGGAATGGAATGGTGTGGGGGGGAGTGGCGCAGCCTGAACGAACAGAATCTCCACGCCGATCCATGGACAGTCTGCAGGCCGGATCATAGCTGTCAACTTACAGATTTGAAAATAAAGGACCATCAGCCTCAAAAATAAGGGATCAGCCGCCAAAATAAGGGATTTTAGTCAACCAGCTGAAATACAAAGTTAAAAGGGACCAGATAATTTGGGAGAGCAGCACCGGTTTTTACCCCTTCGTTTCCAGAGGTTGCTGCTCAAAACACCAGCTGATGAAACACTGCAATTAAATAACTACAAGCAGCAACCACTTTTTGTGCAAAACGAAGTCCAAGTTATGAAGATGCTGCTGCAGTTCTGTATCTTTTCTCTCGTGCTCCATCCGCAGCTCTCAGTTCCATCAGGTGGGGCGGGAGGAAGGGGGGGGGGAATAGCGCCCGAAGTAAACCCGCAGATCAGACCATCTATGCTAGTCTACCACTACAAATCTATGGGAGAAGCGCTTGCGGTCCTTCCTCCATTTTCTCCCTCTATGGTTAGCCCTTGGAACACCTGCCCTCGCCTCCGCTGCCTCCTCCTCTCTCTGAACTGCTTGCTCTGTGGTTGCCCTCGCTCTCCTCTCAAGGCTCCTCAGCAATTCATAGGCCGCGCCCGGCTGCCCAACTCATCCGGGTCCTCTGGCGGCGCAGCGGCAGTACGGCCTAGCGAGAGCAGCGGGAAGAGGGGAGGCCCCAGGCAGAGATGCTCAGTTCAGCAGCCACGAGGAGGATGGCGGTGGAAGGGCCCGAGGCTCCCGCCAGTCCTGGCGGGGAGGGGCTCCCGGGGGCCAAGGCTGGTGAGAGGAGGCCGGAGGGGGGCGGGCTGGGCAGCCAAGCAACACAGTTGGAGCCTCCCTCCTCCCTGGCCGGCAGGGAGGGAGGGAGGGAGGGAGAGGAGCTGCTTCCTTTGAAACCCGGGAAATTTAAGGGACATCATCAATAAGGGACAGCAGCGGGACACGGCGCTGGGATAAGGGAGTTTCCCGCCAAATAAGGGACGGTTGACAGCTATGGGCTGGATCCTGAAGGCAATTGGGCCTGATCTGGCCCGCAGCCCTTAGTTTGCCGATCGCTGCCCTAGATTCAGCAGGCCTTTCCTTGCGTTATTATGAATGAATGAATGAAATACAAAATAGAACCATTGGAGGAAGCGAGGGAATCCTTTTGCAATGAATGAATGCAATGCAAGAGATGAAGGATCCTGCTAGCAGGAGCCACGTGCTTCGGGAGAGAAAGCCATTTCCTCAGGAGGTCACTGCAGGGCGGAAGAGAAGGAGGTGAGACTGGATGGCTCCTTCCCTTGAGCAAGAGAGACCGCTGGCTGCCCCGCGCAGCATCAAAGCATCCCTCCGGCCCGCAGGAAACGTTGCGAGGGCTCATGGAGGCAAAGACCCTGGGCATCGGCTCCCCTGGAGGATTATAAATTTTGCCCGAAGAATTGTGGCGTGCCAAAAAGTTTCCTCTTGCAAAGACCGGCGGAGGGAAAGGGGGGGTTGCGAAAGGAACCACTTGCGAAGGAGTTGTCTCAACAGAGAGCCCTGTCGCTGTCTTACTGGTCACACCCACCCCTGCAGTGAAAACAGGGGGACACTGTCGTCAGCAAGGGGAAAACAGCAGCTTCCAGAGCCTTAGAGACAAACGTTTGAGCTATTATTATCTAGAAGTGCCTGGGGTTTGGGCATCTGTCCAGCAAAAAAGAAGGAGGATGTTGGGGGATTCTTTTCGGGCGTGCGGACGGAGCGTTTCTGCCCCCGCTCTTCGGCTGGAAAGCTTCCCAAAGTGTGTCATTGATGAAGCAATCTCAACGATTTACGACACGAAAGGGGAAAGGGTTGGGGAAGGAAGAGGGGCAAAGCAAACTCAATCTGGTAAGTGAAATAACCCCAGGGGAAGGCAACGAGGAGACAGGTTTCCCTGTGGTCAGACATGCACTGGTGCCAGGTCAAAAAGTGCATTTATGCGCCTCTTCAGCTTCACAGTGGGACACAGGGGGCGCTGTGGGTTAAACCACAGAGCCTAGGGCTTGCCGATCAGAAGGTTGGCAGTTCGAATCCCCGCATATACGGGGTGAGCTCCCATTGCTCGGTCCCTGCTCCTGCCAACCTAGCAGTTTGAAAGCACGTCAAAGTGCAAGTAGATAAATACGTACCGCTCCGGCGGGAAGGTAAACGGCGTTTCCGTGTGCTGCTCTGGTTCGCCAGAAGCGGCTTAGTCCCCCTGGCCACATGACCCGGAAGCTGTACGGCCACTAAAGCGAGATGAGCGCCGCAACCCCAGAGTCGTCAGTGTCTGGACCTAACAGTCAGGGGTCCCTTTATCTTTACCTTCAGCCTCCAGTGATTTAACATTCAATCCCTCTTCCCAGGGAACTCTGGGAACTGTAGCTCTGGGAGGGGGAAAGGGGGTTCCCTAAGAGCTCTCAGCACCCATAACAAACTACATCTCCCATAATCCTTTGGGGGAAGCCACGACTCTGCAAAGTGGTATTATTATTATTATTATTATTATTATTATTATTATTACTCTTATTTATACCCTACCCGCCCCGGCCAGAGCCGGGCTCAGGGTGGCTAACACCAGTAAAATTACAATAAAAACATAATGGGGGGGAACAATTTTAAATACAGGTTAAAATGCAATTTAAAATGCAGCCTCATTTTAAAAGTAGCCCATAGATCAAAACCATAAGGGGAGGGGGAAACGTAAGGGTCAGACTGAGTCCAAACCAAAGGCCAGGGGGAACAGCTCTGTCTTGCAGGCCCTGCGGAAAGATGTCAAGACCCGCAGGGCCCTAGTCTCTTGTGACAGAGCATTCCACCACGTCGGGGCCAGTGCTGAAAAGGCCCTGGCCCTAGTTGAGACCAATCTAACCACCTTGTAGTTTGGGACCTCCAAAGTGTTGTCATTTGTGGACCTTAAGGTCCTCCGCGGGGCATAATAGGGCTTTGAATCTATGGTGTGAAATGTACCCAGAGCCCTTTCTTTCCATGAGTCATATGGCATGGCATTGCGGTCCGGCAAGCAGCCCTGGGTGTCCGGAGGGAGCGAAGGGACGGCATTATTTATCTCTGTTTGCTCTGTTGATGTTGCCTCTGCCCACCTGTCTCCCTTGCCTGCCTGACCTGCAACTGGACTCCTCTCGCAAGGCAGGCTGACAAATGGCCTCAGCTGCCTCCAATCCATTTGTTCCAGGAGAGGAACAAAGGCGCTTTGTGGGATCCGCTCTCTTTTCTTAATCTTGCGTGGCTCACCGGCATCCCTGGGTCCGGAACTCGGAGAGACTTCCTCCAAAGACAGCCGTGTAATGCCTTCCAGGTTTCCTCCGCTGAGTCCTCAGATGGGCTGGACCAACGATCTGTGATTCAGCCCTTAGCCAAGCAGAGGGGAGAGCTCGGCTTCTCTGGCAGGTGTGGGAAAATGGAGGTGAACTGGTCTCTCTCTCTCTCTCTCTCTCTCTCTCTCTCTCTCTCTCTCTCTCTCCAACAGGAATGTCAGGAGTACAGAAGACACAACCTTTCTGCGCCCCTTCCTTGCCCAGGCAGCGGAGGCTAGGGGCACGTTCCGCAGCTGATTTTTACGATACGATATCTTTATTGTCATTGTCCCATACAGAACAATGAAATTGAAAAATCTACATCAGGCATTCAAAAACCCCTTAAAACTCTGAAACCCCATTTTAAAATACAATGTACTCCTATAAGGTAAAGGTAAAGGGACCCCTGACCATTAGGTCCAGTCGTGGTCGACTCTGGGGTTGCGGTACTCATCTCGCTTTATTGGCCGAGGGAGCCGGCGTCCAGCTTCTGGGTCATGTGGCCTTTGAAGAAAGGTTGCCACATTTGAAGTTTTTTATTTTAGAGGACAGCTGAGTAAGAGGCATCGTGATCAAAGTTTGCAGAATTATATACCAGGTGAAACTCGAAAAATTAGAATATCGTGGAAAAGGTTCATTTATTTCAGTAATTCAACTTAAAAGGTGAAACTAATATATGAGATAGAATCGTGACCTGCAAAGCGAGACATGCTTCTGCTTCTCAGAGGTCCAGTATTGCTCTATTTGCAACCCTTGTTTTGCTGATTTCATTTAATATTCTAATTTTCTGAGATTGTTAATTTGGGGTTTTCATCAGCTGTACGCCATGATCATCACAATTATAACAAATCAAGGCATATCTCGCTTTGAATGTCATGAGTCTGAACAGGGCTGCCTTCAGATGTCTTCTAAACGTCAGGTTTATCTCTTTGACATCTGATGGGAGGGCGTTCCACAGGGCGGGTGCCACTACCAAGAAGGCCCTCTGCCTGGTTCCCTGTAGCTTTGCTTCCCGCAATGAGGGAACCGCCAGAAGGCCCTCGGTGCTGGACCTCAGCGTCCGGGCAAAACAATGGGAGTGGAGACGCTCCTTCGGATATACTGGCCCGAGGCCGTTTGGGGCTTTCAAGGTCATCTCATGCTCTGACCGCAGCTCCCATCCACACTTGGCGGGGAGAGGCTGTTCCACCAGCTGCTGTCTTACGGGCTTTCGATATTAATTTGGCTTTAAATGGCTCTGAAATTAAGTGACAAACGAACAGCAACTTTTAATACAGATATTAAAAGGGGATATTGTTGCAAACAGGTGCCCGCAGATGTCGGATGTTCAAACAGATGTACGGAGATGAAAGTCTTTGCCCTCCCGCAGAGCAATCCAATTTGAGAGCGAGTCCGCTTCTCCTTTCAGAGTTTCTCAGCTGAGATCCAGTTTCCAGTCGAGGAACGAAAATGGGGGGAAAGCAGGCGCAGAGCTGGTTTACGTTTTATATGTCACAGGTGTGTGTTTCTCAGCAACATCAATAGTCTGGGTAAGAATGGCCAGGAACCGCAGGCGTCCCCAGAGGGGGAAAAGGGCGGCAGCACAGCCCCCCGGCACCCGGTATTTCCCTTGCACCGAGACGGCAACTCATCTGCGTGGGCTGCGAATGAGACATGTTAATCACCGCAAACATGTGCACAGACACCGCCATCCCCTGGGGGCCCCACAGACCAAGAGCAAAGGGTTAAGCCTCATACTCTCCAGTTTCATCTCCCCAATCCCCGTTCTCAACAAGCAAATATTTCAGGTTATTTCGCACGTCGGGGGGGAGGATTGTCTTTCTTCTTCTTTGGCGATCCCTCGTAGCCGAGTAAGATGGTCTTCCATAAACACGGTTTTAACACTGAGTCCGTAAGTGACTGTGGAGGCCAATTCTGGATCCACACATCCTTCCACAGTGGGGACATTGGTTTACGGGTGGGAGTTGATCACGGTGTGGATTTGCCAAGCGTGCCTTCCTCTTAGCACGTTTCTCCCTTGCGTCCTGAGTTCGAGTGTCTTCAAAGCCCAGGACACCTTTGGTAAAGGCTGTTCTCCAACTGGAGTGCTCGCAGGCCAGTGTTTCCCAGTTGTTTGTGTTTATATTACATTTTTTAAGATTTGCCTTGAGACAGTCTTTAAACCTCTTTTGTTGACCACCAGCATTACACTTTCCATTTTTAAGTTCGGAACAGAGTATAATGTTACCTCTGGTTGTGATTGGGATCCATTCCGGAGGCCCATTCGCAACATGAAAAGCCCACAACCTGAAGTGCCATATCTGCGCAGGTGCATGGCACGATTTGGTGCTTGTGTGCATGTGCGAAGCAGTGAAACCCGGAAGTAACTCTTTCCCGTACTTCTGAGTCGCCGCGGGACGCAACCTTGAAAAACATGTTGTTGTTTAGTCGTTTAGTCGTGTCCGACTCTTCATGACCCCATGGACCAGAGCACGCCAGGCACTCCTGTCTTCCACTGCCTCACGCAGTTTGGTCAGACTCATGTTGGTAGCTTCGAGAACACTGTCCAACCATCTCTTCCTCTGTCGTCCCCTTCTCCTTGTGCCCTCCATCTTTCCCAACATCAGGGTCTTTTCCAGGGAGTCTTCTCTTCTCATGAGGTGGGCAAAGTCTTGGAGCCTCAGCTTCAGGATCTGTCCTTCCAGTGAGCACTCAGGGCTGATTTCCTTAAGAATGGATACGTTTGATCTTCTTGCAGTCCATGGGACTCTCAAGAGTCTCCTCCAGCACCATAATTCAAAAGCATCAATTCTTCGGCGATCAGCCTTCTTGATGGTCCAGCTCTCACTTCCATACATCACTACTGGGAAAACCATGGCTTTAACTATACGGACCTTTGTTGGCAAGGTGCTGTCTCTGCTTTTTGAGCTGCTGTCTAGTGAAAAAAATAACATGAAGCAAACGTAACATGAGGTATGACTGTAGTTGCTTTGGAAGGCGATAATCAGGCATCCAAGCAGCATGACCCATCCAACGAAGTTGATGTTGAAGAAGCATGCAGAATATTTCAGGTAGGGTCCATGGCACCTCCAAAAAGGCCCCGGGAAGGAGTCGTGGTCTCAGACCCTGGAAAGCCATTGCTGTCAGCCAGTGTGGACAGTACTGAGTCCAATGCACCAGTGGTTGACTCAGTATGAGCCAACTTCCAGCGTTCCTAATTCTCTTCATGCTTGGTTGGCCAAAGCTCGTGAAAAGAACAGCTCGTTTTGGTGGCTTTAGAAGAAGAATTGGGCAAATTAATGGCGGAGAGTGCTATCGGGGGCTCCTAGCCCTTCCTCCTCAGTTGGAGGCAGCAATGCTTCTGAATCTCAGTTGCTGGAAACCACAGCCAGGGCCGTCTTACCCATAGCTGCCAGGGGTGGGGCACCCAGGCGCCGGGCTCTCAGGGACGCCAGGCCGAGAGTCCGGTTCCCGAGAGTTGGAGTCCAGGGAAGAGCCTGCCCATCAGTCGGAGTGCCATGGCGGGCTCTTCTGCTATGGGTGGCTCTGCGCTGCGTGTTCGGGGGGGTGACCGAGCCAGCGAGGTGCTGAGGCAGTTGGCTGGTTCCCCCCTCCTGCGCACCTGGAACTGGGCAACCTGGGGGGTGGCGCCGGGCGGATCTTTGCACCCTGGCGCCACATACGGGACCGCCTCTCCTGGTATGCCCCGCGGAGGACCTTAAGGTCCACAAATGACAACACTTTGGAGTACCAGGGCCTTTTCAACACTGGCCCCGACTTGGTGGAATGCTCTGTCTCAAGAGACTAGGGCCCTGCGGGACTTGACATCTTTCCGCAGGGCCTGCAAGACAGGGCTGTTCCGCCTGGCCTTTGGTTTGGACTCAGTCTGACCCTTATGTTTCCCTCCCCTTATGGTCTTGATTTATCAGCTATTTTAAAATGAGATTGCATTTTAATCTTTATTTTAAATTGCCCCCCCCTCCTCTTTTTCTCCCCTATTATGTTTTTACTGTGATTTTATTGGCGTTAGCCACCCTGAGCCCGGCTCTGGCTGGGGAGGGCGGGGTATAAATTATTATTATTATTATTATTATTATTATTATTATTATTATTATTAAATGCTTAAGACAGCCCTGACCACAGCAGGAGGGGAGAGGGGTCTTGGGTTCGAGTCCTGCTTGTTGGTTTCCAACTGGGGCGGCATCTGGTGCGCCACTGTGAGAACGCGATGCTGAGCTAGATGGGCCCCCTTTGGCCTGATCCAGCAGGATCTTATTATGTTCATTGCTGTGCTAGGTCAACCAACTTGGCTTAAGGCAGGTTTCCCCATAGCAGGTTTCCTTTCACTGCTAGGAGAACAGAGAGGAGCCACAATTGTTCCATCTGTCCAGCAGGGCTCGTCTAATAATAATAATAATAATAAATTTATTATTTATACCCTGCCACTCTGGGTTTTCCCCAATTTATGCTGCTTTTCCCAGCAATGATAGATGCTACTAGATAAAGGAGATGGTTTTGTCCCCCTCTTTCATTGACCACGCACAATTCCAGCCAGAAGTTTTGCTTCAAGAGTCTTCACATTCCTAGGGACTAGAAACATGATTTCCTTTGGATAATAAAGGTAAAGGGACCCCTGACCATTAGGTCCAGTCGTGGATGACTCTGGGGTTGCGGCGCTCATCTCGCCTTACTGGCCGAGGGAGCCGGCATACAGCTTCCAGGTCATGTGGCCAGCATAACTAAGCCGCTTCTGGCGAACCAGAGCAGAGCACGGAAACGCCGTTTACCTTCCTGCCGGAGTGGTACCTATTTATCTACTTGCACTTTGGGGTGCTTTCGAACTGCTAGGTTGGCAGGAGCAGGGACTGAGCAACGGGAGCTCGCCCCGTTGCAGGGATTCGAACCGCCAACCTTCTGATCGGCAAGTCCTAGGCTCTGTGGTTTAACCTACAGCGCCACCCGCGTCCCTCCTTTGAATAATATTTCTAAACAACAAAAGCCGAAATTGCACAGCGGTTGGATTGTGTGTGCGTGTGCAGAACACACGCAGACCTGGTGATAAGTGTTTCCGAAGCTGGAACGGGGAAGGCTCCCTTCTTTTGCAAACAACACCCTGGAAAATGACCTGCCCCTCTCTAACCCTCTCCGGCATAACGCGGCATGAAGAGTTGTAGGGCCCTGCTGGAAGAGGTCTTGCCCCCACTGCGGTGTTAATATCTGACACCGGCCATCAAAGCTTTGCGGAGGGAGACCCTAAAGGGCACAGGGAGCCTTGTAAAGGAGGCCACCGTGCTAGGGGAGCTTGCTCCCGGGCAGGGAGAGGGCCCTTTAACAAAGGTTCGAGGAGGTCAGGCTGGCAGCATCCTGGTGGCCACATGTGTCCGACGTTTAACACGGCCCAGGTCTGGAATCCATTTGCCTCGGCTGCCGGGAAAGGTAATGGTACCCCAGAGAGATGGGAAAAGCTTCTCAGCACATCCCTCCCATCTGCTCCCTGTTTATTTACTTACACTTAAGGATCACCTCCTGGATAAAAGGTCCCCGTGTGGGGGGTGCAAAGTGTGCAAGGGGGGGTCATTGTCCTATGTTGACACTGCGGAGACCCCCTCTCCAGGTTTTCAAGCTACTGTTTGCATATCTGATCCCACCGGCTGCCCAGCTTTTGGCAGCGGGAAGGCGGATTTGGAGGGTGCAAGGCAGCTGTCAGATGGGCAAGTTGCGCCCAGAGATGCGCCCATATGGCACAAGAACATAAGGGGAGTCCAGAAGTCGAATCAGTAATGATTCACTGGGCAAAAGACTTTGGGTATAATATATGTACATCCTTCGGCATGGGAGAGGTGATGGAAATACGATTTAAAATTGACAGCTTGTTGTACATTGAAAGAAAATTGTATGAAAATGACGCGCCGTTGGTATTTAACTCCCTGCAAATTAGCAAAAATGTATAAGGCAGAGTCAAATCTGTGTTGGAAATGTAAGGAAAAAGAGGGTACCTTTTATCACGTGTGGTAAAGTAATGAAAGCACTTTGGGAAATGATATACAGTGGTACCTTGGTTTAAGAAGAGTCCAATTTAAGAACAATTCGGTTTACAAACTCCGCAAAACCGGAAATAGTGTCCTGGTTTGAGATAAAATGATAAAAATTATCCATAAGAGAAATGAACAAGAATAAGAAAAATTAACAACAATCATTTAAAGACTTTTTAAGACTTTCAGAAATTTAAATGAATACACTAGAAACCAGGCAGAGGGCTTTCTTGGTAGTGGCGCCCGCCCTGTGGAACGCCCTCCCGTCAAGGGAATAAACAACTACCTGACTTTTAGAAAACAACTGAAGGCAGCCCTGTTTAGGGACGTTTTTTAAGAATTGATGCTTTTTATCATGTTTTTAATATTCTGTTGGGAGCCAGGTGGGCAGGGTATAAATAATAAATTATTATTATTATTATTATTATTATTATTATTATTATTATTATTATTATTATTGAAACAGATTGGAAATCTCATTAACTTTCCCAATAAAAATGACTGCAGTGAAGGCGTTGGCCTGCTATCAAAAGGCAGGGAGTTCCAACGTGTACAGCAAAATGAATTTAAGATGGGGGGGGGATGAGAAACAAGGGAATTGAAATTGACGGATGGCGCCGTCGCTACATATTCCCACAAGTTTTCTACGGGATTCGGGCAGCTCCCCTGTTTAGAGATGCAGAACTGTGGGCCCATCGCATCTTCCGAAGAGGTTCTTGGGGAGAGGTTCTGCCCTGTATTTTCCTGCAAAGCGACACTCGGACCCCCACGATCTCTGCTGGCCGCTTCCCCTTCAGATGGCACCCACATGCTCTGTAGCGGCTGCACCTGAGTACACAGCAGTAGCTTATCCGTCAGCCGGCTGTCATGAACCTCGTGCCCCTTCCTTGCTTAGCCAAGCCTCAGCCCAGTAGGAAGTCGGTGCTTGAGAGACACCTTAGCAAACAAGCATGGAGAGAGAAGGGGGGGGGGGGGACAGCGGCTTGAAATGGAGAGATCAACCTTACTGAATGCTTGTGAAACATGGACCACTTACAAACGCCATCTCCAACTCCGCGAAAGATTCCATCAACGGTGTCTCCGAAAATTTTTACACATCACTTGGGAAGACAGGCGAACTAATGCCACTGTACTGGAAGAAGCAAAGATTACCAGTGTCGAAGCAATGATTCTTCAACATCAACTTTGTTGGACTGGTCATGTTGTGTGGATGCCTGATGATCGTCTTCCAAAGCAACTACAGTGGTACCTTGGGTTACATACGCTTCAGGTTACATACGCTTCAGGTTGCAGACTCTGCTAACCCAGAAATAGTACCTCGGGTTAAGAACTTTGCTTCAGGATGAGAACAGAAATCGTGCGGCAGCAGCGGGAGGCCCCATTAGCTAAAGTGGTGCTTCAGGTTAAGAAAAGTTTCAGGTTAAGAATGGACCTCTGGAACAAATTAAGTACGTAACCAGAGGTACCACTGTACTCTATTCTGAACTTAAAAATGGAAAGCATAATGCTGGTGGTCAACAAAAGAGGTTTAAAGACTCTCCCAAGGCAAATCTCAAAAATTGTGGTACAGTGGTACCTCGGGTTACAGGCGCTTCAGGTTACAGACACTTCAGGTTACAGACCCCACTAACCCAGAAGTAGTACCTCGGGTTAAGAACTTTCTTTCAGGATGAGAACAAAAATCACGTGGTGGCAGCACTGGGAGGCCCCATTAGCTAAAGTGGTACCTGAGGTTAAGAACGGACCTCCAGAACGAATTAAGTTCTTAACCTGAGGTACCACCGTATAAACACCAACAATTAGGAAACACTGGCCTGGGAGTGCTCCAATTGGAGAACAGCCTTTACCAAAGGTGTCATGGGCTTTGAAGACACTCGAACTCAGGACGCAAGGGAGAAACGTGCTAAGAGGAAGGCCCGCTTGGCAAACCCTCACAGTGATCAACTTCCGCCTGGGAACCAATGTCCCCACTGTGGAAGGATGTGTGCGTCCAGAATTGGCCTCCACAGTCACTTACGGACTCATTGTTAAAGCTGTGTTTATGGAAGACAATATTACTTGGCTACGAGTGATCGCCAAAGAAAAGAAGATTTAGATGGAGCAGGGCAGGGGTGGAGGACTTAATGCTCGAATCACATGGAGCTTCAGAGTCTCGGCCTGTAGAGCATGAGACTCTCAGTCTCAGGGATCGTGGGTTCGAGCCCCACATTGGGCAAAAGTTTCCTGCATTGAGCGGGTTGGACTAGATGACCCGAATGGTCCCTTCTAACCCTACAGTTCTATGAAGCCATGACCCATTCCCATGTTCAATGATTCAATGATTTTCACCCCACCATTGAAAATTCAATGATTTTCACCCCACCATCAACCTAACAATGAATCAATCTATGCAAGAAATACATTTTTTGGACACTACTATAAAAATACAGGATGGGCGCATAGACACCACCTTATACCGTAAACCAACTGACCGACAAACATATCTACATGCCTCTAGCTACCATCCCAAACATACCAAACAGTCCATTGTATATAGCCAGGCACTACGTTACAGCCGCATCTGCTCCAATTCTACAGACAGAGACTCTCACCTAAGAGATCTACAGCAAACCTTTTTAGAACTAAAATACCCAGCAGATGAAGTTAGACAACAGATCAACAGAGCCAGACTGATACCCAGAGAGAACTTGCTGCAAGACAGACCCAAAAAAGAAAATAACAGAACACCTCTAGTCATCACATACAGCTCCCAAGTTAAAACAGTACAACGCATCATCAGAGATCTACAACCTCTCCTGGACAATGACAGTTCTCTTTCTCAAGCTCTGGGAGGAAGACCTTTCATTGCCTCCAGACAGCCCCCCAATCTTAAACAACTCCTAACCCACAATAATACTATAACCAGACTTAACACGGACACTGGCACCAGAGCCTGCAATAAACCCAGATGCCAACTTTGCTGCCACATACACCCGGACAACACCATTACTGGCCCCAACAACATCACACATACCATCTCGGGACTATTTAATTGCTCATCGTCTAACATTGTGTATGCCATAAAATGCCAACAGTGTCCTTCAGCTCTCTATATTGGACAAACAGGCCAGACCTTACGCCAAAGAATAAATGGACATAAATCCGACATCAGGAACCACAAGACAGAAAAACCAGTAGGAGAACACTTCAATCTCCCAGGACATTCTATACAAGATCTCAAAGTAGCTGTTCTATTACAAAGGAATTTCAGAAATAGACTGGAAAGAGAAGCTGCTGAATTGCAACTTATCACCAAACTTAAAACTATGGAGAGACCTGGTTTGAATAAAGACATTGGATTCTTATCTCATTATACATGACAAAGCCATTTTTCACCTTCTCACCCCTTGCTTTTTCCTGTTAGACCTATTGCAGTCGTTAAGAGTCGTCAACAGGCTCATCGCAGCTATCTGCCAATCACCCATTCCCACCACCCTTCTGAGTAATACCCCTCCCCACCTTCTCACTATATAGAAAGGTCCGGTGACTTCTGTTTCAGTGTATCTGAAGAAGTGTGCATGCACACGAAAGCTCATACCTAGAACTAACTCAGTTGGTCTTTAAGGTGCTACTGGAAGGAATTTTTTTATTTTGTTTTGACCATTCCCATGTTGCTAGACTGCCCAAGAAGTTCAGCAGTCAGGAAGAAGGAATTACGTTTCTAGTCCGCCGGCTTACAATATGACAAGATTTACATAATTACCAATGTAACAAAAGTCATAAGCAATAAATGAAACACATCAAAAAGTACACAACCAAATGGAAAACAATTTCCACATAAATCATAAAATCTAAAACTAAGAATACAGCATTAATATCAATTACAATTTAAAATGACATAGATATATAAAAGCAATTTAAAAAACAAAAACGGACCCTCTCTGCCCAGATGGAAGGAGGCAGGCAAAATGTGCTGGAAAATGTGGAGTGCTCAACCTTTTGCTCCCCGTTTTCCCTGTTTTGCTCCCTGTTTTCCCCTGGGTTCCCTGGCCAGAACCCCCATCTCTCTTGCACACACACAAACAAACACGCCAGCAGGTCTTTAGCTCTGCTTTATTGGGAATGGTTCTAAGCGCAGAGAAAAGAGGATGGCTGCTCACTCTCCCATTAAGTCCTGTGGAGAGGGAAGCAGAGGGGGGATGTCCTTAACCCCCGACCAGCTCCAAGCCAGCCTGACTTGCCTTGCCAAACGCAAACGCCTGCAAAATGGTCCTCTCCCTGCTGTTCGTCCTGAGATGTCCACTTTGCAAACCGCAGGGCGGACAGCGCTTTCCAGTGGAGCCTGGCTGGACGTTTGTGCAAAGGCAATGGGCCTTGAACGCACCATGTGCGGATATAAACAGGGGAAGGACTAATCACTGAGCACCAGCCTCCCCCCTCCCCCATAATCCCAAGGTCTAAAATTATCTACTTATCTGCACCACTTGTTCACCAAGTGTACAAAGTTGCCCCCCCCCCATCATGCCCCACAAATCTTCCAACTGTGATTTAAATGGCATGAAACAAAGGAGACCTTGCAGACAGGCCAGAGTCTCCATAGATGTGGGATTTCAGGTACTGCAAATACAGAGGGGTGAATATGTCTATTTCAGCTTCCCTTTTTCTAACCTTAAATTCGGTTCCCTGCATTTCCAATCAGTCGGCAATGTTTTTTAAAAGAAAATTATTCCTCACAAAAGTACACCTGCCTTTTAGCGCCGGTTTCTCTGCTTGGACATAATTTGTGTGCAGTTTTGCAATGAGCACAATTTTCTCACAAAGCAATGGCATAAAAATGGCATAAAATCGTGGTTACAAAGCACGGATCCACATGGATCCTCAGGATTTTTGCACTGGGCTACCCCAAACCCACCGTCAAATCACATGTCTGTGGCCACAGCATGAACCACAAAAAATCATACACCCGCTGTTTCATTCAGAATATTTTTTCTCTTGTTTTCCTCCTCTAAAAACTAGGTGCGTCTTATGGTTGGGTATTGCAAAATTCAGAGAAGGGCAAATTTCAAAGGATGGCTCTTGCAGCTGGAAACTGCGAATTCAGCAGGTTTGCTTCTAAATGCAAATTCCACCCAATTTCTCTATCACCCCAAAGTGTAAACAGGCCTTTCGAATTCTGTAAGAAGCCTGCCTTCTCTTTCGGATCAGCAGCAATGAGCTGTGTAGAAATACATTTCCTCAGGAGGTAGATGGGTCAGTCCCCCCCTTCTTTGTGCATGTGTTTTTTCCAGCTTTGGGGTGGGGAGGGATAAATCCTTTCCTTGCAAGGGAGGCGGGGCCTCCAAATCCACTCGGGGTTCACCGGATCCATTCCAGCCTGAGCAGACTGGTGACCCACCGGCTGGGGTTTACCTCTGCCTCCGAGAGGTCAAAGGATCTCCTTCAGCTTCCCCACAGAGGGGGGGTTTGTTTCCTGAGACATTGAATTATGGCCAGAGAGAGTTCCTTTCCTGTCTGCTCCCCTTTACCGGAGATATTTACTCCTCTCTCTCACTCTCGCTTTCTCACCTCCCGGCTCTCCACCTCTGTTTCCCCAAGACTCCCTCGCTGGAGCGCCTTGGCCGAAGGCAGCCAGCCAACGAAAGCTCCTTGCCATTTCCTTCCTCCCAGGCCAGCAATTTGGGACATGGGGCACCGTGACCCGGGAGAGGCTGGTGCCAGGAAATTTGGGGCTCTCTCAGAGATGGGCAGCATTTCATGCAGCTTCAGTGGCAGCAAGAGAAAAATTGCAAAATTTATTAATTAAGGAATAGAGTGGCGATGTGCTGTGGGTTAAACCATAGAGCCTAGGACTTGCCGATCAGAAGGTCGGCAGTTCGAATCCCCGTGATGGGGTGAGCTCCCGTTGCTCGGTCCCTGCTCCTGCCAACCTAGCAGTTCGAAAGCATGTCAAAGTGCAAGTAGATAAATAGGTATCACTCTGGCGGAAAGGCAAACGGCGTTTCCGTGTGCTGCTCTGGTTCGCCAGAAGCGGCTTAGTCATGCTGGCCACATGACCCAGGAAAACTGTCTGCGGACAAACGTCGGCCAATAAAGCGAGATGAGCGCCCCAACCCCAGAGTCGGCCACGACTGGACCTAATGGTCAGGGGTCCCTTTACCTTACCTGCATGCATCTGCACATACACCAATGCAAGATGAAAAACTGTCAAGACCAATTGCAACTCTTCTCTAATCCCCAGTTTGCAAATTCTCATTCCCCAAAAGCACACTCTTATTTCATCATGTGGCTAGATAGCAACTTGGCTCGTTTTTTTCTCTCTTTTTTGGGAAATGTCACACTTTGCATGTGTTCACAGGGCCCAAGGGCAGTGAGTGTTGCCGCCATTCCTTCTGCACTTTTAGCAGGGTGCTTAAAAAAAAATCTTAACCAAGGGCAAATTGCTTTATTATCATAATTTTTAATGCTTCCTGTCATCACTTTAAAAATATCCATATGAAGTTGCACCATATAGTTAACAGGAAATTAAAAGTTAAACAGTTTGGTCTGACACATTATTCTAGTTGTTCACGTTTGCTTGAGTGGTGCAGAAATATTAGCCTGATCTGGATATGCTAAGGATCCTTGAGGCATTTCAGCAAGTTTTTCGTGCTGTGTGTTGATGTCTTCCAGAACCTGCTGCCAGCGTCGCAGTTTACCCAAGTGTTTCTGAATTAGTGCTTCCTTCCTCTGCAATTCACTTCTCAGTTCTGAAACATCCTCTTTAATTACCTGCTCTGGTTTCTGGGCACATACTGCAGCCTCTCTTTTTTTGTAAGAAAAAGCATCCCGTTTCCCATGCAACATCTAAATATTTCTGGATACACAGGTCAATGCTATTTCTAATTTCTTCCTGGTCTGGACCGGACCCTGGTTTCTGAAAATCCTGGTCAGGCCAGCCGCCATGTCCTAGCAGGTGGCATTTAAAGGTTTTTTTCCCCGTGGTGGAAATGTAATGATTAGACGAACTCTTGACTTGCTGGAAGGTGAGATGAAGGATTAGGCCAGGCTTCATCAAACCTGGCCCTCCAGATGTTTTGAGACTACAATTCCCATCATCCCTGACCACTGGTCCTGCTAGCTAGGGATCATGGGAGTTGTAGGCCAAAAACATGTGGAGGGCTGAGTCTGAGGAAGCCTGGATTAGGCACAAAACTCGTTTTACTTTCAGCTAAAGTTTCCTGCATTTCAGAGGGTTGGACCAGATAATTCTCAGGGACCTACAATTCTATGATTCTAAAATCCAAGTGGTCATTTTTGTGAGAGAAAACCACTTCAGAAGGAAACAGCGCGGAGTGAACCAGCAACAGAGGATGTGCTTAACCCTTCTTCACCCCCTATTATTCTATGGCAAACCTCTCTGCCCCACCCCAGGGTTTTTCTTTCCAGGGGGTTTGCAGGGCATATTTGTGGAGTGAGCATGTGTCTTGAATCCAATATGGGGGAGAGGAAAAGTAAGAGTCGGGAAGGGTGCATGTGAAAAATGTTGGGCAGGAAAAGGGTTCCGCACTGGTATCCTGCCACTTCACCATTAAACCTCCCATAGATGGGGTTGTGTGCAATGTTTAAGGATGGGGGACCAATTCAATTTAGTTTGCATTTAAAGGTGAAACCAACACACACTTCTTGAAGCAACAGGCGCACTACACTGAAATGCAGTCCCCCTTCAAAATCTGCACTTCAACCAAATGTTGCGCTGAAGTTCTCCAACTGACAATGTGTCAAAAAATTGCACCTCTTAGGGCAGTGTTTCTCAAACTCTGGTCTCCAGCTGTTGTTGGACTACAACTCCCATCATCTTGCTAGCTAGGGATGATGGGAGTTGTAGTCCAACAGGTGAAGACCAGAGTTTGAGAAACACTGTCTTAGGGAAAGTGCACACGAATCCAGGTACAGTCATACCTCATGTTACGTTTGCTTCATTTTATGTTCTTTCAGGTTACGTCCCGTGGTGACCCAGAAGTACCGGAAAGGGCTACTTCCAGGTTTTGCCGCTCACACATGCGCAGAAGTGCAAAATGATGTCACATGCATGCGCAGAAGTGGTGAATCACAACCCGTGCGTGCGCAGACAGGCCGCTGCGGGTTGCGCTCTTTTCATGTTGCAAACGGGCCTCTGGAACGGATCCCGTTCACAACCAGAGGTACCACTGTAAGTACTTAATTCGTTCCAGAGGTCCGTTCTTAACCTGAAACTGTTCTTAACCTGAAGCACCACTTTAGCTAATGGGGCCTCCTACTGCTGCCGCGCTGCCAGAGCACGATTTCTGTTCTCATCCTGAAGCAAAGTTCTTAACCCGTAAGGTACTATTTCTGGGTTAGCGGAGTCTGTAACCTGAAGCATATGTAACCTGAAGCGTATGTAACCCAAGGTACCACTGTATTGGTGAAAAATTATTTCATTGCTTCATTCCAACTCCAAGGTTCGATGACGCCTATCCCCTTCCTCCTCCTGTTGCCCCCGGGAGAAATAGTGCCATGTTTATTGCTGAACTACACAGCTGAGGTTGCCACCATTGTTTTGGCAAAAGACAGGACAGGGTGAGGCAGAGCAGTTGGGGGGCGATTTTTACTTATTTATGGGTCATCTGGTGCTGAAGTGACTTCAAATCAGTCCACTACAATCTCTTGCAGTCTAACAGGATGGCCCCTCTGGAATTTGTCACACACACAGGCTGCTCACACATACACATTCATGACATGGGTGTAGCCAGGATTTGGGGGGGGGAGGGTGAGTTGTACAGCTTCATTTTGGAAGGTCACCCCCAAGTGTGGTTGAGCTTCTTTTGGGACATGGCCCCCAAAATTTTGTTCAGCTTCTTTTGGGGACATCACAGGTAAAAATCCCCCCAAAATAGGACATTGCAGAGGGCAGACATGGGGGGGGAGGCTTCTGCTGGGGAGGCAAAATCTCAGTTAATTGAGTATTTTCAATGCTTTGTCAATCCTTTTTGAGGATTTGGGAGGAGAAAGGTATGCCCACAACTCATGAATCTGTAAATCTGTGCTTTGCATGACGTCTTATACACCCTTTCACCCTCATGCATTTGGAGAGGATCCCTAAACTGGCAGAGAGAGAGAGAAAGAGAGAGAGAGAAGAAGAGACTTCAAAAACAGCACAAACTAAATAAATATTTTTTAAAAAATTTAAATTGTCCAGTAGCACCTTAGAGACCAACTATGTTTGTTCTGGGTATAAGCTTTAGTGTGCATGCACACTTCTTCAGAAGAAGACAAGGAAGACACCTGTGCGTGAATTTGTTTTATGTGTGTAGATCAGTGCACGCTGACCAACGCACAGTCTTCGCAGTAGGGCTCTGTTCCGATGGCACGACAAACCAGTAGTTTCCTATCTGCTGCAGCCTTCCTCCATCTTCGCAGCCGTTCTAACATACTGCTTGTTATTATCCGCCTGTTCTGCCGTTGAGGACTTCTTGGATCATTCTTCATCTGGCTCCTTCCCTTTGACCTTACCACCTTGGGTGACCCTGCTGGGAGTACGAGATTCCCGACGGCTTCGCTCACAAGGGTCATAGGAACATGCAAGCCCACTCACCACGACAAGGTGATGATCCAGCGAGTGGGCAAATTTTAAAAAATGTAGTATAAACACTGACAACTGGGAAACACTGGCCTGCGAGCACTCCAGTTGGAGAACAGCCTTTACCAAAGGTGTCATGGGCTTTGAAGACACTCGAACTCAGGACGCAAGGTGCTAAGAGGAAGGCACGCTTGGCAAATCCACACCGTGATCAACTCCTGCCCGGAAACCTATGTCCCCACTGTGGAAGGACGTGTGGATCCAGAATTGGCCTCCACAATCACTTACGGACTCACTGTTAAAACTGTCAAAACAAAATAAAAAAATTCCTTCCAGTAGCACCTTAAAGACCAACTAAGTTAGTTCTTGGTATGAGCTTTCGTGTGCATGCACACTTCTTCAGATACCAAAGTGTGCATGCACACGAAAGCTCATACCAAGAACTAACTTAGTTGGTCTTTAAGGTGCTACTGGAAGGAATTTTTTTATTTTGTTTTGACTATGGCAGACCAACACGGCTACCTATCTGTGTTAAAACTGTGTTTATGGAAGACAATCTTACTCAGCTACCAGGGATTGCCAAAGAAAGAAAAGAACACTTCTTCAGATACAGTCATACCTCGGGTTGAATATGCTTCATGTTGAGCACGTTTGAGTTGCGCTCCACGGCAACGGAGCGCGTTACTTCCAGGTTTCACCGCTCGCACATGCGCAGATGCTCAAACTGACGTCACGTGTATGCACAGAAGCGGCGAAACGCGATGCATCCGTGTGCAGATGTGGCGTCGCTAGTTACATTTGCTTCTGGATGTGAATGGGGCTCCGGAATGGATCCCGTTCGTATCCAGAGGTACCACTGTTCACAGATACAGCACAAACTGTTAGCAATACAGGACGTAGCATTTTACATTGAAATACAGGACACATATGTGTGTTTTTGTATGCAATGTTTGGGAGGAAATAAGACGGCAAATAACAAATAACAAACTAAATATTGATGTATGTAATTTTTATTTCTTAATTATATTTAGTGGTAGTATGGCTGTATTGTTTTTTGTAACATAAAATCATTCAATAAAAATTATTTATAAAAAAAAGAAGAAAGAAATACAGAACACTCCGGTATTATAACAGGACGGGTGGCAACCTTCTGCGCAAACACTGGCGGTGGATGCGACGCAGCGGCACATCCCCTTTGCCCGGCCAGAGGGCTCCCGAAACCGGATCAGACCCATCTTCCCATTGGCCAGGCCGGCGAGAGGTGCTCCGCTCCCCGCGCTGCGATTGGCCGGCGCGCATTCCACCGTGGCCGCTGGCCTCCGCCCTGCGCCTTTTATAGCTATATCTAGACGGCGCCTTGGCGAGCCCCGCAGAGCGCGGCTCCGGGACGCGCGGCGAGAGTTTCCCCGCGTCGGACGCGCCTCCGCGGGGCTCGGGCCGCGCGCCGCGCCCGTGGCAGAGAAGCAGCGGCTCTCCTTTCCTCCCACCCCCGACGGCGCGGCCATGGCGTTCGCGCTGCTGCGCCCGGTGGCGGCGCGCGTCCTGTACCCGGAGCTGCGCCTGCTGTCGGAGGAGGACGACGCCTCGGAGGACGACGAGGAGGCGCGCAGCGGAGGCAGCAGCGACGCGTCGGAGCGCTCCTTCGGCTGCTGCCCGGCGGCTGCCCGGCCGTCCGGCGGGCCGGTGGTGGTGGTGAAGCAGCGGCAGGCGGCCAACGCGCGCGAGCGGGACCGGACGCAGAGCGTGAACACCGCCTTCACGGCGCTGCGCACCCTCATCCCCACCGAGCCGGTGGACAGAAAACTCTCCAAGATCGAGACGCTGCGCCTGGCGTCCAGCTACATCGCGCACCTGGCCAACGTGCTGCTCCTGGCCGACGGCGCCGACGACGGGCAGCCCTGCTTCCGCGCCCTGTGCGGGGCCAAGGGAGACGTGATGGAGCCGGGCAAGCAGCCGCGCAGCATCTGCACCTTCTGCCTCAGCAACCAGAGGAAGGGGGTGAGTCCTGCCGCCCGAGGGGGCTGCGGCTGCGGGAGTCCAGGATAGCTTAGAAGCGCTCAGCCCTCGGGTCCCTAATCCTTCATCTGGAAGCATGGGCATAGCCAGGATTTTTGTTGGGGGGGGGGGGAGAGACTTGCTGGAGGGGCAGAACCGACCCGATGGGTCAGTTAAGTACAGTGGTACCTCGGGTTACATACACTTCAGGTTGCAGACTCCGCTAACCCACAAATAGTACCTCAGGTGAAGACCTTTGCTTCAGGATGAGAACAGAAATCTTGCTCTGGCGGCACAGTGGCAGCAGTAGGCCCCATTAACTAAAGTGGTAAAGGTAAAGGGACCCCTGACCATTAGGTCCAGTTGTGGCCGACTCTGGGGTTGTGGCGCTCATCTCGCTTTATTGGACGAGGGAGCCGGCGTACAGCTTCTGGGTCATGTGGCCAGCATGACTAAGCCGCTTCTGGCGAACCAGAGCAGCGCAGGGAAACACCGTTTACCTTCCCGCCGGAGTGGTACCTATTTATCTACTTGCACTTTGAGGTGCTTTTGAACTGCTAGGTTGGCAGGAGCAGGGACCGAGCAACGGGAGCTCACCCCGTCGTGGGGATTCGAACAGCCAACCTTCTGATCAACAAGTCCTGGGCTCTGTGGTTTAACCCACAGCACCCTCAGGTTAAGAACAGTTTCAGGTTAAGAATGGACCTCCGGAACAAATTAAGTTCTTAACACGAGGTACCACTGTATTTCTATTGCCCCCTTCCTTGGCTACACCCATGCCTGGAAACAATTACTCAGCAGCACTCTGTGCATGCTTAGAGGCATGCTTTGTTTGGCAATCATGGCCCCTGTTGCAAGGCAGGGGCCTGGCATTCAGAAGCAACTCCCCAGGGTGGGGAGGTTTATAAAAGCCCTCATTTCCCAGCGGGCTAGCGCTAGCAGATCGTTCCCTTATACACAGATCAGTTTTGCTTCTCCTGGGAAAACCCTAGGTGGGAGGTAGGCGATCACCTCCTCCTATCAGCTAAGGGGATTCCAGTCAGGCCAGCAGAGTTGGTTCTTCATTTGATGTGTTTGTATATCCCTGTGCTTTTTATAGACTGCGACAAACAGTGCTTGACTCCAAACCCTCTGTTCAGGGCCAGAGCTAAGACTTGAATCAAATGTGATAGTAATAATAATAATAATAATAATAATAACAAACAACTTTTATTTATATGTCACCTTCCCCTGCTGAAGTCGGGCTCAGGGCGGCTAACATCAAATATATAACATTGGTATAAAATCAAGCAATAATTAAATTACTTCCTAGAAACAGGTCAGAATCAAATTAAAGTCTAATTAGATGGCTTCCCGTAGGGTTAGGGTTGGGAACAGTAAGTGCTCATCAGGAGAGAGTGTCTCTGGACATGCGCAGAATGGTTTTCTCTTACTGTTTAAGCAGGGGTGTACACCTGCACTCACCAGGTTGGGGGAAAAGGTTGGAATTCCTGGCTTCTCCAAAGGCTTCAGTGCGGAAACTTCCAATGCTAGAAGTTTGTGCAGATGGGTATAGTGAGGTTGGAAGATGGTGGCTAGCCCTTAGTTCATCGATGAACAAGTCTAGGTCCTGACCTAACACCAGCCCTCTACAATTATTTTTATTGACTGCATTTATACCCCAGCTTTGGCTCCTCCTCAAGCGTGGCATACATCTCCCCTCTCTTCATTTAATCTCCACATCAACCCTGTGAAGTAGGTTAGACTGAGGGGCCATCACTGGCCGAAGGTCACCCAGTGAAAGTCCATAGCAGAGGTTGTAATTGAACACTCTAATCACAAACCTCTAGGATAGCAAGGCACAGAGTTAGTTCTGAGTGTTTGCACATACCACCTGTTTTCCATCTACTTCCTGCATCTCCCCACTGCAAAATAGTGATTGGAGGGCTGCAGTCAGACATGGGTTCCATCTCTACTGGGCTGGCCCTCCTGGACCCGGCCCACTCTTCTGACAGTGGGGAGATGAGGAGGCTTTGGCCTTCATAACTTGATGGTGGGCCACTTGCATAAAACAGGATCCCAGAGTTGAATGATCTTTGGTCTGATCCATCTGGGCAGTTTTTTGTTTTTCGAGGTAGTTAGTGCAGCCAACACATCCTCAAAATATTTGAACCTCCTACAGACAATCAATTGGCACAGCATTCATCCTGATTTGCTTATATCATCAGGGGTCAGCAAAGGTTTTCAGCAGGGGGCTGGTCCACTGTCCCTCAGACCTTTTGGGGGCCCGGACTATATTTTGGGGCAAAAAATGAATTAATTCCTGTGTCCCACAAATAACCCAGAGATGCAATTTAAATAAAAGCACACATTCTACTCTAAAAACACCAAGCAGGGCCCACAAATAACCCAGAGGTGCATTTTAAATAAAAGCACATATTCTACTCATGTAAAAACACAGATTCCTGGACCGTCTGCAGGCCAGATTTAGAAGGCGATTGGGCCGGATCTGGCCCCCAGGCCTTAGTTTGCCTACCCATGGCTTATATGGTGGTTAGGGTGCACCCAGTATTTATTGAGCACTCATCCTGTTCTGCTTGGTGGGGCGGGGTGTCTCCACATCTTCCCATTCAGGCACTCCACACTTTTCGATCCACTTTCCAAGTGCTTGTTTCAAAAGTGGTTTTGTTGTGCCAGGGCAACAGAACCATTAAACCCATTTTATTTGTGCACACCTGAAATTCTGGTGTACAAAACAGACGGTCTGGAGGCATCGCCAGTCCGAGCTGCATTTCCTTGTAGGAGGCGTTGGTTAGATCAGGCATGGTTCCCTGTTTTTCCCCTGAAAACCCAGTTTTCAAATTACACTGAATATATATGTTTCAATGGAGATACTGAAATAAAACACCAAGAAGATGCACAGTGGCAGACAAAAATCCATTTCAGCTGCTCAGCCTTTTCCAGATCACTTTGTTTTCTCAGTTGTCAATGGAGAAAGTGATAACATTCAGTTCCTGAAGAGATAGCCTGGTTCCAAATAATGTTTTTTTGCATTTGCTTTAGGGACCCTTGTTGTTGTTCTTTGTCCTGATTTAGTATAAGGCTGCTTCCAATATTCCTTTATAAGGTTGCTTGCAAGCTGGGGTTAGTTTGGGTTTATATATATATAGAGAGAGAGAGCGCGCAAACTGTGGCTCAGCACTGCCATGGCTTGGGCTGTTGCATCACCCACAGAGTCTACTGCTTGTGGAATGGCAACCAGGAGGTCTTTGGGCAGACAGAGGTAGAAGGAAGAATAATAAACCATGGGTGGCTTGTGTGTGTCTGATGCAGAACAAGCAATAGTCTATAGCTAGAACAAACCATGGACTATTGTTATGTCTGAACCAGCCTATATATTCAGTAATGGTTGTGGGGAGCCAGCATATCGTCACCATTGGGCGAGGGTGACCTTTAGCATTATGGAGGGCCAAAGGTTCTCCACCCCTGATCTAGGGGCTGCCCATTGATTCTGGTGGGGTTGGTATCCTATTATGAAAACTGGGGCTTGCCCCTTGATCTCCATCGTGACGATGACATGGGGAGGAAGGGGTCATTCTGTTCTTGCAGAGTTGCCTAAAAATTCCTGTTTAATGTCTGCAGGTCATTTTTACACTGATGCTCTTTTGCACCAGCAAACATTTCACGCTTGCATCGCCCAAGGGGACTGAAGGATTTGCACCAACGCATGAGCCTCAGAGCATCTTTTATGAACAAGCTTTTGCTGTCCTTCCTCTTCTGAAACCTTGTAGGCTCTTCTGGCCGCAGAGGCTACAGACTTCGCTAATCGTCTTCCCCAACCTTGTGCCCTCCAAATAATAGGATCGTAGAGTTCGAAAGGACCCAAAGCGTTAGCTCGCAGCTCTCCGCTCGCAGTGGAACTGAAAATTCTGTCCGGTTTTATGTAATCAAATTGTACTTACACATTCAAGCGCCTTTTCAAGTTTTGCTCGTGAAATCTGACTTAGTTGGAGAACTTTTAAAATACATAAACTTGCCTTCAGATGTCTTTTAAAAATAAGATAGCTGCTTATTTCCTTGACATTTGATGGGAGGGCGTTCCACAGGGCAGGCACCACCACCGAGAAGGCCCTCTGCCTGGTTCCTTGTAACCTCACTTCCCCCAGTGAGGGAACTACCAGAAGGCCCTCGGAGCTGGACCTCAGTGTCTGGGCTGGACGATGGGGGTAGAGATGCTCCTTCAGGTATACTGGGCTGAGGCCGTTTAAAGGTCAGCACCAACACTTTGAATTGTGCCCAGAAACGTCCTGGGAGCCAATGTAGGTCTTTCAGGACCAGTGTTATGTGGTCTCAGTGGCCGTTCCCAGTCACCAGTCTAGCTGCCGTATTCTGGATTAGTTGTAGTTTCCGGGTCACCTTCAAAGGTAGCCCCACGTAGAGCGCATTGCAGTAGTCCAAGATAACCAGAGCATGCACCACTCTGGCCAGACAGTGCGCAGGCAGGGAGGGTCTCAGCAGACTAGGCAATTCCATGCTAACTGGATCCTCTGTGGCAGAATGGGGCTGTGCGACTGGCTGTTCACCAGAAAGTTGGTGGTCTGAGGCCACCCAGGAACAGCTGTGGGCAGAATTCCTGCATTGCAAGGGATTGGACTAGATGAGGGGTCCTCATTCTGTGATTCTATTTCAAGCTGCATTTGCAGCATCCTGTGTTCCTTATCGGTGTTCCTAGATGTTAACAGCACCTCTAACAGCAGGTCAGCTTCGCAGTGAGACTGATTGTGTCTCTGGGTAGTCTAGCCTCGGTAATCAGGACGCATGTATCATCTCCCCATCTTTGGGTCTTTGCAGCACTTTAACAGACTGTCAAGGGAATTCAACACGACATTTTCACAACATGACATTCAGCTGAATTTTACAACCAAAATGTAGAATCCAGCAGCAGGAATAAAATCATATTGAACATTCCTGCACTGCTGGGGTTTAGACTAGATCAGGCATAGGCTAACTCGGCCCTCCAGATGTTTTGGGACTACAACTCCCATCATCCATAGCTAACAGGGCCAGTGGTCAGGGATGATGGGAACTGTAGTCCCAAAACATCTGGAGGGCCGGGTTTGCCTATGCCTGGACTAGATGATTCCTCATAGTCGCTTCCAATGCTACAATTCTGTGATTAGCAGCTCCATTCAGTAGCTTCTAATTATTTGAAGAGCACATGGGTTTTATGTATAATGCCTAGTCTAGCATCTCTGGTTGCAGGGAAAGACATCTGGTGGTCAGCAAACAGACAACTGTATTGATTTTCGAAGAGCAATGTTCTGCTCCAAATATTAAGCAGTCTTCACCAATCCAGTGCCCTCCAGATGTTCTGCAACTGCAACTCTTCCCCTGCCACCATGGCCAATGATCAAAGATAATGGGATCTGGAGTGTGAAGCAACTTCACAGGTTGTTGGAAGGAGAGGGGGGAATGTTGGCAGGATGACTGCGGTGTGTGGGTTTTGTCCTTCAAGCCATGGTAGTTTCAACTTCCAAAAATGGAGATGATGATGATGAGGGGAGCCCAGGATATGCTTGTGTTTTGTTTTGTTTTGAAAAACTGGCTCGATCGAAAAGTTTTCTTTTCTTTCTAAGTGCTGGGAAGGAGTGCGACCTTTTTGGGAGCTGGCTGTCATTCCAGACTCGCTCCGGCTTCCGGCTATTCCCCAGCTGGTGATGACATCATGACCTTCGCCATGGCAACCTTCTGTGAGGACATAAGCAAGACTCCTGGCAGGGAGAGGCAGGAAGGGCGACGCTCCAGGTCCCATGCCCCCTTCTGCCAAAATGGCCATTGCTCTTAGTCCCTTAAGGTCTGGGCGCATCTCCTCCCGCACGTCACATGCTGGATCATGCTGGCTATGTGCTTTCTCCAACCAGAGATGGCAACCCGGCTGCCCCATTGCACCTTGCTGAAAGGTGGGAGAGACGGTAGATCAGCTTGCATGAGTTTTGCGTGCAGAAGATCCCGGGTTCAGTCCCTGCGATCTCCAGGCACAGCTGAGAATGACCCCTGCCTGGAACCCTGGAGGGTCTCTGCCAGTTGCTGTGGGCAGTACTGAGCTTTGTGGAGCCAGGAGGCCAGACTAAGAGTGCAAAGCAGATTCCCAGGTTTCATCGGGTGTTCAATGAAGGCGGTGAAGGTCCTGTGTGAGTGTCTGGAGGAGGTTGGGGGATGGATGGTGACTTATGGATTGAGGCTGAATCCTGACAAGACAGAAGTATTGTTCTTGGGGGACAGGGGGTGGGCAGGTGTGGGGGACTCCCTGGTCCTGAATGGGGCAACTGTGTCCCTGAAGGACCAGGTGCGCAGCCTGGGAGTCATTTTGGACTCACAGCTGTCCATGGAGGCACAGGTCAATTCTGTGTCCAGGGCAGCTGTTTACCAGCTCCATCTGGTACGCAGGATGAGACCCTACCTGCCCGCAGACTGTCTCACCAGAGGGGTACATGCTCTAGTTATCTACTACTGTAGTAGTTACCGTATCTACTACTGCAATGCACTCTGCATGGGGCTGCCTTTGAAGGTGACCCGGAAACTACAACTAATCCAGAGAAGCAAAGCTTCAGGGAACCAGGCAGAGGGCCTTCTTGGTAGTGGTGCCTGCCCTGTGGAATGCCCTCCCACTAGATGTCAAAGAGATAAACAACTACCTGACATTCAGAAGACATCTGAAGGCAGCCCAGTTCAGGGAAGTTTTTAATGTATGACATTTTAGTGTATTTTTGGTCTGTGTTGGAAATCACCCTGAGTGGCTGGGAAAACCCAGCCAGATGGGGGGGGGGTAGAAATAATAAATTATTATTATTATTATTATTATTATTATTATTATTATTATTATTGCTTCCCCTGCAAAAGCCTCTCCTCTCAAGTTTGAAAAGCAAAGGCGTTCGCTCTTTCCGTTTCTCTATTTAAGGCTGGGAAAATGAGAAGCCTGAAAATTCATTTCTCTATACTGTATTTCTGCTCCACTTTGCAAGTCCTTGTCACCGGAGTTTAAAGCCCTCTTGAAAATTTGTCAGCATCAATTGGAAGGGACCATGAGGAAAATCTGGTTCAAGTGCAGGAATCTTTTGCCCAGTGTGGGGCTTAAGCCCACGACACTGAGATGGGCCATTGACGTGATCTAGCAAGGTCTTGCATTCTTATTCTTACTGGGAGGCAGAAGGGGAAGGTGAGGCAGAAGCAAGGTTGTCGCTCTGCAAGCACACAAGTGGAGCCAACTTCCCTCCAGCAAATCTGCACTGGGCAAACCTCACCCCAGCTTCACCCCTACCCCTTACCCTCCTGGTGATCAGCAGTGACACAACTGGCAACTGACAACAGCAGTGACTGTTGGTGCACCAACACACTGTCTGCAGCTGGGCTGATCCAGAATCATTGGTTGTTCCAGTATGTGTGTGTTTGTGTGTGTGAAGGCATTATTCCAAACAGCGCTTTGCATGGCCCACTAAGAAAGATAATAGCACAATAAAATTCAAAACAGAAGCAACTGCACAGTTACTCACAATGTAATTAAAGCTGGAGGTGTAAATGATTATCACACTTTGGAAAACCTGGTATTACTGGGTCAAGATCATCATTTCCTGTTGCATTAAACTTAAATTCAACAGAACTGATGAACTTGACCCAGTGGTACCAGGTTTCCCAAAGTCTAATAGTCTTGCCCACCTCTTGCCCCCTTGTCTTTTGAAGGCCCCATAAGTAATCCACACCCCCCCAGGAGGCAGTACTTTGGGAGCAGATGCCCTAGAGAATTCTGGAACATGGGTGTTGTTAGAGGATGGCCCACGGTGACTGAACCTTGTGTCTTTCACACCGGGCTTTAGAAAGCGTTATTTTCGCTTCGCTTACAGTGCTGGTGAGACCCCCAGCTACTTGCCGTCGTAATTTGCCCAGAGATATCTCTACGCTTTAAGTAACACACATACCCTGAGCCCTTTCAATACCTAGTAATGACCCTGTTCTGAGACCAGTGGCAGGATTCGGGTTCTCAAACGTCAGCAGCACCCTGTGTGGCACTAAAATTTGGTGACCCCCGCCTCTTGCGCTTTGTTCTGCGGCATTGCAGTGGGGGCCGCTGCGGCCAAACCGGGCACGCCACCCTAAAACCGCCTCTGCCAAGGCATTCGGATCGCATGAGCGCTGGCTGCTGGGCTGAGATGTCACCTTGAAAGGAATCAAATGGTGCATTGCAGGAAAAGGTTCAGCCTGGAGAACACGGTGCCTTTCAAGCCAGCTAGGCTGCCATGAATGACTTTGGGGTGCCAAGTGGCAAAAGGCTTAAACTAGCCTGGCAAAGCCTCACCCACCAAGACTGAACTCTCTGCTCCCCAGTTGGTGTTGTTGTTTAGTCGTTTAGTCGTGTCCGACTCTTCGTGACCCCATGGACCAGAGGAAGAGTTTGGATTTGATATCCCGCCTTTCACTCCCTTTAAGGAGTCTCCAAGCGGCTAACATTCTCCTTTCCCTTCCTCCCCCACAACAAACACTCTGTGAGGTGAGTGGGGCTGAGAGACTTCAGAGAAGTGTGACTGGCCCAAGGCCACCCAGCAGCTGCATGTGGAGGAGCGGAGACGCGAACCCGGTTCCCCAGATTACGAGACTGCCGCTCTTAACCACTACACCACACTGGCTCTCCGTCATGCCAGGCACTCCTGTCTTCCACTGCCTCCCGTAGTTTGGTCAAACTCATGCTGGTAGCTTCGAGAACACCGTCCAACCATCTCATCCTCTGTTGTCCTCTTCTCCTTGTGCCCTCCATCTTTCCCAACATCAGGGTCTTTTCCAGGGAGTCTTCTCTTCTCATGAGGTGGCCAAAGTATTGGAGCCTTAGCTTCAGGATCTGTCCTTCCAGTGAGCACTCAGGGCTGATTTCCTTCAGAATGGATAGGTTTCATCTTCTTGCAGTCCATGGGACTCTCAAGAGTCTCCTCCAGCACCAGAATTCAAAAGCATCAATTCTTCAGCGATCAGCCTTCTTTATGGTCCAGCTTTCAGTTCCATACATCACTACTGGGAAAACCATAGCTTTAACTATACGGACTTTTGTTGGCAAGGTGATGTCTCTACTTTTTAAGATGCTGCCTGGGTTTGCCCCAGTTGGTGAGTGGAGAGTTAATCCTGATCTCTGCAGGATTGTAGAGTGACAGCAACTGGTGGGCAGGTAGATGTGGTTTGAGAGGTGGGAATGGTCTCACCAGCTAGTGGTCAGCAACCCCTGCCGCAGATAATTATCTTTGCATGCATTGGTTTGTAATTAGCTTTTTTCTTTCTTTCTTTTTTTCATAAACGAAAGGAAATATTGCTAGGGGTGGTGGGGAGGGAGTTGTCACAGTACCAATCTGGATTGTCCCAAAACGTGACCCCTACTCAGAGTTCATTAGTTGAAAACGTCTTTGGCAGTGCAACATGCAGCTTAGGGCTATGCCTGCAGGATGGTGAGCCTTAGCCCTGGTGGGGGGGCAGGTGTACCCCCCCAGGCATCTCTGACTTGCCCCCAGGACTCTCCCCAGGTCACAGCCGCCCCCTTTACCATCCCCGTTTTGCCCCATCCCCAAGTGCTTTTCGCTTGCCTAAAAAGATGCTACGTCTTGCTTGCCTGGAAAGAGGACAGTGAGGGTTGTGCAAACGTGACGCCGCTTCTGTACAAAAGGCATTGATTGCCCTGCCCTCTTTGGCCCCCGGAACGTTACACAGATGGGAAGGTGGCCCTCCATCTAGATTATCCTCCACCAGGGCCAGGGCCTTCTCAGTGATGGCTCCGACCTGGTGGAATGCTCTGTCCCATGAGACGAGGGCCCTGCAGGATTTAACCTCCTTCTGCAGGGCCTGTAAGACAGAGCTATTCTGCCTGGCTTTCAATTTGAACTTAGCCTGATCTTTTATTCCCCTTCCTTCCCCCCCCTCCCCATTTTATGAAGATTATCCTCTCTGGGATCCCACAGCTAATTCTCCCCTGGTCTCCTCGCTGGCCCAAATGGGACTAATTTAGCCAGCTAGCCCTGGTGATCATCTAATGTTTATTGGATGGATTTCCCCCCTAAATTGATTTTTGATTGTATTGTTATTTACACTTTATACTATATTTTATGCTGGGTTTTTTTGTAGCATCAATTAAGTGTTTTAAATTTGTTGTCAGCCACCCTGACCCCGGTTTCCTGAACTGGGAAGGGCAGGGTATAAATAAAAATGTATTATTATTATTATTATTATTATTATTATTATTATTATTATTATCTGAAAAGAGTCCCCCACTCTGGCGTAGTGACTAAGAAGCAGTGGCGTAGCGTGGGGGGTGCAGGGGGGGGCGGCTGCACCGGGCGCAACATCTGGGGGTTAGGGTTAGGGATAGGGTTAGGGGGCGCAAATCCACGGGTTAGGGGGCGCAAATTACTTGCCTTGCCCCGGGTGCTGACAACCCACGCTACGCCACTGCTAAGAAGCTGAGGTTCAAATGGGGGAGCCCGCTGCAATTTCAGGCTTGTGAGTCCACCGGGTGAGTGAGTGACTTCCGGGCCCCCCCAGCATGCATCTACCTTGGGGGGTTGTTGTGACTGTTGCAAGATAATGCAGGTGAATTGCTTTACAGTGGTACCTCGCAAGACGAATGCCTCGAAAGACGAAAAACTCGCAAAACGAAAGGGTTTTTCGTTTTTTGAGTTGCTTCGCAAGACGGATTTCCCCATGGGCTTGCTTCGCAAGACGAAAACGTCTTGCAAGTTTGTTTCCTTTGTCTTGCAAGTTTGTTTCCTTTTTCTTAAAACCGTGCATTCACTTCGAGGAGCAACTCATAGCACGCGGTGTGGTAGCCTTTTTTGAGGTTTTTGAAGACTTTGGTGATTTTTGAAGCTTTTCCGAAGTCCGTGCATCACAAGACGAAAAAAAATCGCAAGACGAAAAAACTCGCGGAACGAATTAATTTCGTCTTGCGAGGCACCACTGTACTTGCTACATTTCTGCTTCCTCTCCAGGGAGCTCAATGTGGCATGCATGGTTCTTCTCTCTCCCCCCCCCCCCCGGCCATTTAATCCGCACCACAACCCTGTGAGGTAGGTTAGGTTGAAGGGCAGTGAATGTCCCCCCCCCCCGTCACTACCCATTGAGCTTCATGGCAGAGTGGGGGTGCAAACCCTGGTCTTCCACAGCTCCTAGTCTAGCACTCTAACTGAAACTGTTAGAAACTGAAATATAGAAGCTAATCGCCAAATAGCACCTTAGGTTACGGATGCCACAATGGAATGTTTCCCGTTTCCCCCATTTTTCCCTGATGAGATTTATTGCTATTATTATTATTTTCATTTCTATACAGCTTTGAATTTTAAGGGAAAAAATATTCATTGCTGTTTACCTTAAAACATAACACAAAACAATCGAGAAACAACAAGCTTCAAGGAAAATATTTCAGATCCTTCTCTAAATGACAATTTGCTTTACCGATATTTATTTATATGGAACTCCTATTTGGGGACTTCCCTGGCTTTTTCCTGGCCCATGCAGGACCAGTCTGGATAGTTAGCCTTGGTGAAGACTTGACATTTTCATCCCCAAAAAAGTTTTTGATTTGAGTTTCCACTGAAATGAGGATGTATTTTAATGTTTTGATGTTGTATTTTAATCTTATTTTTAAGTTGTATTTCAATCAATTGTTTTTATATTGGGTGTTAGCTGCCCTGAGCCCGTTCTTGGCTGGGGAGGGGGGGGTATAAATAACAACAACAACAACAACAAGAAGAATAATAGTAATTAGCCTACTTCATTTATGTAGCTGCCACAGAGCAGAAGGACTCTAGGAAGGCAGTGTTGTGTTGTGGTTAGAGTGTCAGACTTGGACCTGGGAGATTAGGGTCTTCACCTACCTCACAGGGTTGTCATAGGGATTAATTAAAGAGAGAGGTGAACCATGTACTCTTTGGAGGAAAAGGCAGGGTATCAATGCAATAAATAAGCTTTTCCGCTGACCTGCTTAAGAAAGCTAGAAAGGCCAGCCAAATGTCAGTCACTAACCTGGCATCCAGAAATCTCCATGTGGTCATGATTGGGCCCATGCCAGTCGCAAAACGTGTCCGGGGAATTTCTTTTTTTATATATAAATTTTTATTAGTTTTTTAACATCTCATTTTCAACAGTAATTAAACATACTTTTACATCTTATTCAATTTTTTTGGACTTCCACCAGTCCTGTTTGAAAATTTTCCAATCTAATCTCTTAGTATCCATTTCTTATTTTCCCTATTACATTTCAAACCCATAACCAATATCTCTATCTCTTTCTACTTTGTGACACTTCGTATATTTCTCCTTACAAAACTTCTTGTAGTCCTTACTAGCGTAATTTGGTGCCTGGGGAATTCCTAGCACTGACTCCAACCACTGCACCCCACAGCCTTGGGCAGGTCTGGCACTGCTTTCAATGCTTTCTCTTCCTTCCTTCCAGGGCATCCGCCGGGATCTGGGCGGGGGCAACTGCCTGAAGGCAAGAGGCGTGGGCCACCTGAAGGTGCTGCGGAGATGAGACGAAGCAGAGACAACCGCCTGTCTGAGAAGCCAAGGTGGGCTTGACGCCTGGGGCGGCTTGAGTTGGATGTTCCTGACTGGGGCAAGAGGGTAGGGTGACTGGAACCAGGGTGGGCTTGGTGCTGGCGGGTGACAATCTCCAAGACGACGGGGAAGATGGCCCTGCGGACTCGGGGGAGACGGGAGAGGGTGGGAACGAAACCCCCCCCCAACCGAGCTGCGGCGCAACGAGGGATTGTGGTTTGCCAAGGAGAGACGCGACAAGCCATTCCTTGGACTTCCGCCCAGATCCAGGAGGAGTCACTCCGCCACCGGTGCTTTTCCAGTAGGGGAGAGGGCACGAGAACTTAGTGGATCCCGGGGGGTGGCAGGGGCTCCTGAGACCTCTAGCCTACTTTCGAACGGACAACACTGAAACAGAGCTTTATCCAAGATGATTGCTGGTCCGTATGATCGCTGTCGGTAGTTGTTGTTATTTCCTCATTCAGCGGGGCTCGAAAATAAAGTTATTTTTCACATCCTCGGGTGACTCTCTGTTTGCTGCTGCGTCCCAGAGTCTTCCTTTATTCTCAGAGGCTCATCCCACTAAGGAGAGCTTGGCTTGGCCCCCATCCCACTTACTAATAAAAATGAAATGGTTCTCAATAAAATAAAGCAAAACTAAAGAGCAGAATGAACTGAAGCCGCAGCAAGCTGGAAGCAGCGTAAGGTTGGGCGTTATCAGGGAACAGATTTCCGTAATGTTTCTAGCTGAGAACAATTCCAAAAGGGGTGTGTGTGTGAAATCGTAGAACTACAGGGCTACAGGACTATGGCGGACATCTAGCTCAATTCCCTGCAATGCAGGAATCTTTTGCCCAACGTGGGGCTCAAACCCACGAATCGGAGATTGAGAGTCTATTGCTCTACAGACCGAGACTCTGAAGCTCCACGTGATTCGAGCCTCAGGCTTACGAACTGAGCTATTTGATCCACATCTTCAACATTTATCCAAGCCTAACTTGCATATTAAAGGGACGCGGGTGGCGCTGTGGTCTAAACCACAGAGCCTAGGGCTTGCTGATCAGAAGGTCAGCAGTTCGAATCCCTGCGGCAGGGTGAGTTCCCGTTGTTCAGTCCCTGCTCCTGCCAACCTAGCAGTTCAAAAGCACCTCAAAGTGCAAGTAGATAAATAGGTGCCACTCTGGCGGGAAGGTAAACGGCGTTTCCATGCGCTGTTCTGGTTCGCCAGAAGCGGCTTAGTCATGCTGGCCACATGACTCGGAAGCTGTACGCTGGCTCCCTTGGCCAGTAAAGCGAGATGAACGCCGCAACCCCAGAGTCAGTCACGACTGGACCTAATGGTCAGGGGTCCCTTTACCTTTACCTTTTAACTTGCATATTACCTTCACGTTATAAGGTGTTAAATACCATTGATATAGGGCTTTTAAGTAGTCCTTTAAAGGTAAAGGGACCCCTGACCATTAGGTCCAGTTGCAAACAACTCTGGGTTTGCGGCGCTCATCTCGCTTTAAAGGCTGAGGGAGCCGGCGATTGTCCACAGTTTTTCCGGGTCATGTGGTTAGCATGACTAAGCCGCTTCTGGCACAACACCATGGCAGAAACCAGAGCACACGGAAACGCCGTTTACCTTCCCGCCAGAGTGGTACCTATTTATCTACTTGCACTTTGATGTGCTTTCAAACTGCTAGGTTGGCAGGAGCTGGGACCGAACAATGGGAGCTCACCCCGTCGCGGGGATTTGAACTGCCGACCTTTCAATCGGCAAGCCCAAGCTGCACAGTGGTTTAACCCACAGCGCCACCCGCATCCCATAGTAGTCCTTTAGGTCTGATGAAATTCTGTTACGGTGGAAGTCATCCTGATTTTTTAAATAAAACTCACAGAAGTGAACCTTTGCAGCAGCTGATCCTTATGTTGACAGGTCGCACCGAGAACTCAGCCAAATTTGCACACTGTGTCCCCTGGATTCAGGTGCAAAACTTGCAGTGGGGGACACCACTGGAAACTCGCAACATGGGAAGGAGCATGTCTGATTTATCTGGTCTGGGAAAGGTGAAGGGTGTTGAGGGTGACTCTGTGGCCCTGGATGACTCAGAGGCTGTCCAGCCCAGCTGTGGAGACAGGAAGCTTGGGATTCATTTCCTAATAGGCCTGCACGATTCCCTTTTATAGACAGGAGCCTTCGTTGCCCAGCTTAAAGACCTTCCCTTCCCAGTCTCTTAAATAGGTCTTTGCCACAAGCAAGCTGCTTGGAGGTGCTCAGCAGAGCCAGCTTTGGAGGGTCAGGGACTGGCAGGAACCCCTGGCGTAGCCAAAGGGAGGGGGTGCTGCCCCACCAGCACTGCTGCACCCACAAAAGTTAGAGAAAGCCCATGAGAAGACAAGCTGCTCCAGGTTCTTGCTGTGCTCAGGGACCCCTGAACTACAGTTGCTGGTCAGGATGGGGTTAATCGGCTGCTGGATTTGCTTTGCTGTGAATCATGATGAGGTTTTGCTCAAGTTAAAGTTCCTTTTTTTCTTGCATGGCCTCTCTGGGGTTCTTTTAGGGCTGCCAGCCAATTAAAGGATATTCAGCTTATTTTTGTTTGCTTGCTTGCTTGTTTATGCTGCTCTTCATCTGTTGACCTCAAGGCAGTTCAGACCATGAAAATGCAAGATAAAAAACACAAAATACATGACAAACCAATAATCCTCCCTCCCTCAACACATTTTAAAGGGTATTGGATGTTAATCAGCTCAAGAAAGTCCTGATTGAAGAGAAACATTCTTTTTGCATTTCAAAGCTGTATAATGAAGGTGCCAGCCGAACCTCCCTGGAAAGAGCATTCCACAAACAGGGAGCCACTGCAGAAAAGGCCCCGTTCTCGTGTTGCCACCCTCCAGACCGCTGATCCTCCAATGAAGGAGACTCTACCCCCTTTCTGATCAACTAAAGGCGGGGCAGCCAACATGGTGCTGTCCAGCCAACATGCCCAATTGTCTGGGATGATGGGAAATGCAGAAGAACGTCTAGAGGGCATTGTGTTGGCTACCCCTGATCTAAAGTGTCTTCAGTGGCAATCTCACCTTCATTGCACCATGCAGGAACATAGGAAAGTGACTATCTATTTTCCCAGTCCGGTACAGTCATACCTCAGGTTACATATGCTTCAGGCTGCGTTATTTACGTGTTATAGACCGCCGAAACTGGGACGTGTTACTTCTGGGTTTCAGAAGCCGCACATGCGCAGAAGTGCTAAATTGCGCTTTGCACATGCACAGAAGCACCAAATCACAACCCGCATGTGCACAGACGTGCTGCTACGGGTTGCGAACGCTGCGGGTTGCAAACATGCATCCACTGTATTAGCTCCTGCAGGGACAGAGGAGCTGGGACTCTGCAGATGGACTGCAGCCCGTCTCTTCCTCAACAGCGCGAGGATGACAGCTCTCCCAACTAGCCTGCTCTGGCTGGCAGCTTGTCTCCAAGGTCTCAGGGTCTCCCTTTCCCATCGTCACTCAGCAAGAATGGAACATCCTACCATCTGGAAGCTGGGCGGGGGGGGACACTGATTCCTGCCCTGCAGCGTGTTTGTTCCCCGATAGCATCTTTGGTCAATATGTTGTCCCGAGGAACAAAAAAGCTGCCAAAGCAAATTTGTCCTGGAAGAAGGAGGGTGTGAATCTGAGCGTGGTCCAAAAGAAACAATTGCTGGTCAAGCTGGATCTCTGATTTTTCTCCCTTATAGCTCTGAATGTATCCGTGTCTACACAAAACGAATGTAAGGATAATAAGAAGAGTTTCTGCTGGATCAGGCCAATCGCCCATCTAGTCCAGTATCCTCTTCTCACAGTGGCCAACCAGATCCCTCTGTTGGGAAACTAATAATAATAATTCATTTACAGTTGATGCTCAGGTTGCGAACGTGATCTATGTGGGATGCACGTTCTCAACCTGCAGCATTTGCAACCTGCGTCTGCGCACGCTTGGGTTGCAATTCGGCACTTCAGTTAAAGTTAGACATCAAACATTAAAAACTTCCCTAAGCAGGGCTGCCTTCAGACGTCTTCTTAAAGTCAGATAGTTGTTTATTTCCTTGACTTCTGATGGGAGACCAAGAAGGTCCTCTGCCTGTTTCTCTGCAACCGCACTTCTTGCAGGGAGGGAACCTCCAGAAGGCCCTCAGAGCTGGACCTCAGTGTCCAGACTGAATGATGGGGGTGGACACACTCCTTCAGGTATACTGGACAGAGGCAGTATAGGGCTTTAAAGGTCAGCACTTTGAATTGTGCCGGAAACCTACTGGGAGCCATGTCAATCCTTGAGACTGACCAAGAAACTCCAGCGGGTGCAGAATGCTGCGGCGAGACTCCTTACTGGGTCCTCGCCGTGGGACCACATTCACCCGGTACTATACCAGCTGCACTGGCTCCCGGTGGAGTACAGGGTCAGGTTTAAGGTGCTGGTTTTAACCTTTAAAGCCCTATACGGCCTAGGACCCTCATACCTACAGGACCGCCTCTCCTGGTATGGCCCACGGAGGACTTTACGGTCTGCAAATAAAAGCATCTTGGAGATCCCAGGCCACAGGGAGGTTAGGCTGGCCTTGACCAGAGCCAGGGCTTTTTCGGCCGTGGCCCCGATCTGGTGGAATGCTCTTTCACAAGAGACTAGGGCCCTGCGGGACTTGACATCTTTCCGCAGGGCCTGCAAGACAGAGCTGTTCCACCAGGCCTTTGGCCAAGGCACAGTCTGACCCCCTCCTTTGGTAATCCTCATAGAACTCTAGCCCAATGGTTGCCATCAATTTGATTCTGAATTGATTTTAGAATGAATTGATTTTAGAATGAATTGATTTTAGAATGTATTTCAATTAATAGATTGTGATTTTATGTAAATTGTGTTACTTTTACTGTTAGCCGCTCTCAGCCTGGCATCGGCTGGGGAGGGCGGGATATAAATAAATATTATTATTATTATTATTATTATTATTATTATTATTATTATTATTATTATTATTATTAGGTCCTGGCAGCCGGCAAGCAGGACAAGGGCCCTCCACGCCTTCAGTTTCCTGAAATTCAGAAGCATTTTTGTCTCCAACTACGGAAGCACAGCATAGTCGTTGTGGCTAGCAGCCCTATTAATTTATCTGATCATCTTGTAAAGCCGTCTAGGTCAGTGGCTGTGAGTTCCGTAGTTTAACCATGTCCTGCATGAAGCGAAACGGATTTTTAAAGTTCCCAGTACTTTTGCATGCAGCCTTTGGGAGAAGTTCCTGTTTCCAGGCTGAAGTCAGTAGAAGCCAACCCCTTAGGAAAAAAAGCAGCATCTTATATTCCCATTGCCTCTGTTCTCCCAAAGAAAAACAAGCCCTGCTTTTAAAAGGGCTGGGGATATTTATTTACGGAACGCAGCGGCCATTCCCAGTCTCCCCAGTAAAGCCCAGTGGCCGGAATGCGGTGTTTTTTTAAGACTCTCACGGCTGTTTATTGGGGTCTGGGATGGATTAGACACAGTGAGAACAAACTGCTCCCCACCCACCCTGGCCCCACCTGGGACTTTCGCTCACAGCTGCACAGAGCAATTAAGGACCATAAATCAAAACCCAGAGGGGGAGTGGGGGGGGGGAGGCAGGGAACTGGAAGAGAACCTTCAAGACCAAGGGTGCTGGGCTCCAGAGTGTGGGGCTGGGGGGAGGAGGAGGGAATTCCTTCTGGTTCTCTGTGGGGAACAGGAGGGATGGCTTGCTCGTTCTTCTCCCACACAGCTTGTGAGTCAGCGTGGTTTGGGGTGGGCTGGACGCAAGGAGCAAAAGGAAGTTTTGTGGAGCACGCAGGGAGGCAGCTGTGCGCCGATTCCAGAATATAAAGGATGCAATGCTCTGGACATTTCTGGATTTTATTTCTCATAACCCTGGAGTTCGGGATCACCCTAACAAAACAGCCTTGGGTTAAATTCAGCCCAGAGAAAATAAAAAATGCACGTGGGACAGAATCGCACCTGGGCAAAAGCAACCTTCTTTTTCTTCTCTTCTGCCTCCAAAGGCTCGGGTTTTCCTGCTGGAATCACTGTCTGCCTCCTGAAATTACACACACACAAACACGTCACCTAAGCACTTCCCTGCAAATGGAAAACTAGAGCAGCAGGCAAAAGACTGGCCTGAGCAGGTTGTGTACGATGGGTTAGCTTTCTTACTGCAGGGAGTTTGCACTAGGAATGCAGGGGATTTTCACTCATTTCAATTTTGGGACCAAAAAAGGAGGGCCTTGGGTATAATTTCCTGGACCTTTGAAGATAATCTTTATACAGTGGTACCTCATGTTACATACGCTTCATGTTGCAGACTCCGCTAACCCAAAAATAGTGCTTCAGGTTAAGAACTTTGCTTCAGGATGAGAACAGAAATTGTGCTCTGGCGGCGTGGCGGCAGCAGGAGGCCCCATTAGCTAAAGTGGTGCTTCAGGTTAAGAACAGTTTCAGGTTAAGTACGGACCTCCGGAATGAATTAAGTACTTAACCTGAGGTACCACTGTATATCTAATATAAATCTATCAACTTTTCAGACAGTTACTTGTCTCCCAAAACAGCTCAATTAAAAAAATGTTCTTTGTTTTCATTTTAAATCACGGTGAGGCAGGCCCAAGGTAGTTTGAGATCTATCTGGGCAATTTGCATCAAGGGTTTCTGACTTTCAGCAATATACACAGGCATTCTCCATTTCAGTGTGAATTTAAACAATTGTCATTAGCAAGGAGAAGTGCCCATCTCTGGGCCGTTTAAGAGACCCTCGTTCTCCAAAGATGGTGGAATTCGGAGAGGCAGACCGGAGGCAGAGGCTCAAAAGGGCTCCATTCACTTCCAGTCCTTAGAGAGACAAATTGCTCATTTTGCCTTTTGGTGCGAGTTGCTTTTCAGGACCAAAACACACCATGCAATAATTCCAGTGTAGCACAAAACCCATCAATCACAGGAGTTTCTGTTCTTCCGGATTGAGGATGCTATGAAATCACAGATGTGTTCAAAAGAAAGTTTGTTTTAAAAAAGCGTGTTACAGTGGTACCTCGGGTTACATACGCTTCAGGTTACAGACTCCGTTAACCCAGAAATAGTACCTCGGGTTAAGAACTTTGCTTCAGGATGAGAACAGAAATCGTGCTCCGGCGGCAGCAGGAGGCCCCATTAGCTAAAGTGCTGCTTCAGGTTAAGAACAGTTTCAGGTTAAGAACGGACCTCCGGAACGAATTAAGTACTTAACCTGAGGTTCCACTGTACATGGAAAAAATATATGAGAGAGAGACATTGCACATACCTTTGTAAATCAATAAAATCTTTAATAAAAATACATTAAAAGAAAGGAAGTGTCTGCCACTTTCTCTCCCTCTGCCTATTTATTTATTGCATTTATATTTCACCTTTTTCTCCAGTGTGTTCGCCCCCTCCTCAGTTAATCCCCACAACAACTAGCAACTCCACCAAAAGGAATTGTTGCGAATAACAGACTCTTAGAAGGGACCCAGGGGTCATCTAGTCCAACCCCCTGCGATGCAGGAATCTCAGCTAAAGCACCCATGACAGATGGCCACCCAGCCTCTGCTTGAAAACCTCCAAGGATCTAGGAGTCTTGGTTGACCACAAACTTGACATGAGCCAACAGTGTGACGCGGCAGCTAAAAAAGCCAATGCAATTCTGGGCTGCATCAATAGGCGTATAGCATCTAGATCAAGGGAAGTAATAGTGCCACTGTATTCTGCTCTGGTCAGACCTCACCTGGAGTACTGTGTCCAGTTCTGGGCACCACAGTTCAAGAAGGACACTGACAAACTGGAACGTGTCCAGAGGAGGGCAACCAAAATGGTCAAAGGCCTGGAAACGATGCCTTATGAGGAACGGCTAAGGGAGCTGGGCATGTTTAGCCTGGAGAAGAGGAGGTTAAGGGGTGATATGATAGCCATGTTCAAATATATAAAAGGATGTCACATAGAGGAGGGAGAAAGGTTGTTTTCTGCTGCTCCAGAGAAGCTGACACGGAGCAATGGATCCAAACTACAAGAAAGAAGATTCCACCTAAACATTAGGAAGAACTTCCTGACAGTAAGAGCTGTTCGACAGTGGAATTTGCTGCCAAGGAGTGTGGTGGAGTCTCCTTCTTTGGAGGTCTTTAAGCAGAGGCTTGACAACCATATGTCAGGAGTGCTCTGATGGTGTTTCCTGCTTGGCAGGGGGTTGGACTCGATGGCCCTTGGGGTCTCTTCCAACTCTAGGATTCTAGGATTAAAGAAGGAGAAATCCACCATCTCACACGGGAGTCTGTTCCGCTGCTGAACAGCTCTTGCTATCGGAAAACTTCTCCAAATGTTTAGTCGGAATCTCCTTTCTTGGAACTTGAAAATGAGAAATACGTTGGGACGGGGGGGGGGGGGGGAGGGCAGATTTTGTCCTTGCTCAGGATGCCATGTTACCAAAGTCCGCCCAGCAACAACCCTGCGAGGTAGGTTAGGCTGAGAGGGGGCCAGGCTTCGCTGCTCAGAGCACTGAGCCAGAATAAAAATAAGGAGAGGGTGGGCACCAGCACAGGACCCTGCCAGGTTATCACAGGACCCCAGGCTATCAGGTGTTGACGCCGGGGCCTCCCCTTTCTCTTTGCCTCTCTCTCTCTCTCCCTCCATCTCTCTCCCTCTTCCTGCTCTCAGAAACCCTCGGAACAACTCTTGGCTGCGTTCTCTGAGACAGGAAGGTGTCCCCAAGTCTCAGGAAGGAAAAACACTCCGTGCTGAACCCACAAAGACTGTCTCCGTGGGGCTGGGGTTGGCGGGGCTCCAATCCTGACATCACCTGGGAACTGGAACCCGGAGCACAGCTGCGTTCTTCGTCTTCATCTTCTTCTCTCCCGTTCCTTTTTTTTTTTTGCAGTTGTGTTTTTCAGAATTCTTTTTATAGCTCTTTTCCCCTCCCAAATATTTCAGGCTCTTGAAAACATTTACCCCCCCCCAATCTAAGATGTTGAGCTGGAGAGAGAGAGAGAGAGAGAGAGAGAGATATGAGGGTGGACCAGGCCTCTCTTGCCAGGAATCCACCAAGGCAAACCTTTAGCTGCTCCCCATTTTGCTGCGAAGGAAACAGTTCCCATTATAAAAACACAACAATACAGTGGTGCCTCGCAAGACGGAAAACCCGCTAGACGAAAGGGTTTTCCGTTTTGGAGGCGCTTCGCAAAGACGAAATGTCTTGCGAGTTCCTGCGGGTTTTTTCCCCTCCCCCCCTTTTCCTAAGCCGCTAAGCCGCTTATCAGCTGATCCACTGATAAGCTGCTTAACAGCTGATCGTTAAAAGCCGCTAGACCGCTAATAGCGCTAATCCGCTAAGCTGTCAATGGGCTTGCTTCGCAAGACGAAAAAACCGCTAGACGAAGAGCCTCACGGAACGGATTAATTTCGTCTTGCGAGGCACCACTGTACTCAATTTAAAAAAGGGGAAAAATCCATAATGGTTGCATCCAATTTACAATGCCTCTAGAGCAGTGGTTGCCAAACTTTTGAGGGCTGCTGCCCCCTTGGTTCCACAAATTCATCTGCAGTGCCCCCTACCCTATTAAAAGCATTATTCTGATAGTGGTTTGCACAACCTGCTAATAAAACAGCGCAGCAAAAACCACAAACAATTAATTGCACATTTATCCAAAAATCCAGTTAAAGCTAATTTGTTTAATTCAACAAAATGAATAAACTTGGGTCCGTGAGACCAGGTTTTCAAAGTCTGATGCTTATTCACACCTCCAGTGCCCCCTGCCAACCTCTTACCTCCCCAACCACCCTGACCCCACCTGGGGTTCTACTAACGTTCTGCCCGGACACTGAGGTCCAGTGCCGAGGGCCTTCTGGCGGTTCCCTCAATGCGAGAAGCCAAGTTACAGGGAACCAGGCAGAGGGCCTTCTTGGTAGTGGCACCTGCCCTGTGGAACACCCTCCTACCAGATGTCAAAGAGAACAACAACTACCAGACTTTTAGAAGACATCTGAAGGCAGCCTTGTTTAGGGAAGCTTTTAATGTTTGATGCATTACTGTATTTTAATATTTTGTTGGAAGCCACCCAGAGTGGCTGGGGAAGCCCAGCTAGATGGGCGAGATGTTGTTGTTTAGTCGTTTAGTCGTGTCCACCTCTTCGTGACCCCCTGGACCAGAGCACGCCAGGCACCCCTGTCTTCCACTGCCTCCCGCAGTTTGGTCAAACTCATGCTGGTACCTTCGAGAACACTGTCCCACCATCTCGTCTTCTGTCGCCCCCTTCTCCTTGTGCCCTCCATCTTTCCCTTTTCCAGGGAGTCTTCCCTTCACATGACGTGGCCAAAGTATTGGAGCCTCAGCTTCAGGATCTGTCCTTCCAGTGAGCACTCAGGGCTGATTTCCTTAAGAATGGAGAGGTTTGATCTTCTTGCAGTCCATGGGACTCTCAAGAGTCTCCTCCAGCACCAGAATTCAAAAGCATGAATTCTTCGTTGGGGTATTAATAAATAATAATAATAATAATAATGATAATAATTTTACCCACTTTAATCTGCTTGCGTTGTTTTTCCTGCCGTGTTTAGATGCAGACTGTTTTCTTCTCTGTTCCTGCGACTGGCCTGTCTTTCGATTTACCTGCTGCAAGGAGGAAAGAAGCGCAGCAGAAGCCGGCGGCCTCCCCTGACCTGGAGCCCATTCGTCATTTGGTGTTGAATCCTCTCTTTCCTGATGCAGCTTTCTGGAGCTCCGTGGCTCCTACCAAGCCAAAAAGGGAGCCAGAGTTCTGCTCTGTCATTTTTGCTTGCAGCTGGAGAAGCAGGGGGACCACAGGGGGCGGTGTTCTCTTAGACATCACAAGTGGAGGGCCACAGCTTTTGGGGAAGAAGGGCCATAGCTCAGTGGGTAAAGCATCTGCTTTGTATACAGAAGGTCCCAAGTTCAATCCTCAACATCTCCAGGTAGGGCTAGGAGAGATCCTTGTCTGAGATGCTGGAGAGTATCCCTGGAAAATAATAATAATAATAATAATTCATTTATATGCCATGCATCTGACTGGCTTCCCCCAGCCACTCTGGGCGGCTTCTGGCAAATTAAAATACACCAAACATTAAAAATGTTATGTACAGAGTTGAATAGGATCCAAAATGCAGCAGTCTGATTGGTCCTAGAACAATGCAGCAGTCTGATTGGTCCTAGAACAATGCAGCAGTATGATTGGTCCTAGAACAATGCAGCAGTATGATTGGTCTGCAGGAGCCACCCAATCCAGCTCCAGATGGAAGTGAATCCAGAACCTGATTGGCCTACAGGAGAATTCCGGAATTAGCTAATCATGTGCAGCCCATTGTATAAAAAATGTATATAAAGCAGATACTTTGGGGGGGGGCATTCATTCCTCCTCACCACTATGAGCTGAATAAAGAGCATGAAATCCACTCTCGACTCAGTATATTTAAAAACTTCCCTGAACAGGGCTGCCTTTGATGTCTTCTAAAAGTCTGATAGTTATTTATCTCCTTGACATCTAGTGGAAGGGCTTTCCACATCTGGTGGGAGGGCAGGCGCCACCACCGAGAAGGCCCTATACTTGGGCACAGATAGGGGGTTTTAAGGATGGGCTGATAGTGTGGAAGCAGAAATACTATCATGTCCCTGGACTCATCATTCATACCTGCATCTGGGCCCAAGTGCTACAGAGTTAATTTTAGGATGCACATCTGACTGTACCGAAGAATGAACACATATGCATAAGAAACACACGTTTCAAACTCCAGCAAAAGGTCCTAGACCTCTTGGTAGTGTGTGTAGGAATATGTGTGTGTGCTGGACACGGGTGTAGGTTCAGACCCACCCCTTGCGACAATGTCGGCTGGGGCTGATGTAGCACAAAACATCTGAAAGACAGCAGGGTGGAAAAGGCTGGTTTAAAACTTTCTTTGCCTGTGCATGTCTGGAAGCGCAAATCCTGGTTTGGGTTCTAAACTATAGTTAATACAAACGATGATTTGATTTGATGTGATGTCTGGACTGAGCCTCTGCTTTGCTTTGCTTTCTTTCTCATGGAGACCATTTTTAATTCTTAACAGACTCCTCCGCAAGGCTAACTATAAATTCTTCTGCTTCGAGGATTTACGGCAGGTAGGGAACGTGAATTCTTTAAATTGCGGAAAATATTTTACCTACTCTGCACGCTCTTGGGAGAGAGGTTCGTTCTCTTTATTTCAAAGTCCCCTTGGCCGTAACTCAGCGATAGAGCATTTGGTTTCAATGCACAAGGTCCCGGGTTCATGTCCTGCCATCTCCATATGGGCTGGGGAAAAACCCTTCCTATGTTCCTGTGATGATGCTAGCATCTGACAAGGTCAGGCACTGTCCACAGATGTTTGGAGAGCATCTGAAACACAGAGGCGTGTTGCCTCTGAATCTGTAGGTTCTCCTGGATCTTGTGGCTTATACAGTGGTACCTTGGTTCTCAAACACCTTGGTACTTAATCGCCTTGATTCTCAAACGCCGGAAATCCAGAAGTGTTCCGGTTTTCGAATGTTTTTCAGAAGCCGAATGTCCAATGCGGCTGTCGGCTATTGTTTCCGGGGCACCTGCACCAATCAGAAGCAGCCCCTTGGTTTTCAAACGTTTTGGAAGTCAAACGGATTAAGTTTGGTGCTTTTGTTTTTGCTATTTATTTTGCATTTTTGCTTTTGAGGCTTTTTTGTTTAATTTGTTTTTGTGTGGAACCCAGTTCAGCTACTGATTGATTGATTGATTGATTGTGTGACTGCGGAAATAGATAAAAGCCCCCCATCCAAACAATGACTATCATCAGTGAAGGTAAGGGAAAAAATTAATTTTTAATTTTTACCATCTACAATACTGTCTTATTTATTTTACAGTACAGTACATTGATTATTACTTTCATTTAATGGATCAATGGTCTCATTAGATAGTAAAATTCATGTTAAATTGCTGTTTTAGGGGTTGTTTTTAAAAGTCTGGAACGGATTAATCCATTTTGCATTACTTTATATGGGAAAGCATGCTTTGGTTTTGGAACGGACTTCCAGAACGGATTAAGTTTGAGAACCAAGGTATCTGTTAACATCTGTCATGAATGTTCCACAGTCGAACAGCTCTTGCTGTCAGAAAGTTCTTCCTGATGTTTAGTTGGAATTGCCTCCTTGCCATTTGAAGCTTGCCTTATCTTCAATAATAATAATAATAATAATAATAATGATATTTATACCCCACCCTCCCTGGCCAGAGCTGGGCTCAGGGCGGCTAACACCAGTAAAATTACAGTAAAAACATAATGGGGGGGGGAACCAATTTAAAATACAGGTTAAAATGCAGTTTAAAATGCAGCCTCATTTTAAAAGTAGCCCATAGATCAAAACCAGAAGGGGAGGGAAACATAAGAGTCAGACTGAGTCCAAACCAAAGGCCACGCGGAACAGCTCTGTCTTGCAGGCCCTGCGGAAAGATGTCAAGTCCCGCAGGGCCCTAGTCTCTTGTGACAGAGCGTTCCACCAAGTTGGGGCCAGTGCTGAAAAGGCCCTGGCCTTAGTTGAGACCAATCTAACCACCTTGCAACCTGGGACCTCCAAAGTGTTGTCATTTGTGGACCTTAAGGTCCTCCGCGGGGCATGCCAGGAGAGGCGGTCCCGTAGGTACGTGGGTCCTAGCCCGCATGTGGCACCCCTTTGGATATGTGTAGATGGCTCTCGTATACCTTTGCAGTTTCCTCTTCTCCAGGCTAAACATACCTTGCGTCCACTAATTCTTTTGCAGAGTCCGGCTTGTTTGACGGTGAAACCAGATAGACAGAGAACAGATGAACACGAATAAATTGGTTGCTGTTGTTTCTTTAAAGGGCAGTTCCATGCCTTGCTCCATTCTATCAGTTTGTCTCCCAAGGAGCTGTTTCTCTCTTTCTCCTCCTTTGCAACCCCTCCCTGCTTCTCAATCCCCAGCAGGGACAGGGTGTGAAACCCAGGACTGGGGTGAACAGCAGGTTAATTTCCAGCCCTGGCTTCCCTCTGAAAACAATAGGACAATGCCCTGCCGGGGGCTGCCTGCGTAAACCAGCCCCAAGGAGGGGAAGTTGTAATATTTGTATTTAGCACTCAGTAAATTAGGAAGGGGAGAGGAGAAGGGGGGGGGGGAACGGGGAGGCAATTAGAGCACTCCTTGGCCCAGTTCCTCGCTGAGCTGTCCAGCAGAAGTCTCCAGGGCCTATTCAGCCTTTGCTTGAAGGTCACCTGGACAACGCTCCATAAAAACAGCCGCTACCTCTCTGCCGAAGCAAGAAAACAAGGGGAAGTGGCATCTCTGCATCCACCCAAGAGCCCGAGGGCTCGACCTCCGTGTGCTCTTTCCCCCTCTTCCTGGCTTGAAGGTTGAGTGGCCGGACTTGTGGATCAGGTCAGTGCCGTGCTGCATGTGGGAAACAGCCACGGAAAGGGGAGCCCTTAGGAATTAAATATGAACCTGCATTCACATTTTATTTTATTGCTTCTGTTTTGCACAGGTCACTTCTGAGCATTTTCAGGATGGACGAGTATGTCCAGATGGGTGGGGTACAGATATTATTATTGTTATTATTAGTGCTTTTTTTCTAAAAAAATCTGTTTAGGGATACAGTGGTACCTCTGGATGCGAACAGGATCCATTCCGGAGCCCCGTTCGCATCCTGAGCAGAACGCAACCCGCATCTGTGCGTGCTGAGATTCGTCGCTTCTGCGGATGCGTGTGTGATAGGAATTTTATGGTCTTAGATATATGGCAACGTTCATAGGCTCCCCAAGAAATCCAATCAAGTAACCTGCCAGACAGGAAATAAACAAAACACAGGAGAAAACAACATGCAAATGTTCTGTTTTAGATCGCCTTATCTGAGGGGTGGTCTTCTGTGATGAATGCATAATGTTTCTGGGGGTGGTCTTGATCTTCACTACAGGATGGGAATTTCAAAAGTCCTTATAAGCCCTTGCACAGCAATTTTGGGGGTCCTCTTCCTCTCCTGCGTGTGAGGGGAGCACCCTGTTGCAACAGATCAATAAAGATCAAGCTTACTAGCTGCTTTGCTTCTCAATATTCTCTGGTTGGCCTCTGTTATTTTCTCCTACCAATAGGGAACCTATGTAAGGACTCTATATGGGCTCTTGGATATCCCATAAGGGAAAAGGGCATATTTTTATTTACAACACGTGCGATGTCATTTTAAGCGTCTGCGCATGTGCAAGCGGCGAAACCTGGAAGTAACCCGCTCCGTTACTTCCGGGTCGCCGCAGAACACAACCTGAAAACGCTCAACCTGAAGCGACTTTAACCCGAGGTATGACTGTACTCTCATATTCCTACTCATATTGAAATACTGCCTCTCTGTAAGGCCAAACTTAAATTCATAAAATGTTTAGGGGTATGCGTCCCCCCCATAAAAAAGCACTGATGATGATCATGATGATGCTTTTAGTTTCCTGTTGTCCAGTCTGAAATCCAGTCCGCCACATCTCCACATTAGTTGGCAATTTATTTATATTTAAAGCCTTCATTGCACTTTATCAGCAGCTTGTCTTTTTTTAAAAAAATATCAATTACTCCCAACACACAACACCATACAGATTAAGTAATGTAATATCCACTTTTCTCCTAATAAATATATTTTTGTATGCAATTTTACCCAGTAGACACATTTTTGCAAAACAAATTTTGCCTAGCACATTTTTGTATTTTATGTTATTTTGTGCCAAACGGAAACATTCCTTTTTAATCAGGCCTTTGACTTTTAACAATCTATGGCTTTTCTGTGTGGGTGGGATTTTTAATGCAGTTTTCTTTTTTTCCCTTTTTGAAAAATGAGGGGCAGATGGGGCTCGTTCACCTGGGAAGGGAGCCCATCTAGGAGAAGGAGAGCTCTGACCCAAAATCTCTGCTGCCTTGTGGGATATCTTTGGGAAGAAGAAAAGGCTAAGGAGTAAACCCCACACAAATCTGGAGTGGAGTCCCTAAAACCGTTGGATGGCACCTCGTATGCCTCCTTCCGGCAACTTCTGTAGCCCAGCTGATGCCAAATATATTGCTCTACTTTCCTTTGGACCACGTCAGTGAGGCCAAGAGGAGGGTTCTGTCATCTAGGCAACCTGGTACCTCCATACACACCGGGGTCTCAGCTTGTTGTTGTTGTTTAGTCATTTAGTTGTGTCCGACTCTTCGTGACCCCCTGGACCAGAGCACGCCAGGCACTCCTGTCTTCCACTGCCTCCCATGGTTTGGTCAAACTCATGCTGGTAGCTTCGAGAACACTGTCCAACCATCTCGTCCTCTGTCGTCCCCTTCTGCTTGTGCCCTCCATCTTTCCCAACATCAGGGTCTTTTCCAGGCAGTCTTCTCTTCTCATGAGGTGGCCAAAGTATTGGAGCCTCAGCTTCACGACCTGTCCTTCCAGTGAGCACTCAGTGAGCTGATTTCCTTCAGAATGGATCGGTTTGATCTTCTTGCATTCCATGGGACTCTCAAGATTCTCCTCCAGCACCATAATTCAAAAGCATCAATTCTTCAGCGATCAGCCTTCTTTATGGTCCAGCTCTCACTTCCATACATCACTACTGGGAAAACCATGGCTTTAACTATACGGACCTTTGTCGGCAAGGTGATGTCTCTGCTTTTAAAGATTCTGTCTAGGTTTGTCATTGCTTTTCTCCCAAGAAACAGGTGTCTTTTAATTTTGTGGCTACTGTCACCATCTGCAGTGATCATGGAGCCCAAGAAAGTAAAATCTCTCACTGCCTCCATTTCTTCCCCTTCTGTTTGCCAGGAGATGATGGAACCAGTGGCCATGATCTTCGTTTTTTTTTTTTATGTTGAGCTTCAAACCATATTTTATGCTCTCCTTTCACCCGGGGTCTCAGCTACACAGCTGCTAATAAAATGATTTAAATGTGTTGCAAAGTGCAATATACAAATATGACACTAGATGGTGACAGTGAGCTATGCCAAATTCAATGTATTTTTCAAAACTTTTTTTAAAAAAGCATTTTCACAGCGTTTTTTATAAGTGTGTAGATTCCACCCGGGAGGTCACTTTGGTGCTGCTAGTGCAGCCATTTAACATCACCCCGGAGGCACACTCCATTGTCTCTCAAGACAGGTGCCAACAACCCACTGATTTATAGCTTTCCCCAGATGTTCAGGCTGGGTAGGTTGACTGTGGGTTGGGCAGGGCTAGAGAGAGAGATTATGATGGCAGACCCATTTGTTCTAACGGCAGAGAGCTGCAAGGAACAGTTTGTACCGAGCTGTGGGAAGCCCTAGAGGAAGTACTACAAACTTGAGTTTATATACGAGCAGAATCAATAGACAGACAGCAAAACCGCTTGTCCTGCAGCAGGTTCTGAGACCAACAACTTAAACCTTCATGGTTCCCCAGCATGACTCCAGTACAGCTGAAATTCATACCACTCTGCTCCCTCTATGTCCAAATTTTAACCGCCAAAATTCTCTCCAGATGTGCCCCTGTCCTTCCCCGCAAACTCTGAAGGGTGTTGCATTCCAAAGGCTGGAGAGAGATTCCAGATCATTAAGGAAGGCAGTTATTAACTCCTGTTGGAGAAACGTCAAGCACTCAATCTCCCACCCATCCCACCCTCTGACTTTTAGCAATCCATCAGGTTCACAGTGGATTGTCACCGAACACACATGTATCGCTGGGTGGCTGTCAAATGAAAAACGCTAGAAGTTCTTTATAAATAATGTCCCAAAATTCTCTTAACTTCTTATTTATAACAAACTCAAAACAATGTTCAAATTCTCTTTTACAAAAAAACATGAAACCTTTCTGCTTGGTATCATGTCCATGGAAATTAAGAAAACCTTCAGACCTCTATTCATGTATGCAACCATAGCGGCGAGGATTTTAATAGCCAAGAACGGGAAAAGTAACAATATTCCCACAAAAACAGACTGGTTAGCGAAAATGATTGAATGTTTACACCTTGCAAAATTGACGGGGAATAAGAGGGAATGCAATACAAAAAGTATAGGGAATGGATAATATTTAAGGAATACCTAAAAAATTACACGGACAATGTAAATCTCCTGATAGATTCAGAATGAATCTTGAAAACAGAGAAAATGTATAGCAAAACTTGTTTAGATAAAAAATAGGATAGCAGAATAATAAAAATGAAATGCGTACAGATTAACAAATTATAAAACAGCACAATGAGAATAGCTGGAAGTCTAATAGTCATGGTGTGTCTATGTCGGGTATGTATGTAGGTATTGTTCTGCTTAAGCTTTGTGTAGATTGGTGTATAATAAAGAGTATTTTTAGAGTTAAAAAAATACAATAAAATGCTAGAAGTTCTTGTTGATGGTGGCTGCATTACTGAAAGTTCAGCATTGTAAGGGAAGGGTGGGCAGAAAGTGGTACTGGACTGGGATTTACTGGTAGAACTCTAGGCAATTTGCAGAATATTGGCAAGAGTTTTGCACACCCAACTGCAACAAGGGGGGACAGAAAGTGGTACTGGTAGATCTCTAAGCAATCTGCAGGATATTGGCAAGAGTTTTGCACATCCAACTGCCTAACGAAAGCCAGCAACAAGAAATCTCTCCCCACTCCTGTCCAATTGAGGTGCTTATAAGGACCTTTTTTGGGGGATACAGGAATGTGTTTCAGCTTCTCCCAGGCTCGGGAGCATGAAGTGTATGGGAAGAATTCTCAGTATTGACTAATTTTTATTATTTTTAAGAGGTCGTTCCCAACGGGCCTTTCTCCATCGGACCCCACCTGCCCTTCTGGCCGAGACCCACGTCAAAGGCTTCAAGCTGAGGTGTCAGAACAATCACTTGATAACAAGGCCTATTTTTAGAGTGAGGATACAGCCAGGACTCTGACAATGGGGGGAAGGGGGCTGGGTTTCCCCCCCAGTGACCACTCGGCTGCAGAAAGGCCCGAAAGATTTCCTCGATGGCTTGGAGGTGTACAATGCAAGGAAAATGGAGCCGAGAGAGAGAGACAGACAGACACTGCAAGCCAGAGATTATCTGCTCCTTTACCCAAAGCCAGTGACCCTGGGAGAGGGCAGGAAAGCTGCCGTCAGGGGGTGGGCAAGGCTCCTGCTGAAACGGGAAAACAAGGTGAAACGTGGCCGGGGACTCAGGTTTTCCACTGGGCTTCTCCAAGACCGGGAGGAATGCTGGACGGACTCCTCTTTGGCCCGGCCACAGCCTTAAGCGATTCTCTGTTGTTCCATTATCCCAAAGACACCTTTGTCCACCCAGGACTAAGCCAGGAAGTGCACAGGTCAACGGATAATACAACATGGCCAGCATGGTTGCATTCAACCATCATCCTTTCCATCCTATTGTAGTCGCTAGGGAAATTTGCAAAAAAACCCTTCCAGGACAAATTCTGTGCTACTCCCAATCCCTAGTGGTGTCTTTCCGTGGGAAACCCATCTACCTGCCCAACCAGTTTTGTTGTGTGGGCTGCTGCTTCTTTGGTACAGCCAGTGGCTCTTTTCAATTAAAGGCCGGGTTGCTTGGCTCGCAGTCGCACTGCATCATGGGGACGAGAGCCAGCGTGGTGTAGTGGTTAAGAGCGGTAGTCTTGTAATCTGGGGAACCGGGTTCGCGTCTCCGCTCCTCCACATGCAGCTGCTGGGTGACCTTGTGCTAGTCACACTTCTCTGAAGTCTCTCAGCCCCACTCATCTCACAGAGTGTTTGTTGTGGGGGAGGAAGGGAAAGGAGAATGTTAGCCGCTTTGAGACTCCTTCGGGTAGTGATAAAGTGGGATATCAAATCAAATTCCCCCTCTTCTTCGTCTTCTACTTAAGACCTCATTGCAGTGGCCCAGCATTGAAGAGACACCTATAGGAGGGTGACTGACCAGAGTGATATAGATCCGCACCGGTTTCTGATTTGCTCCTGCACCAAGTTCAAGGTATTACTCTCAGTATATAAAGCTCTTAGCAACTTGGGACCAGTTTACCTACGAGGTCGCCTTACCCCAACCCACTTTTTCCTTTGGCAGAACTGGCACTGCTACAAGTGCCACATCATACCTGTTCCACATTTATAAGAACTTTTGCAGACCCTCCAAGTGTCCCTATTTTGCAGGGACAGTCCTTGATTTACAGAAGCTGTCCCAGTTACTGATATGATCCCGGAATGTCCCGCTTTTCCTTAGGACATCCCTATTTTCATGGGAGGGTACGGAGCTATGTGACCCCCGAGCCAAGGAGATAACTAACTATACAACCTTTAGAAGACATCGGAAGGCAGCCCTGTACAGGGAAGGTTTTTTAATGTTTTATTACGTAAAGAAGGCTGATCGCCGAAGAATTGATGCTTTGAATTCTGGTGCTGGAGGAGGCTCCGGACAGTCCCATGGACTGCAAGAAGATCAAACGTATCCATTCTGAAGGAAATCAGCCCTGAGTGCTCACTGGAAGGACAGATCCTGAAGCTGAGGCTCCAAGACTTTGGCCACCTCATGAGAAGAGAAGACTCCCTGGAAAAGACCCTGATGTTGGGAAAGATGGAGGGCACAAGGAGAAGGGGACGACAGAGGACGAGATGGCTGGACAGTGTTCTCGAAGCTACCAGCATGAGTCTGACCAAACTGCAGGAGGCAGTGGAAGACAGGAGTGCCTGGCGTGATCTGGTCCAGGGGGTCACGAAGAATCAGACATAGAATCATAGAATCATAGAGTTGGAAGAGACCACAAGGGCCATCGAGTCCAACCCCCTGCCAAGCAGGAAACGCCATCAGAGTACTCCTGACATATGGTCGTCAAGCCTCTGCTTAAAGACCTCCAAAGAAGGAGACTCCACCACACTCCTTGGCAGCAAATTCCACTGTTGAACAGCTCTTACTGTCAGGAAGTTCCTCCTAATGTTTAGGTGGAATCTTTTTTCTTGTAGTTTGCAACCATTGCTCCGTGTCCGCTTCTCTGGAGCAGCAGAAAACAACCTTTCTCCCTCCTCTATGCGACATCCTTTTATATATTTGAACATGGCTATCATATCACCCCTTAACCTCCTCTTCTCCAGGCTAAACATGCCCAGCTCCCTTAGCCGTTCCTCATAAGGCATCGTTTCCAGGCCTTGGACCATTTTGGTTGCCCTCCTCTGGACCTGTTCCAGTTTGTCAGTGTCCTTCTTGAACTGTGGTGCCCAGAACTGGACACAGTACTCCAGGTGAGGTCTGACCAGAGCAGAATACAGTGGCACTATTACTTCCCTTGATCTAGATGCTATACTCCTATTGATGCAGCCCAGAATTGCATTGGCTTTTTTAGCTGCCGCATCACACTGTTGGCTCATGTCAAGTTTGTGGTCAACCAAGACTCCTAGATCCTTTTCACATGTAGTGCTCTCAAGCCAGGTGTCACCCATCTTGTATTTGTGCCTCTCATTTTTTTTGCCCAAGTGCAATACTTTACATTTCTCCCTGTTAAAATTCATCTTGTTTGTTTTGGCCCAGTTCTCTAATCGGTCAAGGTCTTTTTGAAGTGTGATCCTGTCCTCTGGGGTGTTAGCCACCCCTCCCAGTTTGGTGTCATCTGCAAATTTGATCAGGATGCCCTTGAGTCCATCATCCAAGTCGTTGATAAAGATGTTGAATAAGACCGGGCCCAAGACAGAACCCTGTGGCACTCCACTAGTCACTCTTCTCCAGGATGAAGAGGAACCATTGATGAGCACCCTCTGGGTTCGGTCAGTCAGCCAGTTACAAATCCACTGAGTGGTAGCATAGTCAAGTCCGCATTTTACCAGTTTCTTTACGAGAATATCATGGGGCACCTTGTCAAATGCCTTGCTGAAATCAAGGTAGGCTACATCCACTGCGTTCCCTTCATCTACCAGGCTTGTAATTCTGTCAAAAAACGAGATCAGGTTAGTCTGACATGACTTATTTTTCAGAAATCCATGCTGACTATTGATGATCACAGTATTCCTTTCTAGGTGCTCACAGACTGTTTGCTTAATGATCTGCTCCAGAATCTTCCCTGGTATTGATGTCAGACTGACTGGGCGGTAATTATTTGGGTCCTCTCTTTTCCCCTTTTTGAAAACAGGGACAACATTTGCCCTCCTCCAGTCTGCCGGGACTTCGCCTGTTCTCCAGGAATTCTCAAAGATGAGTGCCAGTGGTTCTGAGATCACATCTGCCAGTTCTTTTAATACTCTTGGATGCAGTTCATCTGGCCCTGGAGACTTGAATACATCTAAACTAGCCAAGTATTCGTGTACTATCTCCTTAGTTATTCTGGGCTGTGTTTCCTCTGCTGAATCATTTGCTCCAAATTCTTCAGGTCGGGCATTGTTTTCTTTATCGGAGAAGACTGAGGCAAAGAAGGCATTGAGGAGTTCAGCCCTTTCTGTATCCCCTGTTTGCATTTCACCATCTTCTCCTCTGAGCGACCCCACTGTTTCTTTGTTCTTCCTTTTGCTACGAACATACCCATAAAAGCCTTTTTTGTTGCTTGTAACCTCTCTAGCAAGCCTGAGTTCATTCTGTGCTTTAGCTTTTCTGACTTTGTGTCTACACGTGCTGGCTATTTGTTTGAATTCCTCTTTGTTGGTTTCCCCCCTTTTCCATTTTTTTGTACACATCCTTTTTTAATCTTAACTCAGTTAAAAGTTCTTTAGATAGCCACCCTGGCTTCTTTAGGCACCTTCCATGTTTCCGTCTCATTGGTATTGCCTGAAGTTGTGCTTTTACTATCTCCCTCTTAACAAACTCCCAGCCATCATGAACTCCCTTTCCTTTTAGTATTACTGTCCATGGGATCTCACCCAGCACTTTCCTAAGTTTTATGAAGTCGGCTTTCTTAAAGTCAAGAAATTGAGTCCTAGTATGCTTGGCTGCTCCTTTCCGCTGTATAGTAAACTTCAGAAGAGCATGATCACTCGCGCCTAATGATCCTTCCACTTCTACCCCACTAACCAGGTCATCAACATTGGTTAGGACCAGATCTAAAATGGCTGTTCCTCTTGTTGCTTCTCCCACTTTCTGGACAATGAAGTTGTCTGCAAGGCCCGTGAGGAATCTGTTTGACCTTATGCTCTTGGCTGAGTTTGACACCCAGCAAATATCCGGGTAATTGAAGTCCCCCATTACTACTATCTCCCTTTTGCATGCTTGGCCATCTGTTCCAGGAAGGCATCATCTATGTCCTCCGTTTGGCTTGGAGATCTATAGTAAACTCATCTTGTTTATTACCCATGCTTTGCGCATTAGTGTACAGACATTGAAGTCCATTAATCATTCCCCCGTGTCTCTTATTTAAGGATTTTTTCCTCCCATCACTAGGTCTGCGTGCTGTTTGCTCCATTCGGTCTATGACATTTGGACTCCTACCTTCAGGAGCACTGTCTGCCTCCCCCACATTAGTCAGTTTAAAGCCCTCCTGATGAGGTTTCTGAGATTTTTGGCAAAAACATTCCGCCCAACCGTTGTGAGGTGCAGCCCATCGCTTGCCAGAAGTCCATCTTCAAGAAACTGCAGTCCGTGATCTAAGAATCCAAACCGTTCCTGTTTACACCATTTGCAAAGCCAGCTGTTCACTTCCACTATTTTTCTCTCTCTCCCTGGGCCACGTCGTTCAACTGGGAGGACAGATGAGATGACAATTTGTGCATTTAATTGCTTCAATTTCCTGCCCAGAGCCTCATAGTCTCTTTTGCTCTTCTGGAGGCTATTGCTTGCAGTGTCATTGGTTCCCACATGAACCAAGAGGAAGGGGTATTTGTCAGTGGGTTTTATGATTCCTTGCAGTCGTTCAGTTACATCTTGGATCTTAGCCCCGGGGAGACAGCACACTTCCCGAGACATCTTGTCAGGCCCACAGATCACTGCTTCAGTTCCCCTCAGTAGGGAATCCCCTATCACCACTACACGCCTCCTCTTAGGTTTGGTCGGGGTTCTTCCGTGAGCTGTCCGTTCCAAGGTCGCCTGCACATTCCCTGAGGACTGACTTTGCTTCTCGTCTTCATGTACCTGATCGACTGTAATGAGGGAGAGATCCTCAAATGGAGTCTGCTCTTCGTCTTCCATGCTAGGGGAGAGGACCTCAAAGCGATTGTGTATTTCTAAACAACAACCATGTTTCTATATATGTTGGAAGTTGTTCATTGTGGCTCGGGCAACCCAGTCAGATGGGTGGGGTAAAAATTAAATCATCATCATCATCATCCCTACGTAGGAACTCCCTGCCTATTGATATCAAGCAGAGGCCTTCTCTGTACAGTTGTACCTTGGAAGTCGAGCAGAATCCATTCCGGAAGTCCATTCGACTTCTGAAACGTTCAGAAACCAAGGCTTCTGATGGGTTTCCAATTGCGCAGGTGTGCCAGAAACAACAGCGGAAGCTGCGCCAGACGTTCAGCTTCCAAAAAAAGTTTGAAAACCGGAACATTCACATCCAGTTTTCAATCATTTGGGAGCTGGAACGTTCGACTCCCAAGGTGTTTGGGAGCCGAGGTACAAATGTGCTCCTTTCAGCACCTGCTAAAAACATGCCTACTCAGATGCTTAGAAAGTTGATTTAATCTGTTTTTAGTCTATTGTTATCTTCACTTTTCAAAAGTTTTAAGTTATTGCTAACTTTTCCTACTGATAACTTTTACCTTTTTCTGTCAACCGCTTTGAGGATTTATTTATTTTACCAGCAGTGTATAAATGTTATCAAACAAACAAGGCCAGCATCAGGGGATGGCAAAGTCGGGCATCTTCCAAGGCCCAGATCCCCAACAGGAGACCCACTGCCAAACACCAGGGCCTCGCCTGAGCCTGCTCTCCTCCTCCTTGCCCTCACGGACTGCTCACTTTCCATGGTTTGGCCCCACTTTGTGAGTGAGCATTGGCAACCCTCTCCTCTCTCCCTCTGGGTGCTGTCTTGACCTTGAGGGACAGGACAAGGAAATGGGCAGCAGCAATTGCCAGGAGGAAAAAGTCAGGAGCCCTTGAAACCTGGCCTTGACCGTGCAACATGAGTGGAACTTGACCTGGGAATGCTTGGAAGTGGTCTAATCACACTAGGGTGGCCGGGTGGCAGGGAGGGCCTCAAAGTCAGCTGTGAACATCTGGACAGCAGACTAAGCAGGCACACAAGCCTGCTATGGTGAGATGTTTCTTCTGCTTCCATTGCAGCCAAATGGCTTCTAAATTTGCATCCGTGCATATAAATTAGCCCATGCAAACTTTACGCACACCTGTCCTCTGCATCTTTTGCAGTGATTCACACAACCACGTAATTCACACAATGACATGGATGGGTGTCAGAAAGGTTACTGTTGTTGCTGTAGCAGACTGAGATGGCTAGGATTCACCTGTCCTGGCTACATTGGTACACTTATCCTTTTCAGGAATGGGTGGAAGCTGAACAACCCGTTCATATGCAGTCCAAACTCCCATTCTTTGAATAGAGACAAAACTCTTTAACCTGAAAGCACTTTCAAAGCACAGCTCAATACACCAGAAATCCTTGCACTTTGTCAAGTCAGCTGTGCACTTCAACACAGTCACTATTTTCAGATGGGATTCAATCTAATCCTGGCAAATTCAGATCACACAGCTATAGTTGATCCGGAGGACTGGTGCAACCACCCTGATTTAGTTGCATTGCATGGAGTTGGAATAGATGACCCTCAGGGTCCCCCTGTAATTCTACCGCTCCATGATTCTATGAAAGACTGGGCTTCTTGCAAGGAAGAAAGAAAACTCACTGGAAAGTGTGGGTTAACTCTGGCTTTTGATGCAGCATCCTCCAGCCTTCCCACAACTATATCAGAATGAATGAAACATAGAATTGTGGGATAGGAAAGGGTCCTTCAAGGATCATCTAGTCTAACCCCCTGGAAGGCAGGAATTACAAGTGAAGAATCCCTGACAGACGGCAATTCATCCTCTGTTTAGAAAACTTTCGGTGAAAGGGAGTCTGCCACCCTCGTTGGTTGGCTATACCACTCTCTTTAAACGCTCCTTAAAAATATCCCTGCCACCATATCAGGATGAATAACCTGCTTTCTCTGTTCCTGCACACTTTAACATTAGGTTGTTTTTTTTAAAAAAAAAAACCAGGCTTGCTTGCTCTGTTGCAAGAATCCAAGTCACTTTTCCCAGCGATATAAATCTTGCATCCAGTTTGGTTTAAAAACAGTGCATGAAACCGGTATGAAATTTACAGCATGTAATGCCTTAAGAGAGAATATTATGAAAATGATGTACAGGTGGTACATGACCCCAGTCAAGCTTGCAAAAATTTATCATCTGCCTGATAATAAATGTTGGAAATGTAAAGAGATTGAGGGTACATTCTTTCACCTTTGGTGGACGTGCCCAAAGATTAAGGCTTTCTGGGAAATGATCTATAATGAAATGAAAAAAGGTGTTTAAGTACACCTTCCTGAAGAAACCAGAGGCCTTTCTCCTGGGCATGGTCGGCCAATTGGTGTTAAAGAAGGACAGAACTTTTTTTATGTATGCTACAGCAGCAGCAAGAATACTCATCGCAAAGTATTGGAAGACATAAGATCTACCCACCCTGGAAGAATGGCAGATGAAAGTAATGGACTATATGGAATTGGCGGAAATGACTGGCAGAATCCGAGACCTGGGAGAGGAGCTGGTGGAAGAGGACTGGAAGAAATTTAAAGGCTATCTACAGAAACAGTGTAAAATTTATGAATGTTAAAATGATGTTGGATTAAAAATAAGTGGCATTAGTGATAAAGTTAGAAAGAGTATGCAAAAATGAATTGATGGATGAAAATATTCGAGTTGTGATATATTAAGATACAAAGTTAAAGATGATAAATTGAAAGAGGGTAAGGATTTGCTGGTTTGATTATGTAAATGGGAATACAAAAAGGGGAGGTGTGAGGAGGTCAAGGAAATAAGGTAATGAGCCTCAAAGTTAGAAAAGAAATAATGGATTTTTTCTTTTTTCTTTCTATTTTTATCTATTTTTTGTTTTTTGTATCTTGCATTTTTCTGTTTTGTGTCTTTTTTCCTTTTTTCGCTGTGTTTTGTTGTTATTCTGTAAAATTTCAATAAATATTTAATAATGCTTTTTTTAAAAAAAAACAGTGCATAAGCGAAAGGATTAGCAGAAGCCTCACCAGTAAAAAACAACAACAATCACTGTTATTCAACAGGAAAATTTGGAATGTAACACGTTTGAGGAGTAGATCTATTTTGGGCTCAATATGGGAATGTTGGTTGAGAATGTGCTATTTGGGTTGGCGAACAGCACGCAGGGCTATCAGGCCCTCTAGTGGTGAATGCTCATTTGGCGATTGGATCCCATCAGTTACGACGGCTGAGAAAGTTCCCTGCTTATTGGGCAAAACAATTCTGTTCATTATTTATAGATTTATGAACCGCCTTTTACATGTGTAGGAGCATATGGGGCTCTTCAGCCTGGGAAGGTGGCCCATCTAGGAATGTTACGATAATCTTTATTGTCATTGAACAATAAAGATTGTTCATACAGATTGTCATACTGAACAACGAAATTGAAAAATCTACATCAGACATTAAAAAACCATAAAGCCTGCTATCCCAACTATCCCAGCCTGGTTAGCCCCTAAAAACTCTGATACCCCATAATTGAATACAATATACTCACATACAGACTATCTTACACTGCGTTTAAAACCAAAACCGCATTTGAATAGAAACTGTTTCTCGGGCAGCTAGTCCTAGTCGCGGGTGGCGCTGTGGGTTAAACAACAGAGCCTAGGACTTGCCGATCAGAAGGTCGGCGGTTCGAATCCCCGCAACGGGGTGAGCTCCTGTTGCTTGGTCCCTGCTCCTGCCATCCTAGCAGTTCGAAAGCACGTCAAAAGTGCAAATAGATAAATTCTGGAGCCACACGTCCTTCCACAGTGGGGACATTGGTTTCCGAGTGGGAGTTGATCATGGTGTGGATTTGCCAAGCATGCCTTCCTCTTAGCACGTTTCTCCCTTGTGTCCTGAGTTTCCCAATTGTTGGTGTTTATACATACTACATTTTTAAAATTTCCCTTGAGACAATCTTTAGCTTGAGGCAGTCTTTAAACCTCTTAATGTTTAGCACTTAGTGTCTCCTAACCCTGCGGAAAGTCATCTAATTAGACTTTAATTTGATTTTGACATGTTTTTAGGAGGTAATTTAATTATTGTTTGATTTTATACCAATGTATGTATCTGATGTTAGCCTCCCTGACCCCGACTTTGGCCGGGGAAGGCGGGATATAAATAAAATATGATGATGATGATGATGATGATTATTTTATTGACCACCAGCATTACGCTTTCCATTTTTACGTTTGGAATAGAGTAGTTGCTTTGGAAGACAATAATCAGGCATCTGCACAACATGACCTCTCCAACGAAGTTGATGTTGAAGAATCATTGCTGCAACACTGGTGATCTTTGCTTCTTCCAGTACACTGGCATTAGTTCTCCTGTCTTCCCAAGTGATGTGTAAAAAATTTCGGATACACTGAAGGAATGGGTTTCCCAAACCCAAAACTGACTGTGCAGGCATTTTTAAACTGCACCAAAATCCCCATTTCTCCTTAGTTTAAATGCATAAACTTTAGCCGTTGTGCAAATGCAAAACAAGAACACAGCGCAGACCCAGTGTCGATCTCCATGTCACATGGAGCTCCTTCAATGAGCACCGTGACATTCAGCTTGCGTCGCGTAGGCGAGTCGGTTTGGCCAATCGTGGTTCCAGACGGGCAGCGGCAGTTGGTGAGAGCAAAACAACTTTCCTTGGCAGACTGGAGTGAAGACTTGGACTTGCGAGTCGATGAAGGGGGGGGTGTCAGACGGAGCCGATTGGCAGACCTTAGCGATGTGGCCCCTTCTGGAACACTTCCTACAGATGGCGTCTCTGAATCGACACTTGGCATGGGAATGGTTGCCTCCGCAGCCGGCACATTCCGGTTGGCCCTTGGACTTCTGTTGGAACTTCCTGCGCTCCCGCTTTGTCTGGTGCACGTCATTGTCTTCACTGGAGGATGCCTCATCACTGCTGGCCTCTTCATGATGCACCGGAACTGGCTCCCTAGCAAGACGCGGGCTGCTGGACTTGCGGATCTGAGGCTTTCTGCAGCGTGAGGTCTGGCTTGGCAAGGAGACGCCGTTGCAGATGTATGTCCCGGACCCCGCAGACGATTCGATCCATCAGGGCATCGTCTAAGTCTCAGAGCTCACAGTGCATTGCAGCCTGTCGCAGGGCGGTGGTGTAGTTGTTGATTGACTCCCCTTCTGCCTGGTTCCGGTGGTAGAACGCATGGCGGGCAGCAATCTTGGACGGCTTTGGTGCGTAGTGGTTGCGGAGCTTCTCTTGGATCGTGTCCCATGGTGTTGCCTGGACTGCTTCAGGCGCAACCAATGCTCGGGCCGTCTCAAACACCTCAGGCCCACAGAGGCTGAGGAATAGGCCCCGCTTCCGATCCTTTGATACTACTGTCAGCTCGTTGGCTTGGAGGTAGCAGTCGAACCGAGCGAGGTAGGAGTCCCATGATTCAGAGGCTGGCGCAAACGGCGGTAGAGGCACAAGTGAAGCCATGATTCTGATGCCGGCGTGAAGGGCGATGGATGGAACACCGTGCTCTAGCCAGAACAGTCAGCTCTGAATTGGTTCTGTCCAGTGATTTCGCTCAGTGATTTCGCTCTGTGATTCAGCTCAGTGATTCAGCTCAGTTCAGAGGCTGGCCGCATCTGGCTGTGCTCTGATGTCCATCGATCCCACCTTCGTCGCCAGTGTTAAGTTGTGGGTTGACATAGCAGACGACTCAGCGATTTCTCCAAGTGGCTCTTTATTTCGTAAGCTGGAATAGAACTGACTGCAAACAGCTCAGCCGGCCTGCTTTTATAGGCAGCCGGCTGTCAACATTGTAGCAACAACAGCCCAGAGTTCCCGCCTAAAATAACTGACGTGGACCTGAGTGAAAACTATCTACAGACCTGAGTGAAAACTATATACAGTATCCCCCTGCTGGCCCAGGGTGAAACTTCACTACATAACACAAAAAATCGGATTCCAGGTGGAAAAATCGAAATTAGAAACAGAATTGTTAGAACATAGAATTTGTCTAAGATGTATAACCTGCTGTTGAAATGGAACACTCAGGATGAAACTGTGAAGTCTGCTATGATTAAATGGGCACAAGATGTTGGACACAACATTATGTTTGCTGACTGGGAATAGTTATGGACCACCAGTTTGAAATTCACGGCATGTAATGCCTTAAGAGAGAATGTTATGAAAATGATTTACAGGTGGTACATGACTCCAGTCAAGCTTGCAAAAATCTATCATTTGCCCGATAACAAATGTTGGAAGTGTAAAGAGACTGAAGGCACGTTCTTTCACCTTTGGTGGACGTGCCCAAGGATTAAGGCGTTCTGGGAAATGATTTATAATGAATTGAAAAAGGTACTTAAGTACACTTTCTTGAAGAAACCAGAGGCTTTTCTCCTAGGCATGGTTGGCCAATTGGTGCCAAAGAAGGACAGAACTTTCTTTATGTATGCGACAACAGCAGCTAGAATTCTTATAGCAAAACATTGGAAAACACAAGATTTACCCACTCTGGAGGAATGGCAGATGAAGATGATCGAATACATGAGATTGGCGGAAATGACTGGCAGAATTCGAGACCGGGGAAAGAGTCGGCGGAAGAAGATTGGAAGAAATTCAAGGACTATCTACAGAAATACTGTAAAATTAATGAAAGTTAGAATGATGTTGGACAGAAATTAAATGGTTACCAGCTGTAATGTAAAGGTGGAAAAATAAGTTAAGTTAAGTTATATTAACGTGGTAATAAGGACTTTGCTGAATTTAAGTCTAAATTGCTTGTGGAATACAAAATTGCTGGAATACAAAAGGGGAAGGTGAGAGGAACTCCGGGATATAAGGTAATGGAGATAAGAATTGGGAATTATACCTGTTTTGTTTTGTTTTCAAATGTATATGTATGTTTTTCTGTTGTGTTAATTGGATTTCTTTGGTTTATAAAACTGGAAAACTTTTAATAAATACTTATGTAAAAAAATAAAAATAAATACTGCATGAAACTTGTCATTTCTTTGGACTTGCTGTGGACTCACCACGCAGGTGCCTTCTGCTATCCGGAGAGCAGAATAAACTCTTTCTTTGAACCAACTCGGTGTCATTTTGACTTCCTTCCTCCTGTCCCGGAGCAACGCAGACCCAATCGGTGAACTCCAATAAGGCTACAACACCATTGATGGAATCTTTCAAGGAGTTGGAGATAGCGTTTATAAGTGGTCCATGTTTCACAAGCATATACAGTGGTGCCTCGCAAGACGAAATTAATCCGTTCGGTGAGGCTCTTCGTATAGCGGTTTTTTCGTCTTGCGAAGCAAGCCCATTGACAGCTTAGCGGATTAGCGCTATTAGCGGTTTAGCGATCAGCTGTTAAGCGGCTTATCAGCGGATCGGCGGCTTAGCGGCTTAGGAAAAGGGGGGGGGGGAGAAAAAAAAACCTCAGGAACTCGCAAGACATTTTCGTCTTGCGAAGCAAGCCCATAGGGAAATTCGTTTTGCGAAGCGACTCCAAAACGGAAAACCCTTTCGTCTAGCGGGTTTTCCGTTCGTCTTGCGGGGCACCACTGTAGTAAGGTTGGTAGTACAATAGCTTTGTAAACAAGCATTCTGGTTTCCCTGCGAATGTCCTGGTCCTCAAACACTCTGCACTTTACAGTATATACCCAATTTATAACTGTGCTCTGCAAGTGAGGGAATCCTGCGGATCCCATCTTATACCAGGAGGTCTGTATCATGCAGTATAGGAATGATAGCGAACTCTGTTGTCTTTGCTCTGCCTACTGAAGATCTTCCTCTTCCAAAACGCCTTCCAAAACGCCTCTCAGTCTACATCTGTACTAGACTTATTTTTAAGATATTCTGAATATGTTTTCATCACTTTTTGTTTGCTGCCCTGGGCTCCTCTGGGAGGAAGGATGGAAAATAATAATAATAATAATAATAATAATAATAATAATAATAATAATAATGCTGCTCTTGGAGCACCTAGGAAAAACACTTTTGAGTTTTTTGGTGACTAATTAGCAGGAACACTCAGACTAATGAGTAGTTAGGGAACAGACAAAAGAGGATTAACATTCCTTAGGTCATTAAGGAATCAGAGAGGTTTTTTTAATGGCCTGAGCAAATTCTCCTGCCTTTGGAATGTGAGATGGACCACAACTCATTGCAAGTTTCCAGCTAAATGGGTAAAATAACAACAACAACAACAAATTCTTTATACCCCGCCCTTCCCGGTTCAAAAACTGGGCTCAGGGCGGCTAACAACAAATTTAAAACACTTTAAAACACTTAATTATAAAAGTGACACGCCTTACAGTGCAGTGCAGGAGTCTCCCTGTGGTGGATCTGATAATAATAATAATGATGATGATAATAATGATAATTATGAAAATAATAATAATACTCTCCCACCTCTGAACAGTTGCTAGTTAGTGTCCCCAAGCTTTTCTAAACGGGAAAGTTTTTAGCAGGCGCCGGGAAAGATGTAGTGAAGGCGCCTGCTGTATCTCAAGAGGCAGGGAGTTCCAAAGTTCAGACGCTGACAAACCAGGATAATAATAATAATGATAATAATGATGATGAGAATAAGAATAATAATAATAACGACGACGACGACGATGATGATGATGATGATAATAATAATAATAATAATAATAATAATAATAATAATACTTTGCCACCTCAAAACAGTTGCTAGTCAGAGTCCCTCAGCTCGGTCCCCAATCCTGCCTTTCAGAGAACTACACCTCCCAGAAGGCAACGCCTGTAAAGCGTCCTGCGCATGCGTCCCCGGCAGGCAGCGCACAGAGAAGCCTCCCGAGTTCTAGAGGGTCCCGAGCGCGCGGCGCGGCAGCGACTTCCGCTTCCGGCCAGCCTCGCTCTGGGCCCTGCGGCTGGCGGCCGAGCCTTGTGCCTCCGCCATATTGTCTGTGTGAGGCCGGCGAGGGAGGCGCGGTGGTGGCTGCTGCCGCCTCCTCCTCAGGTGGGTGGCCGTAGCGGCGCGGGGCGCCTTCCCCGGCCCGCATGGACCCGGTGGGGGGGAGGGGAAAGGGCCCAGAGGCGGGAGACGGGGGAGGGCGGGGCTTCCTCGACTCCCCCTCCCCCCCATTTGGAGCCTCAAGGGAGGGGAGGGGGCGGCGCAGTGGGGGGGGGCATATATATAAAATGAGAAAATGAGGGGTCTCTGCCTCTAGAAGTGCGGATTTTGCTTCTTCGCCCCCCCCTCCCCATGAGGCAGCTGCATAGTATGGCAGCCTATGGGGGGGGGGAAGGGGAGGCTCCCCATCCTGGGTGAGGCTGCCAGTGGATACGCCCCTGGGCGTGAAGGGAGCAGACCCCGCCTACCGACACCCCCCCCCCCGTGCACCAGTTGACCACTGGGACGTTTCCTTTTGTTGGGGGGGGAGGGGAAAGAAAGATTCCCCCCCCCCATCCCCAATTATGTGAGTCTGGGAACGAAGCAGGACAGTCCTTTGAAAGGTGCCCCCCCCCCAATTTGGTCCTTTTTGCACTCTAGCAAAAAAAAAAGGTTATCTTCCCTCGGCCCCCCCCCAATGTGTGTTCTGGCATATTCTTTTGCATATGATGTTGGGGGGGGAGCAAGGAGGGGTCCTGCTAAGGGTCTGCAGTGATTCTTTTGGGGGCAGAACGGAGAGGATGTCTCCCTCAAGGGGGGCAGGAAGGGTAAATCATGGTGGATTTGTGTGTGTGAAAGGTTGCTTTTACCAAGGATCTTTTGCCCCTTTCCCAGGCTGCATAGGGGATCTCTTTCTGTGCCAGATGCTGAAGGGTACCTGTAAATCTCTTTATTTGTGAGGTCCGCAAGTGCTTGAGCCTGAGCATCTTTCAGGAGGGTCCGTTGGGCTTGTGGTTCTGGGAGCTTGTTGGACGGTTGAGGATAGCCTAGGGTGGGGTCATTAATGCATGCTAATCTGCATTTCAAAAACAGAAACAAAGGTATTATCATTTCCCAGGATTGTTTTCTCTTTGAGTAATTGTGGTTGGGAGAGTTTAAAAATCTAGGGTAAATATGTGAAAATTGCTGGTTCCTTTGCCCTATCATTATGGGGGATATAAGAATTACCTGGTTGGATCTGACCAAGGTCTGTCTAATTTAGCATCCTGTTTCCAACAGAGGACAACTGGAAGCCTCTAGGCACTACTGAGTAGAGTCATCCCCAGGGAACTTGTAGAGTCCTTACTGAGGTGCTCTTCTCCCAGCTAATTCCCAAGACAAGCCTCTCTGTCTTCTTGGGACTAAGGTGGGATGGGAGGTTCTGATTGCCTTGTTCCAGCTAAATGTAGGAACATTTTCTGCACAGTTGAAGAGTGCTCTCCTCAGTTACTGTGGTGCTGATACTGTGGGGATTTCTCCCCATCCTGCAACCATCTGTATACAAAGATCAGACTAGATAGGACAGGACAGATAAGTGTACCTGAAAACAGTAAAGTGTGATATTATAAAATTGACTCTCGATCCTACAAACTTGATTTCTTGCTGTCTGGGCTTCTGAAGTGCTTTCTGCCCTTGCTTTTTGTTTTATTTTAACGATTTGTTGTCTCTTCTTTTCATGGATCATGCCCAAGAAAGCTGTTCCTTCCTTGGTACGTGCAGTTGGTGTAAAGGGATGTCTTTTTCCACAGTGATAGATAAAAGGTATTAACTCCACACTAGGAAGTCGAGAAGCTGTATGTAAGTTAATGAGGTTAGAAATAAGAGAATGTGAGGAGCCAAAGAAACATTTCGAGTGAAAGTTTCAGAGCTTCTCACAGTGTTCTAGATTCCAGTCCTCATAGCAGTTGGGGGGGGGGGGATGAATAAAAAATATTTGATGCAGGCATAAAATGTTAGGACTGATATTTTCCCTATTGTTGGGTATGAATATATTGAGCAAGTGCCCATTTTAGTTCTGTTCATCTTCAGCTGAATTGGTTTCCTCCTTATCCCCATGAGAATGTAATATTACTAGGTAAGAAACACTCTTTCCCCATTACCTGACAAGTTGCATCATCTCAGTTTCGCTATATATTGGAACACTTTCATTTATTCTTGTAGGAATAGTGGGTTGGGAAGTGAGGGATAGCCTGAGAATGTTGCATGCTGCATAGGTAAAGGTAAAGGTACCCCTGCCCGTACGGGTCAGTCGTGTCCGACTCTAGGGTTGTAGACCCATCTCACTTAAGAGGCCGGGGGCCAGCGCTGTCCGCAGACACTTCTGGGTCACGTGGCCAGCGTGACAAGCTGCATCTGGCGAGCCAGCCCAGCGCAGCACACGGAAACGCTGTTTACCTTCCCGCTAGAAATCTGTCCCTATTTATCTACTTGCACTGGAGCTTTTAAATCTTGGGTCTTTAGGGAGGACTTCTCCTTTCTTTACCACTAGAATAGGGAGAGATTCCTTCCCAGGTTTTATTGTCAGCCCTTGTAGGAGTATGATCCCACTACCAAGTGTACATCTGCCCTGGCTAAGTGGGCATGAGGGATGCTTCCCCAACCAGCAGCATATGCAAATGTCTGCCTGTAATTTGGTGACGGTGGTCAGGAAACCCCTGGTTCCAATATGCTGTGGTAGCTGAAGGCTGATCTCTTATCTTCTACTGTGTTTCCCCTTGTGAGAGGTTGATCTCTGTTGTTGGCTTATTAGAGCTACAGGATTCTCTGCACATGCTTACCTGGTAGTTGAGTAGCATTGAACTCAGTGAAACTTACTGATCACTAGACATGTTATAGGATTGCACTGCTAATTGTTAATCAACTGACAATTTCGCTGGTTCATTGCGGAGACACACTTTTAACTGATAAAGGCAAATTTTAATTTGAGGTTGAGGGGCATCCCTGTTAGTGTAAGTCTTTAGGCTAGTTCGAGTTTGTGTTGCTGTATGTCAAGAAAAATAAAGATGGCCTTGTTATCAATGAATGGTATTTCATGAGGCTTCCTATATTAAGGATTTAGTGACATACAGACTTGTTTGAAATTATAAGCAATACAATGACAGGCTCATCCCCAATACTTCGGCTGGATCTCCATCCTGAAGCTGGTGGCTAATATTTTATTTATTAAAACTGTATACTGCTGAGGTGGGAAAGGCAGGGTATCAATAAATTCATAATTTAACAAAATGTATACAGTGGTGCCCCGCAAGACGAACGCCTCGCAAGACGGAAAACCCGCTAGACGAAAGGGTTTTGCGTTTTGGAGGCGCTTCGCAAAACGAATTTCCCTATGGGCTTGCTTCGAAAGACGAAAATGTCTTGCGAGTTCCTGCGGGGGGTTTTCCCCTCCCCCCCTTTTCCTAAGCCGCTAAGCCGCTTATCAGCTGATCCGCTGATAAGCCGCTTATCAGCAGATCCGCTAAAAGCCGCTAAACCGCTAATAGCGCTAATCCGCTAAGCTGTCAATGGGCTTGCTTCGCAAGACGAAAAAACTGCTATACGAAGAGCCTCACGGAATGGATTAATTTCGTCTTGCGAGGCACCACTGTACTGCCTTTTATCCAAAATCACAGGGCAGTTCACAACATAAAAGTACAAAGAGAACACAAAATACATCATAAAAAAACAAACCAATAACCTCCCTCCCACAAACACATTTAAAAGGCCATAGAATGTTAATCAGGCAAAGGCCTGGTTGTAGAGAAACATTTTTGCCCGATGCCTAAAGATCTATGATAATGGTGCCCGGTGAGCCTCCCTGGAGAGACTGTCCCACAAACAGGGAACCATCACAGAGAAGACCTTGCATAGAATCATTGCGTTGGAAGGTACCATGAGGCTCATCTAGTTCAACCCCCTGGAATGCAGGGGTTTTTTGCCCAGTGTGGGGCTCGAACACACAACCCTGAGATGTAGATCCTTTGAAAACATCTCCATATAAGTCTTCGGCACCCTAGCTATGGTCAGGAGAAGCAGAATAAATTATGCAAAATAAGTTCATTCAAATGCACTTGCTTCACAGAATTTGGACAACAGAACACTGACTGCAAATCACAAAGCAGTGAGATCTGCAGGTGATACAGTCAGGGGTTCCTCATCTCTTTTTTACCATTTTGATAAGAATGTACCTTTTGGCCTGTGCAGCCATGCAAGAAAAAGCTGATTGCCCCGGGGAAAGTATCCTAAGTTGTTTGTACAGTAGAGGTTTATGCCCCGAGGAACACTTTCTTTCTTGCTTCTGATGGAAGCTAGCTTTCAAATTCTTGATTAGAATCATTAGTCGCCGCCAGAATGGAGTTTCACAAAACAATCTCAGCTTTTAAAATCCTCCTGTGCAGACCAAATCAAGCTTGAGCTCCACATAAAGCTTGCAGTGCGTTACACCCTCCTAATAAACATGGGAAGCTTTCATGTTGACCCTGCTCTAAAGCAGTGTTTGGGTGAACATTTCTGTGGCCATTGGGCTGTCGTAGAAGTACACAGAATATAGCCAGCAGGGCTTGGAAATATTGCCAGCTCCATATTTTTGCTCCACCCACTTTCCTCAAAAGCCCCACCCTCCAATCCTGGCCAGACTTGGGAGATTTTTTTGTCATTCAGTGCTTGGATCGATGTGTGATAACATGGCATGCACACTGGCTAGAGCTTGTTATCAAAATGTGGGTGTGCCTTTCTTAAATTATTCCAAATGAGAATTGCTCCTTTTGATGAGATGTGGTGCAGATATAGCCCGGCTGACGCTTTGAAATTCAATATGCTTGCCTACCTACCCGATGGAAGAGTGACCTTGCATAAGGGTCTGCCTTTGCTCCCCATCTTTAACATAGTTACACCATTTTCTTCAGCTTAAATGCTGAGGTGTCCTTTCAGAAACACAAATTCATTCTTCCCCACAGAGAGGACCCAGGTGTTTTTCCTTTCTTTTTTATTATGCTTCCCTTCAGAATAATTTTTTCCAGCTTACAAAAACAGAATAAATAAATAAATATGGTAACTAAATGCAAGAATGAACTCCAGGCAAGCGTTAAAAGGCCTATTGCGAAAGTTAACCTTTTTGAGTTAGTCACCTGGAAAGAATGGCTAGTCATCCATTACTGGCGAGTAGCTAACTGCAAGGTTACTTGGGTCCATGTGATCTCTGCTCTCAAACTCCAATCTTGCACTTTACGAGTCTGATTTATGTTGCTCAATAAATCATGCAGATTATCTTTGTGCTCACTTAGCTGTGCTTTCTGTCAATATTTAGCATTTCAGCATTGAGGCAGTGGTGGTATGGCAATAGAGGACTGAGGTGGTTGAATGTTGGAAGGCTCTAGAGAGAGAAGGTTAGCACTGGGGGTGGGTGTTGCGGATGGGGTGGAGACGGCAGGATGCTGGAAAGGTTCATGGAGGTTCTGCAGCTTGCTAAAGCCCAGGTTAGTCAAACCTTACTGGAACCATTGCCCGTCCTTTCTGAGCTCTGTATTTTCTTCATATGCTGAGATCTGCAAACTCAGATCTGCTGCAAAACCAAAGACTCCTTGCGAAAAGCACACATTAGACTTTGAGACTGGCGGCTGTTTGTCTCATTTCTGTTTTGCTCTGTTCGTGTGATGCTAGTTCTTGCATTTAATTGCAGAAGTGGCATGCTGGGCTCTCAGCAAGTGTGTTTAAATTATTTGCCACTGTGGATCATAAAGTGTGAAAAATAGGGCGAGTGAGAAAATGCCCCATTGAGATGAGTCAGGACAGTTTGCATTCCTCTTAGAGATACAGTTCACACTCTCTGGGGAGGTGGGTACATGACACCACATCGTCTTTGCATCTGCTTATGGTACAAATTCAGAAGTCCATTCTTGAAGCTATTATGGTAAGCGATGCACTTTCTAAATAAAAATTGCGGGCTGAGGTTTTTATTTTTAGTTGGGGTTCTCGCCTCTTCCATCCCAAAGGCAGATAGCTGTACAGACAAATGCCAAATCGGATATTTTAATATTTGAATACTGTTGTTGGAACTTGGTGTGGAAGGAAGGTGATCTTAAGAGAGGTTTCTTTTAAGGTAATCCTAATTTTCTGAGCTTCCACTAGTGGGTCAGGACGAATGAGTGGACCACATGAACAATGCTTACCACCATTAATAAAATAACTTTTGCACATTTTACTCTGACTTGCTTCAACTATGAACACTGTTAATAGTTACAAAAAAGAGAGAAACTCATGAGTTATTACTTCTCAGCTTTGCCTATTGATTTGCAGGTAACAAAACACTCTCTCTGTAGAATTGTTAAGTGGTTTTGGGACCACTTCCTTGCTTTTCATCTGGTCATGTTAGGTTTTAAGAACGAGGTTATATGTGGTAAGTTAGGAAGTGAGTCCTATTTTGTAGTACGTGGGGGTTAAGACTGTGTTCTGATTCTGAAAGACATGAGCACTGGATTGAGTTGGTATCTTGCCCTTTGATGCTTAGGAAATACAGTGGTTCTCAACCATAGTGGCAGCTGGAAAAGATAGCCTTATCGGCTGGGTGGGGGAAGGCTGTATGCCTGAGCTCCCTTCTGATTCCTGCGTGGATCCAACATGGATCCTGGAATAGCGGAAGTAGCTTCCTGGTGAGGTAATGGCCCTATAAGTAAGGGCCATTAAAGTAACAAAGGAAGTGTCTCTGTGCCGGATACCAAATGGGTGGGCTCCCCCCCTCAATGGCTGGTAGTAAGAAAGACAGATGCCAGAGTTGGGAGTTGAGTTATGTGAGCTAGAAACAAGGCTGCTGGCTGGGCAACTGGGAGACAGAACCATGCTTGATTTCTGCTGGGATCCAAGGCTATGGCTATGGGAGAAGCAATACGTTCTTGGATGTTCATGCTGCGAGCTCAGGTTGTGTGTGTGTATATATATGGAAATAAAGCATCTATCACGGGGGTCAGCAAACTTTTTCAGCAGGGGGCTGGTCCACTCTCAGACCTTGTTGAGGGGGCAGACTATATTTTTTTGGAGGGGAATGAATTAATTCCTGTGTCCCACAAATAACCCAGAGATGCATTTTAAATAAAGACACATTCTACTCATGTAAAAACACGCTGATTCCCGGACCGTCTGCTGGCCGGATTTAGAACGCTGAGGTCCAGCGCCGAGGGCCTTCTAGCGGTTCCCTCACTGTGAGAAGCCAAGTTAAAGGGAACCAGGCAGAGGGCCTTCTTGGTAATGCCACCTGCCCTGTGGAACATCCTCCCACCAGATGTCAAAGAAAAGAACTACCAGACTTTTAGAAGACATCTGAAGGCAGCCCTCTTTAGGGAAGTTTTTAATGTTTAACAGATCACTGTATTTTAATACTTTGTTGGAAGCCACCCAGAGTGGCTGGGGAAACCCAGCCAGATGGGCAGGGTATAAATATTATTATTATTATTATTATTATTATTATTATTATTATTATTAAAGGCGATTGGGCTGGATCCGGCCCCCGGCCTTCGTTTGCCTACCCATGATCTATCATAAAGACACCACAGTCTCTGCTGTCCCTCATTCTGAGGAAATCATTTCCTGGGTAAGCACATGGAACCTTCTGGAATCTCACTTGGAGATTGGGGTGGCTCACAACCTGTGGTCTGAAGGGCACATACCTGGAAATGTGGTTGACGTTCCTAAAAATGTGATCCGGCTTGCATGAAATAGTAAGTAATACCCACGTATGACTGTTTAGTTATAGTCGAAAGCAGAAGCATTTTTGGCATTTGGAGTCTTGTCAAGAAAGTACAGAGCACGTTTCTCTTAGTAGTAGCTAAGATTTGTACATTGAAAGTAGGGAAATTGGCAGCTGTCCCAGATATTATTCTGTGGTTGGAAAAAAAGAAAGTATGCGACCTTGGAGCAATCGAGAAATTAAGCATTAGTCAGATAATGAGACAGAAGATTGCATTTGGACAAATGCATTGCAGTGGTTGCACAGTTTTGTCTTCAGGAAACATTGTAAGCATGAACATGGGTTTGTAAAAATAGCCTCAGAGTGTGAGATGTTTGTGTTGGTATTTGAATTTTCAATAATTGGGATATTTTGAGTATTTCAGATTCGTTAGGAGGTTGTGATCTATCTATATATTTGTGTTGCATATCATATTTGACTTTTCCACGTTGTTCTGCATTTTATAAGTTAACAGTGTGTGTGTCCGTTCCCCCCATTTCAGCGTGCAGTTGTGCATGGGAGGTGTGGCCCTTCTCCCTGCACCTAAAGCTCTTTCAAGCTTGGAACACCTGTGGGACCCAGACATGCCTTTGCTTTCCCTTCAGGTCTGAACTGTTGTGGTTTAGTTGTGTGTCAAATGAGTGCACACTGCACCTGGCAGAGGCAGAGCAACTCTCTGCCTTCCCTCTCCAGCTCTAAGCTACTGAGGGAGAGGAGTGAGGGCTTATTGTCTTCCCCCTCTTCATAACTCGAAGCTTGGAAACAGAAAGACGAGCATATATATCTCTCCCCCCCGCCATATCCCATCCCATGCTGTGTTTGAGACATAGCACCCTGCCCCTTGAGAAAAGGATGTTCTCATGCCAAAACCTGTTGAGCTGTGATCCTCAGGGTTTGCGCGACTCCCTTCTACATCACTGCTTTGTACTTGGTTTGAGACCTGGTTGTCTTGAAGGATCACCCAACCCAACATAAATTTGCTTGTAGGTTTGAGATGGTCTTTCCAGGCCCTTCTCCTGACGCCTTGCTGTTTAAAGGCCAGGGCTGTTTATCCCTCCATTCTCTAAGGCTTTCAATGCTCCATAGTCAGTTCTGCTGCTTTAAGGTCTTATTAATGATTTTGCTGCCGTTTTTCACAATGCTCTCTCTTGTTTACCTAGGTTTTGTTTGTGAGCCATCCTGAAAATGCCTTAAATTATAAGGTAGGGGAAATTGTTCTTTAAAAAATGAACTTTAGAGTACGGTAGTATTTAGGAACTAGAACTTCTGTGAATCACCTTTACAATGAGCCATTCAAGAGTTTGACAGACCAGTTGATCCAGCTTAAGTTGTGGGTGGGCTAGTTAGAAGCAGATACGTTTTTCAGAGGAATGGGAAGCAGGATTCCAATGCCAGCCAAGGCAATGGATCAGGCTGTTTCTCAACTAATGGAAAGGGAGAAGTTTTTCCCCCTTCTCGTATAATACTTTGATCTCTGGGCCATCCAGTGAAGCTGAATGTTGGACAGACAAAATAAAAGACAGATAAAGTAGCGCATAAACTGTGGAATTAGCATCCACAAAAAGTAGCAGTGGCCACCAACCAGTGTTAGAAACCGATATATAAACTGGGCACCAAATGGCTCCTTTAACCAGGGTTACAGTCGCCAAAAAAGGAATGCCTAGTTGCCATTTTGGGGCCAGACAGCTTTAGAGTCGTATTTTTCAATATGATTTTTTGGTTCCTGAGATTCATTCTGATGGTGCAGATAAAATACTGCATTTACTTGAGTCTAATGCGCACCTCAATTTTCAGAACCTTGAAACCAAAAAAAGTATTTGCTGGCGAATGTCAATGAGCCATTGATTCTAATGCACACCTTGATTTTCGCAACGTAATTTGGCCAAAAAAGGCGCACATTAGATGTGAGTAAATATGGTATAACAGAATTCTACAGGATGTGTTGATAGGGTGTGAAAACAGTCGAGATCCAAGGACCCCCAAGCATGCACCTCCAGGTGGTAGAGATGTTAGGTGCCATCCTGTAACCCAGGCATCTTCACTTGATCACAAGTGGCCAATAGCCAGGTGCAAAATGCGCCTGCTGATATCCTCCCCTTAGCTGGGTCATGCCTTTTATTTTCCATAAAACTTACACAATGCAGTCCACTCATTTCTAGTTCCTGCCAGTGTACCTTGGTGCTTGCCTCTCCAGGCCAGACTCAAGAATCAATTCATCGGGCCAGTTGGGAGAGAAAAGCCTGCTTAACTGTGCTGCAGGAAGCTTTCCTCAAGTCAGGGCAAAGCCTTGTGTTTAAGCGTTAGTCTCACAGTCATCGGCAACAAGGAATTGCATGCATGTTGAGTGAAGGAGAAGGAGGGATCAAGTACTCTGTCCCTCCCCTTAGAAGCACGTGAGCTATGAGAGGAGAGAAACACCCTTGTTTGCAACCGTGTAGGAACGCTGAAGGTTGTTGCAGGAGAATCAGAGCTCTCTGTTTTTGCCTCTGCCAGCCCCCAGCAGGCTAGCACAGATGCTGGCAGGTTAGTAAGTTTTGTGGACTTTTAAAAAAAAAACAAGGATGCTTTTAGATGGAGCTGTGAGGGAGCGATATTAGGATATCTTCCCAAGGAACAACTTTTCTCTCTTCTCTGTTTGGGGGCACAGCCTTTCTGGGATGTTCCAGGGTCAGCAGGTGCTTTCAAATGTGGCAATGTCCCACCCTCCAGTTTCATCAGCACCACCCAGCTCCCAGGCTTCCTGGCAATTGCGGCCTCCCAAGGATCCTACTTGCCAATATGCTAATACTCTGACTTTGTTTCATGGCCCTGGGCTTCTTTGCACTAGCACGGCAGAGAGAGGAGGTTTCCAGATTGTACATTTCACTCTGTTTCTAGCGGCAGGCTGCTAAAGAGAGCCAGCGTGGTGTAGTGGTTAAGAGCGGTAGTCTCGTAATCTGGGGAACCATGTTCGCTTCCCCGCTCCTCCACCTGCAGCTGCTGGGTGACCTTGGGCTAGTCACACTTCTTTGAAGTCTCTCAGCCCCACTCACCTCACAGAGTGTTTGTTGTGGGAGAGGAAGGGAAAAGGAGAATGTTAGCCGCTTTGAGACTCCTTAAAGGGAGTGAAAGGCGGGATATCAAATCCAAACTCTCTCTCTCTCTCTCTCTCTCTCTCAAGCGGTTGTGCTTAATTTTGAAAATGAGCTGATTGAGCACCAGTTTCTCTTTCAAGGACTGGAAAAATCCTGTTTGTTTGGGTGACTAAAACTTTGATGCTGCTACCTAGGAATTCTGAATAGTTCTTCAGCCTTGGTTTCCTGCTCAGGATATTGGCTCACTCAGGGTAATGCTACAAGATTTAGAATAAAAGGTTCAATGAAGAAATTGCTATATTGCTGGGAAATCACGGGAGAGTTATTTCATCAGCTGAATTTTCCAGCTTAGTAGCATTAGAGCCAACCCCCTGGCGCTGGCCACCAAGGCTGGCACAGTATTTACCAGGAAACTTGTTTTTTTCCTTTCCCCGAGCCAACTTGGGGTTGGGACAAGAGGGTCAAACAAAGCATTAAAAGGACCCCCTGGAGTTCATTCTGAGCCAGAGGGACAGGGAAATTATTCTTCTTCCGCCCTTCCAATCTGCTTTGGCAGTTGCATGTTAAGGCAGAGGGGAGGAAAAGACCAGGTGTCTGACTGGAAGGTGGAAGAAATGGGGATGAGGAGCAGCACAGCAGTGGCTCTGGCCGGCGTTTGAGGAAAGAGAAGCCGTGAAGCCTTGGGTAGCAGTGTTGGCTGCCTTGCTATGGGCTGGGAGCCGTCTCAGTAAGAGCTCGGCTTGAAAGGCAAATCCTACACAAAAGAACTTTAGAGAACTGGTGATGGTGTATAAAGGAAGGGAAGGATTGGTCAGTAGAGAGCTGGAAAGCAGGATAGTCATTCACTGAGATCCTCTGTGTGCCAGGCCAGAGCAGTGCGATGCCGGAAATCGTGTCTGCACATGTCCGCGGCACTGGCAATCGCTTCTGCACATGCCCAGACACCGGAAATCGCACCTGTGCAGAAGCGATTTTCAGTGGCTGGGCATGCACAGAAGCTATTTCCGGCACCGCGGACATGCGCAGACACAATTTTCGGCATCTGGGCATGCACAGAAGCGATTTCTGGAACCGCAGAAGAGAGTCCCTACACCGCGCCGGTTTAGCACACCACACGGGGAATCGCTGGGTGGGCAGTTTGGTTCAGGGGCAGCTCATGGGCCAGTTAAGCGACCCTCATGGGCTGCTTCTGGCCCATGGGCCTTAGGTTGCCGACCTCTGTCTTAGGAGAATTCTTGTTTTGATTTGGGGGTGCTTGGATATTGTGCTGCACCTCCCATAAAACACCGACTCCACAAATATTAGGCTGGAGAGAACAAACCTAACAGCTATATGTTCTAAGAGGAGAAGCTGAAAGGCGAAGATTCTTTTCTGGCTTCAACAGAGGAGCGGACAGATTCATGGAGGAGAAGGCTATTGAAGGCGGCTAGGCATTATGGCTCTGCTGTGCCTCCACAGTTGGACACAGCAATACTTCTGAATACCAGTTGCTGGAACCTGCAGGAGGGCCGAGAGCTCTTGTGCTCAAATTCTTCTTGTAGGCTTCCTGCAGGCATCTGGTTCGGCCACTGTGAGAACAGGATCCTGGACTGGGTGGGCCGTTGGCCTGATCCAGCAAGCTTTTATGTTCCCCCCTCCCCTGGCTCAGCTAGAGAAGCCTCATTGACAGCAGTCAGTGAGTGAAAGACTGGCTCCGAAGCACAACTCTTCAAGCGCTGTGATGGTGTCAGTAGGGTTGCTAACAGGGGGCCAGAACAGTTTCTTCACTGGGAATGCTTTACTGTGCAATTTATACAGTCTTTTCTTCAGCTATCTCCCTCCTGCAGAGTTTGCCCTGTGTGAGAAGGACCACAGTCTGACTCTCCAACCCCTGCTGTTTCCATGGGTGTAAATATTCAGTATGGATCTGTCCAGAGGTCGGGGGGGGGCATAGCACTTAACTGTTGTCACCATGTAGATACCCCTCAAAAGCTAAGGCAAGCTGTGGCGCTTGATGTGCCCTAGCTAGAGTTATCTGCAAACAAATGGGAAGGGTGTAGTTAGGGTGGAGACACAGTGATATCTCCTGGTCCAGAGGATTTCAAGATTTGCCAGTAGCTGTTCTGCCATGAGTGCTTCAGATATGGAGTGGGAGCTGTGAATGCCTCCCTTCTCTTCAGTTTTATGATTTTGCTCCCTTGAAATTAAAAAAGTAATGTGGTGGAGCAATGGACAAGAAAGGGAATAAACATTTAATTTCTAAATTTGTGGCCAGAGTAAAAAGGAGGGAATGGGATAATAATAATAAAAATAAAATAATAATTTATTACTTATACCCTGCCCATCTGGCTGGGTTTCCCCAGCCACTCTGGGCAGCTTCCAACAAAAGATTAAAAACGCATTAAAACACCAGTCATTAAAAACTTCCCTAAACAGGGCTGCATTCAGATGTCTTCTAAATGTCAGGTACCGTATTATTCGCTCCATAGGACGCACCAAGTTTTTTTGGGGGGGAAATAAAGGGGGAAAAATTATTTTCCCCCCAGGCGCTTGTGGGGCCGGCAGCGGGGAGAAGCGCTCTTCTCCCCGCCGCCCGCCTGCAGACCAGGTCCGGGGATAGCGGGAAGACTGCAGGCGGGCGGTGGGGAGAAGATCCATCCCGCTCGCTGCCCGGGCTTCCTCTTTAGCCGTGCATGCCTCTCCAGCCGCGGGAGGCTACGCAAGGCTAAAGAGGAAGCCCGGGCAGCGAGCGCGATCCATCCCGCTCGCTGCCCGGGCTTCCTCTTTTTCCTAGCACACCTCTCCAGCAGCGGGAGGCTGTGCAAGGCTAAAGAAGCCAACTTTTAAAAAATCTCTCTATCTCTACCTCTTTTTCTTTTTTCGTCCTTTCTCCACCCCCTTATTTTCCTCTGGATCAGTGTTTTTATCTAGATTAACGTTTTAGTTGGGGGGGGGATATTATAAAAAAGGAAACTTTGCAGCTTTTATTTTAGTATACAATAAAAACAGATTAAACAAAACACAAGAGAAGGAACTAGCATAGAAGAAGAAGAGAAAAGGGAAAGAGGGAGGATACAAAGCCATTTACCAGAGGTAGATCTTAACCCTTGCCTCACCTGGGAGCTTCTCTGGGCAGGAATTCCCTCGGCTTAAGTGGGGTGAGGGCAGAGTGGCAGGTGGGGGGTACCTACCTAGATAGTGAAGCCACATGTCTCTCCAATGAAAATTGGGAGTGGGCATTGTGTGAAGTGGCTGTGGATCTCCTGCCGCAGAAGTGTACGACTGTATAGAGTTGGGAGGGCCACCCGAGGGTCATCTAGCCCAGCCCCCTCACAATGTAGGAATCACAGCTAAAGAACGCCAGGCAGATGGTCCCCCAACCACTGCTTAAAAGCCTCCAGTGGTGGAGACCCCCAACAACTTCCGAGGTCACAGAATTGCAGGGTTGGAAGGGAACCCCAGGAGTCATCTAGTCCAGCCCCGGTGGACAGCGGGCACGATCCATCCTGTTGTGCAAGGCTAAAGATGCTGCTCAAGGCTAAAGAGGAAGCGCGCAGCCTGTCCTTTGCTCTTTGGGGCTGGGGGGGGGATAATATTTTTTTCCTTGATTTCCCCCTCTAAAAACAAGGTGCGTCCTGTGGTCCGGTGCGTCCAATAGAGCGAAAAATACGGTAACTTGTTCCACCAGCGCAAATATTTCTACTTGCACTATGGAATGCCCCCCACTTTGCTCCGGAGGGTTTGGAAAACCTGCTCCTTCCCCCAAAACAGATTTTGGGGGCTTACAGGGGGAAGAAGTTCTGTTGCACAAGTGGAAATACTTACTCTGATGAAACGTGTTAGTTGGGGTACCCCCCAGCGAAAACAAACTGGTTTAGTGTGCATGAGCAGTGTGCTTGTGCAGATACAGCGGGTTCTTCATTCCTCACTGCCTCACACTTGTGGGGAACAAGTCTGATCCGAACCTGAGCTTACGGTTTGTTTCCTCCAAACAAGCAATAAGCCAAGAACACCCTTTGCTTCTGTTCATGCTTTAAACAGTGATGAACAAACCATAAGCCCAGGTTAAGCCAGACAGTGCCTGGTTTCCCTGAAGCAGGAACAGCGAAGAACAAAGAGTCTTTAGCTGCAGCAACCTGCTACTCATTCACATTAAAGCAGGCTTAATAAACTACAGTTTAATGTGACATTCCAAGCAGGCTGCGCACACACACGTATATTGCACCTTTATTTCAAAACATGGATTTCTATTCATCCCTCTCTGTCTGTTTACAGAAGCAGAGCAAGGCAATTTCTCGGCCGGCCGAAATGCCCAGGTTCTTGTAGAAACAAGTAGTTAGTAAGCAGAGCAGCGTTTCCCCCATTAAACGGGAAATAAATGTTCATGTTTGGTCATAAATATTTATTATCTGAGTGCTGAACAAATTTCCAAGCTTTTGGTAGAGTCTGCTTCTAATACAAAGAGAGTACACGACTGCAGATGAGCTCAGTGATTCTGGAGAAATAGGTGGTGGCCTCTCCCAAGGCCGGTGATAATTAGTGATTGCAAACTCCATTTGGCCTGACTTGGAATTGGGCTTGGCAAAATATTAGATGGGAAATTACATAGTGGTCTCTCCCCCCCCCCAACTCAGTTCTAAGATCCAGGCCCTGATGGAGTTCTGATGATGCAACCACCCCCTTCCCTTTCCACTCTTGCTAGCAAGGATTGGGGTGGAGAGCAGAAATTAACATATATGAGTACAGTTGTGCTGGTAGAGCAATTAATTCAGAGAGATAGCAATGGTTCCATGTTCTGTGGAGCTGCTGAGTCATCCAGATGTTTTCCTTGCTGGCAAGAGATGCTCTGCAGATGTTTCTTCGCTCTTGTGCTGTCTTCAAAGGATGGTGCAATTGCAGCTTCATAACAATCTAGGTTACCCTTGTATTGCGCGTAGAGGACAATAATTACTACTCTGGACTATATCAAGTCAAAAAATAGAGGCAAGGCCCCTACCCAACAGTGTTTGCTGAAACTTTGCAAGTCCTGGACAGATGCCTGGATATTCTTCTCCTTCTTCTTCTTCTTTGGCGATCACTCGTAGCTGAGTAAGATTTAACAACGAGTCCATAAGTGACTGTGGAGGCCAATTCTGGATCCACACATCCTTCCACAGTGGGGACATTGGTTTCCGGGCAGGAGTTGATCACGGTGTGGATTTGCCAAGCGTGCCTTCCTCTTAGCACGTTTCTCCCTTGCGTCCTGAGTTCGAGTGTCTTCAAAGCGCATGACACCTTTGGTAAAAGCTGTTCTCCAACTGGAGCACTCGCAGGCCAGTGTTTCCCAGATATAGTGGTGGGCTGGATGAGGGCCAATAAGTTGAATTAATTCTGATAAGATACAGGTCCTCTGGATGACCACACTGATTGGCGGAATTGGCCGATCTACCATTCTGCTTTTGCAAGAACTCGACCGTTCAGTGTGGCAGCGCCTGCCTATTGGAACTCCCTGCCTATTGATAGGGGCAGGGGCCTTCACTGTACTTTTTTCAGTGCCTTCTGGAAACATTCTGGTTTAGAAAAGCCTACCCAGATGCTTAAAAAGTTGGGGCAATATTTATCTGTTTCAGTATTTTAATTTTTGTATGTTTTAAAGTATGGCTGTCATGTTTTCTTGTGTGTGTGTTTTTTTGTAAATTACTTTGAGGTGGTTTGTTTGTTTGCTTGTTTTGCAGTAGAGCGGTGGATAATTATTGTGGAACAAATAAATACCTGAGTAGTATTTATTCCCAGCTGAGAACTAATTAAATTGCTTATTCTGGGGCGGGGTTGATTGCACTCACTATTAAAGAACAGGTGTATACAGTGGTGCCCCACAAGACGAATGCCTCGCAAGACGAAAAACTCGCTAGACGAAAGAGTTTTCCGTTTTTTGAGTCTTTCCGCAAGACAAATTTCCTTATGGGCTTGCTTCGCAAGACGAAATGTCTTGCGAGTTCTTGCAAGTTTGTTTCCTGGAGAGCCAGTATGGTGTAGTGGTTAAGAGCGGTAGTCTCGTAATCTGGGGAACCGGGTTTGCTTGCCTGCTGGGTGACCTTGGGCCAGTCACATTTCTTTGAAGTCTCTCAGCCCTACTCACCTCACAGAGTGTTTGTTGTGGGGGAGGAAGGGAAAGGAGAATGTGAGCCGCTTTGAGACTCCTTAAAGGGAGTGAAAGGCGGGATATCAAATCCAAACTCTTCTTCTTCTTCCTTTTTCTTAAAGCCGCTAAGCCGCTAATAGCCGTGCTTTGCAAGACGAAAAAACCGCAAGACTCGCGGAAGGGATTAATTTCGTCTTGCGAGGCACCACTGTAGTCTGGTGGTGCTCCTAAAACCAGCACTCACCTTGGAGGCTTAAGAGGCTTCTGCTACTAAAAATTTCTTTTACCGGCTGCAAATATTCCTGAGCAAGAAGAGCTTTGTGCTGTGGTGCAAGCACTGGTAACCTGGAATCAGCGTTCAAATTTTCCCAGGCACATTTTGCACTTGACTTCTCGGCCACTTGCCACCAAGCGAAGCTGCCCAGGTGCCAGGATGGTACCTGATGTCTCCACCATTTGGAGGTGTGCACCTGGGGATCCTGGATCTTGACTATTTTCACACATTAGCAACACATCCTGTAGCATTCTAGCCATTATATTTTATCTGCACCATCAGAATGAATTTCAGGAAGCAAAAAGTTGTGTTGAAAAATACAATCTTCGAGCCGTCTGGCACCAAAATGGCAACTAGGTATTTTGTTTTGGCGACTGTAACCTTGGTTTAAGGAGCCATTTGGTGCCTAGCTTATAGTATATATCTGAGTTTCTAACACTGCCTTGAATTGGGTTACTGTAATGCACTTTATGTGGGGCTGCCTGTGAAACTGGCTTGGAAACTACAGCTAGCGCAAAACTCTGTAGCTAGGCTGTAGTCAAGAGTGGCCTCATACAAGTATGTAACACCAGTCCTGAAAGAAGAATAATGCCAACAAGCATCCTTCAAGGTACTTGTGTCGGTTTGTAAATCCATATGCAGCTTAAAACTTACAAAATTATATCGAGGAATGAGTTTAGGGTGCTATTTTCTGTGTCCAGTTAGTTATCATCACTGCAGATTTAAACAGTGACTGCGACTCTCTCGCTTTTGGCAAGGAGAAACATTTTCCAATTTATTGGCCTTAATTGGGCGCCCAGGCCATGTTGCTTCTGGAGCTGGGAATTTGTTAAACTTTTAATCGTGTTTGGCCTGTTTGTTTTGCTAGAGTAAATAGCAGATGTTTGTCGGCAGGATTGGTTTGGGATCAAATTGTCCTCAGCCTTTGAGAGAGAGAGAGAGAGAGAGAAAGAAAGAAAGAAAGTAGGAGATAAAGGGCAGAAAATCAAAACAAACATATTACCTCCAGGGGAACACCAGTTAACCTGACACTAGCAGGGAGTCTCGCTGGAGTCGTCTTACTGAGGTTGCTCTCCCTCTTTGGCATCTTGAACATTGCGAAGGAACCCTGAGACGCCTACTGTCCAGGGAGTCTGTTATCCAAACTAACAAACAGGGCACCCTTGGGGGCAGGGAATGCATTTCTCAGCATTACTGTATGTTCCTGCGTTTGCCAAGTTCAAAGTGCCGGAATGAATTTCAATCTGAACCAGAGGAGAACTTGGAAGATGAACAGTGCTCAGATCCTTCCAGGCAGCAATATCTCCCATCCGCAACCATCCTAAAACTGACCCAACTTGCCGTGCTGCTATCAGAATGACAATATGAGGCACACTGAATGCTGAAAAGCGTTGTATAAATGCTGCTATTACGCATTTCTTGATTTAGATTGCATCAGCAAATAGAGAAGTTGTTGCTGTTTGTGTGGAGTGTGGCTCTTAATATTGTAATTACAATGGAGAAGTGGGAGGTTCAGATCACCTGTAGCAAACCTAGTGTGATGCTATATTTACAACTTCAAAGGGCAGTTAGGAGTTCCATACTTCTGATTTGTAGTTCAGAGCCAAATGATACATTAAATGTGTATTTGTATGTATGTGCCTTTCGAAAAATTGCCACGGTGGTCTCTTACCCAAATCAGGACCACAGGTGTGAGGGTGGTAAATTAAAATCACCAGTCCTCTAAAGTGGCTATTTTCCCCTGGCGGGAAGCTGCAATTACAGTTTTTTTGAAGAAGAAGAAAAAAACCACACCATGCAAATGCTCATTTAACATAATGTATAGTTTGGCTCTCAGTCCCATTGCCATTATGCTACATTAACTCTCATAAGGACCATGCAAGAAGAGGACACCACCCCTCAGCTTAAAAGGGGGAACGTTTGCTGGGATCATGTGGGGTCAAACCTTTGCAGAATTACACACTGTCTCCATATGCCTGTGCTAGTGGTTAAATGTGTGTATTTATCCTCGCATGGGGTAGTGTTATACTTGGGTGGTTGCCAATCACTGGGAGATACAAAGGAAGGAATGCTTAGCAAACATCTTTGCTTGTGTACCATCTGTCTGCTTTCAGCCACATGACATGACGAAAAAGATTCCACGGTAGAGCTTTCATTTCTTTCAGTAGCGTGATTCACCCACTTTCTTTCCACAACACCAAAATTCTCTCCTCTTTGTAGCCAATATGGATGGAGCTTTAGAATTCTTCTCTGATAGTTAAATATTTTGAGTGTTCATAGTTGAAAAAGAAATCAATATGTCTTTCTCCTCTCACCACCCCTTCCAGCAAGTCTGTCAGGTGTATCTGGGTATTGTTTTTGTTGGATATTATGGTGTGGTATTTTTAAGTTTTTATATTGTGAACTGCCCTGGGATTTCTGGATGAAGGATGGTATATAGAGTGAAATAATAATTAAAAAAATACAATAATTTAACGCGGCAATTTCTGGAGTTAAGACCTCGAGTCTAGGAATTTCCTGAAACTTTCACAAGACTTACACTGCAACCCCTTGTGTGTTTGCTTCAGAAGTGGATCTTTACCCTAAGAAACTAGGGGGGAGATTTTTTTTAATGGCAAAGGCTGCCCTTTGAACCCAGTGGAACAAATGCGTAGGTTTGAGAAGCTAGCCACCAAGCTTCCTTTGGTGACTATGAATTATGTGCTCACAACCTGCTGCCTGATGAAAGCATGATGTGCGAGATTCCCTCTCCTGAGTTTGTTGTGTGTTGTAGCAATCTCAGAGGGGAAACTTGCTTTTGTCTAGACGGGAGAGTGAACAGCCCTTCTGCTTTCCTGAGTTCCAGAATTCTTTGGGCAGAATTGGGGTCATCTTCCCTCTGTGCACCAGGATTCGCGACGACTGTTGCAGCAGCAGTCATCCTTTCGAGCACATTCAGCATTACCGCTTGAGCCATGCTGTGCTTTGGAGATGCTGAAAAGCGAAGGACACAATACGGATTCTTGCTGCTTTTAAGTGTCTACAGATCCCAGTGCAAAGTGGCCTCCCTTCTCTTTGGGAAGAATCAAGCAAAGTAATTTCACCTGTACCATGGAAAGAGAAGACCACATGCTGCTGCTTCTAATTCCCTCCACCCAGGATGTGGATCATTAGTAGAGTACCCATCCCAATATTCTAATATTTGGCGGGCGGTATTGGTGATGGCACACCAGAAGAGGGATGCTAAGGTCATGGCACATTATTCAGTTTAAGAGGCTGACCCAGTTTTGAAAAAGGCAATTCCATGCTAGGAATCATCAGGAAAGGAATTGAAAATAAAATTGCCAGCATTGAAGCAGGTTTATGCAAATCTGTGGGGCACGACACTTTGAATACTATGTACAGTTCTGGTTGCTACTAGAAGGATATTGTAGAACTAAGAAAATGGCAGCCCAATGATCACGTGGCTGAAACAATAATAAAATAATAATAATAATAATAATAATAATAATAATAAATTTTATTTATATCCCGCCCTCCCCAGCCGAAGCTGGGCTCAGGGCGGCTACAACAATCAAAATAATCCAACGATTCTAAAAACATTTCATTATAAAAATTAATTAAAATCAAATTGATGGCAACCATTAGGCAAAATTCTGTGCAGATTGCCAGAGGAGGGGGGTCAGGCTGAGCCCTGACCAAAGGCCAGGCAGAACAGCTCTGTCTTGCAGGCCCTGCGGAAAGATGTCAAGTCCCGCAGGGCCCTAGTCTCTTGTGACAGAGCGTTCCACCAGATTGGAGCCACGGCCGAGAAGGCCCTGGCTCTAGTTGAGGCCAGCCTAACCTCTCTGTGGCCTGGGATCTTCAAGATGTTTTTATTTGCAGACCGTAAGTTCCTCTGTGGGACATACCAGGAGAGGCGGTCCCGTAGGTACGAGGGTCCTAGGCCGTATAGGGCTTTAAAGGTTAAAACCAGCAACTCCCCTGTTTGGAGCTATTTATTTGGGGAGGAAAGCAGATAAAGAGGACGTGCTACAATTAATGCTTGATGTGCAGAAAGTGAACAAGGGAGAAGCTTTTCTCTCACACATATTTCTGGATCCCAGGGCCATCCAGTGAATCTGAATGGTAAGAGATTCGGGGCTGCTGCACCATGCTGAACACACGGAAACCCCTTCACCTCTCTTGCGAGGGATACCTTTGGGTTTCTGGGGAGAAACATGAAAAGCAGTGTTTGTACGAAATGCCCCAAACACAGTGAACACGGAAATCGCCAGCAGTCCAAGTAGAATGATCCGCTACCTCTAGAAAACTGATTTGAATGCCAGAAATAGTTGTTGTGGAAGGAAGACTTGGGCATTCAGCAAATGCTTATTGCAAGACTTCCATGGAAGTGTGTCATGTCTGTGAGCAACGTATGTATTATAATCGCATTGTTTTAGGGTGTTGTTTTTAGGAGTGCCTCTCTAGACCAGGGGTCGGGAACGTTCAGCCCATGCAGCCCACGAAGACCGTTTTACCGGTCCATGAGCCGCCCCTGAACCGAGCCGCCCGCTTGGCGAGTCCCCCATGCACTGCGCAACGCGGCGCGGGGACTCACTAAGCGGCGCCGGAAATTGCATCTGTTCACGTGCAGATACTGGAAATCATGTCTGTGCATGTCCAGACACCGAAAATCACTTCTGCACAGGCACAATTTTCATCATCTGGGCATGTGCAGAATCATTTTCTGGTGCTGCGGACACGTGCAGGCGCAGTTTCCGGCGTCGGGCCCACAGGCGATCTCCGTGGGAGTGATCCGGCCCATGACAGGTAAAACTTGACGACCCTTGCTCTAGACCATGCTTCTATCCAGATACAATATGAAGAGTTGGCATTAGGCTCACCTAGGATGTCTACTGCAGTCATGGGTCCCCATAGGCAGTGTGATAGCTAGTGATGTTAAATTCTGGAGAATATTCTTGATTAATGAGAATATTAGAGAATTTTCATTTAAAATAGGAGAATATTCATTTTAATGCATTGAAAATGATATAATTTGTTAATATACATGTTTATTCATGGGTAAAGTTGTTCAGATGGCAACCAAAAACTGTACAGATACTTTTATTCAATGGGGCAATGCTGAAGATGATTGACAGTGTGGAGTGGGAGGAGTCTAGAAAACTCTTTCTTATTGGTTAGCAGGTCAGCACTGTTGACATATAGGGAAACTTATTGTTTAGTAAAGGAACCACAATGAAAATATATAAGCACAAGCCTACTTCTCACTTGCAAGTAACAAGTTAAAAAGTAAAACATGTTTTATAGTTAAAATTAAACTATTCTAAGGTGATGGCACCAGATATCGTCATGTTAAGGTTTGGTATAAGGAAACTCAGTAGTTAAATCATATTTTATTCTTCCATTAGAGCATGTACATGTTATAGGACAAGTCAGAAAATACAACTGGCATGTTAAGGTTTGATACAAGTAAATTCAGTAATAGGCTATCTTGTGCTTCTAATAGCTCTAATACTTAATAACTGTTTTGGTGACTAAAACACAGCTTAATAAACAAAACTATATGTGTACATATAAAAGAGAAGCCATTAACATTAAATATATTACCATTATATGATATTATATTTCAGTATGTCAACCTCTGGTAAATGGCACCTTGCACCATTGAATGGCACTGCAAAAACCAGTTATTGGCACTAAATAAAAGTATAGAAACTTCAACTGTTTAAATCAAGGGCACCTCATGTGCTGTTACACATAATTGTATAGGCCTAGGTACTTTAAGTGTGTAAAGCGTTAAAGCAATTTTTGTAAAAAACAACAACACTGTATGGTCAAGGGTACAGAATTGCTTAGAATAAGATCACACAAAAATAGAGGGAAAAGGCTATTACATATAGTTGAAATGCATATGAATTCAAGTATTCATCACATTAAATGAATAGCATTTAAAAAACTAAAAAATGTTTTCTGTAGCTGACATTTCAGAACTGCCAGTGGTGAATGACACAGTACCCAGTAATGTAACTGGATAAAAAAAAAAACCCAACAACATTATTTATTACTTAGAGTGGCAATATCACAGCTTGACTTATTGATTACTAGATTTTAAATGTGGGTTGTAAAACTGGTTCTTACATTAGAATTTACAGTTTGCGGAGAATATTCTCCAGATAATTTTCTAGCAGAGAATATTCTCATTCTCGAGAATGTTCTCTGGAGAATATTCTCACCTCAAATCACTAGTGATAGCATTGATCTCACCCTGAAAAAGAGAAGCGGTTGAGATGCTTGCCACCAACCAGTTAAAATGTTACTTGGCATTTGGACTGAATTCACGCCTGGGAGAAGCAGCCGTGCCATTCTCCACCCCACCCCACCCCAGGGATCCGTGCAAACTACCTTATTTAACCGTCTCAATGTGTTGCCTCATTTTAACAATAGTTCGCTTTGTGTCCACAGTTGGAAAATTCTGAGTTCTGCCTGAGGCCCACCACCACGATTTGCACTGAAATTGGAAGCGGCGTGAACACCAGATCCTTAAGCTAGCTCGGCCTGCCAATCTGTCCACAATGTCAGGACCTGTGCCAAGCAGGGCCAGAGTCTACACAGATGTAAATACACACAGACCACGAGAATACTGGGATTACGAGTCGCACGTTGTTGAATGGGGGTAAGTGCCCACATTAGTTTATTGGCCATGTGCGGCCCGTGTTGGGTTTGGGGGATTGGCACTGGTTCCTTCCGTATTTGCAAAGTGCTGTTTGTTTCAGTAGATGTAACCTAGTGCTATTCCCCACATTTTGTTGTGGGGAGGAGAACTTGGGAATTCTCTTGTTAGGGGAAAAAGGAAATCTGTAGAGAGAGGGGCTACTTAGCTCTTCAAAGGAGAGTCTGTTGCTCAGTGGTGAGGTACAAACTTATCACATTAAGTTCCTGGCATTTCTGTTAAAAGGATAATTGGAGATGAACATCTGCCTGAGACTTTGGAGAATTGTTGAGCAGCTGGTACTGGTCTAGACTGGCCAGTGCTGTAACTCTGTTCCAAGTTGCTTTGTGTTAAAATAGCATTTTATTATTCTTGCACCATCAATCTGTATGGAGCAGTGCAGAGTAATATCTTCAAATTTGTCCTTACAGGGGAGTGAGGGGGGCGGACCTCTAGAAACATTCTCTAATGTGTCCACCTTTGTGAATAATCTGGCGACACGTTTTGAAATAGTGATTTTGGAGTGGTGCATAATGTCCTTTGTTGGCTTTGTCTTTACAGTAATCAAGATGACTACCAACTAGTCCGGAAATTGGGCCGGGGCAAATACAGTGAAGTCTTTGAAGCCATCAACATCACAAATAATGAAAAAGTAGTTGTTAAAATCCTGAAGGTGAGCCTCTAATGTTTTGGCGGCAGCTGCTGCTGCTGCAAGCAGAAATATTTTTGTGCATTATGTCCAAGTTGGTTCTTGATAATGGGTAGGGGTAAAGGGGACCCCTGACCATTAGGTAAAAGTCGTGGCTGACTCTGGGGTTGCGGCGCTCATCTCGCTTTATTGGCCTAGGGAGCCGGCATACAGCTTCCGGGTCATGTAGCCAGCAGGAATAAGCCGCTTCTGGCAAACCAGAGCAGCGCACGGAAACACCGTTTACCTTCCCGCCAGAGCGGTACCTATTTATCTACTTGCACTTTGACGTGCTTTTGAACTGCTAGGTTGGCAGGAGCTGGGACCGAACAATGGGAGCTCACCCCATTGCAGGGATTTGAACCACCAACCTTCCGATTGGCAAGCCCTAGGCTTTGTGGGTTAACCCACAGTGCCACCCACATCCCACTTGATAATGGGTACCCACTTGTAAAGGACGTAGAGTTCATATTTTTGAGGGACGTGTTACAGCCTGTTTACAAGACCTTGAGTCATTTGACTGTTGAGGGCATGTTTCTAAATGTTGTCCTGTGATGGGTGGGGTGGCACTCTAATAACTGGCCTCTGCCCTGACACATTAGTGTGGGTTGCCATTAGCAGCCCCATATTCCCCAACATTTTCTGCAACTGTCATATGGACGTACCCTGGGTATATGGTGGAATGACTGATGTGTAAACCAGCCTGTGATCCTCAGATGAAGGGCGGTATATAAATTTAATAAATAAATTGAAGTGAAGTGAAAACCCCCTTGCCCAGTTTATAAGATTTTAAAGCTGCTCTACATTTATAGGATATATGAAAGGCATACAGAATTAAGAATATACACATAATATAGAGCATAAAACACTACAACATACAAGCCAACAAGAATTAGAATAGCCTAATTCGAGAAGGCATGGGGGAAAGGAATGAAATACTCCCGTGCTTAGGGGTGCAAGCTTTCAAAACTAAGTGGGTGGCTTTGAGAGATTTAAGGGAAATAGGGGGAAGTTGGAACTAATTTGGAAAATGTTCCGAAAATGCTCAGAATAGTTGAGAGAACATAAGCAGCAGATGGGCTTCTGGCAAAGCAAATGTTTCAACTGGACTGAAAATACAACAACACTCTAGTATTTTCAACAGTAGTTGAAAACCCCTCTATCTCCCTTTGGAGAATAACAAGTTGTTAAAGTCTCCGCTCCTTAGGTTGACACCAAATGGCCATATAGAGCTGCTTGCATGAAGCCCAGCTTTCTCTAAAGTAGAGGCATTAATGAGCTTGCTGAATGTTAATGATGCTCTGGCCTTACTCGTCCTCTGCAAATGTTCACCATCTGGTTTTGAGTGGTTTTCTTAGCGGCAGATGTTGGCTTTCTGTAGCCATTGTTCTCTTTGGCTAGTAGAACTTCGCTTGCAACTTCACGCTGGAATTTCCCTCCGGTTGGTGGTTTCCAGCCTCTCAGAGAAGTTTTAGACATGATCTGGAAGCTGCTTGAAACATAATCTGGCAAACGGCACAACATCGCCTGCGGTGCAGCTGAATCCTAAAATTCCTCTCTCTGCTCGCAGGTTTCAAGTGCTTTCTAGGGTTCCACCTGGAAGGTGGCGTGTTTGTGTGTGTTCTAAATGACTGCGAAGGAGTGGGGAGGGGGAGATGCTACTTACTGTGTGTGTGATGAGAATGGGATAAAAAGTGTGATGAGAATGGGATAAAAAGCAAGATTTAAACCTTGAGGAGATGCACGTTAAACTTTAGGATAAAGCAGAGCAGGAAATCTCCTTTTAGATTGCTGACAATTTATATCCCTATTTGTATGAGCTTGATCAATAAAATTGGAGTAGGTAGTGCAAGCTGACTCAAAACAGGCACAAAGGCCTAAAATCGCAAAACATTTCAAGCAGCAAATTTGGGGAGTGTGTGCTTGAGCCTGGGCAGCCCTGATTGCAGGCAGCCAGTAACCACAATGATGGGTTAGTACAAGAATGGAATAAAGTCGGCTTGCGTATCCCTGATGAAGCTTAGGCTTTGACCAAGGTTATGGCAGATGGTGAAACAGGTGGCCTGGCTTAGCTTCCCCCAGACACGACAGCTGCCTCGGGAAGAGGTTCAACGTTCACCACTTGGTCGACCAAGCCGCTACAAGCACTGATGGTTTACATGCAATATCTTGTAAGTGGCTGAGCTGGCCTGTTTTAGTGGGAAGGACAGAGAAGAGCTAGAAATGAGCAAACAGGGCAGGCAGGTGAGTATCCCGTGTTCTTATGCAGAAAGCTTCATGCAAGCTTTCAATGAACTTCCAGCTTTCCAGATGTTTGGGACTCCAAACCCAATGGCTGTTCTGGCTTGGGCTAATGGGAGTTCCTGTCCAAAACATCTGGAGGGCACCAGGCTGGGGAAGCCTTGAACTATTTGGGCTCCTGAGTATTTATTACACGGTTCGTTAATTACGAGTTGGAGGATAGCAATTAAGTCTTATTCACCAAGATCCAAAGAGTCTCTTTAGATGTTCTCAAGGGCTTAGGGCTTAGCATGTCTCAGCCTTCCACGCAATATTCCAAACTGCTTTTCACTTTCCCCTTTATTTAAGAAGTGTTTTGTCATGCAACAGGTGTGTGTGTTTTGCAGTTTTGAGAGAAACAAGCCCAAATCCCCTAAGACGTGGTTCTTTGTGGCCCAGCCATTGAAATTAATGGTGGCATTTCTTCTTCACATGCTGCCCAGCTTAGTATATGGGTTCATGCGATGTTGCAATGGCTGCTGGTCCATTCAGAAAGCGTTGGGCAAATACGTGAAAGCCCTTATTTAGGGCTCCTAGCTGTGGGAGGTGGAAATGATGGTAATCTCAATACTGAACTTCCTGGTGTTGAATGAGATGGTCCTCTTATGCTGCTTATAAACTTCCTGGCTTGCCTCATTCATTCCATTTGGATCAGATGCTAGGAGCTGATTGAAGTATTCATCTGGCCTGGTATAGGAATCCATGGTGTGTGTGTGTGTGCATCAGATAAACACACACACACACACTTTAACCCACTTTTTCAGGTGTGACACAGGCTTCCAAGTTGCCGTCAGCAGTTTAAAATGAAAATTGGGTAGGAACTCACAGCTAGATTGTTCTTTGTAAAATTAAAAAGATCCAATAATAAAAACCAGGTGCAGCAGTACTTTCAAAGCTGCAGTGGGATTTTTCCCCTGCACTCCCACTGGCTTCACTTGGGCTTGAAACGTTGCCTTGGGTAAATGGGCATTTCTCTCACCAGCCTGTGAAAAAGAAGAAAATCAAGCGTGAAATCAAAATCCTGGAGAACTTGCGTGGCGGCCCCAACATCATCACCCTTGCAGATATAGTGAAAGACCCTGTGGTGAGTAGCTCTGAGGTTCTGGAGCAGCTCCAGTAAGCGGAGGGGAGAGAGGAAGCTGTGACAGTTGGTTCGTAAAAGGGCTGGACAAACTCCGGGGAGAGACATCCGTCAGTGTTTAGGAGTCATCATAGCAGCCTAGTGGGACCTGCTTCTGCAGAGAGAACAAGAGGTAGCTGCCATTTGCTGGAAACTGAATGCTAGACTAGACTGGGCCTTTGGACGAGTACTAAATTCAAAGTGCTGCTTTTGAGCTATAAAGCCTTAAGCGGCTCAGGACCGCAGTACCTCAAGGACTGCCTCTTATCATATGAACCTGCCCAGACCCTGCAATGATCATCTGAGGCCCTCCTTTGTGTGCCTGCTCCTTGACAGGTGTGGAGGGTGGCAACACAAGAACGGGGTCTTCTCTGCAGTGGCTCCCCATCTGTGGAATGCTCTCCCTAAGGAAGTTCGCCTGGCGCCTTTATTATACACCTTCAGGCACCAGGCAAAAACGTTCCTCTTTAACTAGGGATTTGGTTGTTCCAACTTAGATCCTATGCCCTTTAAAAAAAAAAAGTGTGGGGGGGGGAGGGGGTTATTGGGTTGTTTTTGCTCTTATTTTTATTATTACTTATTTTGTGTTGTGTTGTTTTTTTTACCTTGCATTTTTATGCTGAGACCCTTTGTTGTGAACCTTTGGCCCTCCAGAGGTCCATTGGACCTCAACTGTTAAGTCCCAAGCAGTTGAGCTAATAGGCAGGGATGATGGAACTTGAGGGCCAGCAGCAATCAAAGCGCCACAAGTCCCTCACCTCCTTTCCAGCGGGACGCCGAGAAAGGTGTTCGTCTTCAGATGCCAGTAGGACAAGGCAGATAGATTGTCGAAGAACAGCTTCTTTGCTTGTGTCTCTGACACCGATGACTTTCTGTGTGTGTGTTTGGTGCTCAGTGTTGGGAATGCAAGTGTGCAGTCAAGCTGTATTATCTCGGCATTTCCGGTTACGCGGTCCTTTTGTGGAAGGGAGGAGAGGTAATGCTCCCCTGCTTTAATAATCTGTCTGCACTCACAGGAAATGTGGGCTGTGAAAGAGCTCTGGGGGGCTGTGCTTTTAGTGGGTAAAAAGCCTGCTGAGTGGGCCAGCTTGTGAATTACAACCCCCCCTCTCCCAGTTTATCCATCTGACTGTGAGAAAGAGGTACCAAATGCTTCACTGGAATGGGGTAGCAGGTTAAAAAAGAGCACAGAATTGTCTACACGTATGAGCTGCTTTTGTCGTCCCAAGTAATGACACAGCAGGAAAACTCCTAGTACTTTATTAAATATAAAACATGTTGGCATTTCAGGCATCTATTGATCATAAGATGCAGCATTACCTCCGCACAGCCCCGCTCCCTGTTTGCTCTCTGGTTTTCCTCTAATCCTATTTTCGAATTGCTTAATCAGATCAGGCCTTTTAATCAGATTAGCTTCTCTCAGAGGAAGCTCCCCCTCCCTGCAGTTCCTTCTAGATTTTGTGGAAATGTGGGCTATTGCATTTGGTGTAACCACAACTAGTCAGATGCTTGAAATCTTCTGCAGAGGATGGTGGAGACGTGAGGGCATGCATGCGTTGATAAGTATTAGGCCTATAAAGCAAGGAAGGTCCCAACATGACTGACTGTTTTGGTTTCCTCCTCCTAGTCTCGGACCCCAGCCTTGGTTTTCGAACATGTAAACAACACAGACTTTAAGGTACGGTTTGTCACTCAGCCTTTGGGTTAAAGATGGATGCATGCCTGGTTTGGGGGGTGCTGCCATTGTGAACGTCCTATATCGACAGAGGGTTCAACGCAAATGACCTTTTGAGATCCCTCCCAATTCTGATTTTAATGAAAAGGAAATTAAAAATGTAAGTCATTTTTGGTAAAGTGCGATCAAGTTACCCAAGGCCAATTACTTCCACCGGATAAAAGTTTGTTTATTCCAGCAGATAACAGTAACACCCCCATGTTCAGTCTGCAAAAGGCACTTGGCATTTCATTCATTTATTTTATTGTGTGTCTGTCTCTCCCTTCCTGCCAGGAAGCTCAGGGCAGCACAGGTAGTTCTACCCCTCCTTTCCTCCATTTTTATATTCCCAGCAACCCTGTGAGGTAGGTTAGGAACTCTGTTGTTCATCTAGAGCAGGGATGTCTTAACAGGTCGATCACAATCTACTGGTAGATCCCTGCAAGGTTTTGGTAGATCGCGGTCGATCGCCGGCTCTCTTTCCTTAGTGTTGGTAAAATAGAATCTGGCCCCCTGCCCCCTCAATCTCAAGCTAAAAAACAAAACAAAAAGGGGCTTTCCTCCCTTAAAAAGCTCAACAATTTTGCCCTAACCCCCCCCCCCCGGTAGATCACTGCCAGTTTTTTATTCTGTGAGTAGATTGCGGTCTCCTAGGAGTTGGCCATCCCTGATCTAGAACCAAGAGATGAACATGGCAAGCAGGTAGTTTGTGTGCATGCACGCAGGTGCACATGTGTTACTTACAGGTCCCCTCATTAGGGAGTAACGATTGGCTGCAGCTTTGTCCTGAGTGTACACTTGGTAGCTATCCAGGTTGGTCTCCACCAGGGCCTTTTTCTCTAGAACAATAGGTGTCGGTACTCATCATGAAGTTGTTACAGTACCTTTTAACAACAACGAAAAGAAGTACTGCACACCCTTGAATACCCCTTGGGAAAAAGCACTGGTCTCTGCATAATGTGTGACAGAGCCTCAATAATGTCCCCAAATACTGAATTACCCTCCTCACCACACGCCCCATAGTGGATGACAAAAAACAAACAAGCCCCCATAATTCGTTGCTTGAAAACTTAATTTTTTAACATTGATGTCTTACAGCAATTATACCAAACGTTAACAGACTACGACATCCGGTTCTACATGTATGAAATCTTGAAGGTGAGTTTGCCTTTTCCCTTCCTGTTTGGGATGGGGGTGTGTGAAGCATGAGGTTGGCTGAGAAATGGCAACCAGCTGCCCCGAGGAATTGAAGGATTTCTCTCTTCCATTGGTTATTCTGAAGAATCTTTGTGTTCCAGACATAACCTAACATTGCCCAGGCAGATCCTGCTTGCCTTGGAGCCGTCACTTGTTCCATCAATCCATTAGCGTGATTACCAGAAGTGCTAGTAATATTTAGCACTGGTAATATTTCGCATGGATATTGGCGCTCAGTTAATCTCTACAACGACCCTGTGAGGTAGGCAAAGAGGCTTCGGCTGACTCAAAGGTCATCCAGTGAGCTTCATGACGGAGTGAGGATTTGAACCCCGATCTCCCAGGTCCTAGACTGACACTCTTAACCTCTACACCACACTGCCTTCCTAGAGTACTTCTGCTATGGTGCAGCGAGATAAATTAAGTAGGCAGATCAATACGGGGAAAGCAAAATGCCACTTAGAGAAGGGTCTGAAATATAATCCTTGAAGGTTGAATTTGTTTTATTCTGGACTGTCTCGATGTTTTAATGTGTGGTAAACCACTTTGAGGTTTTTCTTCAAGATATAAAGCGGTATAGAAATGAAATTGATGATGATGATAACAATAAACCCCACTGCAGTAAAATAATGCTGCCTAGACATTCCGTTGTGGCGAACATAACTTAGGTTTAAGGTGCCATTTGGTGATGAACTTAAATATCTGAGGTTCTAACGCTGATTGAAACCCCTTCCACTTTTTTCAGGCCCAGGACTCACTTTTAACTCAAGCATGCATTTGAGGACCCAGTTCTTAACCTTCTACCATATATTTGCATGGTGGTTTTGTTCCGTAGGCAAAACCTGCCTTGGATCAGGCCATGACCCACTAGCAGGTCCCAGCCCCCAGCAGTTGAAGACCAGTGCCTTGGCGCTAGGAAGTTGATGCCTTACATATAGGGCAATGGGGCAGGCTTGGCGATAGATGCTGCTGAAGCGTTTGGCCTCTCCCAACATTCCCAGTTACTCAGGTGTGGGAAACCTGTGCTCATTGACATGTTGTTGGACTCCAACTCCCATAATCCCTGACCATTGCCCATGCAGGGTGACTGGGGCTTCCAGCGGTTGTAATTCAACAGTGCTTGGAGGACCACATGTTCCCCACTTCCCCACTCCTGCTTCACAGCACAGCTACCTACTGTAGCTTCCAGTAACATGGCAATCTGAGAGGCTTTCAATAGGAAGGAGGGCTAACTTTCAATGGATCCTGTCTGCCTGCTCCAGTCAGCCTCTGCAGCCTTATTTAGCATCCCACCTGCATCACAAGCATTTCTGGTTGGAACTTGAGACCTTTTCTGTTTTGTGGTGTTGTAAGTTGTGCAATCCCCTCTTGAGGGAGGTTTAATTAGCTTCCTTCCTTTTCAACCAGCTATTGGGACATTCCCTTGTGAAAAGTCTTTGTCTCCCCACTCAACTGCGTTTGATTCCGTTCCTGCGACCTTTGGGAAGGCTCTGTTTAGGGCTGCAAAGTACCATGCGGATTTTCATACAGATAAAGTTAAAACGAGCGAGGTGGGGATCTGATCTCTGATGCCCGCGGGCATCTGGTTGGCCACTGTGAGAGCTGGATTCTGGACTAGGTGGGCCGCTGGCCTGTTCTGATGTTCTTAGGCTCTTGTTCGTGATCAACATGCCTCTTTCCCCCAGGCCCTGGACTATTGCCACAGTATGGGGATAATGCACAGAGACGTCAAACCCCACAACGTCATGATTGACCATGAACACAGAAAGGTAAGGCTTGGGGGTCTTTGTTTCTAGTCGGGATTTAATTGTGGCGGAAGCAAAATTCCTCTGGTGCACTGCTGCTGTTGCTGCTGTGTGTGTTTGTGGCCTGTTAGTAGCAGAAGTGGAAAAGAGATGTCCAAAAAGAGATTAGTATGGAAGGTAGGAGTGAAATCTTGCACATTTAGCTTCTGCAAAACTCCTGTTGGCATTCAGGCGTTTTACCTTCATTGAGTACTTTACCTACCAAAGCTGCTCTGGGTATGTGCTGCAGAACCCTGTCGTGTTGCAAGCGTTCTGGAGCATGTCCCAGAACAGAGTTGGTTCATACAGGATACTGGTCAAGCCTATTGGACTTCACCGCCATTCTTTGTGAACTAAGAGTAAGTTATAAGGTATGTTCCTTGTGGCTACACCTCACAAGGGGAGGCTGGTGATGGTGGTTGGTTTGTCGTTCGGGGAAAACATGACCACTCATTTCAAGGTACAATGTAAAATGTTAAAGATACTGTTATTTTTATTATTATCGCTATTTATTAAATTGGCACACTATTCATCTGTAGATCTCAGTTCACAATATATCGGCAAGGAGCCGAGTTATTGTACAGCAGGATTCCCCAACCTGGTTCCTCCTGGACATTTTGGACTACAGCTCCCATAGCCCCTGAGAATTGGCTGTCCTGGCTGAGACTGATGGGAGTTGTAGTCCATAACATTGGGGAGGACACCAGGTTGGGCAAAGACTGGTGTGTGGTGTGCCGAGAAGGAAGAGGGATGTTTTCTGCAGCTCCCATTTCAACTCTTCAAGGGTCAAATTGATTTTTTTCTGTTTCTTCCGTTTTGTATTTTTCTCTTCCTCCCCAGCCTGCTTGTCTAATTTACCCTTGTGTGAACTTTGAGCCGAAGCTATTCATTGCTGTAATTATTGATCTTTCATCTGAGAAACACTGCTTTTTGGTGGTTTGACTCCTATTTTCCAGGCCTTGGCTACTCATCAGAGCAGAATTCTCCTCTGCCCTCCTACTCCTCCCTCTCACTCACAGTTCAATAGTTTGATTGCACTATTTTTGTCCCTGACCACGCCAGATGGTGTCAGTTACGTTTTGCGCTTCCGCTCAATTAAATCTTCGCATCATTTCATAACATTCCATTTATTTCTGATGCTGTTATTTCCTGCAGCAAGCAATCTGCACAGTCACTGGAAGATGCAGGCCAAGGCAAAGAGCTTTCTCCTCCTCCTCCTCCTCAGTCTTCTTTCTTTCCCTTTTCCCTTTTTAGCTCCGGCTAATAGATTGGGGTTTGGCTGAATTCTATCATCCTGGCCAAGAGTACAATGTCCGAGTGGCTTCTAGATACTTCAAAGGCCCAGAGCTCCTCGTAGATTATCAGGTAACTGTGTCCCACCTACGGAAATAATCAGGTTTGTGGGAAAGCAGCTCAAACAATTAAAGAACACAAGCGCATTCATCCCTAAGGTTAGAAAAATCAGTTGAACGTTTCTCTTTCCCCCTTCCCCTCCAGGTAGAACTGCATTTCCTTCCATTCTCATTTTAGACACCCCTGGTGCTAACTGCATCCTTACCTATTTAGCTTTCAGTTTGGGTGTGGAATTGTTGGAGGGTTCATTTCGTTTACTCTGCTCCAAAGAGAACTGGCTGCTGCGCATCTGGGGCTTTCAGGGGTGTTAGGCAGGAGGCTTCCAGCAGGTGGAGCCAGAGCCAACTAATTATGGTTTTGCCTGCACCGCTCACCTCCTCGTTGAGTTCTGCAAGGTCATCACTGATACTAAAGAGGAAGAAGGTGACGCCCATTGCCTCCCTCTGGTTGCCAGAAAGCAGGCAGGCAAGTTGGGGCTGGCTTGGATGCAGATTGAGGTTGGGGGGGGGGGGAGAGAGTGCCCCATTCTTCCCAATGGACCAGTCTGTGGGCCTGAATCAGGTATGGATTGTCCCTGTTTGTAACATGGCAGTGGTCACAGCAGCTCTGTCTCAGCAGATGAAAGAATCTGCTTCTCTCTGTTGGGTGTTGTTCCTTGAAAGAACAACAACAACAACAATACTTTATTATTTATACCCTGCCCATCTGGCTGGGTTTCCTCAGCCACTCTGGACTGCTCCCAGCAGAATATTAAAAACACGCTAAAGCATCAAACATTAAAAACTTCCCTAAACAGGGCTGCTTTCAGATGATGATGATGATGATGATAAAATTTATACCCCACCCATCTGGCTGGGTTTCCCCAGCCACTCTGGGCTGCTTCCAGCAAAATATTAAAATACAATAATGTCTTCTAAAAGTCGGATACAGTCATACCTCATGTTACGTTTGCTTCATGATATGTTTTTTCAGGTTGCGTCCCACAGCGATCCAGAAGTACTGGAAAGGGTTACTTCTGGGTTTCGCCACTCGCACATGTGCAGACGCGCAAAATGACATCATGCGCATGTGCAGAAGTGGCGAATCGCAACCCACGTGTGCGCAGACGCACCACTGTGGGTTGCGTTGTATTCATGTTGCGAACGGGCCTCCGGAACAGATCCCGTTCACAACCAGAGGTACTACTGTAGTTGTTTATTTCCTTGATATCTGATGGGAGGGTGTTCCACAGGGCGGGCGCCACTACCAAGAAGGCCCTCTTCCTGGTTCCACTAACACAGAATCGTAGAATTGGAAGGGTCCAACCCCCTGCAATGCAGGAATCTCAACTAAAGCATCCACGACAGGTGGCCACCCAGCCATAAAAACCTCCAATGAAGCAGAGTGCAATCCTTCCAGGGAGCACTCAGATTTGAGCAACCCCTGAAGAACTACAGGGACGCCTCACCCTGTAGTGTGTCTTTTCTTTGTGCCAGGCTGGTTGCTGTCAACTTGTCGCGGGGATTTGTTTTTCACTCACAGTGGGGCCTGGTTTGCAGTGTTCTTTTTGCCCCTTTCACGCCTGTTAAATGCACCAGACGGACGGGCCTGCTTTTGCTTCCTTTGCAGATGTACGACTACAGCTTGGACATGTGGAGCTTGGGTTGCATGCTTGCCAGCATGATCTTCCGAAAGGAGCCCTTCTTCCATGGTCATGATAACTATGATCAGGTGAGAGGGAGAATGAAAGATATATGGTGGCGATGTTCAGGCACAGGGCTTTCTCTTCCTCCGTAACTTCTGTGTTCTGCATGTTCTCGGCTTCCCAAGGGTTGGAAAAATCAAGAATTGACTGGATTGGCTCACATGGACGTTTCTCATTTGATCGCCGCCAACTCCAGTTAGGACCTGCACGTATGAATGGTGCTACCATGGGTCACAGACATAAAATTCAATCTGGTTTCTGTGGTTTCCAGTAGATTTTAGCTAGCACGTATTGGCTGCAAGCTGACATGAAGCAATGTACATGGGTGGTATTCGACTAAGCCAGACTCAAGATTTAGACGTCACTGGGTGTGCTCTGAGTATGGCAGTCTAATGCTAGCCCATGTTCATCCAAGGCTCGCTTGCCTAACAGATCTCTTGACCAGAGGCGTAGCAAGCCCAGGTGGTACCCGGTGTGGAATATTTCTTGTCACACCCTCCCCCCACATCGACAGCTCGGGGTAGGCTTGGGAGTTGTGGGCGGGCGCTGAAGGTCCGCCGCCCCTTCCTATGTCTCTGCTCCCCCACGCCCGCAACTCCCAAGGACCCCGAGCCGTCGGAGGAAGGGGGAAGAGCCATGCCGCTTTGCTGGGGCGCTGGCAAAGCTGCGCAGCTCGTCTTCTCGGGAGCCATGGCTCCCATCCACTCCTCCCTGGCTCCCTGCAAAGTGGCAAAGCAGGAGCCGCTTACAGTGAGCCAGGGAGGAGGGATCCCAGCACCGTCCGTACGGCGCTGGTGGCAAACCGCTACATACAGCACACGTGCAGCGTCGCTACACACGGCGCATGCATGCAACACCGCGCATGCGTTGTACGTAGCGGTTTGCCGCCGGCGCTGCCCGAGAGCCGTACAGACAGTGGTGGGATCCTCTGCTCGCGGCTGCAGCCGCAAACGGAGGATCCTCCACATGTGGTTGTGGCGGCGCGATGGCTGCTTGCGCCTCCGCGCCTGGGCAAGCACCCCACTGGGTGCCTTCTTGTCACCCTCCCAGACGTGGAACCCAGGGTACACCGCCCCTGCCTTGCGACGCCACTGCTCTTGACTTGCCCTGCAAATAGTCTCAACGGGGAAATGAAGAGCAGCTGCCAGGGATTGTCGGGCGGATGACAGTGATCATATCGTGTTTTCTAATATCTCACAACTGCCCCGAGAAGCTCGTGTTTCTGCCATGGGGGAAGTTAACCTCCTGGTGCCTGAAGTGGCTGTGATCACCGTCTTCCAGCTGAAGCTGCTTATTTGGGGAAATCACATTTCACCAAAGTCAAGATTGGTGTTCCCATGTAAGGTTTTTTAATGGCACTTGGTGTCACATGGGCCTGTTCTGTGGCTGACACAGGGGGGCTCTTTGTGTGAATTTAGAGAACTCGCTCTTTAATGAAGTACATTTTGCCCCGTCTCTCTCTAGTTCAGGCACATCTTTTTCAGCAGGCATTTGGAAAAGGAGAAACCTGATGGCTGCTCCTATTAGCAGCTGTTCCTTATTGATTTGCTACTTGTTTTTTTTTTTTTAAAAGCATTAGTTGCTTTATTGATTTCTTTAAAAATCCCATTTGCTTGTTGTCAACCATCCTGTGGCTTGTACACAGGACAGTACATAAATATCTCAAATATAAAGATGAGCCGTCATTATAATTAACACTCATATAGTGCTTTCAAGGGTTTAGAGCGCTTGGCCTTTACAACCTAGCTGTGATCCTTACAGTGACCCTGTAAGGGAACTCAGTAATGTTGTTCCCGATATTGGCGGGTGGGTGGGTGGACTGAAGCCGAGAGGGAAGAGTGCTTTGCCCAAAGCGAGATCATGCCAGAGGCAAGACTTGAACAGGAGGCCTCCCCGATTCGTCGCTCCGTCTCCCAGCCGCTGCTCTTCCACATGCTGGCTTACGCCTTCTGTTCACAGTTGGTGAGAATAGCTAAGGTGCTCGGGACAGAAGACCTGTACGACTACATTGACAAATACAACATTGAGCTTGACCCCCGTTTCAACGACATCTTGGGCAGGTAAGATGAGATTGATTTAACACAGTGGTTCCCAAACTTTTTGAGGCCATCCCCTCCCCAGTTCCATAAACCAATAATAATATAATAATAATAGTTCGCTTTCCACCTGACTAGGTTCCCCCAGCCATTCTGGGCAGCTTCCAACACATAAAATAACACAATAAAGCATCAAACATTTAAAACTTCGCTAGACAGGGCTGCCTTGAGATGTCTTTTCTCTATTTAGTGGCCTGGAAGGGACATGTCCTTTTTGCTTCCTTCCACTTGCATCTCCAAAACGATGCAGTGCCGAAACTGCTTTCTAAGGCGCTATAGAAACGGCAGGTGACTTGACTTCGAGTTACTTGTGTGCACTCCTCTTTCCATTCTTAAGAGTCGCTGACAACGTGCAGAAATACTGGTATGCTGGTAGGGTTAACAAAGGCTGTCCAAGGGGGACTCATCCATTCACGCTGTGTTCTCTCTCTCCCCCCCCCCCCCCGCCTGGCTCATAGGCATTCCCGCAAGCGATGGGAGCGCTTCGTCCACAGCGAGAATCAGCATTTGGTCAGCCCCGAGGCCCTGGATTTCTTGGACAAGTTGCTGCGATATGACCACCAATCCCGTCTGACGGCGAGAGAAGCCATGGAGCACCCTTATTTCTGTGAGTCTGGCCCAGCTTTTCAGACTTTCAAAGGGGCAAAGATCAGGGAGGAGGGAGAGGTGCACCAGAAAGGGCGTCCTGAGCCCGTTTCTCCTTCCTTGGAAAGCCATGTTGACGGTGGCACACAAAATAACTTCAAAATCGGTGAGCTGCATATGGCAAAATCTCATCGGAGCCAAGCTTTATTCGGGGCGGTGAAAGGAGGTGGGAGAAAGTAAGCTGCCTGTTCCCTCCCACCCCTGAGCTTCCCAAACAGCCCAGCTGAATCCTGCAGTTCTTGTGAAAATATTCCACATTCATGAAGAATCTGCCTCTTGACTGTCAGGCAGTTTTGCAGCCGAAGATGCTGCTTTGTGTCTCAATATTACAGGGTGGGTCTTTTAAAAGAGGCCCTGTGGAACGTGTGTACTCTTTTAAAGGACTCGCCCTGTATATGTCCTGTTGTCACAAGGGCTTGTGGGAATAAAAGTGTTTGGGGATTTTGCTTCCCCCTTTCCCTTCCCCGCCAGCGGGAAGCTCTATTGGCTATAGTGAAACCTGCTTAGATCCCACCAGTCCCACATCACACTCCGCAATTGATCTACCAGCGAGTTGCCATCCTGATGAGGGATGTTTCTAAGAGTAGGCAAACAGTTTGCCTTTCCTTCTTTTCCTCCATCCGGATAACCTCCAGCTCAGGGATGAGATTTCTCTGCTTTCTGCACCTACCAACAAAACCTGGGTTCTGCAACTTGTGTGAACCATACCTGTTAGGAAACGGAGAGTAATTCAGCAGTTGTCATGTCAAACCCTGACCACCAAGCTGCATCTCCAGCAATACTTGCCTTCCCAATATGCAAGGCTGCATGTGTGACGTGGGATTCTTCCCAGGCCTTCCCATCCATATTCCAGCTTCTCTTCACAGCCTCCCTGGCTGGAGACTTCCCTGCTTAAATAAATGAAACCTGTGATCACCAGCTGTAGGGCTGGGCGATACCTGGTTTCCAACATTGTGATATACCAGCAGCTAAATAACCACAGTGTGCTGATACATCATGATGTATGGAATGTATCTCTGCAGCTTCTTCCTCCCCACCGTCTGCAGGCAATTTGGGCAGGGAATACATCGTGGATTCCCGGCCACCACAGTGCATTTCCAGCTCATAATGTCTGAAACCGGTATTGCCATACTGGTTTCAGACAATTTACCACTACAGTGGTGCCTCGCAAGACGAAATTAATCCGTTCCGCGAGTCTCTTCGTCTAGCGATTTTTTCGTCTTGCGAAGCAAGCCCATTGATGGCTTAGTGGATTAGCGCTATTAGCAGCTTTTAGCGGCTTAGCGGATAAGCAGATAAGCGGCTTAGAAAAAGGGGGGGGGGAGGAAAAAACCCCCGCAGGAACTCGCAAGACATTTTCGTCTTGCGAAGCAAGCCCATAGGGAAATTCGTTTTGCGAAGCACCTCCAAAACGGAAAACCCTTTCGTCTAGCGGGTTTTCCGTCTTGCGAGGCATTCATCTTGCGGGGCACCACTGTATATCACCCAGATCTAATCAGCTGAATGGCATGCAATATGTGTGATGCAGAAATAACGGGAGTGCATCCACCCCCTGTTCTAATCGAGACGCCTGGTTTGTTTGTGTTTTGCAGACCCCATAGTGAAGGACCAGGCTCGGATGAGCTCAACCAACATGCCGGGCAGCAGCACCCCCGTCAGCAGCGCCAGTATGTTGTCAGGTGGGTCCAACAATCAGCCACACTCGTCCCTGCACGGACTAGTGGGCCTCTGCCGGGCGAGCCTCATCCCACAGCCAGAGGTGGTACAGTCTGGGAAATGCTTTAAACCCTACTGTTCCAGCTGTTGGCATGAGTTTGGTTGATTGATTTGAGTTTACTTATATGCCACTTTCCCAGTGTGGTGTAGTGGTTAAGAGCGGTAGTCTCGTAATCTGGGGAACCGGGTTCGCGTCTCCACTCTTCCACATGCAGCTGCTGGGTGACCTTGGGCCAGTCACACTTCTCTGAAGTCTCTCAGCCCCACTCGCCTCACAGAGTGTTTGTTGTGGGGGAGGAAGGGAAAGGAGAATGTTAGCCGCTTTGAGACTCCTTCGGGTAGTGATAAAGCGGCATATCACATCCAAACTTCTCTTCTTCACAACAAACTGTGGCCAAATCAGCTTCCAGAAAGCATTCGGAACACAGATACACGAAAGACAGAGCCCAAGTGTCAATGCCCAAGTGTTTCCCTCACATGCTTTCAAAGTGCCAGGACTCCCAAAAGGGCTGGCTGGCACATGGCTCGCTTATCACTTGATAGCTTAATCGTCAGGTGGTGGTATGTGCAAAAGAATCATCGCAGATTGATTTTTTGATATATTTTTTAAAGCGTTGCTTTGATGCTTTCTCTGTGTGGCTGGCTTATGTGTTCAGCAGTGAGTTAGCAAGCGTTTCTGCAGTGGCCCGAAGGTGCTGGGCTCTGGCAGGGCCACTGGCCCCACGCTCTGACGCGAAACTGCCCCCTCCGTGGCCCTAACACTCTTCTCCTTCCCATCTAGGGCTTTCTTCGGTGCCAACGTCTTCACCCCTGGGGCCTCTAGCGGGCTCGCCTGTGATAGCTGCTGCCAACACCCTAGGTATGCCAGTTCCAGCTGCCGCAGGAGCCCAGCAGTAGAGGAGGACACCCCGTCTCCCAGATGCCTGACCGGAGCCGGGTTGGGGCCGAGGTCGTTCCTCCACCCCCTTCCCCAGGACAACAGCAGCCGCTTGTGGCCGGCGTTGTGGGGAGGGAGAAGGGAGGGGACGGAATGCTTTGGAGGAGTTATGTCTGAACAGTTGCTTGTGGATTTATAGTAGTTCAGTCATAAAAAAAAGAAAAATATATAGGCCGATTTTTCCCCTTTTTTTACTTGAACTTTTCGTATCTCAGGGGGTTCCCTGACAAAATCTGCAGACTGAGTATTTCGTGGACAATTCTCCCCACCCCCAACACTTTCCCTGTTCATTTTATTATTTGTAAGATCCAAGGCGATACGACTGTGTATCTCGAGGGTCTCGGTTCTTGCCGGAAAGCTCTCCCTCTTTCCCCGTTCCTTTCTGCTGGCTGATGCCGCGTCAGGGATGGGGTGAGGGGTGAGACTTGCAAGGACCTTTCACTTTCTCCCCCTTTTGGGAATACCTGAGTTGCGCTCCTTAAAAGGCAGCCGGGACGGACGAAGGTCTTTAAGCAGTGCTTGCGTCGTTTTTGCCTCTTTGCGATTGACAGCTAGAGTGGGAGGAGTTTCCGCTACCAAAAACAAATATTTTAAGTTGCAGCAAAAGGTTTGTGGGACGGCAGCTTCCGTGTAGGGATGGGGTCTTCTCCTTTGAGCCCCCTTGGCTCACCGGCAGCACCTCCCCCCTTGCACGTGTCCTCGTTCGGAAGTTTTCAGGATTCTGCCTTGTCCCCCCTTGAAAGGAGTCTTGGCATCTTCCCATAAGTCGCTCTCTCTTCCCCTCTGCTCCCTGGCAAGATCCATCAATGTCTTCTTGGTTTGGTATTTTGGAAATGCATTTGTCAGTGGGTTTCTCTCTCTAAAAGCAACTCAAGCTTCTGGTTGGCTGGTTGGTTCCGCCCAAACTGGACCATGCAAACTGACAGCGGGACAGTTCACCTGCTCACCTTCCTCTCACGTGCCATGTGGCGAGAGATGCCGCTCTATGCTGGGGTTTTGTTTTTTGCTTTTCGTTTTATTTTTCAACCTAACTCGTGGTCTTGTAAATAGAAAGCGGAGGGGTGGGGGAGGAATGAACAGCCTCGAGACTTTGGTGACAGAGAAAGGAAAAGAGAGCAAGGAACAAGATGGTAGACCTGTCCGAAACCCTAGCCATGGAGAGTATCTGCTTCCCCCTCTGAGCGTGTGTGTGTATATAACTCTTGTCCTTCCTATGCTGAAAGATCCAGTGTTGGAATTCCTTGATGTAAATAAAACTGTTGGGGTTGTTTTTTTTTTTTAATTTATCAAAAGGTTAGGTTTTACGTTCCCTGTGCAGAGGTTCTCCCTGAGCCAGCGCCATGCTTCTTAAAACTCAGCTTGCGGCCCTCCAATCCACGAAGCGGGGGGCTTGGGGGTAGGTGGGTGGGCAGGGTCAGGCCGCTTCTCCTTCACTGTCTATTTTGCACCATGCACAGATTTGGTTCTAGTAGCAAACAGCGCTAAGAAGCCTTACCAGAAGCATCTCACAAGCCAAAGCATCGCCCGGACCCTCGGCATATGTTTTTCCTTTTGCACCTCGGCAGCGCTGGAGTTTAGGATGGAGAGGGGGTGGCTCTCTGCGTGCTGCTGCTCAGCGCCTGATTCAAACCACTGATGGGGGAGACTTGGAGGCACAGCAACCCCTCCCCGTTTCCTCCAGAGCTGCCTCCTCGTTCGACAACCACTTCAAGAGGCAGTTTGCCTCCGGGGGGAGCACCGATCACTTGATTTTTCAATAATAATATATGCAACTTTGGGGGGTCGGAGTTAGGTAACCACGTATTTCTTCCTGTTTTTATTAACTTTGCTTTCCCCTCCGTTTTTGTTCTTCTGGGTTGTGACACTTTTGAGGGTGTGGTCGAAGCATGAGTGAATTGCATAGCGAAGAACATGAGACCCTGAGCTGCGTTTTCCGTTGCCTCCCCCCCACCACCTTGGAAAGTTAGTTCGGACTTAAAAATTCACGCAGCGGTAGCTTATTGGGAACTATGGTGGGGAATTGTGGTGGTTGAAGGCCTCCTGCGGATGTGGAAGCTAGGCCCATGCTAGACAACCTCTTCTTGGCAACAGTCGGTGCCTGTGAAAGATTCAGCACTCAGAAATGTTGTATCCATCTTTGCACGGCATGGAGAGACCTACAAAAAAATGGGGCTAAAGGGTATCCTAACGTGGCAGACCAGTTGAGGGGAGAGCCCACCAAGGGTGCAAATTTCAGTAAGCATCCAACCTTAAATCATGAGAAGGTGAGGGGAGAGTAGGAGGTTTCTGATTCAGGGAGCGATGCAAGCAAATTTCCTTCTCCGGGCTTAATGCCAGTTTTGCTGCCCACCCAAGCAGCAGTCTTGAAAGGAGCGCGAGGAAACTGCAGATTGTTAACAGCATCTGTGTTGTAAATTACCTCATCTGTATACCTTGTATCAGAACACATTTTTTAAAAGGATTTCTCAGCACTTCCTGGTTTCACCGCCCCCCCCCCTGCATTGTGTTAGATGGCAGGAAAATCAATTGCCAATACAGATAGTCTTGTTGGCAACTTAACTTTAAAAAAGGTTTTTTTAAAAAGAAGAAAAGAAAAAGTTTTTTTTAATCTTGTTTGAAGTGATCCTTTTTATTTTTATCTGTTGAAATTTAGATTATTATTATTATTTTGTTGTTTTCCTTTTGGATTTATTGGTTGTAATTGTATTGTACTTGTTCAGAACTAACCCTTAACTGTGCTGGGAAGAAGTTGTGCCATGGAGGTCTTTAATTTTTTTAAAATAAAATAATTGAAACTAAACTACACTCCAGCCCAGTAGTCGCTCCATTTTAAAAGCAGGCAGTAGTGGGGAATCCTCAGGGATTTTGTGGTTTCTGCACGTGTGGTAGAGGGAAGTGAGGGGCAGGTGGAACTCATCCACCTGGGATCGAAGCCCATCTAGGAGAAGGAACTCTCTGACCCTAAACCTCTGCAGCCTTGCAAGATATCCTCAGGAGAAGAAAAGGCTCAGGAGTTAACCTCACACAGATCTGGAGTGGAGTCCCTAAGGTAGTTGGATTTCACCTTGTATGCCTCATCCTGGCAACTCCTGCAGCCAAGCTGGTGCCAAACTCATTGTCCTGCTTTCCTGTGGATCCCATCAGTGAGGCCGAGAGAGAGGTCTTGTCATCTGGGCATCCCAGGAGCTCCATACATACTGCCCAGGCTTGCACCCTGGGGAGGTCCTTTCGGTGCTGCAAACATAGCCAAAACAATGCAGGAGGAAGTTATGAGTTACTGGTCTCTGCAGCCACAGCAGGCTCTGATTCTCCAGTGGTTTGACTTAACCTCTGGAGGTGCCCTCCATTGTCTCTCGAGACAGATGGACACCGCACAAAAAAAGCTCTCGCATCCAAGATTTGCAGCAGTATTGACCAGGCCAAGTCACCAGCCAGCTGGTTCTGTTCTTTCTGTGTCATCCTAATCAAAGAATGGAATGGCGATGTTGTGCCTGCGGCTGCTTTCTTTGTTTTTTGTTTTTTTTTCCAATGGCAAATCCCATTTGCAAATAAGCTACCTCCTTCCATCAGAGTTAGTTTCTTTTTTTTTTAATAAATATTTATTTTGGTTTTATGTAGTAAAACAGATATTACAATCGAACAAAACAACAGAAAAATACAATAAAAAACAACATAAAAAACACAGTATAAAAACATATAACAGAAAAAAAACAAAAATTAAAGAAAATTTAGTTTTTTAATTCTTATCTTTATAACCCTCTTTCCTGACTTCCTCACATCTCCCTTTCCTGCGTTCCCCTTTACTCAATCAAATTTAGCAGCTCCTTACCCTTTTTCAAATCTTAGTCAATATTATACAATCCAACCTATTATGTCTTCTATTTTCCCTTTCTTTTTAAATACATTCTTACATATTCTTTGTAACTGAATCCCTTATATCTTTTGTTTAGTTTCGACATAATTTTACTCTGGTCTTACTCCTGCGGCTGCTTTCTTTGGACCAGGCTGGCCAGCAGAGGGTGATGAAGCTCCATCTGCTCTTTTTTCTTTTACTGTAACTTAGGTAAAATTTATTTGGTGTCTCCCAGCTGTTTTGTATGGAGCTATAAAGAGTCCTTTCTGGGTGGGTCCTATATGACTAATGTGACCCAATCTGAGTGGTTTATCAGCTTCACTTTTCCACCCTGAGCATCTTCAAAAAGAGGATGGGATAGAAATTAATTTTTAATTGTTCAGTCACTACCTGCCTTCCCTTCATTTTAATTTTGATTGGAACCCTTCTGCTATTTCAAAGATACACACAGTTATTGCTTTCCAAACATACAGTGGTGCCTCGCAAGACGAAAAGAATCCGTTCCGCGAGTCTCTAGCGGTTTTTTCGTCTTGCGAAGCAAGCCCATTGACGGCTTAGCGGATTAGCGGCTTTTAGCGGATAAGCGGCTTAGCAGTTTAGAAAAGGGGGGGGGAGAGGAAAAACACCCCGCAGGAACTCGCAAGACATTTTCGTCTTGCGAAGCAAGCCCATAGAAAATTCGTTTTGCGAAGCACCTCCAAAACGGAAAACCCTTTCGTCTAGCGGGTTTTCCGTCTTGCGAGGCATTCGTCTTGCGGGGCACCACTGTAATATGCTCTCAATGAATTGTTTGGCGAGTGTTTGCATGATGAGTTGATGATTTCTATTAATTCCTGTGGGGAAATCTCAAATCTGTTTCTGACCACAGAATTTTGACCTCCAGATGTTGGGGGGAAAACCAGGGAAAACCTCTGAAACCTTGCAAACATGGAAGGGAAAAAAATGCTCTCTCACATGTCTGACCTCTCCCCCTTCCTCCCTACCATAATTTCTGGCAAAATGACTGCTGCAGACCAGCAAAACAAAAAACAAGGCTCACTTAAGGCTGTTTATTTTTTTACAGCACAACTCAAAGGTCCAGCAGATTGGACATCAGAATCTGCTGTGTATGTAGTGAGGTTTTGGTACTGATTCCTTGTGTTAGGATAAGTAAATTTTCATATAACGAGCGTTTGGGTAACAGGGCCTCCGCTTATCAGCAACTTCTCGAGGCTTGTTGTTGTTTAGTCGTTTAGCCGTGTCCGCCTCTTCGTGACCCCCTGGACCAGAGCACGCCAGGCACTCTTGTCTTCCACTGCCTCCCGCAGTTTGGTCAAACTCATGCTGGTAGCTTCGAGAACACTGTCCAACCATCTCGTCTTCTGTCGTCCCCTTCTCCTTGTGCCCTCCATCTTTCCCAACATCAGGGTCTTTTCCAGGGAGTCTTCTCTTCTCATGAGGTGGCCAAAGTATTGGAGCCTCAGCTTCAGGATGTGTCCTTCCAGTGAGCACTCAGGGCTGATTTCCTCCAGAATGGATCGGTTTGATTTTCTTGCAGTCCATGGGACTCTCAAGAGTCTCCTCCAGCACCAGAATTCAAAAGCATCAATTTTTGTCCATGGAGTTTTCTTGGCAGGGATACTGGAGTGGCTTGCCAGTTCCTCTTCCAGGTGGATCACGTTTGGTCAAAACTCTCCACTATGACCTGTCTATCTTGGATGCCCTGCTCGGCATAGTTCATAGCTTCTCTGAGTTATTCAAGCCCCTTCTCCACAGCAAGGCAGTGATCCATGAAGGGGTTCTCAAGGCTATTTACGGTAAAATTCAAGTAAGACATCAACTTGAAAACCTTGCCCACGTCTCCATCTAGTTGGCATTTGCTGTCACAGGAGGTAGCGTTGGCCGCAGACATGGATGGCTTTAAGAGAGAATTGGGACAAATTCACGGGGAAGAAAAGGGCTTTCAGTGGCTACTAGCCACCACGGGCTTTGCTCTGTCTCATAGAATCCTAGAGTTGGAAGAGACCACCAGGGCCATTGAGTCCAACCCCCTGCCAAGCAGGAAACACCATCAGAGCACTCCTGACATATGGTTGTCAAGCCTCTGCTTAAAGACCTCCAAAGAAGGAGACTCCACCACACTCCTTGGCAGCAAATTCCACTGTCGAAGAGCTCTTACTGTCAGGAAGTTCTTCCTAATGTTTAGGTGGAATCTTTTTTCTTGTAGTTTGGAACCATTGCTCCGTGTCCGCTTCTCTGGAGCAGCAGAAAACAACCTTTCTCCCTCCTCTATGTGACATCCTTTTATATATTTGAACATGGCTATCATATCACCCCTTAACCTCCTCTTCTCCAGGCTAAACATGCCCAGCTCCCTTAGCCGTTCCTCATAAGGCATCGTTTCCAGGCCTTTGACCATTTTGGTTGCCCTCCTCTGGACACGTTCCAGTTTGTCAGTGTCCTTCTTGAACTGTGGTGCCCAGAACTGGACACAGTACTCCAGGTGAGGTCTGACCACAGCAGAATACAGTGGCACTATGACTTCCCTTGATCTAGTCTCCTTCGTGCAGAGGCTTCTGAATGCCAGTTGCTGGAAACTGCAGTGATATCACCTGATGTTCTTGGTTGTGGGGCTTCTGTGTGGTGGCCCCACCTGGGACTGCTCACCTTCCTCTCTGCTCAGTAGCCCCAGGAGGAGCAGCAGACAGAAAAAGGGATTTTCCGCTCCCCCCTTGAGTCTTTTTGTCTGGCTGGGCTATGGGTGGAGGATAGAGAGGGTTGCACAAGCGTTCGTAGAATCGAGGCTACTGCACCCAAAAGGAAATAATAATAATAATAATAATAATAATAATAATAATAATAATAATAATAATTTTTATTTATATCCCGCCCTCCCCAGCCGAAGCCGGGCTCAGGGCGGCTAACAACACTAAAACAATGTTGCTTTTGTTGCCCTGCCCATTTTTGCCTCTGGCCCTCCCCACCAATGACAATGTGGCCCCCGAAAGCTTCCTCAGGAGGCAATTTGGCCCTTGGCCTGAAGAAGGTCCCTGGACTTAAAAGATGTGCAGAATTGGCCAGACCTTGGCCATTTTATGTTTCAAACCACGCTGTGATGAAGTATAAATTATATCTATCTATAGGGATATATATACCTATATATCATAAATGTAATACGTTGATATATTAATTTATTAAACAATTTTTATAAATTATATATACTTGGAGTGAAATGAGACTTTATCAGCCACTTGGGCCAAGTGTGGAGAACCTTAATTCCCTCAGATGTTGCTGAACTACACTTCCCACCATCCCCCGCCATTAGTCTTCCTTGCTGGGGCTGATGGGAATTGAAGTCCAGCATTCGACGTGCGGGGCGAAAGGTCCCCGGAGCCCCCGCCCCTTGGCTGCGTTGCCTAGCACCAAGCTCCGCCCCCTCCCTCTAACGTCCGCTTCCGGTTGTTCGGGCCGCAGGTCGAAGACAACAAAGGCTCGAGCCCTAGAGATAGAAAAAGGGAAGAGCTGCGCGCGCACCGCCGCTCTGTAAGCCTGCGGAGAGGCGATTTCTGAGGTAACCGAGGCCAGGAAAACGGGGGAGAGACCTGGAGGTAGGGAAGAGGGGGAGCTCGGCCCTTATTCTGAATTTCTACCTTGGGGAGGGGCAGCGAGGTGAGAAGAAAGGGAAAAAATGCCCTTCACAAAGATGGCGCCAGCGGTTTCCTCCTCGCGAGCCAATGGCAGTCGAAGGCAATCGCACTTCCCGTCGCAGGGGAAGTGACGCGCCAGCCCGCGCGACGGCCCTTTCCGGTTCCTCCTTTTGCCCTTAGGCGCACGTGTGCGAAGCGAGGAAGGGAGCGAGGGGCCGCCGGGAAAGGCGGAAAGAGGTTAGTCCGGGTTCCCGGATCTTGGGGAGGTGGATTTCAATTTGTTGACTTTTATTTTATTTCGTATAAACTGAAGGGCCGGGAAAGGGCGAAGGGAAAACCAGCTGGGCGGGATTGGGGCCGCCCCGCTTTGTCTTTGGCGCCGGGCCGCCTCGCCAGACCACCAGCCCCCGCCGATCCCTTCTTTTGCCTGGCTGCAGAGAGGCCACCGGGAGGAGCACCCAGAAACCCCTTTCCGGATTTCTGTGTAAAGCATCTCCAAAGTCCCTTTCGGGGGCCTAATCCAGCCTGCCGGTCAGTTTAACCCGGCCCCTGTGGCACTCTTGTCTCCTGCCGTAAAATCCTTTAAAAAAGGTCAACAACTCAATCCTAAAAAAAGTTCAGCAACAGGCATAGGCAAACTTGGCCCTCCTTGTGTTTTGGGGACTACAACTCCCATCATCCCTAGCTATCAGAACCAGTGGTCAGGGATGATGGAAGTTGTAGTCTCCCCCCAAAAACGTATGCCTGCTCAGCAACTTCAATCCTAAAAAAAGTGCAACAACTTTGGGGTAAAATAATAATAATAATAATAATAATAATAATAATAATAATAATGATGAAGAACAACCTCAATCTTAACAAAAGATCAACAACAGACATAGGCAAACTCGGCCCTCCTGATGTTTTGGGACTACAACTCCCATCATCCCTAGCTATCAGAAGCAGTGGTCAGGGATGATGGGAGTTGTAGTCTCCCCCCCAAAAAAAAACACCTGGAGGGCCAAGTGTGCCTATGCCTGCTCAACAACTTCAAACCTAAAAAAAGTTCAACACATTTGGGGTAAAATAATAATAAAAAAGATCAACAAGCTCAATCCTAAAAAAAGATCAACAACTTTGGTTGGCCCTCATGCATGCTCACTTCATCAAATCTGGCCCTCTTTTAAAAAAGTTTAGGCACCCCTGGTGTAAGGGATCAGATGTGGAGCTGGGAGTGGGTGAGTGGGAGAGCAGCTGCCTGGCGCCCCGTGGCCCCTGCAGAGGAGGGCAGCTTGTGAATCATGGAATCGTAGAGTTGGAAGGGACTTTGAGGGTCATCTAGTCCAACCGCCTGCCATGCAGGAAACTCCACTAAAGCATCTCCAAGGAAGGAGAGTCCACCACCTCTTGTGGGAGACTGTTCCACTGTCGAACAGCTCTTCACGTCAGAAAGTTCCTCTGTTTGTTTAGTCAAAATCTCCTTTCTTGTAACTTGAAGCAATCGGTTACAGCAATTGATATGGATCCTGCCTCTCTTCTCCTCTCCACCAGGGACCTTGGTGCAGCCTCCAGCGCTAAAGTTGGGATGGTGCAGGATAGAAGATATTTATTTCATATTTTTTTATTACATTTGACTAGTTGCTCTTATCTTGCCCAGGGCAAACCAGTGACTTAAAAACAAACAGAAAGGCATTAATTACCTTACAAACACAGTTCTGTTGTGCAATAAGGTTAATATGCTTCTGCTATTATATTATTATATTATATTAATTGTATTATAATATAATACGGTATATTTCTTTGGCATAATAAGGTATATTTCTTTGGCATAAACTTTTTTAAAGAAATAAACTTTTTTAAAGGGTTTCCTGTTATTAACCTCAACTATCTTTCTAAGCACCGTGGTAATCCTCTGTATAGATGTCTAAAAACTAAACTGTCTTCATCTTTCTCAGGCTTGGAGTGCACAATGAAGGGAGACCAGATCAAGCTGCTGGGTGACATAGCAAATAAGAAAGATGTGTTTTGATCCTTACGCCTAAAGTGGGATGATCTGGAAGAGCGAGGTGAGAATTGATACAACCCAACACAAGCTGGATTTGAGTGAGGATCAAACAAGCCTACAAAGTGTTCCAAAGTTCAGAACATGATTGTTTTAGGATCTGCTTCCAGTCTGTCCCATTTTTCTTTTGCTTGTTGTGGTAACCAAAGCCTAATAGTACACAGCTGCTCCTCTTAGTGAGTCTTGACTCTGCCCTCTGCAGCTGTGTCAAATTCATTGCCCGCCTTTTCTGTGGTGGGGAGTGGTCCAAACAGCTGCCACAGCAACAATCTGCCGTTCATGGGCTTCAGAACCCTTTGTGGGCTCTGGGGACAGTTTTTCTGCAGACACTGGTACCAGACTCTCCTGACCCTCCAACCCTTTAGTGTTTGCCTCCCCTGACCCCCCCTCCCCCAAAAAGCTCCTGAGTGGAGCCCTGTTACTGGAGAGATTTGAGACGGTCTGGATCTCTCATTAGCACATTCACACAAACGATTATAGTGCAGTTGATTTGGAGCAGGCTCATACTCTAGGGATGTTGCTGGGTTCATCTCTGGATTTGGGTTATCTCATTGGCTAAGACTGTCTTATATCTGTTTTGGTTGGTAAGATAGCTAGGTCAGTTTTTGGGCCAGGAGAGCCTGACCATTGTAACCCATTTGTTTGTTACCTCCGGGTTGGACAGTTTCTATTTTCAAAAAATAATAATTCATTTTTCATTTTTGTTCATTACATACATCTCAAATTCTTAACGTTTACTATATATTCCTCCCTCCCCTCCAAGACTTCCCCCAACTTGCGTTTCTGGTTTGTTTCTATTTTCACCCGCTTTGCTATCTCTCAACAGAAAATTTATTAATAACATAACATCTAGCCTTAAAAACATAAAAATCAAATCAAATACACCATCTTATTTCACTATCTTTCAAACATTTTCTGATGCTAATAATGTGGATGTTTATTTAAATCCTGCCATCAAGTCTATTGCCTTTCTTTGTTTCTGCAAATATATTATGAATGGTTCCCAATCTCTTTCAAAGTCTCTGTTGTCTTTTTCTCTTAGTCTTTCTGTCATTTTTGCCAGTTCTGCATAGTTCATCAACTTCTCTTGCCATTGTTCTTTAGTTCAGGTTGGACAGTTTTCATTATGAGATGTAAACTGATTCAAACTGGATTAAAAGAAGGATCAAACTGGTTTACAAGGTTTCCCAAAGGGAGATGATGAGTTGGTATCTTACAGGTACCATCTCATCAGAGGGCATATCTCTTTGGCATAAACCTTTCTTTTAACTTCGTGATTAATAACCTTATCTGCCTGAGCACCGAGATCGCTTTATCTGTCTCTTTAAAATTTCCCTGTCTTCTTGTGGCCAGATTTCTCGTGTTTGGAATGCTGCCCTTTGGTTAACCTTCTGAAGGACCTTCATTTAGACACATAGAATTCTAAAGTTGGAAGGGACCTTCATGATCATCCAGTCCAACCCGCCGCAGTACAGGAATATGCAGCTGTCCTATAACAGGGATCGAACCTGCAACCTTGATATTATCAGCACTACGCTCTAACCAACTGAGCTATCCAGGTTGACAATTCGATGGCAAATAGAACAGAGCAGGAGGTGTGCTGGTGAGTAGAGCACTTGACTTCCAAGGGGCTTCCTAGAGATGTGCAGGCCGTGAAAAAAAATAAGGCAATGTCATCACCCCAGTTTTGCTTCTTCCCACTAGACCTTCCCTGGCTAAACATACAGCTGCCAGCACCATGGATATATACCAAATGCATGGTGATGCTTCTGCCTAAAGAGGAGTCTCTCTCCAGCAGTTGAGGTGAGAACCAGGTGAGAACTGGCACAGTCCAGCAGTTAAATTGGATTTTATAGGAGGCTCAAACTGTGGGGTGCGGGTAGCACTGTGGGTTAAACCACAGAGACTAGGACTTGTCGATCAGAAGGTCGGTGGTTCGAATTCCCGCGACAGGGTGAGCTCCCATTGCTCGGTCCCTGCTCCTGCCAACCTAGCAGTTTCAAAGTGCAAGTAGATAAATAGGTACTGCTCTGGTGGGAAGGTAAACGGCATTTCCGTGTGCTGCTCTGGTTCGCCAGAAGCGGCTTAGTCATGCTGGCCACATGACCCGGAAGCTGTACACCGGCTCCCTCGTCCAGTAAAGTGAGATGAGCGCCGCAACCCCAGAGTTGGTCACGACTGGACCTAATGGTCAGGGGTCCCTTTACCTTTTACAAACTGATCTACATGGGGGGTTGCTGTTGCAGATCATGCTTGTTTTAACGTCCCCTTCCAGTTTGTCCTGTTCTTGCTCTGCTCATTGAGGTAACCAGAGCTTTTTCGACCTACGCAAATTCTCTTCTTCCTGGCTCAACCCATGAAGCTCTTTGCAGCTGTGTCAAATTCATTGCCCGCCTTTCCTGTGGTGGGGAGTGGTCCAAGCAGCTGCCACAGCAACAATCTGCCGTCCATGGGCTTCAGAACCCTTTGTGGGCTCTGGGGACAGTTTTTCTGCAGACACTGGTACCAGACTTTCCTGCCTCTCCGAATCTGAGGGCATGCACCCACCCACCCCCAGCTATAAATAACAATGTATTTATGTATTTATATGTCACCCATCTGATTGGGTTGCCACAGCCACTCTGGGCAAATTCCAACAAATTAAAACATGTTTACTGATTCCACACTTTGAAATGTCATTGAGCGTTTGGCCTTTAAACACTGCAGATTTCGATTAGGAATTCCCCAAGGGACTATTTTACTTTGCCTATCCCAGTCTTTCGAAACGGATGCGGAATGTACAGCATTAACATTTCTTTCTTTTTGTAATAGGTTCAGAAGATTTCATGTTTAGATTTGGAATTCCCAGTGTTTCAAAGCTTCATGAAAGCACAGAACTGTTGAGTGAGTGAGCGATGCACGGCCTCTTATGAATATACCCTGCTGGCAAATAATCGTTTTCTTGTCAGACTACCTGCAAGGAAGAACAAAGTCAGAACACATCTGGCAGCTTTAATTGGATTTTGGCAGTCAGACTGGGGAGTGTGGCTTGTTCATATTTCCTCAACACCATCTCATTACAGTGGTACCTCTGGTTACGAATTTTCAGGTTACGAACACTTTTAACCCGGAACTGAGTGTTCCTGCTTGTGAATTTATTTCGGCGTGTGAACGAGGCCTCGGTAGGCCCAGCTGTGGCCTGGAGCTAGGCCCTGGCACCTACCGAGGCCTCCATTACCAGGTTCTGCCCACGGGAGGTCTCAGGCGGCCTTGCTGCGGCCCAGAACTAGGCCTCTGCTACCAGGTTCCGTCTGCAGGAGGCCCAGCAGGTTGCACCCCAGCCCCAAACATTAGGTAAGGAACACTACCTAAGAGCAAAGTCCAGTGGTTAACCTAGTGAGTCTGGGCCAGAAAACATCAGCCCTTTACTGGCCCTTGCCCCGTCCCCCAAGCTGGTAGCAAGGTGGGTGGCACCTGGCCAGGTAAGCCCACCCACCCTGTGGGAGGGGGGAGTTGAAAATTTTGGGATTCTGCACGGGATTTGGGGATTTGTTTATGTGAGTCTGCCTTGTGCCTTTGTCTCTGCCTTGCTCCTTCCTTTTGGGGGACTCTGCCTTCTTCCATTGTTTTGGGGATTGGGTGGAACCCAGTTTAGCTGATTCTTACTGATTGACTGTGGGACTGCAGACATGGATAAAAGCAGCAAAGGCAAGAGAACCGTGATAACGGTTGAGGTAAAGAAGCAAATTATTTCCAAGCATGAAAGTGGGGTCCGTGTAAGTGATCTGGCAATGCAGTTTGGTATGGCCAAATCTACAATTTGTAGCATGTTAAAAAACAAGGATGCCATTAAGGGGGCCAGCGTTGCGAAGGGTGTTAAAACACTCAAACAACGAACACAGACGATGGAAGAAATGGAAAAATTGCTTTTAATATGGATAACTGAAAAGCAGTTGGCGGGCGACCGCATTACTGAGAGCATAATTTGCGAAAAAGCTTTACATTTGCACGCCCAACTCGTCGCAAACACTCCTGGCGCAAGCGCTGAGATTGAGAGTTTCAAAGCGAGCAGAGGGTGGTTTGAAAAATTTAAGAAGAGAAGTGGCATCCACGGTAAACATGCTGAAGCTGCCAGCGCCAACAAATTAGGTGCTGACCAATTTGTTTTGGAATTTAAAGATTACGTTGTGTCGCTGGGCTTCGTTCCCCAGCAAGTTTTCAACTGTCATGAGACAGGCCTCTTTTGGAAGAGAATGCCAAGGAATACGTACATCACAAAGGACGAGAAAGCATTGCCAGGACACAAGCCCATGAAAGACAGGCTGACCCTTTTATTATGTGCGAATGCAAGTGGAGATTTTAAGTCGAAGCCTTTGCTAGTCTACCATTCTGAGAACCCCAGGATATTTAAGAAGAACAATGTCATAAAAAGCAAATTGCACGTGATGTGGAGGGCAAACAGCAAAGCTCGGGTAACCAGGCAATTTTTTATTGAGTGGGTTCATGAAGTGTTTGGGCCAAGTGTGAAAAAATACCTCCAGGACAAAAATCTTCCAATGAAATGCCTGCTTCTTATGGATGATGCCTTAAGTGACCCTCCAGGCTTGCAGGACGAGTTGATGGAAGAGTTTGCGTTCATCAGTGTAAAGTTTCTGCCTCCCAACACAGCTTCTCTCATCCAGCCCATGGACCAGCAGGTCATATCTAATTTTAAGAAGCTTTACACCAAAGCAGTCTTCCAAAGGTGCTTTGAGGTGACCTCGGACACAGAGCTAACCCTAAAAGAGTTCTGGAAGAATCATTTTAATATCCTCCATTGCTTACATATGATAGACAAAGCATGGAAAGATGTGTCTCAGAAAACTCTGCAGGCAGCATGGAAGAAATTGTGGCCAGATGTTGTCCCAGAACATGCAACGGAGGCTGTTGAAGAAGATGTGCCTCTTGTGGAGGATATTGTGTTTCTGGGAAATTCCATGGGCTTGGAAATGAGCGGTGCTGATGTGGAGGAGTTAGTGGAGGAGCACGGCGCTGAGCTCACCGCCGAAGAACTTCAAAACATTCTGCTGGAGCAGCAAAAGGCGGCAGCTGAGGAGATGTCTTCGGAGGAGGAGGAGAGCAGAGAAAGTGTGCCTACAGCAAAAATCAAAGAGATGTTTGCAAAATGGGCTGAAATGCAAGCTTTTGTTGAAAAATACCACCCTGATAAAGCGGCTGTTAGTCATGCCACAAACACTTTCAATGATTTTGCTATGTCTCACTTTAGACAAATCTTAAAACTTCGGCAAAAGTCTCCAGTGAAACTCTTTTGGTAAGGAAGAGATCTAGTGAGTCTGAACCAGGTAGCGGTGGTGTGGGTGACAGTGGTGTAAAAAAAAAAAAAGAGGAATGGCAGGAGAGGAATCGCCGATGGTGAATCTTGAAGAGGACCCCAACCCCCCATCCAAGCATTGACTATCATGAGTGTAGGTAAGAAAAAAAACCACGTTTTCATTTTTAAAAAATCATCAGTACTGTTTTATTGATTTTACACTACAGTACAGTGGTGCCTCGCAAGACGAAAAGAATCCGTTCTGCGATTCTCTTTGTCTGGCGGTTTTTTCGTCTTGCGAAGCAACCCTATTAACGGCTTAGCGGATTAGCGCTATTAGCGGCTATTAGTGGCTTAGAAAAAGGGAGAAAAAAGCGAAGACTCGCAAGACGTTTTCGTCTTGCGAAGCAAGCCCATAGGGAAATTCGTCTTGCGAAGCGCCTTGAAAAACGGAAAACCCTTTCGTCTAGCGGGTTTTTCGTCTTGCGAGGCATTCGTCTTGCGGGACACCACTGTAGGTTTTTACTGCTTTCATTTGATGGATCAGTGGTCTCATTAGAACAGGGGTCAGCAAATTTTTTGTGGCTTGGGCCAGTTCACGGTCCCGCAGACGCCGTGGTGGGCTGGAGCACACGCACGCACCCACAAACGCTATTTCCAGCACTCCTTCCGGCGCAGAGGAGGTGTGTGCAGCTTCCCATTGGCTGCAGGAGCTTCCTGCAGCCAATGGGAAGCCGGCTAGCATGGCGGAAGGCGGTCCCCGCTCTGCTCTGTGCTGGTTTAGCACGGTGCACAGGAGCCAACTAAGTGGGCAGCGGGGGTCCATGGGCTGGTTAAATGACCCCCGCAGGTTGCCGACCCCTGCATTAGATAGCAAAACTCATGTTAACTTTCTGTTTTACGGGTTGTTTTTCACTGTCTGGAACGGATCTATCCATTTCCCGTTACTTCCTGTGGGAAAGCACGCCTCGGGTTAAAAACGCTTCAGGTTAGGAATGGACTTTCAGAATGAATTAAGTTCGTAACCTGAGGTACCACTGTATTTCAAATGGATATAGATATGACCCTAAGAGAGGCAGATCAATAAGCACACACATGTTTGAGGCTTACATTTGTTAATGAATTAAAGTTGATAATTTAAAAATAAAAATTATTTCAGACTCTTTGCTTGGTTTTCATATTTTATTGTTTATTAACAAGGGGTTCCTCAGAGTAGGCAATGTGCTGCTTGATCCACTGTTTGGCTGCAGTTTGAGACTTTTCCAAACACCTGAAAGAAGAGTTCCGTCCACAGAGGGGGCTTTGTGTCAGAGGTGTTTTTGCCACTGCTCCCTTCTCCCTCAGTCTCATGAAAATCTGCTTTGGGAGGTTGGAGCAGCACAGAGGGCAGTGTAAGAAGGGGAAGCATCGCTTTCTGTGAGTGGAAGCATCTGCTAAAACATGGTGCCTTCAGGCAACAAAAGGAGCGCCCCTTCCACCAATGGAAGCTACGTTGGGACAGAAGTACAGTGGTGCCTCGCAAGACGAAATTAATCCGTTCCGTGAGGCTCTTCGTATAGCGGTTTTTTCGTCTTGCGAAGCAAGCCCATTGACAGCTTAGCAGATTAGCGCTATTTGCGGTTTAGCGGCTTTTAGCGATCAGCTGTTAAGCGGCTTATCAGCGGATCAGCTGATAAGCGGTTTAGCAGCTTAGGAAAAGGGGGGGAAAGGGAAAAACCCCCGCAGGAACTCGCAAGACATTTTCGTCTTGCGAAGCAAGCCCATAGGGAAATTCGTTTTGCGAAGCGCCTCCAAAACGGAAAACCCTTTCGTCTAGCGGGTTTTCCGTCTTGCGAGGCATTCGTCTTGCGGGGCACCACTGTAATAGAAACATTTGGATCACTTGTGAAGTTCATTGGCTGATAATGTTAGAGGCCGGGTTTCTTCTGGTGGCAGACGACAGGGCCACGAGACCGGTGTAAAACACTCAAACAGGTTTATTACAGCTATACAAAAACAACAAACACAAAACATGTGAGTTTTCTCTCTCTGCAGGCAAAATTCAAACTGCGACTTCTTTTCTTTTATACACATCACCAGCTGTGTCTAATCAGCCTAGAAAACCACACCCAGAACTCACAGAAAAGGTTCTTAAACTTACAATCATCTTTTCTGTTTCTTTGCAGAATGACTCCTAACAGATAACTGCTGTATATAGCACACCTTACAGAATAACTTATTGAGGTATGCATAAGAATAAAAAATGTTCCTAACAGCAAAACAGGAACCTGACTCAAAAGGCAAATTGTGTCTTCGGAACAGCAGCTGCCCCATAATGAGATCTAAGTGTTTCTGCAGACAGTGGCTAGACTTTGCCCACCTCTGCAGTGTGGTGAATTGACTGCAGCACTGAAGTGGCGTCAGGGCACAAAGCTGGGCAGTGTGTATGGCGCTCCTGGGCTGCCTGGGCAGGAAAAAAACCCTCTCTCTGTCTCGGTGACGTTCAAATTTGCTCCAAGATTTTATGAGCAGGGCAAGGCATGAACTTCTTTGCAAAATACTTGCCAAGTGTATCAGCGTGGAAGGCGCAGTGCAGTCCATGCAAACCAAGGCTAAGCACAGTGAACCGGTCTAGGTTCAAAATGTGATCCAGAGGCAAACTGTGCAAAAGTCCAACGGTCAATGTTGCAGGGAGTTCAGGGAAGGGTGCTAGACTCGGGAGCCAAAAATCTTTGTTTCCAACATCTGGAAGGCTCAAGAAGTAGATCTATCTGCTTCCTAGATCACAGCTGCTGGTAATAAAGGAGTTTCGGGGCTTCCTTAAGCAGAGACCCCTTTCACAAAAGTCACACATTGACTATGGGTCCATAGATGCATGTCGTGTTTTGCTTCAGCCTGGACCCAGACCATTTGGCACCAGTGTTTCTGAAGATGGGTTGCTCCACAGCTGGTGGGTTTCTTCAGCGGGTCTCTCTAGGCCAGCCTCTTTGAGCCCCTTAAGAAGATCCTCAGCCTTGGCTCCAGAGGATCCTGCCAACGACTTAAGCCCCTAGACCTATGGAGTGTTTGATTCATCCTCCAAGGAGTCTGTTGGTTCTCAGTCTGTGGCTATCTGATTCTTTTCAACAGCACTCTCCATCGTTATTTGAGCAATAGTCAACATTGTTATGTGTTTGTGGGTGCTAGACATCCTAAATTCCTGGGTCTAGTAAGTGTTAGAATTTAATCAAGCCACACCTTAAAATATAAGCCAGGCCACTCTCCTGACCAGGAAATCACCTGAGGTGATGGACCACCAGGAGGACAAAAGGAATGTGATGAGCCATTAATACTGTCACAGGGCCCTCAGCTCATAGTGAGTTAGAAGAACCAAAGCCAGGGTTTAGAGTTGGCTGGAATGTGACCTGGAGGGAAAAAGTTGCACTCTGGTAGAGGCGGCTAGCTGGAGAAAGGCTCAGCGATCTGGCTGGTGCCTGTCTGAATTAGCTTGGCATGTTAATGCGGTGAGCTCCTCCAACATAGGCTCAAGTCATATATATGTGTAAGTAAACCCTCTATAATAAAGGCACTGTAGTCTCTACTGTGCCTCATTTCCAAAATAAAACACGAACTCCAGGTAAGTGCCTAGAACCACTGGAATCTTGCAGTGCTCTGAAAGAGGAGTGGCATGCAACAATATTCTGTCAAGTTAAGTTGAAAAGCTGCATATTCGCATCCTATTTTGTCTTTTCTGTAACCATTTCCCCCCCCCCTTGTCTTGCAAATCCCTCTTCCCCAAGTTTCATTTATGTATAATGTGCTGTTGAGCTCCCTATAACATCACGCTTACAAATTTTCACAAGCAGAAATGCATTCAATAGCTTCCCACTAACATATCTCTTTTAAAGTTTGCAAACTGATTTCAGCTGCTTCTTGTGTGTTGGTTACAACCTTCTCATCCGTTGCAGCAAATAAAGGACTGGTGTTTTCATTCACTCCCATGATGTTGTTAGGGATTCATCTTGCGATGCTGTTTTCTCAGGAAAAGACATAAGAGCAAGAAAGCCGCTATGACCTTATTTAGGATAAATCCAATCCAGAAAGCAGAACTGGAGAATAGATGTCCTTCACCTGTTAAGAAAGAACGGCAGATCAGCTCCTGTTTGTTATTCACAATTATAGGTTTCTTTTCCAGGAAATATTTTAAACCCCCCTCCCTCCCAGCACCAACACCACTTGGGATGCAAAAACTGAAATAAAACATTATTCATTGGAACCCTACAAAAAGTACTTTGGAGAAAGGAGCCCCTTTTTTATGGGATTGTGGGGCTGAGAATCCGCTCTCAAAAGAGTAATGATTAATTGCATGGTTATTCAAAATCCAGTGAAAACTAGTTTAATTCACAAAAGAGAACTTGATCCAGCAATAGCAGTCCAAAAGTCATTTCTAGTACCCTCTGCCACCCCCTTGCCTCCTAGATCAGTGGTGGTGAACCTATGGCACATGTGGCAGAGAGGGCACTCGGAGCCCTCTCTGTGGGTAGGCACACTGTCGCCCAAGCAGGGCTGTAGCTTCCATGGTGGGTGTGGGGAGGAGAGGAGGGCTCACGTGCAAGCAGGAGTAGAGGCAGGGATCTCTCAGAAGTTGAGTGGAGGCTTCGTGCTGAGAGATCCCCGCCTCCATTCCTGCTTGCACGCAAGTAGCGGGAGCGGGTAGCTCAGCTGAAGAGCGCCTGCCTGCCTTCAGGTGGTGCAGGGGCTCTCAGATGCAGCTTCCAGGCTGCCTCCCCCTTCCCTAACTCCAGCAACTATTCAGCCTGGCTGCCTTCATGGTGTTGCAGGGGCTCTGATACGGAGGTGGGGGCTCCTTTAAACTTCTCCCTTGAGGGGAGTGCAGCCACGAACCCCTCAAAGTGTGATGGAGCCTGCACCTCCCAAGCTGAGCAGCCCCGATCCAGCTCCTGTTCCCGTGCAAGCAGCAAGGCTGCCAAGCGGAGCAGCACGATTCCACTCCTACTTGCCGGCCCAGCCTGCCCTCACTCAGCGCGGGACTGCCAGAGCTAATCTTTATTGCTGAAAAGAGGCACTGATCATAGAATCATAGAATCCTAGAGTTGGAAGAGACCACAAGGGCCATCGAGTCCAACCCCCTGCCAAGCAGGAAACACCATCAGAGCACTCCTGACATATGGTTGTCAAGCCTCTGCTTAAAGACCTCCAAAGAAAGAGACTCCACCACACTCCTTGGCAGCAAATTCCACGGTCAAACAGCTCTTACTGTCAGGAAGTTCTTCCTAATGTTTAGGAGGAATCTTCTTTCTTGTAGTTTGGATCCATTGCTCCGTGTCCGCTTCTCTGGAGCAGCAGAAAAGAACACTGATATTCCACTCCAAATCTATAATTCATTATACAAATTCTTACAAGTACAGTCCACCAATACCAAACCAAAAAACATTGTTTTCTCTTGGTACTGAATGGAAGCTATTTATCTGCCCTTTCCCCCTCCTCTGTTCTTTGCTCAGTCACTCCATTTCCCACTCCTTGAATCTTCCTTTCAAAACAACCATGCCTGTTTTGAGAAAACTTCACAGATTTAGGAGCTGGAGCGCAATCATTTGATCTATTTGCTGTTCCTCCATATTCCAAGCACTTTTCATTTCCACAGGCCTGGTTTCTCTCCCTGACTATTACCATTCTTGATTAATAACAGTAAAATGCTCAAATTTTAGTTTAGGTGACCGCTGCCAATACTGACTTCCCAGTGATAATGAAAACAGCTACATTGTAATGGAATGTCTATCCTTTTTCCATTATCTTCATTATATACTGACTTCTTCCATACTCCAAGCACTTCTCGTTTGCACAGCCCTGGTTTCTCTCCCTGACTATTAACATTCTTCATTATATACTGTGTCTCCCTTAAAGCAGCAAAGCGGACAGGAGCCACCCGCTTTGTTGTTTTAAATAGTTTAGTACAACATTTGAGTCAGATTTTTCCCCCCTTGTTTTCCTGCTCTAAAAACTAGGTGCGTCTTATGGAGCGAAATATACAGTAAATTGCCATGTTGGCACTTTGTGATAAATAAGTGGGCTTTGGGTTGCAGTTTGGGCACCTGGTCTCTAAAAGGTGTGCCATCCCTCCCCTAGATAATTGCACTACCCTCCAGGGGAGGGTCCTGACCTATTGGGGAAGCGTGACAGTCGTTAATTCGCTTTAAATGTGCACACCTAAAGATATGGCCTGTGCTCATATCCTTCCTGCAAAATCATGACAGTCTAGAGGCCCCCAGTCAGGTCCACCCTGGTACGGCCGGCTGGTGGCAGGGAGAGCTGATACATTTATTTGAACCCCAAATCCAAGCAAAGCTAAAGGGGGAAAGATGAGGGAAAGTCTGCAGTGTTGCAGCTATAGGACAATAAGCTAAGAAAAGCAGTATGTGGGCAGACAAGGGCATCTTCTGCGTGGAGGCAAACTGCTGGTTCTAGCAGGCGAAAGAGGCCGCGGCTGTGTTGATATTCAGTTTGGAAAGTTGGCATGAAGTGTTAGGAACTGGCAGGCTTTCTTATCTGATTTCTCCCCTGATGGTCCTCTATGGAAAGATTCTACTTACATGTGTTATTCTTAATTGCCATCTTAGCGCAGGGGTCGCCAGCGTGATCTCTGTGGGAGCCAGTGTGGTCACCAGTAGAATCATAGAATTGCAGAGTTGGAAGGGAGCCTCAAGGTCAATCTAGTCCAGCCCCCTGGAATGCAGGAATCTCAGCGAAAGCATCCCTGACAGATGGCCACCCAACCTCTGCTTAGAAACCTCCAAGGAAGGAGAGTCCACCACCTCCCCAGGGAGACTTTTCCACTTTCAAACAGCTCTTACTGTCGAAAGGTTCTTCCTGATTTCAGTCAGAATCATCCTTCTTGTAACTTGAAGCCATTGGTTTGAGTCCTACTCTTCGGAGCAAGAGAGAACAAGCTTGCTCCATCTTTTCATGTGACAGCCTTTGAGATCTTTGAAGATGGCTATCGCATCTCCTCTCAGTCTCCTCTTTCCCAGGCTAAACATTCCCAGCTCCCTCAACCGTTCCTCATAAGGCTTGTTTTCCAGACCCTTGGTCATCTTGGTTGCCCTCCTCCGCATACCTTTAAATTGTCAACATCTTTAAATTGTGGTGCCCAGAATTGGACACAGTACAGTGGAACCTCAGGTTACGTACTGTCCTCCTTACAAATGCTTTGGGTAACAAGCTCCGCTAATCCAGAAGCAGGTCTCCTGGTAGCGAACTTTGCCCTGGGATGCGAGCAGAAGTCGCGCACTGGCAGCGCGACAGCAGCAGGAGGCCCCATTAGCGAAACCGCACCTCAGGTTAAGAACGGTTTGGGGTTAAGAACAGACCTCCAGAATGAAGTTCATAATCGGATGTACCACTGTATTCCAGGTGTGGTCTGATCAAGGCTGAATAGAGTGGTACTACAACTTTCCTGAAATGCAGATGACAAAACCTTGATGGCAGAAAGTGAGGAGGAATTAAAGAACCTTTTAATGAGGGTGAAAGAGGAGAGCGCAAAATATGGTCTGAAGCTCAACATCAAAAAAACGAAGATCATGGCCACTGGGCCCATCACCTCCTGGCAAATAGAAGGGGAAGAAATGGAGGCAGTGAGAGATTTTACTTTCTTGGGCTCCATGATCACTGCAGATGGTGACAGCAGCCATGAAATTAAAAGACGTCTGCTTCTTGGGAGAAAAGTAATGACAAACCTAGACAGCATCTTAAAAAGCAGAGACATCACCTTGCCAACAAAGGTCCGTATTGTTAAAGCTATGGTTTTCCCAGTAGTGATGTATGGAAGTGAGAGCTGGACCATAAAGAAAGCTGATCGCCTAAGAATTGGTGCTTTTGAATTCTGGTGCTGGAGGAGACTCTTGAGAGTCCCATGGACTGCAAGAAGATCAAACCTATCCATTCTGAAGGAAATCAGCCCTGAGTGCTCCCTGGAAGGACAGATCCTGAAGCTGAGGCTCCAGTACTTTGGCCACCTCATGAGAAGAGAAGACTCCCTGGAAAAGACCCTGATGTTAGGAAAGATGGAGGGCACAAGGAGAAGGGGACGACAGAGGACGGGATGGCTTGACAGTGTTCTTGAAGCTACCAGCATGAGTATGACCAAACTGCGCGAGACAGTGGAAGACAGAAGTGCCTGGTGTGCTCTGGTCCAGGGGGTCACGAAGAGTCAGACATGACTGAACAACAACAACAACAACTTTCCTTGGTCTGGACACTATACTTCTATTGATGCAGCCCAGAACAGCAGCAACTCTCATGGTGCCTGCAAAAGTCCTCAGTAAATATCCACAATGCACGAAAGATGGTTTGCTGAAACCTTTCCATCTCCCTCTCCTTCAGATATAAGACGGGAGAAGGCCTGAAGCGCTGGCCATGTGCTTGCAGAGACTTGGTGTGCTGCTGCAGGTGGTTGCCGTTTGCCAATGGGACTGCATGGAGCTCTCCGTCAACACTCCGCGGAAATTGGAATTGTGCCAAAAAAGTTGCCTATGGAGACGGTTGCCTTGGTGACATGTTACTTTGCTGGAAAGTGTTGGTGTTGGCAACAGAAGACACTTTCCATGAACCCGTGCGTTCATCATGAATCACTTGCATTGGGCAACCTTCAGGGAGTTTCCACAGAGAAGGAGCCACCACACACTTTGCTTTCAGAAGGTCACAAGTTCGGCAGTGGTGACTGGTGCCCTTTTGGATTGGTGGCGTGGAAGGCAGGGGCACCAGGGCCAATGATGGGCAGAGCCAACTCATTCTAGTTTTGTCCTAATTCTCTTCCCTGCTGAGTTCAACGAAGGGGCAATGCTGAGCGTAAGAAGGAGGAAGCTGAGAGACAAGGCCAAACCCTGCATTGGTTGTAAGGAAGAAGGTAGACAGATGGTGGCCGGCTGAGCTCAGATTCAGGGGTGGTCTGAAAGTGCCGCATTCTTCCCAATAGATCAGCCTCCACTGGCTCAGTTCAAACATAAGAGCCAGCTTAAAGCCAAAACCTGGAAAGTCCCCACAAGTCAGATGTCACAGGCCAGTCAGTAATCACCCAGTTCAAAGTTGGAGTTGACTTTTTACCAGCTAAAACAGGACCTCCATAGACCTGGCTGAGTGTCAGAGCAGTGTCTTCCAAGTGGCCTTTCTCCTTTAAAATTAGTTGCTGAGACTGAAAGTCTCTGCTTCCCTACAGTTGTCTAAGTTCTCTCCAGGGCTTTTTCTAATCAATCAGAGACTGCGCCAGCGTGCAGAGAACTACCCTTTTCATGCCTCTTCTGGTTCTGGGGAACAAGTGAGAAGGGGAGCTTGTCACAGCAGAAGGAAGAGATGCTTCTTCAACAGCCGGACTCATCTCTGTCTCTTGGCTTCAATTCCCTTCTGCTTCAGCTTCTGCCTCTGATTCTGGCCTCCTCTCCACCACAGACTCTCCCAGCTCACTAAGCCCTGTTACCTCTTCAGCTTCTGACACTTCCCCTTCTCTGTCTTCTCCATTTGACATTGTCTCACCACCAATCCTTGGACTCTGAGTCTTCTTCCCTTGTTGGTTCCCCAGCTGGTTCTTCCCACCATTCCTCTGTGCCCAACCAGTCCATGACATCAGAAAGACAATACTGGCCTGGATGGACAAAGTAGCTTCATTCCAAAGCAATCTGCAATTTGGGGGAAGGCCCCAAACCACACTGGAAGAGTACATGTGTTGCATTAAGATGGTCCCAGGTTGTATATATGGGCTTTTAAATGGTTTTAATTTTGGTTCCTCTCTTTTGTTTTCGTTGGGTTGGTGTTGGTTAAATGTTAGTTGTGGTTGGTGGTTATTTTAATTTGGTTATAACTGTAAACATTATTATTAGCCCCAAGATGTGGTGAGGACCACTGGCTTAGATGATTTTAAAAGGGGAGAAGGCAAATTGATGGAAGTGGAGATAGCTACATGGGTCCTTCATGTTTAGGGAAGCTTTTAATGTTTGATGTATTATGGTATTTTAATATTTTGTTGAAAGCCGCCCAGAGTGGCTGAGGAAGCCCAGCCAGATGGGTGGGGTATAAATAATAAATGATGATGATGATGATGATGATGATGATGTCAAGAGGAAGCACGCCACAGAATACCAGCAGCTAGGAAGCATCAACGGGAGAGGACTATTGGCCACCTTGCTCTGCCAGTATGTGTCTCAATAGCATCGGTTCT